>NW_024543077.1:12751666-13490000 GCF_018167655.1 Microtus oregoni | reverse complement strand
TCAAAGATGTTGTGGAATATTTCTTTACAGTCTGTGAAGATGTGTTACTGTGACTGGTTTAATAAAAAGCTAGGTGGTCAATAGCTAGGCATAAGGTATGCCTACCTATTCCAGACAGAGAGAGTTCTGGGAAGAAGAAAGGAGTCACCAGCTAGATATTGAGGAAGAAGCATGAACAGTACAGAATAAAGGTTACCAAGTCATATAAAAAAGCATAGATTAAAAGATAGGGGTTAATTTAAGTTATAAGAACTATTTTTAAAAAAGCCTAAGCTATTGGATGAGATATCATAATTAATAATAAGTCTCTAGGTCATTTTTTTGTGAGCTGGTGGTCCAAAGAAAAATCCCAGTCACTCTGAAAAAGTTTGCTAACACGTAGATGAGTGCCTTTCGCAACCATTGTCAGAGAAGCTTCCTCCTGCAGTAGGTGAGAGCAAATACAGAATCCCACAACCAGTGTGCAGAGAGTAGAGGACCTTGCAATGTTCAAGTCCAAATGAGATATCTTCACCAAATTCTTTTCAGAAAACTCTTTGGAAGAAAGGAGGCTGAAAGAGTGTAAGAATCATCACAGGTCCTGTACATTGTCTGCAACAGACTTGATTCCACAGCTGCAAAGAGACATGGACACTTTCTACACTTGAAAATAAAATTTTCTGGCCGGGCGGTGGTGGCGCATGCCTTTAGTCCCAGCACTCGGGAGGCAGAGGCTGGCAGATCTCTGTGAGTTCGAGACCAGCCTGGTCTACAAGAGCTAGTTCCAGGACAGGCTCCAAAACCACAGAGAAACCCTGTCTCGAAAAACCAAAAAAAAAAAAAAAAAAAAAAAAATCTAAGAAAATAAAATTTTCCCCCAATGGAATCTCACTGGGAAAAAAAACAAAACAAAACAAAACAAAACTGCTCTTAAGGGTAGACTCTACGTCCAGCACAAAATGAACACAATGCTATCTTTAGAGATGACTTTGTCTCATGTTGTGTCAGTGCACAGGAACCTTACGGATCCTCTGGCTTCCAGTTCGGGAATTTATGGGTTTCCTACATGGAGAAACATGAGAATATTTTGAATGTCTTAAGCAACAAGATTTTGGTTCGTTCTCAAATACTTGCCACTATTGCCACCAAGCTCACATGCTTTTCAGGATTGCAGCAGAGATTATCAACTGGGAAATGGCTGTATCATCAGGGAGTGCATGACAATATCTGGAGATGGTTTGCTTGTCTCAGCTACTGTATTACTTCTTGAATCTTAATCCTAATAACGCTTCAGTGAAAAATACTGCCATCTATGAAGGACACTTATTTTTCTCAAATTGCTTATAATACTATGGCTTAAAATCCTAGTCATTCTTATAAAAAAACGTTTTTATTGTATTGTTTGAGAATTTCATATATATCTACAATATGCTTTGATCAAATCTACCTCCCATCCTCTCCTCTACAAACCCTTCGAGAAAACAAGATTTCAAGCTTTTCTTATCACGTACAGAATTTTTGTATCTAGTACTCATTATTTTAGAAAGTTACTACTTTAGTACTTTCAAACACACACACGTACATGCACATACAAACACACTATTGAGAGTCCAAAATCTTAAATTAAACACACGTTTTGCTTATGCAAAGTATTTGTGGGCAAACAAAGCAGAAAGAAATGGTGTATCAAAAATGAATGATAAATTCAATCTAGATCCAGGCTTAGTAGGTGCTATACTGATAGAAGCTGTGGTGCTGACTCAGCTAAATTTAGAATCAAGGAATACAAAGAGTCATCCACAGTGATCAGAAGTGGTTTTTGGCTGAATGCATGCAACTGAATCTAGAGAAAAATCCAGAAGGCAAACAATTAAAGAATATTTATCTTTATTAAATCTCTCTCTCTCTCTCTCTCTCTCTCTCTCTCTCTCTCTCTCTGTGTGTGTGTGTGTGTGTGTGTTTATCTGTTTGCATGTATGTTTGTAACAGTTGAAAGAGAGCAAGGGGGATTATGGAAAAAAGGGATGTAGTTATAATTTTTTTAATTGCAAAAAAATGTTCTTATGTCCCCAAATGCAATTTATTCTTACAATATAGAGTTTTTGTGATGGCAAAAGTTTCTGCTTTATAAATTGAAGGCTATTCTACAATGTTGATGGATACTTTGTAAAGCCCACTGGGGGGTGTTTAAATGCTGAGACACAGAAATTAAATTTATTTTTGTTGGACTTCAAATTGAAAGTTTGTTCTTTTGCATTTATTCTCAAAATGATATTATTAGAAATTAGTCTCTTATGTACTGTAACTTGCTTTGTCAGTATCTGCACAAACTTACTGACTCAAACTCTACCAGGTTGGTTTGTGCTAACTATACTTCCCCCATGATTCTTCTTCCAATTTACATGATTGTACAGAAATAATTGAGAATATTAGAATAAAAATAATGAGCAACTGTCGGGCTGCACATGAAGATAGACTTAAGAAAAACTCCAGAGGTAGGTATATAGTAAGTATCAGAAATACTTCACAAATATTTTTATTGAAGAGCAGGACATATTCTTAATTATTATAATAGATATGTACATGTCTAATATATAATGTTTTGTGATAATCTTTCAGAGAAATAACACAGTATGTTAATAAAGTTAATAGACAAACAGCATCCATGGGAAAGTCTGTGCAAGTGGAAATAACAGTTTGTTATTTAACAATCTACCTAACTGTTCTGGAAAAGGAAGTCTCATAGCAACTGGCAAAGACATTTCCCCTTACTATAGGCATTCTTTTCACTTCATTGATGGTGTTTCTTCTGTACAGATGCTTTTAGTTTCATGTGGTCTCACTTTTTTCAATGTTGGTCTCCATACCTATACAATAAGGGTCCTTCTCAGAAGGTCTCCTCCTATGCCAGTGAGTTCAAGCACAGCCCCTCCTCTCTCCTCTTATCAGATTCAGCATATCAGTTCCTATTTCAAAGCTCTTTAGTTTTATTCTTCTACATGTAACTACCATTACTATTTGTCTTCTCTCAAGTGTGTCATTTTAGCCTGTGCTAAAATTTGGGAGGCTGTAGAGGCACAGACTTTTGTCTGTATCACCCGTTCCTTTCTATTGATGAGTATATAAATGTCAGCTTTATTTTTATATTCTGTAGCATTAGTTGAAATCGTGATAGTGAATTCTTTATCATTAATTTTATTGTATAAAATTATTTTAGATATTCTTGATCTTCTGTGTTCCCATATGAATTTTAAGCATATTTTTTCAAATTGTGTAAAAATTTGAATTGGAATTTTATGGCTATTAGATTCAACCTGTGTATTGCTTTTGATAGGACAGTCGTATCATAATATTAATTCTACCAAACCATGAGCACCGGTGATATTTCCATCTTCTGTTAGATTCTTAAGTTTCTTTCTTCATTGTCTTAATGTTTTCACTGGTAAAGTAGCCAAAGGTATAAAATAAAATATAGCTGAATTTTTCTTCTTAATTTCTCTTATAATCAAAAAAGATAAAGAATCTGATGGATAATAACAAACCTTCTTTATACTATATAATATTTCTGTGTTGGTTCAAAAATAGTCTCTTTTTTCACCTCATTTTAGAAAATTAGTGGGAATACAGGACTTTTAAAGCAAGATATGAGTATTGTACTTGATGCCATGATGGGGGTCAAACTGACCCAATCAGAATATTTTATTTCTATATCATCAAATCTTGATCCAAACAGAAAGCAAATTTTGAATTCAGATTCCCTCTCAAATCCTATGTGACCTATCAACATTATTTTTATTTTTTTATCTGTTAAGTTCTTTAACACATTGTATCATTTTCTATATTTCATTGATTATGCAAAGTACACATATTGATATAAAGAACTTATTTTACTATGAAAAATAATGTTATTTCAAGATTATGTTTAATGAGAATAAATTTTATTCAGGATTTATTATTAATGTGAAAATCATGTTTTTTAATCTGAAAATGCAGTCTGTTAACATTAACCACGATTTAGAGTATGTGTATTATACCCAATGTACTGATCACTTTTATAGGCACTGATTTATAAAATGTATCTATTAGTCTACTAATAATTTTAATGATTATTTTTGAGGTAGTATTACAGATGACCTTTAATCTCTTATTTCCTTTTTAAAAAAAAAATCCCCGTATAAACTCAGAGTCAGCTTTATAGTGTATAGTTCAAGACTGGTCTTAACTAAATCAGAAAGAGTATTACTGTAATTTTCATTAGACACACTGATTTAAAATATAGTTGAGAAAGTTTAAAAGAAAAACTAAAGTAATATAAATTATCTTTTACTGATATTCATATGTCTCTCCTACTAATGCAAATGAGTAGGTGTTAGATGTTAAGGTATAAGCTGGACTATTATTAGTGATTAAATAAGACTAAAGCAGATAAAAAACATCCTCCATCCTGTATCCAATAGAAAACCTCTGTCACTGAAAAAAGTTTTTCATTTTTGTATACATTTTTCCTACAGTCATTCAGTGATGAGTCTAGTGCATTATTATGCCTTTATCTTTTCTCATATCATAGAATTTGTATTACCAATTCTTAAATATTTTACAATAAGGATATAAAATAAAAGACTGGGATATTAAGCTATTTGCATATAAGTCAGAAATCAATTCATCTATCATGAATGTTTTATTAGTAAATAAAACATTTGTGGTATTTGGAAATGTCACTAAAGCTAAAAATGTATTGGACCAAGAATTGTGTTCAGTATTGTGAATCAGAGAAGTCTGTGCTGAGGTGAAACCCCTTAGGGTACACACAGGTACAAAGTCTCTGTCTTTCTGGAAAAACCTGAATAATAGCTGCCTTTTTGCCTCTGAATCAGACCTATGTTGTCTGCTGGCTAATTATGAGTTACCTGCTACTTGCCCCTACACAACAAAATTCACTTCCATTTTCCCTTCCTTCCAAACTCACTGCCTCTGAATTCTCTGATATTATATTTGATGCCAAGGATCAGCTGTCAACAGTGATGGATTTTCAGAATTGGTCTTAGAATAGCAGAGAGAGAGAGTTTACCTTATTCTTTTGTGAGCATTCTACCAGTGAATTGTTCCTCCAATGTTAAATTACTGAAAGATTTAAAAACTTCTCACTAGAACATAGGAATTTGAAAACTGTCACATGTGTGACAGTTAACAACCTGGTATGTAGATAAAGCCCATACAGGTACACCCGTGTCAAGTACACTTAATTAATTGGCTTTATGGAAATAAGAGATAATTGGATTCACACCAAATATTTTCTTACTATTGCTTTTGTATGAGTATTTCATTGGAGTAGGCAGTATATCAACAGGATGTACTTTCCATTTGAATTCATGAATGCTAAACTTTTAGAACTTTTTTATTATTTAGTGGAAGAGATTCTCAGGCTTAATTTATTTTGCAAAGCTATTTCCCTCCTGTTTTCCATTTCTGAATAGAAAGAGCCTATTGTTGGGGAAAGTGGATGTTAATTAATCATATTCAAGCAAGGTTTTTTTTATTGCGTAGCTTGACTTTAGTTGAAAGGCACAAGCAGGGTCCAGGTAGGGCGAGAGTGAACGAGTCAGACAACGCTTATGGTTTATGGCAGGATTGGATACTTACAAGAACTATCTGAAGGCTTCAGTATGTTTTCTGTTGGTAACATTTTGTGGTTGATTAAACCTGTCAGACCATTATTCAAATTAAATGCGGAGGCAGGTCATTCAGAATGAAGAAGTATGCGCAGCCAATCAGCACTCAGCACTCTAGTAGAAGGCAAGAATGCTAATTATCCGAGTCCCTCCTGAAGCATGACAAGGATCCTTCACCTTAAAATACTAATATCGAATTCATATATTTTTATTTTAAGATTACAAATGTCACATTAGCCTTTATTTAACTTTTAAATCATAGTGTTGGAAACTAGTATCTTTCTGGTAATTTCTAAATAATGAAAATAAAAAAAAATAATTTAACAAATGAGATGGCAGATTTAAGAAAATCAGTCTCATTGAGGTGCCACGCTGTTTGAAAACAAAAATTTAAAATTTTTAGTAAATCCTTAAATTTTATTTTCTATCAAAAACTAAATGTGCTTGCATGCTAAACAGGTTCTGAAAATATGACTCAATATTCATATATTTAAAAGATCCTATTAAAATGAATTTTTCTTATAAAAACTTGTTCTTGAGCCAGCAGTGCACTCTGATTTAACAAACACTAAATATCTGTCTATTTGACAGTGAGTAAGTGTGTGCATACTGCAACCAACACATTGCTTCTTTATTCTGAAAAGAAACAGGGATGACTAGAGGAGCTGGATTGACTTCTGAGACAAGAATACCTTTTAGGAAGGTTTTTAGTCATAGTTCAATAACTCCACCAACTATAAGGTACATTGCTAATCTAGATCATTTCAAAGTCCCTTTAAGTCCTGAGAAGTTTCAAACAACACCCCCCCCCCCCCCGCCCACAATTTATCAAGTGGTCTAAATTTATCATATCTATTTACTTTCTCTTTACAAACGTAAATCATTTCATTGAAGGTTTTTTTGTTTGTTTGTTTGGTTTGGTTTTTTTTTTTTTTTGACAGTCCTGTTTGGTTTTATCTTAGGTCTCTAGCTGTCCTGCTTCTGATTCCTGACCATTCAGGCAGTGCCAGGAGTGGGCTCCCTCTTAAGTTGGACAAGCCATTCCCACAAGTTCTGTGCCACCTCTACCCCAAAAGTTCTTGCAGGCAGGAAAAATGTAGGTTGAAGGTTTCCTGCTGGTTTCATGTCCCAGTTGCTCCACTGGAAGCCTTGTCTGGTTATGGAAGATGGCCAGTTCAGGCTTTATAGCCCACATTACTGGGAGTCTTTGACAGGGTCACCCTCATAGATTTCAAGGAGGTTAGGATGGCAACTTTTTCTTATTCTTCCATGTTTTCCTTGTATTAAAAAGGGTCCCCCCACTTTTCCTCTGCCCTGAACTCCAGTGGAACATGCAGATATTCTCATACAACCTTTCTCTACACCTACCCCTTTCTCTGAGCCTTCAACTCTGGCAAGCATTCTCTGGAAACACTCCAGCCACCCCTGCCGGAGAAGCAGCAGAACAGGGAAACAAGTAAACGATCTTCACATTTTTACTCTTTCATTGCTTCGGATTCTGATTTCCAGTCTTATACTCAGCTCTACTGCAGTGGCCTCACTGTCCTCTGTGTCCGTCCCTCAGGGACTAAACTTACCCTGGTAGAAAAACCCTGACTTCCTCCCTCCTGTGAACCCACCACTGCCCATCTCCCATCCCATCACCATTCTTAAGTGTCAAGTCCCAACACCTGAAAACACTTCTACCTGGAACCCCAAGTGGCTGCACTTCGAAGGATCCCAGAAGATTCTTTACTAAGCAGCACACTAAAAGCCACTAAGTAGCCTTTACGCTATATATGGCATGGCCTCTTATGCTATAAATGCTGATGTAAAGTGCAGACTCTCTCTCTCTCTCTCTCTCTCTCTCTCTCTCTCTCTCTCTCTCTCTCTCTCTCTCCCCAGGCTTCTGGAATGGGTTCTTGTTCCCCATTTGTGCAGAGGACTGTGATCTGTGAGTCTACCCCTAAATAAATAACACTTTATTATATGCAATACTAAGCTAGTGTGAGTTCCATCTTCAGCAGACAGCCACCATAGTCTATCAAGAAGTAGAGGGAGCAAACAAAGGAAAGAATCACCTACCTAACAAAGACAGAACCAGATATCAGCACCTACATTTACATTTAAACCTAGATGATCATGTAAAAGTACAATCAATAACAGTCAGAGCAGTATGTCTCTACTAGAGTCCAGCAACTCTACTACAATAGGGCCTTAAAGCACAACATAGCAGAAGCACAAAATAGGGACTTCAGAATCACCTTATGAATGTTATAGACCATTAAACATTTATGAAAACATAAACAGTGGAATAAAGCCAATAAAAGAGTTCAAGACATAAAAGTGGAAGTAGAATCAATAAAGACAGCACAAACTGAGAAAAAAACTGGAAAAGAAAATTTCAAGAATGAGACCAGGAACCTAAGAGACAAGACTTGCCAACAGAATACAAAAGATAGAAGAAAGATCCTCAGGCAATGAAGACAACATGGAAGAAATGGAGGCCTCAGTTAAAGAAAATGTTTATCCAAAATTCAGTCACAAAACATCCAGGAAATAATCTGGGACACTATGAGAAGACCAAGTCTGCATGTAATGGAATAGGAGAAAGAGAATAAACAGAAAGTATTTCTAATAAAATCATAGAAGGCAAATTTCCTGACTAAAGCGGAGGTACCTATCAAGGTACAAGAAGCATACAGAACATTGAAGAGACAAGATCAGTAAAGAAATTCCCCATGCCACATAATAATCAAAACACTAAATGCATGGAACAAAGAAGACTTTTTTAAAAGCTGCATGGGAAAAATAAACATATTAAACAACAAACATTAAAACAGACCTTTTAGAATAACACCTGACTTTTCAATGGAGTATATAAAAGACACAAAGACATGGATGGATGTTCTGTAACTCTAAGAGACAACCGAGGCCAACCTAGACTACTTGCAAAACTTGCTATCACAATGGATGGAGAAAGAAACATATTTCAAAAAAGAAACAAAAAACAAATTCAAGCTGTATCTATCTACATATCCTGCAGGAGGTGCTAGAAGAAACCATCAACCTGAAGAAATTATCTGCCCAAGAAAACACAAGAAATAAATCATCCCAAACAAGCAAATAAAAAGGGGAAGCATATCAAAATAACAAAAAAGACAACAAAATAGGAATCCCTCTTGTGTCTATAGACAGGTTGTCCAGATAAACACTTAAACAGAGAAATCTGAAATGAACTGTCATCATAAACCAAATGGACCTAAGAGATATTTACAGAACATTTCACCCAAACATAAAAGACACACCATCTAAGTAGGTCATGAAATCTTCTCCGATTTTGATCATATATTTAGACACAAATCAAGTCTCAACAGTTTAGAATATTGATATCTGATTACTACATATTGTAACTACATATCAAAAGAAACAAATACCAAAAAGAGGAACAACAGAAAGCTTACAAACTCAAGGGCACTGAACAACTAATCACTGAATAAAAAATAAATCAAGCCAAAAATTAATGAAGAAATTAAAAAAAAATTCTAAAATTAAATAAAAATAAACACAGAAAAGACCCAGACTTATACAACCAATGAAACAAGTTCTAAGGAAAATTCACAATACTTACTTATACAACTTACACAACAACAACAACAAAACAACAACAAAAAATCAAAAATAAAAAAACCTACCCACCCTAAAAGAATGATTTCATACTAAAACACCTCATAGTTATAGAACAAAAAAAGAAGAAATAAAACCCCAAAGAGGTAAATGGCAAGAGATAATCAAACTCAGAGATGAACTCAATAAATCAGCAACAAAGAAATGAGAAAAACACGATATAATAAATGAATTTGTTCTTTGAGAAAATCAGTAAAATTGAAAAACATCAGTTTAACGAAAGGCTGAAGGAAAAAGATCCAAGTTAGCAAAACTGGAGATAAAAAATGGGGCATAACAACAGACACTGGGAAATCCAGGGAATCACAAGCACATACTTTAAAAACCTGTAACCCACCCAATTGTAAATTCTAAAATAAATATATAATTTTATTGATATATAACATTTACCAAAATTAAATCAACAATAGACAAGTGATTCGAATAAACATGTAAACTCTAGTGAAATAGAAAAAGTAACTAAAAGTCTAGCAAGCAAATGAGTCCCAGGACCAGATGGTTTTAGGCCAGAATTCTACTTAACAGTCAAAGACTTAATGGCTCAATTAATTCCATAAGACACAAACAAAAGAATCATTTCTTAATCCTTTGTATGAGGCCACATTATGCTTATATTTGATCCACTAAATACACAACAAAGAAAGAAATTTATAAATCAATTTCGCTGTCAATGACTATCAGTGCAAAAAATTTCAATAAAATACTTGCAAGCTGAATCCAAGTACCCATTAACAAGATCATCCACCATGATCAAGTAGGCTTTATTTCAGAGATTCAGGAATATTTCAGCATATGCAAATCAATAAAAGTAATCCACCATATAAACAAAGTAAAAAACAGAAAATGCATGATCATCTCACTGGAATCAGAAAAGGACTTTGAAAAATATTCAACACATCTTCTGCATAAAAGTGACAGAGAGATTAGGGATGCAAGAGACATTCCCCAACACAATAAAGGCAAATTAGCTAAAGTGATAACCAACAACAACTTAAATGGAGAGAAACTCAAAATATTTCTTCTAAAATCAGGAATGAAAAAAAAAAGTTGTTCACCTTTCCTATACCTATTTAATACAGTGCTTGAAGTCTTAGCTAGGATAATAGGATGACTATCAAGTGGCTACAAATAAGAAGAGAAAAAAATTCAAAGTATCATTATTTGCAGACAATATGATAACAAGCATTAATGACCTTAAATGTTTCACTGGGAAACTCCGAGAACTGATAAACACTTTTAGCAAAGTAGCTGGATACAAAATTAACCAAGAAAGCCCAGTAACTTTTCTGTAAACAAATGTCTGGGAGAGAAATCAGCAAAACTTTCAAAATAGCTTCAAAAATAGAAAATATATTGGTATAATTCTAACCAAGCAAGTGAGTCTTTAAGACATAAAATATTCAAGTTATTGGGGAAAGAAATAGTAAGATATCAGAAGATAGAAAGATGTTCCACGCTCATGAATTGATGGGATTAATATAGTAAAATTACTAGTCTACAAAAAGCAATCAACATATTCAATGCAATCTGCACCAAAATTTCAACACAACTCTTCATAGATCTTGAAAGGGCAATTTTCTGCTTCATATGGAACAAGCAAGCAAGCGAGCAAGCAATAAAGTAAGTAAAGAAACTAACAAACACAGCTAAAACAATTTTTAACATACGAGAACTGCTGGAGGGATCACCATCTCTGATCTCTGTAGTACAGAACTATAGCAACAAAGGTGCCATAATATTGGCTTGAAAACAGATGTGCTGATCAATGGAATCAAGCTGAAGACCCATATATTAGTATACACACGTTTGGTCATCTGACTTTTGATTAAGAAGACTGAAATACACACTGGAAAAAGAGTGGCATATTCAATAAATGGTTCTGGTTAAACTGAATGTAACAGAATCCAAATAGGTTCTATTTAACACCCTGCACAAAACTCAACTGCAAATGGAACAAAGACCTTAACATAATACTAGATAGGCTGAATTATGTAGAAGAGAAACTGAGGAACAGTCTTGAATTCATTGGCACAGGAAAAGACTTTCTATGTAGAATATCAATAGCAGAAGCACTAAGATCAGCAATTAATAAATGGAACCAGATGAAACTGAGAAACTTCTGTCGGGCAAAGGACTTCATAATTCAAAGAGATAGCCTACAGAATGATAATTTTTGCCATCTAAACATCTGATATAGGGCTAATATCAAAAATATATAACTAGCTGAAGAGATGGCTCAGAGCTTTAGAGCACTGACTGTTCTTCCAGAGGTGTTGAGTTTAATTTTTGTCGGGGTCTAAACAGAGAGTTTTCAAAAGAGAGAACTCAAATGAATGAGAAATACTTAAAGAAATGTTCAACATCTTTAGTCATCAGAGAAATGTAAATCTAAATTACTTTGAAATTTCATATGACACCAGGCAGAATAACCAAGAACAGGAGAACAAAAGACAGCTCGTGTTGTTTAGGATGGGGAGTAAGGAGAACACTTGTTCACTGCTGGTGGGAGTGTAAACTTGCTTAGCCTCTTGGAAATCAGTGTAGTAGCTTCTCAGGAAGATAGAAATTGATTTACCCCCCAAACCAACTATATCACTCCTGGGCATATTCCAAAAAAAAAAAAAACCCACTTAATTGTACTATAAAGATGCTCGCTCAATCATGTTCATTCACGTTTTATTTATATTAGGCAGAAATTGGAAACAACCTTCTGACAACCAACCGAAAAAAATAGTTAATGGAGATGTGGTGCATTTATGTAAATGATTACTCCTCAACTTTAAAAAAATGTAATTATGAAATTTTGAGGAAAATTGAGGCAAGTGGGAAAAAAATCTCCGAGTGATGTACACTAGACCCATAAAGACAAATATGGTATGTATTTGCTTATATGTGGATCTTAGCTGTTAATTCAATGATAAGCAAGCTACAATACGGAACTTCAGATATTAGGTGGTATCCATCTTTCTAGTCAAGGGAAATAAGAGAGTTATAGATGAATGGCGGCAGCTGGAATGAGAGGAACAGTTTGTGAAGAAGGTGGGTAAAGAGGGAGAAGATAAGAATAGGGGAAAGGCAGCTAAAATTAAAAGCCATTTGTGTGGTCATATGGAAACCTAATACAGTAGAAGCTTCCTAATATATAAAGGTGATTTAAATGAAATCACCAAGTAATGATTAAAACAAAGCCCCAACTGGACAACAATTATCACTAAATAGAGTTTTTGGTACTTGAAATGGGTTGCATCTAACTTAGTTTTCAGCCGAACGGTTCCCATGGGAACCCTCAAACAGCCCAGGCTGTTGCCACAACTTACTTTACTCTTCACAAGGACCTATTGGTGAAGATAACACCTATATTGAATATGGAGAAGTAGAATTGGTGCCTATCTGAATCCTTTACTCTTCTGGGCTCATGATACCAGAAGATACTCTGAATTCTACCAAAGGAGAAAACTAAACAATAACCCAACTACAACTCCTTCAGTCTACAATGGTGTCCTGCCAGCAATGTACTTAGTACAAAAATGTGGCTTAATGTTTGCGGGAGGAACCTGCTAATATCTGGTTCGAACTAAGGCCCATTCCACAAGATGGAGCCCATACTCAACATTGCTTCTGTGGTCAAGAACCTAAGGCTAGACAGATCAGGGATCTATGGGCAACCAAATACTACTGTTTCGCGAAAGGAACATAGCAATGAAATGATTTCTACTGACATCCGCTATGGATATAGCAGCGCGTTGCCCAGCCATCATAAAAGAAGTTTCCTCCTGCATCAGATGGGAACAAATACAAAGACCACAGAGTTCCTGAGCACTGAGAGGAGGGATTAAATGGAGCCAACCCTTGAGGGCTGAGTGTTCCAAGGTCTTTTACGCTATGTATACTCTCAGAGGAGATGAATAGTAGCATGAAATGAAGGATTTCTTGACACAACAGGGCTGGTGAACATATCAATTGAAACAGGAGGAGATAAGCAACACAGCCATTAATAAATCTGTAACTGTGCTTATTCAAAATCCACACATTCTTCTGGATACAATCACCTGGAAAGGAGTCTCAGGCATTGTCTCCATCTGACCAGCCTCTAAGTGTATGTATAAGGGATTGACTTGAGTTATTTGTGGAAAGACCTGCACACTGTTGGTGGCATATTCCCAATGTACACAATTCTGAACTGTTTAAGTGGAGAGAGGCAACGGAGGACAAGCGTTCGTGTAATAGTTTATTTTTTTCCTATTTTCCCCTGATGGTTGAGGTGGTTGCATTGAGAACAGGTGTTTCAAGATGAGAACAGATGTTTTAAGGTCTTGGTGTGATTTCCCAGCAACGATGAATTATAATCTGGAACTGAGAACGAAAATGAAACAGGCCCTATCTTAAAAACAAACAATAAAACAAAATATCACATCTTATTAAGCACCAGCTATAGTGAAGCAAAATAAAGGGGGGGATTAATAGCATTAAGAATTAGAGAAGTTCATCAGTGTAGGTATCATAACCATTAAAACAATAGTATGACATTATAGAATACTTGCAAATCCAAACTTCCTTTAGAAAATACACTGTAGTAGATTTAA
The DNA here is from genome assembly GCF_018167655.1 of Microtus oregoni. Classification (NCBI taxonomy): domain Eukaryota; kingdom Metazoa; phylum Chordata; class Mammalia; order Rodentia; family Cricetidae; genus Microtus; species Microtus oregoni. Next base: position 13,476,103 of record NW_024543077.1, on the reverse strand, counting down.
ATTAAAACTATAGTCACCTTTATTTCTATGACAAAAATTAAATTCTTAAAAAGACATTTGGCGAGTTTAAAAGAAACTTTTTTATGCTTTGCTAATGCTGAATCCATATCAAATCTGATAAATTTTTTTAGACTTAGCATAATTATGTACTTAACTAATTGTTCAATACATGAGTGTCACAATAGTGACATGGAGTTTATCAGACAATGGAATTGAAGTAAAATATATGTGTTTGTGTGTTTTCTAACCTAAGATAGAAGGGGACTCTAAATTCAAGTTAAGGATGGTATTTAGAAGCTATTTTGAACAATGGAAGTCATGCAAGTATAAGTAACAAAAACAATTAAACCTATTAGAAACTTACTTTCCTCATCTTTGCTTTTACTCTGCCCTGTAAAATCCAAACTGAGACAATTAGTCTAAGGAGACCAAATGATTTAGGTTGGCTCGTTTCATTGAGTAAAAGCAAAAAGCTTTGATTTTTCATTTTAAGGGAAATTGTTTGTTTGCTGTCTTTACATGCTAGCTTGGTTCTATCCTGAGAACAAGCAACTTGAGGGTCAAGGGCACTCTGAGTTCTCTTGTACTGAATTTAATCTTGCCTCCAGAATTCCAAATGATTTTCTTCTAATGTCTTGAAATATTCACAATTATGAATAGTGATTTATATATTTCAGTAATATGCTATTTGCATTTATTTCATTTCCCAAAAGTTGTAAAAAATAAAACCTATAGGATAGGGTCATTTCAGGTTCCCTATCCTCAGCTGCCCAAGGAACTAACTGGGGACATTGCCCTGGGCACCTGGGAGCCACTCTAGGTTCAAGTCTCTTACCAACCCTAAGGTGGTTCCCTTAATTAAGTTATGTGATTCCCTGCTCCTCTATCCAATCTTGTTTTATCCCAATCATCCCGTTTCCCCAACTTTCCCCCATCCTCCCCTTCTCACTTTTCTCTCCCCTTCTCCCCTTACCCCCATCCCACCCCATCCCCAAGATCCCAATTTTTTGCCCAGCAATTTTGTCTATTTCCCATAGCAGGGATAATAACTATATGTTTTCCTTTGGGTTCACCTTCTTATTTAGCTTCTTTAGGATCACAAATTATAAATTAAATGACCCTATCCTATAGCAATACTGATGAATATCTTGCATATCACCATAGAACCTTCATCTAGCGATGGATGGAGATAGAGACAGAGACCCACACTGGAGCATCAGACTAAGCACCCAAAGTCCCAATGAGGAGCAGAAGGAGGGAGAACATGAGCATGGAAGTCAGGACCACGAGAGGTGCAACCACCCACTGAGACAGTGGGGCTGATCTATTGGGAGCTCACCAAGGCCAGCTGGACTGTGACTGAAAAAGCATGGGAAAAAAACGGACTTTCTGAACGTGGCGGACGATGAGGGCTGATGAGAAGCCAAGGACAATGTCATGGGGTTTTGTTCCTACTTCATGTTCTGGCTTTGTGGGAGCCTAGCCAGTTTGGATGTTCACCTTCCTAGACCTGGATGGAGCGGGGAGGACCTTGGACTTTCCACAGGGCAGGGAACCCTGACTGCTCTTCGGACTGGAGGGGGAGAGGAGTGGCGGGAGGGGGAGAGGGACGGGGAGGAGGGGGAGGAAAATGAGAGGCCGGGAGGAGGCAGAAATTTTTTTTTTCAAAAAAAAAAATAAAAAAATAAAAAATAAAAAAACACAATAATAAATAAATAATATAAAAAAAACAAAACCTAGATTTACAAAGAAGTTTCTTTGAAAAGTACCTGTTTTATTTTAGAAAATTCACATAATTTGACAATTTCCAAAAAGAGGAAAAACTAAAAGAAATTGAAATGTAGGATAACTCATTGTTGGTTACAAACATTGATGGTCTATTTAAGATATTGGTTAACTAACATAATTTAGGTGAGTTTCATTCTGGACGAGTTACCTGGCAGGACATCTATTCGCATATTTATTTAGCACATGTCTGGAATGGTGGGTGCAGATTAGATGACTCTTTAATGGGCAGCTGCATTCTTGTTAGGATGGTTTTTAAAAAGCAGCGTTATCCTAAATGGTTTGAGATAAAATATGCAGTCCTGCAGTTTAGTCAGAATTTTTCAAGTGAACATCTGAAGGACGTTTATTATTTCGGTGACCTGAGAGTAAGATAGAAGTAAACTCAGCCAAATTTTGTAGAAGCTAATCCCATTGACTCATCCATTTATTTTGCGCACATTAATTCAGACAGCTTGCACTATGCTTAGAGTCATCTCCTTTCCACTCTCTGAGCGATGTGCTGACAGCAAAAAGACACCTGTGAATAGACCCTGCTTCAAGGAATTTATGATGTCAGGGCAAGACGGGAGTGGATAAGGAGCAAGCACGTAGTCCGTTCTTGAACCAAATCATTTCTGTAATCAAAGACTAGGACACCTTCTCTTTATTCTCTGTAATTACTGTCCACTAATAAATAAGCAATGCCAAAAGCATTTTATCTCACGATTTTCCAGGCATTTCCTAAATGGTGTGTGATGCACCACGTCAAACAATGAAATCTGATGCTTAGATATGCCATTTCTTGAACAATACAGATTAGTATGATGGCTTTAGCTCCAGTTTAATGAGATTTTTGAAAGTTGCAAGCTGATTACCTCATTTCCCCTTGCTTCCACATGCATCCATATATCTATTATCTAGTTAGACAAACATAAAAACTTCTCTGGTTTTCCAAGCTTATAGTATTTGTAGGGCATGTAATTTGTTCAGGAATGGAGATTTCTGTTTGATCTTAGCTGTGTAATTTAATTGAATAATAATTAAATTATTAAGTTAGTGTGTGTGTGTGTGTGTGTGTGTGTGTGTATGTGTGTGTGTGTGTGTGTGTGTGTCCATGCATTTGTACTGTAGTGCATAGATGCGGACAAGTGGTCAACCCACAGCACTTGGTTTGGTTCTTTTTTTCCACCATGTGGGTCCTGAGGATCCAACTTGGGTCTGAAGTCTTGCTACCAAGTGTGCTCATTGGCTCATCCAAAGCTTATTTCCATTGCTGAATGTACTCCTTCTTTCATTATCACAGAGACCAAGGACTGAAGACAGGTGGTTCTGTTTTTAGTAAGCAAAAGAATTGTTTCCATTGAATACTAATGGGTAACATGACTTCTCTAATTTCTCTATTACTTCGCCAGTGTTATCTGTTTGTTTTGTTACTTAATTAGTAAAACAATTCAAATGAACTAATGTTTGCAGGAGGGCCGCTTGTTGGTTCCTGGCTGCTCGGAAGCTCAGACCCAAAATAAACACACAGAAGCAATATTATTTTTTTTCCTTTTTTTTTATTTTTTTAATTTATTTATTTATTAAGGATTTCTGCCTCGTCCCCACAACCGCTTCCCATTTCCCTCCCCCTCCCCCGATCAAGTCCCCCCCCCCCTCATCTGCTCGAAGAGCAATCAGGGTTCCCTGACCTGTGGGAAGCCCAAGGACTGCCCACCTCTATCCAGGTCTCATAAGGTGAGCATTCAAACTGCCTAGGCTCCCACAAAGCCAGTACGTGCAGTAGGATCAAAAACCCACTGCAATTGTTCTTGAATTCTCAGTATTCCTCATTGTCTGCTATGTTCAGCTAGTCCGGATTTATCCCATGCTTTTTCAGACCTAGGCCAGCTGGCCTTGGTGAGATCCCAATAGAACATCCCCATTGTCTTAGTGTGTGGGTGCACCCCTCGTGGTCCTGAGTTCCTTGCTCGTGCTCCGTCTCCTTCTGCTCCTGATTTGGACCTTGAGATTTCTGTCCGGTGCTCCCGTGTGGGTCTCTGTCTCTGTCTCCTTTCATCGCCTGATGAAGGTTAATATTCCTGAGGATGCCTATGTGTTTGTCTTTGGATTCACCTTATTTAGCTTCTCTAGGAACATGAATTATAGGCTCAATGTTTTTTATTTATGGCTAGAAACAATATTATTTAAAACACCGCTTGTCCCATTGTTGGCTTACTCTTACATATTAATTTAACCTATTTCTAGTAATCTGTGTATTGCCACACGGCTGTGGTTTATTGGCTAAAGTTCTGGTGTCTGTCTCTGGCAGGGCTACATGGCTTCTCCCTGACTCTGCCTTCCTCCTTCCAGCATTCAGTTTAGTTTTCCCTGCCTAGCTAATCCTGCCCTGCTATAGGTCCAAAACAGTTTCTTTATTCATTAATGTTAATCACACCACACAGAGGGAACTCCCACATCAAACTAATAGATGAATTCAACCCTAAGTGTGAATTAATAGAGTTAATTAAATAGTCCTTTTTTGTGTTTAGAAATATTAATATGCATAATTTTATTAGCACATACCATGATTTCCAATTTTCACCCTATTTTAGCTATTTTAGCTAATTCTACATCAGTTCACAGGATAGGTAGGAACTGAAAAAAAATAAGTCTATTTCTTTAGGATAGGATACTGAATCTTCCTACATGTCTAAATATAAGTCATACCAAGTATGAACTTAGAAATCTGAGTTTGAATAGTGATCAGGGAAGACCTCTTAAAGGATTTTATTCTAGTTTTGTCATGTAACAATTTATGCCCTGGCTCAGATTACTAGAATAGATCTTAAGACATGTTTCATTTTGATTTGTTTTCTGACCATGAGTTACATCACTGGTATAATATTTTTAAGTTGTGCCCATTTTATCACAAGTTTCATCAGTTCATTTTTATGGCTGAATAAAATTAAGTATTTCCTTAAAATGTATACTAAAACAATGGAGGCTATTGATATAACTCTTAGTTATTTATAAGAACTTGATGGTAAGATCCTTGACTGCTGGAGAAAAGAAGTCATTAATGGTCTTACCATGTTGTGAAATTAGTGAACTATAAGAAAGATTGACATGACAAGGCAGCCAATTGGTATAACAGCAGTATGGATTTTATGAAAGTAACCAACAATTTTCTAATAGACATATACCCACTATATAAGATAGAACATACTCTTGGTGCTTTAGTGTTGGCTAAGAAGCCATGAGGGTGAGTTCATAGTCCCTAAAAGAAATCATGCTCCAATTCTGTAACGGCGTAAATGAATGCAGACAGATTGTAAAAATACAAACAGCTTTAATGGGGAAATAAACTTACAGAACCATCGTTCCCACAGTGACCAGGATAGCAGAAGGGGGGGCTGGGAGCGTGCTGGCCAGATTTATAGGTAAACATTAGCCCTAGGCGAACAGGCCCCCTAAGGGGCTGGACTTATCCCTACACAATTCTTTTGCCAAAGGTGCATAGTATCAAACTGCCGTCAAAGTGCATATCCTTGCACTCATAGATACGTACGACTCTCACCCCTTATTAGAGGAAATTATTGCTGTAGTAGATGGCAGTTAATAAAAATGCAGTGTGTGACAATGTAGAGAATAAGGGACTGTGGAGTTCTCAGTGCCAAAGGAGAGATTTTTATGATGCCACTCCCCAGGAAGAGTTGTGGAATATCACTGAAAAGAGTGTAGAAAAACTGTAAGAGCCAGATCTTGAGGGTGGATTGAGGTAAAATTGTATCTACTAGACAGGACAGGACAGTCTCATTCTTGTATTCATGGCTTTATTGGTTATCTGCACAACGTCTGTGCAGATTAAGACAGATGATTCTATCAACATAGATAGGAAAAAGACCCTTGAGATCTTTCCACTATGAATGTGATTCAGGCAGGTGATGACGCAGAGGGAGTGAAAGTCAGTTTTCTTCACTCTTGTGACACATGATGTATTTCCCATGTTCTATAAGATGGCCTTATACCCATGAATATATGGACATTTGTCTTAGTTAGGGTTTCTATTGTTTCCATGAAACGCCATGATGAAAAAAGCTGGTTGGGGAGGAAAGTGTTTTTTGGGCTTATGCTTCCACATTGTAGTTCATTACCAATGGAAGCCAAGACAGGAACTCAGACATGGCAAGAACCTAAAGTTTATGCAGCGGCGATAGAGGGGTGATTCTTACTGATATGTTCCACATGGCTTTCTTTCGGCCTGCTTTCTTATAGAAGCCAGGACCATCAACCTAGGTTAGCCCCACCCACAAGGGGCTGTACCATCCCCCATCAATCACTACATCAACTTGCAGGCTGGCCTACAGCCTAATCTTAGGGAGACATTTTCTCAACCACGGTACCTTCATTTCAGATGACTACAGTTTGTATCAAGTTGACGTCAATCTAGCCAATAGCACAGCATCATTAATTATAGTCAGTAATTTATAGAAAAGAACAAGAAGAGAGAAAGAGAAAGAAGAAAAACAAATTGTTGCTTTGAAATTGGGAAGATTATAGAGAAGTTCCTGAGAAGTTGGAGAGAATAAATTGGATGGGTATGATCTAAATGCATTGTATTTATGTATTAATTAAACAAAAAATAATAATTAATCTAAAAACTCATCCTCTTTAGAATTGTAGTTATTAAATAGGTTTTACATAAAAACTGTTAATGTGTATTTAATGTATTAAAAATATCTAAATATTCTTGGTTTTGTAAATGTATTCTCTTAAATTATAAGCTATTTCATCTAAGATCTTATATTTAAAATATAGAACTCAAGTATTGATGAATTATTTGTAGATCAGATTACTTTCAATAGCAAGGATAAAATAGACAATTAAGTAGACTAAAATAAATAATTTTCTATCTATTAAATTTCTCTTGAATGAACCATAGAGTAGAATTTTGTGTTGAAACAAGTTTTGTGGCAATATCATTGTACCAATAACCACAGCTATTTGGATGGTTGAAATTGTGATGTTTAAATAATGGTTCATTTTGCTTACTATCTTGGTATTTAATAGAAAGAGAGAGAGAGAGCTTGAAAGCAAGACTAAAGAAACAAAGGGTACATTGGTAATAAATTAGAACAGGAACTTCAACAAACCACTAATTGCTGTTTTGGAGCTGAGTCAAAAATACAAAGATCTCTTCTAGAGGTCAATGCCCTTTCTCCAGGAAGAGGAGATAACATCACAAAAACAGGTTTGAATCTAAGAAAAGTTCTACTTACTTGCAAATTCTAGAAAAGAAGGGAAAGAGAATTTTAAGCTAAGTAATTTTTGAGCCTAGAAATGGAAAGACATATTTGGGAGGACTATATTTTAAAAGTCCCAGAGATAGAACTGGGCAGAAAGCTCAGTGAAGTGTTTCCCTTGTATTGCTCACATCTTAAAAGCTGGTTGTGTTAACACAGATTGGTGCCATGAACTAATTATTGCAGTGCTGGTGGTGCAAAAGATAGATAGATCCCTGAGTTTCACCGGCTGGCACGCCTAGGTAACTTGGCAAGTTCTATTCAGTGAGAAACTGTCTCAAAATAAGTGGACTGACCAATGACATACCACATTATGCCTCAGCAACCCTTTTAATTCCTTTCTCTTGGGATTCTCTTAAACTGCCCACTGCTCAAGCAGCTAAGAGGAGTGTAGTAAGTACCTCTGCTGTTATTTTTCTCAGACCTTTCCCCTAGGAAGACTCATAAATTTCACTTGCAGCCCATCCATGAACCTGTAAAAATTTCACAGAACCATATAATACTCTTGTTTCTCTTATTCTCAGTCATGCTTTCTCAGAACTCCCTAAAATACTGCATGGTTCTTTCCTCCTCCAGGTCATTCCAGCTACTACTCTATACTGAATAGAAGCCTACAAGGTCTAGAGTATTAGCTGAAACTCTACAAAATACATAGCCATCAACCTAACTAAATGTCTGAGTTCCTAGATACCCAAATATTGAGACTGAAGCATTTCATAGTTTATCAATACCAGTCATGTTAAGAAAGCAGTGAATATATGTATATATAGATAATTTATAACCATATACTTATTCAACATAGAAGGGCTTAAAAATTCATATCAAAAGCTCTATGCAACAATTTAACTCCAAATACCAAGGTCCCATTGCATAAACATAAGTGATATGAAAATCAAGAGAATATATTCTATCTCCAAATCACCAACCCCATAATAATGATAACAACCAAGACAACATTCAAGACACAGAAAAAACAACAGCTATAAACATCTTCAAAGAGTTAAATGAATGAAAAGAAAGGAAAACAAAAGACCAAAATAAACTCCTAAAAGAATCTAAAAGGGTGGGAGTAAACCCCAGATTAAAGTCTACACACACACACACACACACACACACACACACAGAAGCAGGATAGCAATTCAGGATATGAAAACAGTTTTCAATAAAGAGAAATACTAAATAAATAAAAAGATGAAGTGAAAATTGAAAATTAGCATTTCAGTAAGTCAAAGAAAAAGTTCATCACAAAAACCACCAACAGAATGGGGCCTCGAGGAAGGCAGAACATCAAAGCTTGAAAATAGTGTCAAAGAATTTGATCATCAATTTAAATATGATAAGTTTTATAAAATGATGACTGGGGTAGGTAGAATGTAGGGCACACTATGACTAAAAGTATAAATTGAGGGTTTAGAAACATGAGATGAATTCTATGTTAAAGACATAGAGAACATTTCCAACAAAATCACAGAAGAAAATTTTCCAAATCTGGCAAAAGAGATGCTCATCCAAGTTCAAGAGACACATCAAATACAGCATAGGTAGAATCATAAAGTAAACTCTTCATATTATATATGGAAACCCTAAATATAAGATAAAGGATATTAGAATCTGCAAGAGAACAGGTCCACGCTGTGCATAAATACAGTGTATGGATAGAAGAGCTAACTTCTCAGTAGAAGGCTTAAAGGCCAGATCATGGAGCCATGTGAGTCAAATTCAGAAAGACCATAGATGCCAATCCAGGCTATTTTATCCAGAAAATCTATACACAATAATTGGCAGAGAAGGAGAAATTTTCCATGATGAAAGCAGCTTAAAAGAATTTATAACCTCCATGATATCCCTAGAGAGAATGTTGGAGAAAATGTCCAATAATAACTCTTAATACTAATGCACTCAGTTAAAACAAACACACAAATTAAATGATTGGAACAGAGAAAAAAATTCTGTCTCATTGTGGTCAATATGATAGAGAACTCACCCCCCTCTCCAATAAATAGTACATTGAGAGTGACTGAATGGAAACTACTCCAAGCAAATAAGATGGGAAACAAGTAATTGTTTCTACCCTGAATATCTGACAACATAGATTTCAGGGCATTGCTCAGAAAAGATAAAAAGAGTCATTTCATTCTGACCTAGTAAACAATGCACCACACATAAACATATAATTATGGTTCTAAACATACACACCCCAAATTTAGTTGCACCACATTTTTTTAAAACAAGTACTTCTTAGGTATCAAGTCACAGGCAGAAAGACAGAGGTTATATTTTTATTAATTCTTTGAGAATTTTTTTTTTTTTGATTTTTCGAGACAGGGTTTCTCCATAGCTTTTGGCTCCTGTCCTGGAACTAGCTCTTGTAGACCAGGCTGGCCTCGAACTCACAGAGATCCGCCTGCCTCTGCCTTCCGAGTGCTGGGATTAAAGGCGTGCGCCACCACCGCCCGGCTCTTTGAGAATTTTTTACAGGCTATTTAATCATATTTAATTGCTTCCACACTCATTATTGCTACCTACCCAATTCCCAACCCCCACTTCTTGTGTGTGTGTGTGTGTCTGTGTGTGTCTGTGTATGTTTTAAATCCACCAAATTCAATATGTGATTCCTAAATAATCTTGAGTTTTAGAGCCTTCATTGGAGTTTGGCTGACAAGACTGAATCTCCTTCTTCATCAGCTATCATGTACTACTAACACTAGTAACACTTCAGCCAGGAGTGGACTATGCATTCACCTCCCTACTTCCATGCTTAGATCTTCTCAGGCTTCAGATTCCACAGATGCTGTGCATACTGTCACAACTGAATCCATATGTGCAACTGCCCTGTTGTCTTCACAACACACAGTTGCCTTTTAGTTATTTTCCACCTCTAGGTCTGAATCTTTGAGCACCCTCTTCCATGATGGTCTTCAAGTACGGGAAGAGATGAATTAAATAGACATAATTTTTATTGTTGAGTCTCTTATTCTCTACATATTGAACAATAGTGGATCTCCAGGTTAACTGCTGTTAGCTGCAAGAAGAATTTCTTCTGATGAGGGTTGAGAGATACATTAATCTATGAGTATGCAAATAACTCATTCTAGTTCCTTACATATGTCCATTTAGCAGAATGGTATTAAGTCTCCCTTAAGGTCTGTGACCTCTGTGTCCACAGGATCTTGGACATGTTAATGGTTTCCGGTTTGAGTTTCACCTCAGGGAACTTTCCTTGAATCCAATCATAAAATCGTTGGCTATTTCCATAATAGTCGTGCCACGATTACATAAGGGGGCATATTTTATCAGTACAGTTGTTGCTGTAGCTCACATAATTTGAAGCCTGTTAAGATTTCTTCTGGTGGCATTCATAGCACCTAGATTATTAACTGTCATCGACCTCCATACAAAAAATGGATGCTCACCAAGCATCTACAAAGAATATAAGGCAGCAAAGCCATAGCAAAGGCAATCACCTTTAATATATGCCAACGTTTATGCAGTTGTATGAAATTTGTCTTCTAAAAACTACCAGTAATATACCACCAAAGAGTATTTGTTCATCTCTGCTACTGTTCTTCTGAGATATTTAAAAATCTATTTTGCTTATCAATTTTTACATAATATTTTAAATTTTATTTGATCAGGTGGTATAATGAGAACTTTTCAGACTGCATAGAGCTCCATGTCTCCAAAGTGGGATAGTGCTGAAACTCTTAGAAATCATATTGACTGAATTATTATTTATATATTAGATATAATAATTGGTGTCCTTAAATAAAAATTATTCAAATTTGTTTACAATCAAAGTAAATAGAAGGGAAGAGAACCTCTTAGGAATGCTAGCTATATTCAATAATTCTCTGGACTTCTAACACCTTAATTTAAATTTTTCCATAATTTAAAGAAATGATCTGTGCCATTACATTCCTACACAATCCTATAAACATGTTATAGGTTGAGGACTTTTGCATCGAGCATCTCACTGAAAACCTATTACTTGGGTCTCTGTTACCTCATTATGAACCCATTCAGCCCTGTTTTCTTCAGCTTCATCCCATTAAAACTGTGTCAACAATTCATTTTTCTAGTAATAGGAGCCATACACTTGGTGAATTGTTTTCATGGCATTAATTGACGTAAGTATTTCCTTAAAGCTTCAAATGTTACTTATTTTTTAACTTTGGACTCAATTTTGATAATACTATTCATAATACTTGCAAATACCTGGTCTTCTCACTTTTAATAATGATGTAGTTGAGTCTGGGTTCTCATGGTAAGAGCTTGATTCTTATTTTGTCAGGAACGGGAAAACAGTATTATTTTTATGTTGGTATTTCAACATTTGTTATTACTAACTTATCTAAAATTTCCTTTCCTTTTCTGCTCTGGATTATGCAAAAAATACAGGCAGAGACAGTAGGTAATTGTGTCACTTTGTGCCCCTTCATAATTAGTCGTTGACTTGAAATTTATATCCAAAATTAAACATTAAGTCTCTTGTAATTTTGTTATTACCTTTAGTTAAGGAGTTTATAAAGATATAATAATAGTTAATGCTCTCTCACAATAATCAAAGTGAATATTTTCCAAGATACCCTGTCCATTAAAGTTAATATTTTATCTCATTTTTCTAACTATCACACACATTACATTTTTACCTGTTTTACAAATGAGAAACTTAAATTTTCTGAGTGACTTCACAGCTATGAAGTAGAGAAAGAGCCCTGAAGCTAGCAATAAGTACTAAACTCTACTCTGTCATCTTACCTGTGACAGTGAGCACTTTTGTTAGTGTTGTGACAAAATGACCGACATCAGTGACTTAAGGAAGGGAGGGCTTGTTGGAGATCAAATTTTGATGGCATGGTGCATTTCAGTAGGGAAGGTGTGGTGGCTAAGGTGTTGTCAGAGTAACAACAGGAAAATGAAGTAGTTGTGCCCTTTGCATTCATAGCAAAGAGAGATGAATATTGGTGTGCACTTTAATCTCTTGGATTTACTTAGATTAGGACCCTAGCCCAGGGGGTCTAGCATATACATTCAGGGGTTGGCCTTTCTTCTTCAATCTTCTGTGGAAACATCCTCACAGACATATCTAGGCAGTTGACAATGAAGACTAATGTCACAATCAAGTACACTATTTTCATGGCTGTGTCCACTTGATAATACACATTTCTTGAGAATATAGATAGTATAGGTAACATTTTGCTTCAAGTTTTCAGTGAGATGCTTGACGCAAAATTCCTCAAGATATGCTGACAATTGAATGATTTTTTGATAAAGCTAAAACAAATCCCTGTTTACATGAAACCTACAATACTGTTAGAGTTATAAAACACTAGTGGTACAAAGAGCAAAATAAGAATTCAAGCTCAAAGAAAACATTAATGTGATATAAGGAAAGTAACTATTTGGCTTGAGGATAACCAATAGAGTATCAAAATAAAAAACAGTTGAGTAACTTGTAGTTTCAGATCACAATTTGACATGAACCTTTCCATGTTCTTGAAAATGAACATTTTCTTCCACAGTTGTTATATAACTATTCTTAACATTCAAAGGATATACTTCTTGCTTTAGTAGAATCCTTTATCTCCATAGTAAAAATCATGGAAATATCATAATTGGATTAAAATGTATAAGAAAAACCCAGAGTAGGTTTACCCATTGAACTTCAGGAACAGTTGCAATCAGAATCTCTAGTGAGAAGAATTTATTATGTTCTTAGTGACAGAGAATGCTAGTGAAGAAGAATGGAAATGATGGGCCCTAAGCAGCCTTAGGCCCTCTAGGGACCAGTAGGGACATATATATATATGAATATCAAAATGTCAGCTTCCTCTGAGATAAATGTCATGATCAGTGGTCAGTGATAGCCTGGCAGAAAAGAGATCAAGTAACTAAAAGCGACAAATTTCAAGCACCTCTGTAAAATTGCATTCATCAATCCTTCCTAATCTATTTTAAAATTATTTTGCCAATGAGATGAATCCTTTACATTGAAGATTCCGTGACTCCTGTGACATTAACATCTGTGTTATTTTTAAAGTTTGGAATTGAGATTATATCAAGGTGCACCCCTACATGAACTAATAAAATGTTGTCCTTTATTACAACATCAAAGATGAATGCATATGGAAAGACACAGAAAGAGAAAATTTCTTAGGCATAGAAATCTATACATATGTTACAATCTGTGTAAATTAAATATTACATATAAGAAATATCTTACATTATATTTTTGTGGTACAAAAATTGGGGTAAAGGAAGCAAAATATTGACTAATGGGACCACTTTGGAGCTGACGGTGTCTTGTCGGCCTTAGCTAATAGATTTCAATTTGTTAGTGCTAAAAACCAGGTTAAATCCCTAGTGGGAATGAATCTGGAAAATATTAGGCAATAGATAGTGAAGGTTCTAGGACCCTTCATTTAATTATAGTTTAACCTACTGCCATTAACATTTGAATTATGAAAGTCTTTTTGCTCTGAGCCAATGCCCTTTCTAGTAACCTTTGATTCCTCTCTCTATATTAATTCCGATGGCAGAACAGATTTTGCTTCTGATACGTTAAAAAAGAATATCTGCAAGTAAAGTTTTTCATTGTAAATAAAATGTTTCCTCTTATTAGAGTTGTTGAGATAAACTTACACATCATCAAATGTCTTTTAAATATTATATCATAGACACAAGCTTTGCCAGACTTAATCAGAAAAAAATCCTATTGACAAGAAATTGGGGGTGAATGCAGGAATTGATGGCATCCAAGCTGTTGAGAGTAAGTGACTGTTGAGGGCTGAGCCTAAACAAGATATTTATATAATATCTTCTAAGCTTCAGCGACCATTGCTGAAAAAAGGGTGAGAAATTCATACTACCTGTTATGGTGAAAGGCTGAAAACTGCCATTCTGTAGACTTGATACAACTATTAGAGTCATTACATCACAGAAAGGCTGATTACTACTCTGGACCCACAAGAGACAAGCCCTGTCAACAGTGAGTCAGAATGAGTAGGGAGTTATAGAGATACATTCTTTAATGTTTCAATAGTGGCTACTGTTGTATACCCCCTGCTGCAGTATATCCACCACAGAGTCCTCTAGTCACCAACAGATAGGTCCAAATGCGTGGTCACACAGATAACCCTTGTTAAATTTAACTTGTCACACAACAAATACACATGAGCATGAAGGAACGATTTGTTGGAAGATGCGGTGTGAACAGGGCTGATAGGAAAATAACAGAGGGTAGGGATGCAAATGCCGTATACAATGAAAATAGTATTATATAATGTATAATAAATGAAACAATATAATTTATAATAAATACATAGAAAATGTATATAGCTTATATAATGTAAATAGTTTTATTTAATACTACCAATTTAACTGACGAATAAGTGACTAATGAAGAGTTTATTAATTCATGGACACTTCATAAGTGACCAGGTCAAGTCTTAGACTCATGGGTATCTGGCTGTATGGGATGAGTTCTTAAGCATTATCCATCAGGAAAATATGATAGGGTTATAAATACCATTTAGTACATCACATATTCATTGTGTGAAATTATCTAAAAACAAATTAAATTAACTTAAAAAGTTGACACAGTATTTTTGACTATTTAATATTAAACAAGATAAAAAAGTAGGCTTCTTATTCCAAAATAAGATTTTACAATCTATTAGGTCCTTATTTGTTCTGGTTTAAATGAGTGATCAGACATTATGATATCTAATGTGGTTTCTCAATTTGAAGTTTAGGTATTGTCATAGCTTTATCTTTTAATACACAGACAGACCTTGAGCCATTTATAATGAGGGATCATCTACTGAGAAATTTTCCAGACCGTATGGGCTTGTGACAATGTCTGTAAGCATTTAGTTCGTTGTTAATTGTTACAGGAGGGTCCCAGCAACTGTGGTGGAACGATCAGTCTGCATTTGGGCAAGAGAAGTATAAAAATAGTTGACCAAGTCAGTGTTAGAAAGCCAGGAAGCAACATTCCTCTATATGTATTGCTTCAGTTTCTGTACAAGTTCCTGCCATGACTCCTCTTCATGAGAATGGTAAATTGTGCAGTGAAAATCTTTCCTTCCTGAATTCATTTCTGTCAGTGGTTTATTTTATTTATTTGTATTTATTTATTTATTTATTTATTTGCATAGAACAGTAATCACTAGCCATTTTATCAGACTTAGTCTAGTCTGGGTTTTAACATCATTCAAGAATAAGATGATGGTAAAACTTATAATAGCAAGACTGCAAAGACAAGATAATAAAAATACTTAGAGGAAAAATAGTGTCAAGCTTTTTTTTTTCAGAGCTTCCTAAACTTTCTACGGAATAGCAACTCTAAGTAGAACAGATGGAGAAATAGCCAGGAAAGACAAACTTTAAATGAAACATTTATGTAAGTCTGTTTCATAATAGAAAATAATGTCCATTCTGAATTTACTTAGCTATATATTTATTTGGTATGTTTTCTTATAAATAAAAGCTTTCATTTTAATGATGACTTATCATGTGTCATATGTGATGAAAATAGCTAATATATCATTTTATTCAATAGTGTCAGTTTAATTGACTAATACATGAAGACTGTTTAAATTCTTAGAACTTCCTAAGTGACCAGGTCTGGACTAAAACTCATGTGTATCTGACATTATGGGATGAGTTCTTAAGCATTATCCTTCAGGTATTATGAATACCATTTATTGCTTCACTGTCTTGCAAATGTACGCAAAACTGTGCTCATAAAAAACTCAGTTAAATTCTTTTCTCTGCTGTATCCAATAATACATAAGACAATTCATATAGAGAGGGCTCAAAACCTTTTTTTTAAACAAAGTAGCATGGTTATCTCAATGCAAGGAGTCAAGGGCTTCATCCTAGTTATCATGTGCTTATGATGGATTGTTGTACATATTTGTATATTTCTCCATTGAGTCTGGACACTAAGATGGGAGGATAAACAATAACTCAAGGAACTTAGAAATTTCCTGTCTGAATAAATAAATAATAAAATACTAATAATGAAAGCTGGATGTATCTCTGTAGTTCTGTGCTTTAGCAATTATCAAGTCTCTAAAGTGTCTTGTGTGTAATTTCTTGCATCCCAACAAACACACAAACAAGCAAGGAATCAAATACATAAGTAACACAAATAATATCCTCACACACATTTCTTCATTCTTCTTTGTGTATATCAACAAACTTTTTTTTTTTTGTCTAGAGAAAATGCCAGTCTTCTCCATCTCAGACAATCTGACCTTGAGGAGTAAGCTGAGGTCCTGGAAAAGAAACCTGGTGGATGTTAAACAAACTATACTACACATGGAGTCCTGTGCTTGCTCCTCTGGCAAGGCCAGGGACAAATTCTGGGATGCAGATTTATCTTGGAACACCCCCCCATCAAAGAGAGCATGAGTGTCTTCTTTTTCTGCGTGAAAATTTTGTAAAAGGTATGATTTTCTGTGCTGTGAAGATAATACTGGTTCTAAGGGGAGAACTGACAAACTGAATACATATGCCCCATTGCAATAAATGTATTTTTTTCCATTTCGTTTGTTAAGTTGTGCTAGTCACTTTTGTCTAATGAGTTAAAATGTTATTTTGGGTTTAAATATAGGTATGTACATTTGACGTATATATTGACCATAATAAACATATATTATAATATACTGTACATGCTTTTTTCAAATATTTCTAAATCATAATACATCTATCTACGTTAGAATAACTTACGTTACATTTCTTTCAGCATACAGGTTGGAAGTCTGTGAGGAGGTTATGCATATTTTAGCAAGATTTAATGAGCAAAAAGGAAATGTCAAACTCTATTTGGAAAATGTAAAAATATCTAGCCCAAAACTTTCAACTGTATTTCTGTTGACCACCAAACTGCAGAAGTAGTTTTTATAAGTACACTCCCTGGAGAGTCCAGAATTAGAATCAAGATGTTCCGATTAAAAGGAAAATTAAATTTAAATGAAATGAAATGTTCTTTAAAATTCCTTGTCTGTAATATTTCTAGAATACATAGCATTTGAACAGTGACACAGAAAAAAAAAAGTCTAACCCATCTACTGAAATATTCAAACAAAAACTGTTGTAGGAAATTAATTTACATTTTCTCATCTATCTGTGTGAGATCCAGTGTATGCTTTGTCTCTCAGAGACAATTCCTCTTTTTGACTAAGAGTCAGAGCATTGATACCTCACTGAGGAGAGCCTATGGATAATTTTAACTCTTTCTTTTTAGAAACACAAGACTCTCTCTGCATGTAAATAGAGCCACAGCAGACACTTTTGAAACAGCACAAAACATCTGACCCCACCATGATAGGGCTAGTGCCATAGTACCACAGCAATAAACAAATGTTACTGAAAGTTGATGAGGAAGACCCTCCAATACTTAATCTAGATTTGCTGTCTTTTTGGTATGTTCTGTGAATATGCGAGAGATATTGTATTCTCCACAGGCAAGGAATATGCATTTTGTTAACGTATTTGGAAAGACTGCTACATTTGGAATTCAATACTTGTTCTTTGAAGTTCAATATATATACATACATATATGTGTGTGTGTGTGCACATACACAGTATATGCATTATATACATATATCCTTTTATATATGTATATATATAGATATATATGTGTGTGTGTGTTTTAAATTTCATTTTGTATTCCAATCACAGCTCCCACTCCCACTCCACCCCCCCCCCCCGCTCCTTCTCACTTCCCTCCAGATCACCCCCCATCTTTTCCTCTCAAAGGGTAAGGGCTCCCATTGGGAATCAACAAACATAGTCCATTAAGTTGAGGGAGGACCAAGTCCTTCCCCTCTTCATTAAGACTGAGAATGATATACTGGCATAGGGAATGGGATCCAACAAGCTAGTTCAAGCACTAGAGATAAATCCTGCTCCTACTTCCAGGGACCCCTCAGATAAACCAAGCTACACAACTGATTTCCATATGCCGAGGGCCTACTTCAGTCCCTTGGAGGCTCCACAGTTGTCAGTCTTATAAGGTTCATGAGTTCCCATGAGCTTGGTCCAGCTCTCTCTGTAGATTTCCTCTTCATGATCTGACCTCCCTGATTCATACATTCTCTACTCAACTCTCCCTGTCATCAGATTGGCGAATACTGTCATTATATACCCTTTATCCAGTAACTGATGGAACCCGTTGCAGAGATCCACAGCCAAGCACCAGGCCAAGCTCCAGGAATCCAGGGGAGGAGAGGGAGGATGGAACAAGTATATATTTAAGTTGAGCGCGTGGGAAGTATGTTTGGAAAATATCAGGAAAATGAAAAGTAAAAAGTATTCCATAAGAGAAAGGCTTTGCTACCCGTGAAATATGGTAGACACCAAACTAGAAAATAATTAGCTGGAAGGTGTTTCAAGAACACAGACTCCGGTCCAATATAAGCTTCAATCTCTTTCACTGTATCATGTTTAACTTAGTAGTTATACAAATTTACTCTTTTCTGTAAGGATAGTGAAACTATTTAATGTCAAAATGCTTTATAAAATTAAATGAGATTTTATATAAAAATATTTTTGAATATTTTCATTTCATATTTTAGTTAACTGGTAAAATGGAGTGCACTTTGGTGGTATATATTCTGAAATACATCCACATAGTGAATATCTTAGCTATGGTTCTATTGCTGGGAGAAGACACAATTATCAAGGCAACTCCTTAAAAAGACAGCATTTATTTGAGGGCTGACTTATAACTTAAGCAGGTTGGTTACTCATCATCATGGTAGGCAGCATGATAGTAGGCAGGCAGGCAGAGTGCTGGAGAAGTAGCTGAAAGCTGTATCCTGATACACAGGCAGTTGGCAGAAAGCAAGACACACTGGCCCTGCCATGAGCTTTGGAAACCTCAAAGTCCCCTCCCAGTGACATATGTCCTCCAACAGGGCCATACCTCCAAATGATTCATCATCTGGGGACTAAGAATGAAAAGACATTAGGCTCTGGGGGACCATTCTCATTCCAACTACAACACTGTATTCTCTAAACTGAGCTACATAGTAAAAACTTTATCTAAGGTACGTTTTAGTGGTAAGAATACCTAACATCTATTCTTCTAGAATCTTAAAGAATACAATATAATTAACTGTAATCACTACCTTGTATATCTATTAGGTCTCTAGAAATTCTCCTGACTATCTGTCTGAAATGAAATAAACTGCAGTGTTACCCTCTGGACAATACTTTTCTAACCCCCACAATTACTGCAACCATTGATATCCAATGTTCTTTAAAAAAGATATCTGAGAGTCTCAGAGTTATGAATGAGTTAGACTTGACTTCATACCATATATACAATTCAGTTCAAGAGAATAAAAAGTTTAAATGGATAGTTATCATGTATAAAATGTCACTTATATTATTGCTGGTCAATATCTATTTATAATCATTATAATTATAAATATCTGTTTAGGACATGCTCATTAACATAATTGGGAAGAATAACTCATCACAGAGGAAAATATTATCTTTAGCAATATTACCATATTTCTCAAAAAGCATGACTGGATGTTCAGTTAAATTTGAATATCAGACAAACACTGAAACTACTTTAGTGTAAATAAGTGCAAATATTTACTGCATACCTGTATTATTTGAACATCTTTATGCCTTTCACAAAATACTGACTTAATTTTTTTGTACTTCCAGTACATTTTCCAGATTGCTATTTACTTATCTAGCCAGAAAGACTGTTTGAATATTTATGTGAGTCTCTATGTTATAGGACATGGTTTGGGCAAGCTTACCTAGACGTAACAGGGATGCACAAGCTTATTTCTCGAACCAAGTCAGTAAAAACAACCAGGAATTTTGGATGAAAGTACTGGAAAGCAGAAAGAGTTTTACCTGTGGGAGTTGGAAAGCCAGCTCTTCGATTGTGAGCCAGAGTTGGCAGGGTGAGCCTGTGAAATAAGGTATGAATTAAAACAGAATAGGCATAACACCAAAAACATAGGAGGTTTGAAAGAACAAGATTATATTCTCAAAATTGCCTCTGTGCTTGGAGTTGGGTGATATATAAATAAATACCATTTCAGTTATTGGAACCATTGAATTCTGTGTTTAACTAACACAAGTTTTGTGGATACAGTTTCATCTCTTAAAACAGTAACTGGCTTTCCAACCCTTAGAACCTACAGAATTATACAAAGTTATTATGGTACCTTTGATACCATAGATGAAGGAGGGAAGATGGATGTGAAACACTGGATGCTTTTGTGTCAAGGTCTCTCCGTCATTGTGGTAACACGGTAATGGGACAGGAGTCTCCTGAAGTTGCAGGTGGCTGAGTTCTAAGATGGTTTACCTAAAGCTAGTTGTCACTGCTTACTGCTGGGTGCCCTATTGGGGGTCATCCTTATGTTCATAGAGCTGAGTGAGAAGAAGGCTACATTCAATTAAAAATATTCCATGAGACTTAAATTATTTATCATCAATGTTATGCTAACTTCCATTCTTTAGTGGGTAAAATTACAACTTAGGGCTGTTACCAAGAGAAGAAAAAAACGAGGATACAGGGCATAAAAGCAAGACAGCATCGTTCATGGAGCAGGAGAGAACATGGGACAGTACACCTATGAAGACCAGAGTCGCCTAACACAAGTTAAACAGATCTAATTTATCTTCCACGTGATTTGTCTTATAGAATAGAATATTCTTAATTATTCATTTCCCAAGTATTTTCCTCTCCAAACATAGGTTAAATATTTTGAAGGTACTAATGGTATCTGTTTCCTTACCCATTGTGAGTATCACTGTCATTTTCGGTCAAATAGTAGGCACCATTGTAAAGGTAAATACGGAATTACTGTGCAAATGAAAAATTAGTTCCTCAAGCCAGTCCTCCTGAGTTTGAAGGTATTCTGTATGCAATGTATAAATCACATGGTACTTAAACATGCAATGATCAATTGTTTATATTCATGGGGAGAAATTATTTTAGTGAAATATAGTACTGAATGTATGTGTAGAACTCATAAGTTTAAACATGCCGTTAAACAAGTCAATATTAACCATCATAAAATTTTATATTTAAACTAATAAATATGTTTTTAAAGTGTTATAAAATTGGAGAGATATCCACAATACAAATTTAAAGGATTTACAGAAACAAAGGTCTTAGACATCTTACAATTAGTGATAATATATATATATTATTCATGATTAGTATTTAACTAAAATTATTAATTTTTATTATTAATAGCATAGCTATTACTTGGTAAATTTGTCACAAATTATACATAGCTACTTTTGTTTATGAGATCAGATTCCAAACATTAGACTGTGTATGAGCACAGGTAGATCACTTTTCTGTGGCTTCGGATTTTCTTAAAACCAATACATTTATTTCCTTGAAGAATCATCAGACATATCTCATAACAATATATAGCCTTCAGCAACATTTTGATAAGTTGAATTAGACAAGTGAAGATTTCAATTGTCTAGAAATACATTTTCTTTAAAGAATAAATGGATAAAAATTGCTGGGGCAATTTGGGTTTCGGTTTTGTCAAGTTTTCAATGTGCATAAAATTGTTTGAGGCAGAAGATGACCTAGAATACGGGTTTTTTTTTTTCCTGTCCTTTGATCACTGCCTCAAGGATCCTGAAGCACAAACAAAACATCATTTTCTAATCTTCTCAGATCTTTTGTGTCTTTTTAAGGATGCAAGAGAGAGATTTTAGTAGTTGATATTATTCTGGTTAACTCTACAATTGCTGTGATGTTATGTAAAGAGGGAAAATCAGAATTTTGTATGAGTTTGAGATTTTTTTTATTTTTTTTAATTTATTTATTTATTAAAGATTTCTGACTCTTGCCCGCCACCGCCTCCCATTTCCCTCCCCCTCTCCCAATTAAGCCCCCCCCCCCCAGCCCGAAAAGCAATCAGGGTTCCCTGTCCTGTGGGAAGTCCAAGGAACCCCCACCTCCATCCAGGTCTAGAGAGCACGAGCAAGGAACTCAGGACCGCGAGGGGTGCACCCACACACTGAAACAATGGGGATGTTCTACTGGGAACTCACCAAGACCAGCTGGCCTGGGTCTGGAAAAGCCTGGGATAAAACTGGACTCTCTGAACATAGCGGACAATGAGGACTACTGAGAACTCAAGAACAATGGCAATGGGTTTTTGATCCTACTGCACGCACTGGCTTTGTGGGAGCCTAGGCAGTTTGGATGCTCAACTTACTAGACCTGGATGAGTTTGAGATTTAAAGGAATTCTATAATTCTAAAAATTCATCAGTTTGGAGCTGACCCTCACTCAGCTCAGCTATTCAGTTCCAGAATGATTTCCACAAGTGACTATATCATTTTGGGACTGCCTTTTTTTATGTCAAACCCAGACTTGCAACAGCAGCTGCTTCACACATATTGTTAGAAAAAATCAACTAAAGCACTTGGGCTCTGTTTTCAACATTTGCAGAACTCTATTTGAGTGTGACCAAGACTGAATATTGCCCACTGCAGTCCATGATCATCCAAGGAGTGAGTTTACAAATTTTATTCTTTACTATACTCAAGAACTCCTTTCTGTTTGTCCAATCATACTCAGAGAAAATGAAATGTCCCATTCTGAGATCATGAGTCTGGGTCTTAGGATTTTGATTTACACACTGCATGGAGATAGAGGAACCCTTTCCTAGGGGAATGTGAAATTCTCTCTCTTCATTCTTGGAATTCAAGGTTACTGTTCCCAGAAAGGGGAAGTGACAAGAACTCCTTGATCTTAGGTTAAAAAATCCATCTCTGTAGAATTTTTTTCTTTAATTGAAATGTAATTATTCAAGTCACATATTTTAAATAGTTTACTATTCAGTGTTGTAGAGCTAAGAAGGATTTTGAAAATAAGACATCATATTCTACTTGTGTGAATTTTATTTTTTAAAAACTGGCTCTTTTGTTGTCTTATTTTAAATTTGGCTTTTTCCTGTCTTCTTGTGTTGTGATGGCAGTTGTTGGGTTGTGATTTTCCTCTCCCTTTACTCGAAATAATTCCTACTGACCTAGATAGAGGTTTTATCTGCAGGTAGGCAGACAGGCAGGAAGTAATTAAGCGATCTGACTGTAGTAAGAGCTTCTTATATCAAAATGTGATTTACTGTATTTTTCAGATAAACATTTCTCTCTGGTCTCTGGTGAGGTTGTAATTACCACATCATTTCCAAACTTCAACAACTTATATATGGAATTTGCAAGCATGCATGCTGTGCAAGCAGAAAGTTGATGCCTATGTTTAGACATTTTATGACCATGTTGCAAATTCTAAGGCAGCAGTTCTGCAGTGGAGATGTGATACGCAGACACAAGCAAGGAAAAGCAGATGTGATTTTTACACTAATGCTTTACTTAATCAGCAAGAGGAACAGATATAACTTCATTTTCATGAAGCAAATGCATTAGCTGATTATTTACTACTATGTTCTGGACTAAGAATGGACTACATGTTTTCCCCTGAGCCTGTTAAGAGAAACTGTATTTACTTACTTACTGACTGTGAATTCTTTCTCAGTAGATAAATGAGATGCGGGACTACCAGTAATCTACTAACTGATTATCAACTAAAAACAATAAAACTGCTTTAAATAAAAAAAATGTGCTAAGCATATCTGTGGTAGTTTGAATAAGAATGGTTCCATAGGTGGCCATTTGAATGCTTAGAGAATAGCACTATTGAAAGAATTAGGAGGTGTGCCTTCTTGGAGGAAGGGTGTCACTGGGACAGGCATGGGCTTTGAGTTTTCCAACCCAAACAGGTCCAGTAGCTCTCTCTTCCTGCTTATTGGGGATCCAGATGTAGACCTCTCAGCTTCTTCTTCAGCACCATATTTGCCTGTATGCTGCCATATTCCCCACCATTGAGAATCAACTAAACCTCTGAAACTGTAAGGAAGCCCCAGTTACGTGTATTCCTTTATACAAGTGTTACCATGGTCATGGTGTTTCTCCACAGCAAAAGAACACTGACTGAGTCAAAAATATCAGAGAAATACTTCCACTGAGCAATATGTGTCTATACATTGCAAATATTAATAAATGCATTTAAACATTATTCACAAGTAATAACGATCTATTTGGCCAGAAGCCCATTAAAACAATACTTCATTTGTGCACCATTAGAAAGTGTTACCTCTCATGGAATCCAAGAAAATCAATGTTTGTAAAAGGAAATAGTCACATGGAACAAACTCTAGGAGGAGGTTTGCTTTTCCCTTTGATTTTGCTGAGATAGGGATTGAACCCAGAACTATTTTTTTCTCGCTTAAAAATGCTTCCATTGAGCCACACTCCCAAATTCATATGTGAATTTCACAATCATAATTCTTATATAATGCTAAAGTAATATCAGAGAATGTACTAAAAAACATCAGAGATAACCTAAACATAAAATATAACCAGGCTTGCTGATGCAGAAATGTTTCTAAAGGTTCTCATTGTTCTTTTTTTTTTTTTTAAATTCAGCTTTATCTTAAAATATCAGACTTCATATTCCACTCTTTGGGAAACATGTTTAATTACATGGCCCATGTGTTCTCCTCATTGTCACCTACCATAGTCAATCCTTACTACCTACAAAGATCAAGTTAAACCACAACTAAAAATCTTACCTTGCATTTCATAATCACAGCTTTTAAAGAGAAATTAGATTCTTTCATACATACCATATATTCTTAGTTTCACACCTTTTGTTTGTTTCCTGAAGATATGTATACACACACATACATACATACATATATATATATATATTATGCGATACATATATATCTCAGTAGTATTATGCTACTACTGTACCACAGTGTGCTCATCTTTTCATTATGGACAATCTGTTTACAATGGTTTAGGGAAGCCAGCTCTGTGCTTATTAGAATCCTTCTTCCCTGTCTCCCCTAATAATATAGTTTCATTAATTGTGCTCTTTTCTCCGAATCATTAAATTTAACCATCCATTAGTTATTCCAATGACTTTATATTATTTATTTCTTTTTTAAAGCATGTTTGAATATGTATGTTGGAAGATTCTGGAGATTGAGCCTGTGTGGGGAGCATGTTTGAACATGACAGTGTGTTTGCATGTACCTTTAAGCTAAAGAACATGCTCATATGTCATTTTCATGTATGAAGTTCACTTTCTTTAAGACAAAGCTTTTCATTGGTCTAGAGCTTATGATGAGGCCAGAATGTCAGGCAAAAGATTTCCAGAAGTCTTTTATTCGTCCTTTTACCACAGAAAAACAAAGGTGAGCCAGCAATCACAACCTAAAGATAGACAGAATATATGGAGCAAGCAATGGACAATTATTAACATTGGGCTCTCTTTGGTTCAGTTTACCCCCATGAAGAAATGCTGTGTTTCATTGCTTAATGCAACAGTGATACATTTTGGTGCCTTTGAAGTTTTCTTTGGTGTGTTAACTAACGCAGCCCAGAGTCGTGTAACTGGGTGATAAAGCATTTTTGTTATAAGTATTTTGAAGAGTTTGCATACTGATTTTTCACAATGGCTTGATCAATTTGCACTCCCATACCAGCCATATGTGAGGGTCCCCCACCCCCAAGCTCTCCAGCATGTGTTGTTTTCTAACCATAGTCATTCTATTTGGGTTGAGAAGAAATCTCAGCATGATTTTATTTGCATTTTCTTGACGACTGAGGAAGCTGAATCATCTTTTCTTATGCCTATCAACATTTGTGCATCATCTCTTGAGAACCATGTTAATTTCATTAGCCCATTTATTAATCAGGGTATTTTTCCCCAATTTTTTTTGAAAAAAATGTGTTTCTGTTTCTTTTTCCAATTCATTTTGTATTCCAAATATTAAATTTCTGCAGATGTAAATTGTTAAAATTAGAGTTTTTCCAATTTTTCTAGTGGATCTATTTGAAATGATCCTGTGGGGATGGTTTGGCATAAGGCTGAGGTGTCATTTCTCTGTGCTGGGATGGGAGGGGAAATCAGTGGGTAGATGGTAGGCCACATTCTTAAGACATCAGACTTAATTGCCTGTACTACTTTGAAGCTAAAATACTATCTACAGAAACAATCACAACTGATGGATAGACCCATTAATAGTCAACTATAAACAATGCTATTCAACCTCAGTACTTGGGGCGTGGGGTGGTAAAGGAGTAGTAACAGTACTATGTGTGCTGAATTGTTAGCTACTGAGAACATAAATGTGAAAGAAGCAAGTAGTGTGATAATAGCAATTAATTTAGAACAACAAAAATAGTAGCAGAGAGACAAGCAAATACAAAGAAAATTAATAAGGGCACACAGGGGAATAAGGCACCTCCATCTAAAAGAATGAAGAGGAAGGGATGTAAAAGAATGTAATAAGGAAATCTTTTTTTTTTTTTTTTTTTTTTTTTTTTTTTTTTAAAAAAAGCATGCATTGAGGAGGTTGCTAGCTCGAGACTTGTAAATCAAGGCCAACCTGTGTTTATAGGGAAGGATAGTCTACAAGAGCAATATTAGGAGAAAAACAGAAAACAAAACCAGGACAGAGTTAGTGAGAGAGAGGGGAGTTGAGAGAGACAGGAAGAAAAGGGAAACAGAGAGAGACAAAGATACAAAGATACATAGGAATAGACAGAGAGACAAAGAGACAGAGACACAGATACAGAGAAAGACACATACAGACAGAGACCCACAGACAGCCTTTACTTTTCTACCAGCTGAAGATTTCTAGAGCAAGTGGTTCAGAGAGACACTTTGCCTTCAAGGCAGACAGCTAGCCATTCAGCTGTGTGGTTAAATTATTCCAAATTATTTTGTTCTTTTGATGTCTTTAGAAATGAAATCACATTCTTAGTAAGTTTTAAAATATATTATAATTAATATACTGAAGCACGAGTTTTGTTTTCTGAATTTGTATTCAGAAAAATCATTGCATTTAATTCTTTCTTAAATCCTTTAAAAATCTTCTTTAAGATATTGTATATACATAGCCATTATGGAAATCAATACAGCAGTAGTATTTATCTACCTCGAGACCCAGCTATACAACTTTTGGGCATAGCCAAAAGATGTTCCATCCTACCAAAAGGACACTTGCTCAAATATGTACATATTCATAATAGCCAGAACCTGAAAACAACCTAGATTTCTCTCAACAGAAGAATGGTAAAGAAAATGTGGTACAGTTGCACAGTGGAGTATTACTTAGGTGTTGAAAAATGACATCATGAAATCTGCCGGCAGATGGATGCAGCTAGGAAAAAATCCTTCTGGTAATGGGGGATATGGAACCTGAACTGGCCATTCTGTAATCAGGCAAAGCTTCCAGTGGTGGGACTGGAACAGCAACCTAGCCTTAAACCTTCAACCTACAATCATTCTGCCTGCAAGATATGCTGGGGTAATGTTGATTGAGAGCCTGTGGGAGTGGTTAACCAAGGACTGGTCAAACTTGAAGCCCACACCATACTATGAGAGGGAGCCCGAGCACACAGTGCCTAGCAGTCAGGATGGCCAGACACTCAGGATAGAACAAGATACAACTGGAAAAGAGTCGATGGAATGATTCCTAATGATATTCTCTTATACTCATAGTGCCTACCCCATTAGTCATCAGAGAGCTTCTTCCAGCTGCTAAGGGAAGCAGATGCAGAGAGCCCCAACCACACTTTGGACAGAGCTCAGGGAACCCCACAGAAGTGGAGACAGGACTGTAGGAGCCAGAGTGGTATAAGATTCCAGGCGAATATGATCCACAGTATTAACTCACAGAAGCTCACAGAGACTAAAGCAACAAACACTGCGTGGGTTTGCACTAGGTCCCCTGAGTACAAGCTGTGGTTGTTTAGCTTGGAGATTTCATGGGACTCCTAACAGTAGAACTGAGGGTATTTCTGACTCTTTTGTCTGCTCTTCGGATCCTTTTCTTTTTACTGGATTGTCTTGTGAGCCTTAATAATGAGATGATGTGCCTAGTTTTATTGCATCTTGTTATGCCAAGTTCATGGGAGGCCTGCTCTTTTTTGAAGGAAGGAATGTATCTAGGGGAGAAGGGAGGAGATTGGGAGTAATGGAGGGAGGAGAGGCTGTGGTAAGAATGTATTATATGAGCGAAGAATAAATAAATAAATAAATAAGATATTGTTCATACACTATCCTAGTACGGAGAACTGATTTTAATTAGTTAGGGGTAGATTCCTTTAGTTGGTCTGGTTAGACTGGATATACTTTCTGTGCTGAACAGAAACAGTAGGTATAGCTAGCCTCTTCTAGTTTTGGTATTAGAAGACAATATTTGTTTTTCACCCCACTGAATTTGATGTTATCCATGGCTTTTATTTTGCAACGTATTATTTCTTTTTTTATATAATTTTGTTCCTTGAGGGGTTTTAAGATTTTTGGTGATTTTTTTTTTTTGTAATAAATGGAGTTGGGTTTTGTAGCTTGGTTACTTAGTTTGCAACCGTTGGTATGATAATTAATTTTCATCCTTCAAACAGTTAACATGGTATATCACTCTTGACAATTTTAGTCTGTCAAGCCATTCCTATATCTAAGAGATATACCTTCCTTGTTGATTATTGTGGTCACCTTACTGTGCTGCTCAGTAGTTTGACAATACTTTGTTAAGAATTTTTTCATGTGTTCATGATGGAGATTATTGTGTACTTTGCTTGCTTAGAGCCCTGTGATGTAGTTTCAGATCAGCGTAAGAATGCTTTTTTAATTGGTCTCTTTGAGGTAAAGCTCTTGGAGACAGTCTGTCACTGGGCAAGAACCAGTCACCTCAGGACAGCACAGGATACTGCTGGAACCACCTGTTCTGCAGACTCTCTTCTCTCTCATAATGTTGGTGGTCCTCTTAGCCATTTTTTTAATTTTGCTTTGTCAGTCATGCATGGGACAGATATAATTATTCTCAGAAACCCCATTTTTTTCTCATGTATATATTTCCTCTAAAATTCTTTGGGAACTGCAGCTTCTCAGGTTTCTTATCGGGAAATACCAGCTGTCATTCCAGACCCTGGAAACTTTCTGACTCAGTGCTGACAGGATCAGAGGCAATAAAAGCTAATGGGCTCAAATAATGAAGAAACACGGAAACATTAACTACATCTCCTGATTCTGATAAAAAAAAACATTAAGGATGATGTGATGTGATGAAAAAAGAGTCCTTACTAAAGTTTGTCCTTTATAGAGAGACTTAGGCATGTCCTACCCCTATTTAGGACAAGGGAACAGTTAGAAAAATACAAGCTAACTGTATGCACACAGGATATGGTGAAACACCTCTATTTCTGTTAACATGCTTTGTTAAGTTGTGAACAATATTGTTGTTCTTGAGAATGTGTGCCTATGTCTCTCACCCGTGAGTGTTGTAAGGACAGAATGTGCCTGGCTCAATATTTAGCTATGCTAGCAAAATGCTGCGTTTTTACTCTAGTTTAAAAGCTGTTTTGATTTAAAAGTTGGGGAAAACATGTTGGGGTTTAGTGTTGGAGAGTGGGCTAAACATTTTTTTTTGATGTATAAATATCCTATACCTCGAGCTATTCAGGGCTACAACTTGTATGAAATCCTCCTGGGGGGTCAGAGATTTTTGGGCAGCGTTGCCCCTTACCTGACTCAGGACCTGAATCTGGTTGGGGCAGGATCCTGGCACTTCCTCTTGCAGTATCTTTATGCCATGATTCAAATTCACTTGCAACTCAAAGCATCCTAAATAGCTTAAGCAATAATTTTTTCATGTACGTGTGATATACATGTGTGCATACATGATCATGCGTGTTCTTACATGTACACGAGTATAAATATTTTTGAGATCCACACACTGAGGCCAGAATATGATGTCATAAGGTGGCTTCTTCATCTGTTGTTCCCTGATTGTGGCCCAAACCACTGGGATAATTTTGTCTTTTACACTTCTGAGCTGGAAATACAAATGTGTGTGCCACATCTTGCTTTTTTTAAGATTGGATACTTGGGATCCAAACCCAGGTAAGGTCCTCATGCTTGCATAGCAAACATTTTATCAACTAAGCCATCTCCTCAGCACTGCTAATTGATCAAGAAGAAAATGATATCATTCTGCTCGAAGTCAACATATTAGAAAGTTATAGTAATTAAAACACTATAACAATTACATAAACTGCAGAGACTAATGTAGTAGAATAGATAGCCTAGAACTAAAACCTTAAATACATAATAAATTTCTTTCCACAGGATTTCAAGAGTTCATAGTTGGTAGAGAAGAATCTTCTCTAAAACTGTCCTGCTAAAATAAGATATCAACATGCAAAAGACTGAAATTGTACCTTTAACATATAGTTCAAAAATCAGTTTTCACTGGTTAAAAGCTAATCTATGGGACCTGAAAAATACAAACTTTCTAAAAGAAAATACTGAAGAAAAGTTTTATTAACATCCTTGTTGATGAGTCTGTCTTAGATATGACACGGAAGCAACCAGAATCAAAACCAAAATTAATCACTAAACTGCAACAAACAAAAATGCTTCAGCACACAGCATGAAATAAAATTTTGAAATGGCAACTTATTGAACAGTAGTAATATTTTTAAATACTATGTCTGACAAATGTTGATGTTAAAACAGACAAGCACAGCAGGCAAGCCAAAGACAACCTCATCAGGCTGTGAGCTTGGGGTCACAGTTCTTTCTTTCTTTTTTATTTTTATTTAATTATTTATTTTTTTGTGGAAAAGAATTTCTGCCTCCTCCCCGCCTCCCATTTCCCTCCCCCTCTTCCCATTCTTCCCCCCTCCCCCCACTTCTTTGCCCCTTTCCCCACTCCTCTCTCCCTCTCCCCACTTCTCTCCCCCTCCCCCTGCTCCATTCCCCCTCCCTCTCCAGTCTGAAGAGCAGTCTGGATTCCCTGCCCTGTGGGAAGTCCAAGGTCCTCCCCACTCCATACAGGTCCAGGAAGGTGAGCATCCAGTCTAGGCTCCCACAAAGCACAGTTCATGCAGTGTGATCAAAACCTAGTGCCATTGTCCTTGGCTTCTCATCAGCCTTTATTGTCCACCATGTTCAGAGAGTCCGGCTTTATCCCATGCTTATTCAGTCCCAGTTACTACCTGGGGACATCTCCCTGGACACCTGGGAGCCCCTCTAGAGTCAAGTCTCTTGCCAACCCTAAAATGGCTCCCTTAATTAGGATATATACTTCCCTGCTCCCATATCCACCCTTCCTTTATCCCAACTATCCCATTCCCCCAAGCTCCCCCATCCTCCCCTTTTCACTTTTCTCACCCCATTTCCCCTTACCCCCATTCACCTCATCCCCAAGTTCCCAGTTTTTGCCTTGAAATCTTGTGTACTTCCCATATCCAGGCGGATGACTATATGTTTTTCTTTGGGTTCACCTTCTTATTTAGCTTCTCTAGGATCACAAATTATAGGCTCAATGTCCTTTATTTATGGCTAGAAACCAATTATGAGTGAGTACATCCCATGTTCATCTTTTTGGGTCTGGGTTACCTCACTCAGGATACTGTTTTCTATTTCTATCCATTTGCATGCAAAATTCATGACATCTTCTGCATCGATTAAAAAGCTATCAAAGTCGACAATCATCTGGGAAGTACAAGTAGCACATCTTACAATTGTTAGAATGGGCATCTCAAAATAAAAACAAAGCCCATTCATTGAGTTGAAGGACTTGAAATGTCCACATATACCACTAATAAAAGTATAACTTTTATACTTTATTATCTTAAATAAACCATTTCTATTAGTCTGTGTATCACCATGAGACTGTGGCCTACCAGAAAGCTTACTGTATCCTTCTCCTTCAGCAGTTTCTTGGCGTCTACCTGACTGTGATTACTCTCTATATATATCTTGTTCAGCCTGGCTATATTCAGCCCTGCCATAAGCATTTCCTTTACTAACCAGTGGTAATAAAACATATTCATAGCATACTGAGGGGAATCCCACATCATCCCTCCCCAACATACATCACAAGAATTAATGAAACAAAGAGGCAAAGGAATTGAAAGAGAGTAGGAAGGCTTGGTGGGAGGAAAGATGAGGGAGAATGATATAATTATGATTTCAAAATAAAAATTAATTAAAAAATAATGTTACTATTGTAAAGAGTTACATGTACTTCATTATTCATTATGAACAATCACAATAGTCAAGAAAGGATAAAAATCTGAATATTCATTTGTAATGAGTACATAAGAGACAATAATATCTTTAGAACATTGTTCAACACTAAAAATATTTTTGGTTTAAAAATTCTCTCTCTCTTCTTTTCTATTTTCTGTTTTCTGCCCTGCATGAAACCAGAGGCTCCACCCTGCTTTTGGACTGTCAACTGGGAGTTTAATAAATCTCTCTCTCTTATTTTAAATAAAGCTCCTAGCAACAGTCAGTTTTGATAGCAACATAAAGTAGGCTAAGTCACAGATGTATAGGTTAGAGTTCATATTAAATGTCCTCGTGACAGTGTAAACAAAAAACACAAATATAAGAAGTTTTTGATCTCTGGTTATTTTTTAATTAGCAGTAAATTTTCCTGCTCAACCAAATTTCTGGAAATTCTTGTATACAGGTAGAGCTTTCCAAATTTTTCCCTTCAGATTTTCTCTCAAATAAATTAAAATAGGATTTATCATTTTGCCATTTCATTAAACGAAAACTTTAATGATAGTTGCTTGCTAAAGCAGAAATCAATTTTAACTTTCTATCTTCATTTTATTTAATTTTTT
The DNA here is from genome assembly GCF_018167655.1 of Microtus oregoni. Lineage (NCBI taxonomy): Eukaryota > Metazoa > Chordata > Mammalia > Rodentia > Cricetidae > Microtus > Microtus oregoni. The sequence continues at coordinate 13,443,311 of NW_024543077.1, read as the reverse complement.
AGTTCTTTAGCTTTGTAGGTACGTTTGACTTAGGATTTGGTAGTGTAATTTAGAAAAATCTCAAGTTTTCTTCTTACACCTTTGCCAATGTTTACAAGTAAGAATATTATTATCTAACCAAAGAAGATGGAGAAAAAGATGGATCTAGAGGTAAGAGTACTGGCTGCTCTTTCAGAAGATCCAGGTTCGATTCTGACCACCCACATGGTTGCTCACAACCATCTGTAACTCCAGTCCAAGCGTATTCAACAATCTTCTGACCCCACAGACAGAGATGCTGGCATATACTTATTGTACTTAGGGTGGTATAAAGTAACATAGGTGTGTGTAATCCCATCACCTGTTGAAGGAACGAACATTTGCACAGTTTCCCTTTTGGCACAGTGAAAATTAAAATTTAAAATGATAATTTTATTATATTTGTAAGTAAACATATATTTATCTATGGTTTGTAGTTTGATAAGCTTATTATTTATAAGGTAACATGCATTTAACTTTCTAAGAAAGTTCTATTATTTCAACAAATGACTGATATTTGCATTCATTATGCAATATCACAGACACTTGGTATGAAGAATAATTGTTAATTTATTTTTCTTTATGTCCACATGTATGTGGATGAATAACATATTTTAAAAGTTGTTTCCTAATATTTTTCTCTTACATTCTAAAACACACTCAAATTTTCATAAGCTGGGTGAATAAAAATAAATAATTTATCCAAATCAGTTGAAATTACATCCTAAAATATTTATGTTTGTAGGCCAAGTCTAGTGTGTGAAATCTTCTAGTGGTATAGAAAATTGAAATGCATAAATAACACCCTGAACGTCTGGCTACATAGTCTCATGTGCATAGGATTAGAATGGCTCGGGTGAGGGTAGATACATATGCCTGAATGTTATTTGTATTCACTGGACCTTCTTTGTCCCCCTGGACACTGTTCTACAGATATCATCTGTGCATCGCTCACCAGAGCATTGTCTTACCAGCTAGTCCATATGAAGAATGTGTTCATAGCCTCCTTACTGTTCACAACAGAGCAAAACAATGTTCCCTTCTTACTTAAACACATTATGCATTTTATTTCCTTGTCTCTAATCATTTCTTTTCTTGCCTGGGGCTGTTTGATTTTCATATTCAATTGGAAGACATATCGGCTTTAGAGTAGGTTAACATTTTTAATTTTTTTTCTTTCAGACAAAAGAAATTCTTTCTCTGACAAAATCTCCACAAAAATTAACAAGTTATATTGGTATAGAGTACCTTAATGCTGGCTTACTTTTTCCTTCAGATTTCTAGAAAAACAGAGGCCTGAGCTGTTCCTACAATAGATGTATAAAATAAGAAGTTTTTTTTATGAAAGAGGATAAATAGCAAGCTCTCATCATTTTAAAAGCCCCCAGAACCAGAAATAGAAGAACACCAGCATCCTAGAAAATGTCCTTATGTCTCCTTCAAAGAAACTCATTTCTTTTCCCCCTCACTTTTCTTATGCTTGATTTTTTAACTTCAAATAAATGGAAACACAGACTACCAGGCTCAGAATATAATTTCATGACTCTTAGGTCACTTCAAAGGAGCACTTTCTTACAATGATGGATGCTGTTGGCTTTGACACCATGTTTCAGCATGGTACTGAATGAATAATATTTGCCCTGGAAATCCACGTTTTTCCAAGTAACTGATATTGCATTTGATGTTATTTCTTTATATAGTGACCAAGAGGTATGCCCTATTCATTTGACTTGTTACATTTCCAAAAATCTTGCTGTGGCTTTTCTATAAAAAATATATTTATTTTGAATGCTTGAGCTTTAGTATAGCTTTTTTTGGTGAAGATTTATGGTTCTGATAATGAAATTTATAACAGTGAAAGATTGTGGATTGATTTCTGTTTCAGTTCTACCCTCCTTGAGTTCCTGCCTTGGCTTCTCAATGGACTGTGGCCTGGAATATGTAACCAAATTAACCCTTTCCTCCTCCAGTTGTTTGTTCATGGAATTTTATCACAACAATAGAAACCAAAACGGTATTACACCACACATATATATATATATATATATATATATATATATATGTACATACAGACACACACACACACACACACAATTCCATAAGATAGTTCACAATTTAAAAGACATATTCCTTTTAGATACTTGACCTGAAAGCAAATCCTGACAACTAAGTGATTGGAAGAGGCATACCAAAACTGTTCATATTTCAAAGTATGTGCAAGGTACTTCAGGAGTTAAACAATTTTTTTCCCTTGGAAGAAAGTTCCTCAAAATTTCATGCACTAACTTGACTGTAGAAAAATTAGTATTTTTAATTTATTATTTTTACAAAAACATATGATTTTTCATCAAATAATGTAAAGGTAATTCTTATTAAGGCAACTTTTCCAATAGAGTCATCTTTTTTTTTCACAAATACAGGTAAAACAACATGAGTCACAATGTAATTAATTTTCACCAAATGAACATATCCATTCACCAGCCTCCAGACAAAAACTATGATGTTGCCAGTATCCTAGGAAGTAATATTAAAAATAGTTACTACTACTGAAAGTTTTTCCTGGGCACACACAGAAGGCCCTCTTATTTTTCAGGATTGTCTCTGTTCATGGAGACTCTGTTTTGTTTTCCCAGCCACCCAGACCTGAGTAATCACACAAAAACTATAGTAATTGCAACAATGTTTGTCCAATGGCTCAAGCATATTCCTATCTGGCTCTTACATCTTAAACTAACTCATTTCTATTAATCTGTGTACCACCATAAGACTGTGGCTTACTAGTAAGGTTCATATTTCTCCTTCAGCAGCTATGTGGTGACTCTCCGACTCTGCCTTATTTCTCTGTCTATCTCTGCTTGGATTTCCCACCTTGCTAAATTCTGCCCTGCCATAGGCTAAAGCAGCTTCGTTATTAATCAATAGTAATAAATCATATTCACAGCATACAGAGGGGAATCCCACATTATCTCCACTTTTCTTTCTAAATAAAATGAACGGTTTTAACTTTAACATAATAAAATTACATATACGAAACAGTTATCAAGGAAGAATTATAGTTATACTATTTAGTACATTTACAATTGAGGAATTAAGGAAAATACTTAATCATCTATCTTGTCTTTGTGAGTCTAAAGTTTTACATATAATTTATCTTCTATCATAACTAAGGACAATTATAATTATAACTATCTAGTCTTCAATTCCATCAAAGGCCCAAGAAGGATATATTACCTAAATAAACAGGAAGTGCATTGTAAGCAACTTCCAAATCTCTAGAATTGACAGAGACATCTCACTGCCTGAACAGTCACCCAAAGTTCTTCTGTACCATTGAGACATCCATCTTCAGCCTATAGGCTTATAGTATCTGGCACACTTTTCCATGAAGCAGAAAATTCAAAAGATTGTTTTGCCTATTTTGGCAGCTTGTCATTCACTTTGTTTTGTGTACTGCAGAATGTCTGTCAGAGTCTTTCATGAAGCAGGAACCCTGAAGGATTGTCTCACTTTCTTTTGGCAAGGTCAGCAGTTATTTTTCTGTGTACTGAATGTCCAGTTTATACAGTATATTGTTATGCAGTCCAGGCAAGAGTAGTTTCCTGCCCAAATGGTTAGCCTTGTCACATTGAAGGAATATAAGTAAACTCTTTTGCAAAATACATGTGCCGTCTTCCACAAAGATAGGTTTTGTAGCTTAGGGGCCTACGGCGTATCTGGTGTGGTCTTGGTCATAAAGACGGTTTAGAGGTCACAGAGATGTAAAGGATGTATCATGTCTCCAATTCTCCACTAAGATTAGGCTCTATTGACTTAGAAACAATACTCAAGATAAAGATCTAGGATGGAAAAGTTTGGGACCAACATAATGTTCAGGGAGATGCAGGTGTGATTTGGTCCTATAGATGTCACAGATCGCAGGGCTTTCATCACAGACTTCTGTGTTGGAAACAGTGCACGTCTCCTCAGCAGGGGGAAAAAATAGTGTGTGGGTGTTTAATATTCCTGGTTTCTTTAGTGCTCATCTGTGAGCACAAGGACCTCTAATCATTCCTATTAGAGACAAGTACAGACCTTGCAGTTAACCTCATCCTTGATGCTCTCTAAGATCAGGAACAAAGCAAAGTTTTCCCCTCTCATTAGTCTTATCCAACATCAGACTAGACTTCCAAGAAAAAGGAAGAAGGCAAGAAAAGGAACTGTGCTATGCAAATTATAAGGAAGAACTGAGTTGACATCGTGGAACAACATGATTTTGAATGCCAAAATCTCCAAAAAATGTGCAAAAGTAGTAACATAACTCCTAAAGCAAAATACCAATTCTGTGAAGATACCAAGACACAAGTCAGTATGCAAAGTTAAATATACTCCTCTGTAACATTAATGAGGAATTAAAATTCTAAATTCAAAACAAAGGGTATGAAAGTCCCAGAATGATTTCCTTTTCTACAATCAATCGATCCCTTTTTTTGAAGCAAAAGTAACTCATAGTGTCTCAACTTAAGAGTATCTTGGAATTTCACACTGTTAAAATCGTTATTTTTCTGTAGTGCATTCCTGGCATCCCTGGGCTTCTTTCCACATCGCATTGCTCTGTGGAGCCCGAATATGTGGATACAACACAGCACGCTTTGTGCACCTTGTTCCAGGTGTCTGTAACGGTTCAGTAACGTCACATAGTAGATTCTTAGTTTGGCAGAACTATGTTTGGCAGCGAGGGTAAAGGCAACACTCAAAGCCATTCTCACTCCCTATCTTTACTGTTTTCCTTTATGCCAACTTCCTTTCCCCTATGGAATGGATTAAAACCCTGCCTTACGCTATAAAAGAATTTTACCAATTTGTGTCTCCCTTTAGCTATTTATTCATTATATTAACAGTCAAATTTGATTAAACAATTCCTATTATTAAAAAAGTGGACTGAAAAAGTAATGAGCATGGCTGTCTGTAGTACCCTGATTGTACAGTTGAAGTGTGAACTGACATCTGCAGGCTATTTTTCTCCCTATCTTTGAACTAAATATGAAGCCCCAAAGCTGCTTGTCCTTCGCTAAACTCAATTATCAGTGTGGCAGCTGTTGAAATACTTAATCTTTCTAATGCCATCACTGGGTAAAGAAACAAACTTTCTTTTCATCCCGCAGAAATGCTCACTGCCTAAGGTGAAGGCATATGGAGAGGTTGTTTTGTTACATATGAAATGTTAGATGAGAAGACTATTAGAAAAGCCAGTACTTCAAACACCCTGGAAAGGAATGCATCCCATTTCTATTTCTCAGGATTTTGAGGTAAATTCCCCATGCTTCCTTAATTTAGCTGCTGATTTGGAGTTTGTGGTTTTATCATTTTTTATTCCTATTATTGCATTATCTCCCTACTTTTTGTATTTTTATCAATCATTTTTTATTTATTTATTTTAGAAAGATGAATTTCCCCTTAATAAGACCAATCGTTATTCAAAAATCATCTAACAGGTGCCATAGCATGCCCATTACCCCAGCTATGGGGAGGCTGTGACAGGGTTGCTTGGACACAGGATTTGGAGACCAATATGAACAATGGTGCCAGGCCCCTTCTATGAAAAGCTAATACATCTGAAACAAAATATTCATTGAGTGCTGTTGTGCTAGCCTTAATCTTAGCTCTTACAAGACTGAGCCAGGAGGATGCTGAGTTCAATGTCACCATCATCACAGAAAGATGCTGACTCAAAAAGGTAAAATAAGTAAAATTTGAAATTTGGTTTCCATCTTTGTAATATTTTGCCCTACCATAGGCCACTTGCTATGACTCATCTCCATCTTCCTGTCTAATGCAGCAGTTCTGAACAACATGCAAACTCTTTCACTGAGATAGAAGTAATGATAACTAATATTTACTGAATATTTAAGTGACACTGGTTACATTATTTCTTGTAAGAACAGTTATTAAGTATAGATACTCATTTTCCTCTGTTCTGAAGATAAAGAAATTGAGGTGAAGGTCCTGTAAATACACCGTGATAAAACAAACAAATGTTGAAATATCTTGGTGCTCCTCCTCCACCTCTGCTTGCAGAATCCCTCAGAAGGAGGTGCTAGATTACTCATCATGACACCGGAAATCTATGGCCTTTTCTGGTCTTTCCTATATGTAGAAATAGCTTTAATTCCCAAGTTCAACAAAACATGCAAATGTAATTTCACAATTTGCTGAAGATTGCAACTTATAGTTAACCCTTGATTCTCTAAATTTTCCCTCTTATTTTAGGGTAACTCTCTATTCCTCATTAATTGCAAGCTTATTTGGCCAAATTAAAGGACCTCTTGATTCCCCAGGGGGAAGCAGGAAGCTGCGGAAATGCTACTACCAGGAGGAAGAAAGAGAGACCATGTCTTCCTCTTTTGGAAGATCATTTAAATACCCTGGGGAAGTGGCTGGGATAGATGCGAGGGGCTGGGGCCTATGCTCCCAACTTGACAGTGTCAGTGTCACAAAATGCCCAAACAAGACTCCCGCAGAGCTGATATCCAACGGGAACACACAGGAGTTTATTGATTACAAGCTTGAGCTTGGGCCACCATCCAGCACTCCGATGCAGCGGAGTGTCCCAAGCTCTCAGGTTTGAGGGTTTTTAAAGGGAAAAAACAGAAGCAGGGTAGTACATGCCTTAGCGATTCTCTTCACTCTTGTGCCCACAAGAGCCCAATCATGGGTCTTGGTTCTGCTTTAGTTCACCTAATTCTATCCCAGCCCTCAGAGCCCTCTTGAACAGGGCTGGTAATAAGCTTCCCCTAAAGCGTTTGTTGACACTGGTTGATAAATAGTCTCAAGTATGTCTTTTATAAATTGCACCAGAATGTTTAAGATGCAAGGGCCAAAGGTTATGAATGGAAGTAATGTAAGGAGAGGATCCAGTAAGGTGGAAATTCTGGTGGTCATCCAGGAGGAGGCCTTTAAACCATAATTCAAACTATCCCTGGGCTGTCTCGCATTCCCTTGTGTGCTTTGATAGCCCCTTCCTCACTTTGGCTATTGAATCTTTTACCATTTCTGAGTGATGTATATAGAAACAACATTCTTCCGCTAAGGCAGCACAGAATCCTCCTTGCTGAAGAAAGATCAGGTCTAAACCTCTTCTGTTCTGTAAGGCAGCTTCAGCTAGTGATGCTAAGGACTCCTGCTGTGGAGAAGTAGGATTCTCGAGTCACTCTATATCTAAGTCAGTGTGGCGGCACATAGGTCGTAATAATGTTGGTTCTGAATGATTAGGGAAGCTGCCCCCATTCCTAACCCGGCCAGACTTAAAGTGAGAGTAGCCACTTCTCTTTTAACTCACCCCCAGGCCGCGGTCACTAATGTGTTCTTTCTCAGTATGGTATATCAACACGAACTAGCTTTACCATAACGCGAAATCCTTTAGTTTGTTTTAGGACTTGTGTGTGCACACAGGGTGTCAGTCCAGTGGAACATGCCTACTATGTAACATTGTGGGGAATCAAATACTCATGGGGGGGGGTGAAATAGCCTTCTCCCTTTCATATAGGCCCTGTTGTTGCTCTGGAATGTTCCCTATAGGAAGTACCTGTCCTGTAACTTGTTTGAGTGTAAAGATAGCTTCAGACCACCAGTGGCACTGACCGTATTCAGTGTTTACAGAATAACTCCCTTCAACGGCCATCCCTTTGTAGTAAGGGGGTGCAGTGTCATAGAAGAACTAGCAAGAGGAAGCTACATCTGGTTTGGTAGAATCCAGGACAAAAAGGACCACTGGATAAACTCAAGGAGTATGTCTGCCTCAGTTAGACACTCTCTTGAGGTGGTTGGTGATCTCGGTGGAGTTGAGGTCTTCCTCCATTATATAGCTAGGAGGGTGGCCATGGTCAGGATAGCCATTGCTTTGGTGATCACTGATGCTCTGTAGCTCAAGGGTGGTGGGGAGCCCTGTGATCCAATAACCAAACAGAGCAAAGGGGTGGTAATGCCAGAGGTTGGGAAAGGCATAAAGGTTGTGTTAATGGAAGACCTGGTGTGTTTGGGACCGGAGCAGGCTTAATAAGCCCTTTATTAGGCTCCACTGCTCTTGGAAGCCTGGTGGACTTGGGCCTGGGAAGGGTCTTGACTACCTCAGTTATTATTGGCCAGACAAGGAGTTTTAGCAAGAAGAAGGCCCCTTGGTCAGCTACTCACCCAGAAGATTGGGCTTTGTCATAGTGTCTGATTCCCCAGGATTTCCCCCACGTCCAGTTGATTCCCTTCGTTTGTCCCTCTTGGGTAAAGGTTATGTTTATGGGATTATAACATCTTCGGCACTCTGCTGTGTGATTTTCACATGTTACTTGCTGGTCATCACATGGTGGGGGGGGGTGGTAAGGAAATATAATCCATTTTGAGTAGGCTATTTTCAGAAGGCCAGTGAGTCTCCTGAAGTACATCCCACAAGTACAGTACATACAGTCTGTAGGATTGCCAAGGTTGTCATTCCCGCCCTTTGGGTTCTTGTCTTATCTTGAGCTTGAGTGAGTTGGCTGAATCTCTGGAAACTGTCTATCCTTCTCTTCTATAGTCTTCCTCATAAGTGAACAGATAGATTATCAGGCCTGGCGTGGGTATGGTATATCCAGGAGGCCATGTGGTCAACCTTAAAAGTGGTGGATGTCATCAGCAGGGTGATGCTGGGTCCCTTCCACCTGGGCTCTAGTATTTCTTGGCAATGCCTTTAAATGTAGAGCCAGTCCCCTGAACAAAGCCCTTGGGGTTCAGGATGGACACCAGACTCATAAAGGGCCCTAAGCTTTAGCCGTACATGCTTATGTGCCCATTTGACTCTCTGTATGGCATCAAAGAGGTCCCAGTCATTTAGCTCCATGAGGAGATCTGTCTGTTGGCTGGAAATGATAAAGGGTGGAGCACCAAGCATAATCTCAAAGGGTGTCAACCCCATTGGATAGGGACACTTTCTAACCCTGAGCAAGGCAAAGGGGACGAAAATCTCCCAGTCTGTGCCAGTCTCCAGGGCTAATTAGGGAAGGGTCTCTTTTAGAGTTCTATTCATGTATCCCTATCCTGAACTCTGGGGTCTATAAGCACAATGTAATTTCCAATTATTTCCCAGGCTAAATTCAGACTCACCTGGGACACACAAGTAATCCACTATCTTATCATAGTAGGAAATCCATACTGGGGTAGGATGTCTTCTAGTAGTTTCTTCTCACCACCTGTACTGTCTCATGTTTGGTGGAGAATGTTTCTGTCCATCCTGAGAATGTATCTATAAACACTAACAGATATTTATCCTCATACTTGCCAGATTTCAATTCAGTCAAGTTTGCCTCCTGATACATATCAGGCATTTTCCCTCTGAGTCTGGTCCCAAGATTTCTGGGATTTGGATCGTTGACGGGTTTTACATTTGGAGACTCTGATCATAATTTTCTGCTCCGCATCTCTGATCTTAACTCCAGAATGCTTCAAGAGGTCTTGCATTCTGTGGATCCCCATATGAGAGGGGTAATGGATCTACTGGAGCAGCTTCTGCCCCAGACGCTCAGGTAGAGTAATTGTGCTGTCTGCTGATCACCACCATCCTTCCAGGAATTGCCCAATGGAGATTTAATTCAGGAGATATCCTCCTGGGTGTACTTGAAATCTCAGGTAAGACAGGGGCCCCTGCATCTATGAAGACTGACACACCAGAATTGGGTTGGTCTGTAAGGCTACCTCCTGGGCAGTTTTGTCTGTCAAATTATTGCCCTGGAAACAGGTACGTTCCCCTTCCAGTGTCCTGGAAAGTATATTATGACCCCTTTCTTGGATTCTCAGAGGGCTTTGAGAAGAACCAGAACTTCTTTTTTATTGTCTTTCCCTCAGAATTTAACAGTACCCCCCCCCCTTTTTTATATAGACCCGTGTACATGGGCTGTGGAAAATGCATAGTGGATACTGGTTAGCTTTCTTGGCTGAGGTACAATACCCTAGGACCCTGAGGATTCACAATAACAACTCAGTTCCAGTCAGGAAGGTCTCTCAGTCTTCATTGAAATCAGCAGTTTTCAACATTCTGCAACAGACTGTTATCTGGGTTCTGTACCTGGTACTCACTAAGGTCCTCGTGCAGAAATTCATTACCTGCCCGCTGATCCTAATCTCTGGGTCATGCCATTCAAAGCTGAAGTATTGTTGTCTTTGCGGGGCCAGAGACTGATTGAAAAAGGAACTCAAAGCCATTCCACTAAAATCAGGAACAAGATAAGGCTGTCCACTCTCTCCATTCCTCTTCAATATAGTGCTTGAAGTTCTAGCAATAGCAATAAGACAACATAAGGGGATCAAGGGGATTCGTATTGGAAAGGAAGAAGTTAAGCTTTTGTTATTTGCAGATGATATGATAGTATACATAAGCAACCCCAAAAACACTACCAAAGAACTCCTACAGCTGATAAACACCTTTAGTAATGTGGCAGGATACAAGATCAACTCCAAAAAATCAGTGGCCTTCCTATACACTAAGGATAAGGAAACAGAGAGGGAAATCAGAGAAGCATCACCTTTCACGATAGCCACAAATAGCATAAAATATCTTGGGGGTTACTGTGACCAAGGAAGTGAAAGATCTATTTTACAAGAACTTTAAGTCTTGGAAGAAAGAAATTGAAGAGGACACCAGAAAATGGAAGGATCTCCCTTGCTCTTAGATTGGGAGGATCAACATAGTAAAAATAACAATTCTACCAAAAGCAATCTATAGATTCAATGCAATCCCCATCAAAATCCCATCAAAATTCTTCACAGATCGGGAGAAGACAATAATCAACTTTATATGGAAAAACAAAAAACCCAGGATAGCCAAAACAATCTTATACAATAAAGGATCGTCTGGAGGCATTACCATCCCTGACTGCAAACTCTATTACAGAGCTACAGTATTGAAAACAGCTTGGTATTGGCATAAAAACAGAGAAGTCGACCAATGGAATCGAATAGAAGACCCTGACTTTAACCCACAAACCTATGAACACCTGATTTTCGATAAAGGAGCTAAAAGTATACAATGGAAAAAGAGAACATCTTCAACAAATTGTGCTGGCAAAACTGGATGTCAGTCTGTAGAAGAATGAAAAGAGATCCATATCTATCACCATGCTCAAAACTCAAGTCCAAATGGATTAAAGACCTCAATATCAGTCAGAACACACTGAACCTCATAGAAGAGAAAGTGGGAAGTACTCTCTACAACACATGGGCACAGGAGACCACTTCCTATGTATAACCCCAGCAGCACAGACATTAAGGACCTCATTGAATAAATGGGACCTCCTGAGACTGAGAAGCTTCCGTAAAGCAAAGGACACTGTCACTAAGACAAAAAGGCAACCCACTGACTGGGAGAAGATCTTCACCAACCCCGCAACTGACAAAAGTCTGATCTCCAAAATATATAAAGAACTCAAGAAACTAGACCGTAAAAGGCTAATCAACACAATTATAAAATGGGGCACTGAGCTGAACAGAGAATTATCAACAGAAGAAGTTCAAATGGCCAAAAGACATTTAAGGTCATGTTCAACTTTCTTAGCAATCAGGGAAATGCAAATCAAGACAACTTTAAGATACCATCTTACACCTGTCAGAATGGCCAAAATAAAAAACACCAATGATAGCCTTTGCTGGAGAGGTTGTGGAGAAAGGGGTACACTCATCCATTGCTGGTCGGAATGCAAACTTGTGCAACTACTTTGGAAAGCAGTGTGGTGATTTCTCAGGAAATTCGGGATCAACCTACCCCTGGACCCAGCAATACCACTCTTGGGTATATACCCAAGAGATGCCCTATAATACAACAAAAGTATATGCTCAACTATGTTCATAGCAGCATTGTTTGTAATAGCCAGAACCTGGAAACAACCTAGATGCCCTTCAATGGAAGAATGGATGAAGAAAGTATGGAATATATACATATTAGAGTACTACTCAGCAGTAAAAAACAAGGACTTCTTGAATTTTGCATGCAAATAGATGGAAATAGAAAGCACTATCCTGAGTGAGGTAAGCCAGACCCAAAAAGAAGAACATGGCATGTACTCACTCATATGTGGTTTCTAGCCATAAATAAAGGACATTGAATCTATAATTAGTGATCCTAGAGAAGCTAAATAAGAAGGAGAACCCAAAGGAAAACATATAGGCATCCTCCTGAATATTAACCTTCATCAGGCGATGAAAGGAGACAGAGGCAGAGACCCACATTGGAGCACCGGATTGAAATCTCAAGGTCCAAATCAGGAGCAGAAGAAGAGACAGCACGAGCATGGAACTCAGGACTGCGAGGGGTGCACCCACACACTGAAACAATGGGGATGTTCTATCGAGAACTCACCAAGGCCAGCTGACCTGGGTCTGAAAAAGCATGGGATAAAACTGGACTCGCTGAACATAGTGGACAATGAGGACTGCTGAGAACTCAAGAATAATGGCAATGGGTTTTTGATCCTACTGCACGTACTGGCTTTGTGGGAGCCTAGGCAGTTTAAATTCTATTTAAATTATATATACTGAGGTCATTAACAGGGCTGTGTTTTCCCTGTTGATAGTAAAACGAGAATTCAAGAACACAATTAGAATGAGGTAGGCTTCTCAATAATTTCCACACAATTGAAAACTTTGCATGGATAGATCATCCAAGGCTGGTAATCTCTCACTGGGAATCAGCGGTAGAAATTAGAAACCCTAGAGAAGGAGATTAATGAAGGCGTCTTTATTTCACACCACAGGAAAAAGACAATGGAAACAAAGTAAAGGGGCAAGTTTTCCAGCTCACCTTACTAGACCTGGATGGAGGTGGGTGGTCCTTGGACTTCCCACAGGGCAGGGAACCCTGATTGTTCTTTGGGCTGATGAGGGAGGGGGAGTAGATTGGGGGAGGGGGAGGGAAATGGGAGGCGGTGGCAGGGAATAGACAAAAATCTTTAATAAATAAATAAATTAATTAATTAAAAAAGAATCAATGGAAAAAAAAGAACAATTGTAAAAAAAAAAAGACTAGATCTTATTTTATCCCCCGACACCACTTTAAAAAGAACATTTATACAAATAGAAGGAAAATAGTTGTCTATTTTCTTGGACATGCCTGGATTCTAAGAAGTAGCCCAAATACAAGAATATAAGTGAACGTGAAGAATTCTATTTAAATTATATATACTGAGGTCATTAACAGGGCTGTGTTTTCCCTGTCGATAGTAAAACGAGAATTCAAGAACACAATTAGAATGAGGTAGGCTTCTCAATAATTTCCACACAATTGAAAACTTAGCATGGACAGATCATTCAAGGCTGGTAATCTCTCACTGGGAATCAGCGGTAGAAATTAGAAACCCTAGAGAAGGAGACTAATGAAGGCGTCTTTATTTCACACCACAGGAAAAAGACAATGGAAACAAAGTAAAGGGGCAAGTTTTCCAATGCCCCAACCTCTTCTCCAGTAGGGAATTGCACTGTAATTGACATGCTGAATCGATGCACACTGTATTACGTTGGTAAGTCAGGCTATGTAGTCCGGAACCAGGTGTTGTTGTTTTCACATTCAAAGATGACCATGATCATGTTAAACCCCACAACAAAGTCTTTCTCCTACACAGAACATTAAAACAAATATATATCAGTCTTCAGTGGCAACCTGTGGTAGAAATTGGACCATGGCCATATTCTTGAGGGGAAGCAGCATCACTGGGGGCAAGACGGTGTTGGGAAAGCATACACCCTGGATGTCCTGGAAATAGAAACAAATGTTTATCCTATTTTTATTTTGTTTCTTTGAGTTGAGAATAGAAGATAGTGATCTATTTTCTTCCCTTCTAGTTTGAGTCATTACAAGACTGTACTGAGGCTCATGAAGGTCAGTCAGATATTCTACATTTTCATTAGTAAATGAGAATTAATTAAACAATTCATAAGAACACGAAGATTTTAGGTGAAATTAAATATAATTTATTATGATAACAGACCAGAATAAAAAATTTTCAGGTGTATCATTATATATATTCCTTAGATAAAAGAACAGAGTAGAACATTAAAATGGAAGCTAAATAGTAAAGATGATGTGTTAAAAGGGGGAAATATTTATTTTCTCAAATGTGTCTAGGCAATGTTAAAATAAAACCTCAAGCATATAAGAGTAGGAAAAATGAACCTTTAAACATCATTTGAACACTTCTTTCTTCTTTAAACCACATGAGATTCCATAAACAAAATAGTAAAAATAAACCTGGCCTATAACAGTAGAAGTATTCTTACGTCACTTTTGTCCTTCCAAATCACAGAGACAGTTTGAAGAGCGCATAAAAGAAATCCTTGATGTGGTTTCAGGCTTCCAGTGGGAATTGTATTGTTAGGTGGAACAGATGTGCAACGGCATTGCTCCTCCCAGCTCCCACTGTCATGTCAGGATACCTGAATTTTCGGTGGCTCCCACAGTGTACATTAAGTCTTTTAATGGGAATATTGTGGCTGTATCAAAATTAGAGAAATCATGATAAACTCACTAAGAAGACATTCATGTAGTAATGTGGAAATAAACAAAATAATGAGAAAATATACAAATTAATGCCTAAGTTGGGTATAAATCTGATTGCTCCAGCGTGGGAAGGGTGAATGATACATGCAGTGTCTGTCCCCATCTTATTAAGACATTGTGTGTGTGTGTGTGTGTGTGTGAGTGTGTGTGTGTGTGTGTGTGTGTGTGTATGTGTGTGTGAATAAATAACTCTGTGAAGTAGCTATGGATATATTACAAGTATATAATTTTTCTTTTTCTTGATTTGCTAAAATGAAGAAAAGTTTTTTATCTTTAAACTAATATGTATGCTGATCTTTGTTCTCTATATTAAAGCCAAAATTCCCTTCCAAAAAAAAAATCTTGTCATTTAGGACTTAAGATAAAATATGATTGAAGAATTCCGTGAGAGTAAAAATAATCACACCTCTTTAAACCCAAATGATCCAAACTGATTTTATGGTGTATTAGCATATGTAAGTGTTCAAGAATAAACCTTCCACATGCAAACAGCCCTCATAGGAAAGGTCTTCCACCTTTTAAAATGAACATTTACTCTGACATGCCTTGAGAGCTGCTATTAGCAGGAAGTCCCAAAGAGCAAAGCAAATGTTAGAGAAAATTTGAGATAATGCTTTTGAATACAGACATTCAGAATTCAGAGCAGTGTTGTTAGCATGCTTAGCATATTGTAATAGTTCCTCTCATTTTAGGAAGAACTAATCAGCTCATCAATTCACAATGCAAACTAGGTTGGCCATAACCTAATTTGTATGCTAAATATATGTTTCTATATTTTATGTAGATCTATCAGTCTTTTTTATAGGGACCACCAACCAGCTCCCAAATCATAACATGGAGACTTCTTATTTGTTATGAATGCTCATCCTTATCTTAGGCTCATCCCATTAGCTCTTATAACGTAACCTGGTTTTCTTTATCTATGTTTTTCCTCAGGGCTTTTTAACTTTTCTTTCCTATATCTTACTTTGGGTGCTTCTCTTATCTGGTTGGATGGTGGCTGCCTGGCTTCTGGTCCTGGGCGTGTTCCTCTCTTTCTCCCTCATTGTCTTCTTTTCTCATTTCCCTTGAGCCTATATTTCTTCTCCAAATTTTCTCTCTGCTGATCAACCCTGCCTAGCCATCTTTTGCCTACTTATTGGCTGTTCAGCTTGTTATTAGAGTAATCAGTTGCCTAGGCAGGCAAGGTGAAACAAATACAACATATCTTTACATAATTAAACAAATGCAGCATAAACAAATGTAACACACCTTTACATAGTTAAAGCAATATTCTGCAATGTCAACAAATGCAACACATTTTTACATATTTATATATTCTACAACATGTATTGTCAAAAAATAACCTCAAAGATGAGCTACAAAATGATTTCTCACTTCAAATGTCTAGAAAATTGTAGAATGACACTGATTATCCTTTGCATCAGAAAGAGCCAGTCATTAAGGCTACCAGTTTCCATAGTGGGTGATTTTAAACTATGAACTGGATTTAACGACTACCAAGGAATATTTGAATTATTTACTACATTTTTAATGGGCTTTGATTGTGTTTTCAATATTTTTTAAAAATTTTATTTTAAATATTCTTTAGCTCACTTTCAATGATACCAGATTTGTAGTATTAGAAACTGATATAAAATATCAATTAAAAAATCGATAAAATATTGATAAAAATATCGATAATAAAAAGCTTGTAATCATGTTAGGTATGTATTCTTGAATAAACAGACATATTTTACATAGATAGGTAGTCTTCAAACACTTTAAAGACCTATAAAATATGACATTTAAGATATTTTACTGATATAAGGCTTTTCACAACAGTGATATAACTCTGCTCCCGGCAGCACCAGTTTACTTCAAAAATGAATGATAGGCATCAAAGAACGTTCATGTGGCAAAGTCGGCCAATTGGCAAAGAAGCTGCCCTGTCTCAATTGCTGACTGTATGCGAGAGGTGTTGCTGGAGTGGCATCTGGTTCACTATCACTTCGAGTCCTCAGGCAGCTGCTTTTTGAGGGAGATGAGAAGGCAGGTGGCTAGGATAAAAATTTTACGACTGGCCCTATAAAATGGGACTAGCCATGGGAAGGCATTAACTGCCACAAAGAATGGGACAGAGGGGTGCCCTGGTTGTACAGGTGAGGCTCGGGTGTATAATTAGGACACAATAGCATATAAAACCAGATTTTAGTTGGTAGGTGTCCTTGATCCAGGAAAGTTGGCACTAATGGTGAAGTCCCAGGAGCTGTTGCAGGTGTATGGCATTATCTGGAGAGCACTTTGTGAGTTGGTCTTGGCCCAGGCAGCAGGAGTGACCTGTAAAATGTGCTTGAAATTGATTGGGGTTAAAAGAGACTCTGGAGACTGTTAGTTTTTTACCAGACTGATTTTTTGATATAGCAGCAGAATTTTTTTTTTCAGGAACCTGTAGGTATCTGTAGCAGATTTACATCTTGATAACTTAGCAAAAGGCTATTGCTTTAGGTTAAAAGGTATGAATTAAAGGAAATTGGGAATTCTGGATTTTAAAGATACACCTGAAACCTGTTAATCCTGGACTATGAAGCCTGTTAAGGAGGCACACCTGTCTGTATTTTAGCAGGAAACTTTATTAAATGTCATGGATGAAGTAATAAGTTAACGGTACCTAAGTTATCAAATGCCATTAGATAGATTTGTGAGAGATAAATAAGCAAAAAGTGAGACAGCTTTTTAGCTATGCAAGAAATCCCAAATCCTCTCCTTAGTCCTTGGAGAACACCAGTCTTAGAAGCAGTGCTTGCCATTAGTTGATGAGTAAAGAGGCCCAAAGCTTTTTCCTGTTGGGGGGAGATTTATTCTACTTGTCTTGGCAAGATGAGATCGATTCCCCAGGTGAAGCCTCCAGGAAGCTAAATAGGTGAAAGGTGGGTAGGTTTGCGAAACCCAAAGGCAAGGCCTGGCATGTCTGTGTTAGAAGCTCTTTTGTTAAATGCCATATTCTCAGATCTGTAAAGGCACTTGAGAGTCACGGTACCATTACCTGTTATTTTAAACTGGGCATATAAGGTAAATTTAGATATATATTTTGTCAAATTAGTTATAGTTTACCAATGCTAGTAAAGGTAAGAAGATTAAAAAGAATATTTTAACACACATGGGTACTCTTATCCAAGATGGCAGAGAGGTAAAAATGGGGGTTATCCACACGTATGTATTTTTCCAGACAGAACTGTTTTAGTCTGGAGTTATCCTAAGATAACACATGCACACAGAAGCATAAATCCATATACTTACACAGACATACTCTGTAATTGATAAAAACATTGACTGGAAAGGAGATATCTATCTCCCTAGGAAACAGAAATATAATTGAGAGTTTTGTATGGATGGGGAAGGCTAAAAATGAATGAGTGGGATGGGGCAGTGAATACAGTGAGACAGTTAAAATTCATGGTCATTTAAGGGGTAGTAAGGAAACCTAGTACTGTAGAGTTATAAAACATATGCATATATAAAGGTGATCTAAATGAAATAGCAAAATACTGGGGGAGACATAGCCCCAAATGGCCATCTTTTCTGAGCAAATCAGTTTCCAGTCCCAGGAACACTGTACCTGTAACTGAGTTGTTGGACAAAGGGGTCGTCTGCGAACCCCCAAACATGGTTATAGATTGATCTCCATTTCCCTATTGCTGAAGACAGCACCTACACAACTCACTGAACATGGTGAAGTCTAGCCTCATCAAATCCCCCTCCTTAGGGCTCAGGAAACTTTTTGGAAGAGGAGGCAAAAAGGGTATCAGAGTCAAAGGAGATAGAGGACACCAAGAAAGCAAGGCCCTCTAACTCAGCACAATCAAAGCTGATATGAACTCAAAGATACTGAGGTAGCATGCACAGGTCCTGCAGCAGTTGGCATTAGGTCCTTTATGTCTATTTTATGGCTTCCAGCTTAGTGTTTTTATGGAATTCCTAAGTACGTGAAGGAGCAGGTCTCTTTTTTTTCTTGTACTTTCTCCTGGGCTGCAATTCTTCAGTCTGTTTGTTTTGTCCAATTCCAATGTATTAGTTTTTGTTTTATCTTATTTTATTAGTATTCCTTAGAGGCCTGTTGGTTTTCTATTGAGAGACAGAAAGTGGGTGGATCTGAGTGGGAGGGGAAATGGGGGAGGAACCAAAAAGAGTAGAGGAAATGGAAACTGTAATCAAGTTATACTTTGAGAAAAAAATATTTTCAATAAAATTCTTTTAGGCTTCTTTTTGGATCCGTAAAGCATCTTCATTCTCCTATGTGTTTCAGTGTGTTTGCTCACTTCATGATTATGGACTGACAGGATGCTGCTATATTCTTCTTCCACTTGTTTTTTTTAACCAGTGAGCCATCTGCTGGCATATGTAACTTCACTTTATGTATAGTGTTTTCATTTCCCCAGCTTCCTTCACATTGTGTCTTTATTATTGATTTTGAACAAAGCATCTTATTTGGATTGTTAAATTCTTATTAAAATTTCTTCTTTTGGCATGTCTGTATCTTTGCAGAGTTCATTGTTGTCCTTAAAATTTTGGCATGGAGTCTATAACTTTTATGATAATTTCTTTTTTTTTTCATTTTACACACCAACCCCAGTTCCCTCTCCTTCCCCCTTTTCCCAACCTCCCACATACCTCACCCGATCCCACCCTACATCAGTTCCTCATAGGAGGTAAGTCCTTCCTTTGGTAGTCAACAAAGTCTCACATACCAAGTTGAGGCAGAACCAAGACTTCCCCCATGTATGAAGGTTGAGCAATGTATCCCACCATAGGGAAAAATAACTGTTGGAAGCAGATGCAGTGATCCACAGCCAAGCACTGGGCTGAGATCCTGGAGTTAAGTTGAAGAGAAGAAGAAGTGATCATATAAGCAAAGGGGAGTAAAGATCATGATGGATAAAAGCACAGAGACAGCTGACTTGAGCTAGTGGGGAGCTACTGGATTCCGTACTGACAGGTAGAGAGACCCTGCATGGACCAAACTAAACCCGCTGAATGTGGGTGCCAGTTATGTGGCTTGGTCTGTTGGGGGGGTGCAATTGGACCAGGACTCATCCTGGGTTCGCGAACTGGAGTCTTTAATCGTTAAATATGAAGTTTTCTGCCTGTTTACTCTTTAGTCCTTCTCATACTTTCTAAATCTTACAATCACGTGTTGGATGCTTGATGCTGACTTACTGTACTTCCCTGCTGTGTCCTTACCATTGGTTCCATTGCTGTGTCCTTATGTTTACTGATCCCCTCTTGGGAGGTTGATGGAGGAAGGTCATTGGCTAATAAAGGAACTGCCTTGGCCCATTTTATTGGTTAGAAGATAGGTGGGAGGAGTAAACAGAACAGAACGCTGGGAGGAACAGGAAGTGAGCTCAGACTCCACAGCTCTCCTCTCGGGAGCAGATGCCTGAGAGAGACACCATGCCCCGCTCCCCGGCAGACATGAAGCTCCGACCCAGGATGGACATAGGCTAGAATCTTCCCGGTAAGACCGGTTCTCACAGATTATTAGAGATGGGTTGGTCGGGATATCAGAATTAGCCAGTAAGGGCTAGAGCTAAAGGGTCAAGCAGTGTTTAAATGAATACAGTTTGTGTGTTGTTATTTCGGGTAAAGCTAGCCGTGCAGGCGGCTGGGGTGCTGGGGATGCAGCCCCGCCGCCCTTATTACTCCAGGAGGTATCACATCTGCTGTCAATTTCATTCTGGGTATTATCTCCTGCTTCTTTCCCCCTGATTTTTGAATGCAGACTTGGGCCATTTTGATAGGTCTCATGAGACTACTTAACCTTTTGAGCATATGTGCTGATGTTATAATAACCTGCTTAATGTTGTCTCTGGTAACTTTCAGTATCTGTCAGTTATGAGTCATTTTGACTTATGCTTTCCTGAGTCTACAGTGAAATACACATTAAGAAGTTTAAAAAATAGGGACCTATGTTATAAAAGTTTTGACTTTGGTTTCTGTAATTTTGTGGTAGCTTTGATATAAACAATCATGAAGAAACATATTAGATGAAAGGATGTCTGTGGTAATGTCAAGGAGCTGAGGGAAACTTGCATGACTTGTTCATGTGGATCTTTCACTGACCTATATGTCTTCAGGCACAAGGAGGTCACCTTTTCCAGTTGGAAGAACAGCATCTTCCACCTGAGAGTCACAGGGTCTGTTCTGCAGAAGGGTGAGAAAAGCTGCCTTAGGTTCTCTACTCTGATTCAAATGATGGAAGATCTTAGCATGCAAGATCAGTCTTCTTAGATTCTATAGGTTTCTTCAGCACCATTATACAGATGGAACAAGTTATATGTAGGAACATGTATGTAAATTTATATAGACATGCATTTAGTAAAAGTAGTGAAAAAAAGAGGCTGTGAATTTGAGGGATTCTGGGAAAGGCTGTGTCTCAGGGTATAGATGTTTGGATGTACAAAAGGAGAAGAATACGTTGGAATCAGACTATAAGGTGCATATATATATATATATATATATATATATATATGAAAATTTCCTGTTGTCATATTTTGAATGGAGTGTTTATGAATTATTTAAGTGTTTATCAATAACACTGAATCTTTGTTAAGAAAGTGACCACAGCGGATCTGTTTGTATAGGTCACAACAATATTCCTATAAAGTTTGTTTACCTAATTTATTCCTCACAAGGATCTCACAGGCAGGTGGATAAGGAAGAAAATGGAAGTCTGTATGTTCTTAATGATTTTCATTATACCTTATTAAATGTTTCAAATTTATGAAAATGATACTGCTTTGCTTTGTAATTAATTGCCCATTAGTTTTTAACTTCAAGAAGCATGATATATTGACTGCTAAAATATATTCTCTGTAAAGGGATAAAGAGTCTCACAGGTCTTATTTGGATCTGTCAGTTGAGTTCATTCATAATACATTGTCATGTATTTTAGAAGGCTTAGTAATATGTATCATTAACTAGAATATGAAGAAAATATTCTTGCTATATAAGATACTAGTTTTTTAGTACCAGCTATTGAAAAGTAAATTAAGTTTTTGCTCTGTGCTTTTCTTTTTAAAGATATATTATTTTAAAATTTAGGTGTGGCAATAGTTTCTTCTTAAGAAAATTCTCTAAATTTTACTTGCTTTGGAGGGGTTAAAATCAGAACATTGAGCATGGTCAGTCATTAATACTGAGTGTCTTTCATCTATTAATCTTAAATTAAATGCATGTCTATTGGTGTTACTTGACAGAATGTGCCACCCTTACACAACTTTCATGATTTCCTTTAAAAGAGATTTTTAATGCTTTCTTGGGTTGGTTCATTTAACAACACCAGGAGCCGCTTCTCATCAAATTCAGTTTAAGCAGATATGGACATGTTTTTCAGAACTATTTGTGTCAAAACCTTGTATGAAAGAATAGTTTTACATTATCTCCTGAAAAGAGAAATTACATTAAAATGGTTTCTATTTGAGTTTGCAAAGTAGAAACTTGTACTGAATGTCTTCAAACCTGAACTTTAGTGCCACTCTGGTTCTCTCACTAACAGCCGCTTACCTGAAATACTGCGCAGAATATTAATATTCCTGCCTCTCACCTATTCCCGATCATTCTCACAACTTTCCCTATTCACTTCATAAGTGTTGAAATACGGAGCGGCGGGCTGTGTCCCGCCACACGGCTAGCTTTACCCGAAATAATTACACGGAAACTGTATTCTTTTAAACACTGCCTGACCCATTAGTTTCAGTTTCTTATTGGCTAGCTTTTACATATTGATCTAACCCATTTCTATTAATCTGTGTAGCCCAAGAGCTGGCTTACCAGGAATGATCTTAACCTTGCTGCCTGGACAGTCACCCAAAGTTCTTTTGTATGGTTGGGGCATCCATCTTCAGCCTTCAGACCCAAAGTATCCAGCAGACATTTCCATGAAGCAGGAAATTCCAAAGACAGTTCAGTCACTATCTGCTGTGTCCTGCAGAATGTCTCGCAGACTCTTTCATGAGTCATGAACCCCGAAAGACCATCTCACCTTTAGGCAAGTTCAGCAGTCCTCTCTCTGTGGGTTCTCTGTGTCCATTTTATGCAACAGTCCAGGCAAGAGCAGTTTCTTGCCCAAATGGCTATCAAACTCCATAAGGATCCTCTTCGATGCCCATCTTCCTCTCAAAGTAGATGGGTGCTGCCAGGAGCAGACGTGTCTCATTGTCATGAAAAGTCCTAAGTTATTAAAATATTTTAAACGCCATTTTCTGTAGCCTTTGAGTGATATGAAGAATGCCTATCTGAAATATATCTCTATATATCTAGAAAATCTAAGTAACATGACTACAAACTTGACTATTATGATTATCCATCAACAACCTATATTTCCTAATTATACATTACATTTTAAAAATGAACTACACAATCACACCTTATTCAAGATCAAAAATACATATACATATAACAAAATTGACCTTAAAATCCATACCAATGCAAATTATTCATACCTATATCATATCCCCCTTTAAATGTAAAAGAACATTTATAAACAATATTTTGGGAACATGGGCGCCGTTTTTTCTCTCCAAACTGCTTCCTGCTGAATGGGGGTGTCGTTAATTAGGTCTTTCATGGTATAACCTGTGTGCTAGTTTCATCTCAGTTGGCAGTTGAGCGAAGCAATTTTCTGAAGATGTTCACAACAACCTTTCAGGAGGGCGTGGTCTATCATACCAAATTGTAATAGAAGAAATCCACAGGGTTTGGTCCTCTGTGAAAACAAAAGAAGACCCTCTCCAAAGCATCATATTCTTAAACCCAAATTTTGAAATCGTAATACCCTTATATCCATTCTGGTTTAGCTTAGCAGCCCATGTAATGAAATGTCTCTCTGTACTTAGCTCCTTTACAGTCAAAAATTTTAAAGAAAGCACAATGTACATAATCCAGACTCTCTGTGAATTTTCCATTTTTACGTGGCTTATTTTTCTTTATTTCTTTTAATCTCTTAACTATCTGTACTCTGTCTCTTTAAAGACTTTACCTTTTTTTTTAAACCATTAACTTTATTCTCTATATTCTTTTTCTTCTCTCTCTCAAGCCTACGTACATTTATCCAACAGTGTGGTATTTTATGTCTGAATCTGTTTTATTGTGAATCTCTAACATTTTTTTTACTATCCAGGAGCATTTCTTAAAATGTTAAGCAGTTCTTAAAAACTTAAGTTGCACCATGTACAGGTAATACAGTACCGCCTGTGTCCTGCCCAGTTGAAACCTTAAATGCGCTGTTTTTATGGTAATTACTGTAGTTCCTGCCTGAGACCAGCACAGTTCATCATGGCAGAGCCTAGCCGCTCCTGCCTCAGAGCCATTTGGTGCCCCTGAGCCACACACAGTTCCAGGCACACAGCAGTCCACATTGCCATCAAGCAAGCCATAGAGCTTTACTCCAAATGCTCCATTCAAAAGCTCTGTCTGCTGCAGGAGCCAGACAGAGATCGCAATGGCGGCACAGCCCAGAAAGCCGGCATTTTAAAACAGCCAGTTTTTTCCTGCTGCTGAGTCAGGACAATTTCTTTGCGGCACGCAACCCACAAACAGCAAAAAGCTGTCTTAAATTCTCTCTCTCTCCTTTTTAAGTCCTCTCAGGTTTTACGTGGAGTTCATTAGCACGTTGGGTGCCACTCTGTTGAAATACTGAGCGGCGGGCTGTGTCCCGCCACCCGGCTAGCTTTACCCGAAATAATTACACGGAAACTGTATTCTTTTAAACACTGCCTGACCCATTAGTTTCAGTTTCTTATTGGCTAGCTTTTACATATTGATCTAACCCATTTCTATTAATCTGTGTAGCCCAAGAGCTGGCTTACCAGGAATGATCTTAACCTGCTTCTGTCTGGAGTGGGAGAATCATGGCGACTCCCTGACTCAGCTTCTTTCTCCCAGCATTCCGTTCTGTTTACTCCGCCTACCTAAGGGTTGGCCTATCAAATGGGTCTAGGCAGTTTCTTTATTAATAAGAAATCACTCCCACATCACATAAGTAAATGTTCGAGTTGAATTATCTGACCTTAAGAGTTTGCCCTATTCTCCCCATCCATTACAACTATCATTGCCATTTTTCTAGTATGTAACCTGCAGGTGACAATCAAGGGCAACCATACCTTGATAGAAGGACACTGGAGGACAAAGGCAGGAGTTTACTTTGTGACAAAAAGCGATGAAAATCTAGGAAATTGTTACATAAAACCAAATTTTGCCCAGATCCTCAAATTTCTCATAGGTATGTCAGACCTCAGAAACTCCATTAAGAACCTGAGAATTTGCATGGAACTCATCAGGTTCCTGTGCCATCTTACTTCTGATTTTCCAGAACTGAGTAACCCACCCCACGTTAGTTCTACCTGACACTGTCTATTGTTTTGGATGTTTGAACACGTTTCATTATTTATCTATTAAGTGTGCATAATAGAATTTCAATCATTGGATATGCCTCTAGAGAATGAAGTGAGCCACCTGTCCAAAGTATTGTTCAGTGGGTTTGGGTTTTATACCATTCCGAGGTCCATTTAGACTCTGTCATCTACTTAAGTTCCCGAAACATAAATAATCCATTAGTGGTTTTATACCATTATGATAATTTTCTGCATGATATTGGCCACATTTTAGATAGTAGTTTGAATTGTCATTAATTTATCTATATTATTCAGCTTTTAGTAACATGAAGAAGATGCCTGATATAACTAACATATAAAGAGAATATAAATTAACTTTATTTTGGTTCGCAGCTTTGGAAATGACCTTTCAACGTCAGGTATACACAGTGGTTTGTGTATTTGGGCCTTAGAAAAACAGGGAATGGACAGCAGAAGAAAATTCTGGTGTCATGAGCCAGGAAGTAAAAACAAGAAAGAGAATGGGAAAGGAAGAAGCCATGGTACCAAAGTCCCATTCCAGCGAGTGACACTAATAATCTAAAGAAATCCCAAAGCTGCCCTGTTGAGTGTCTCCTAATCTCCCAGTAACTGCTGCCATGGAGACCAAGCCTATGACAAATGAGACTTTGGAGGGCATTAAGTACTCAGCAAAAAACACTAACCAGTCACTGTAAATGCCAATATATTTATGAGTCATTACTTAGGACAAATGCTAATATATCAACATTATTTTAATTAAGTCTGAAGTTTAATGAAGTTTTATAGAAATGACATTAATTTATGTTGGATGTCCTCATTTTGATATACTTACCTGAAAGATTGAGTCTCTGTACTGATTTAGACTGCACTTTGGATTACTTGCAAATTTTATAACGTAGATTGTAAGTCTAACCCTTTACCCACTATGGTTATTGATTATTCTTCAACTATTTTTAGTATTCCTCTTATAATTTCCTAATTTCAACATTTCTGAAATAAACATTTTAAGTGCATTTATTTCATTGATATTCAATATTTGAAAGTCTCATATCAGATGAACATGTGTCCGCCAAGAAGATGGTATCAATTATTCCTGTCTGCAGCATTCTGTGCTCATCAAGACTGGGAGCTGCTTTATTAGAACCTTTAATCTTGTTTATAATTAACATTAACATTTCCTGAGGAAAAGCTGTATCTCTAAATTTTGACAGTTTGAAGACATACACTAGAGGATCTGCCATTTTAAATGTTAAATTTAAACAAGTGATTGATTGAGGCTCAAAATGTAAGTAGGTGGAGAGGAGGTTTTGCAAGCACATGGTTCTGGGTTCAATCCTATGGACTAATTAAACTAGGCACAGTGAACACCCCACCCCCACCACACACACATATAATTCTAACATTTGGCGGGAAGAAACAGTAGGATTACAAGTTCAAGTTCATTCTTAATTTCATAACCAGTTTGAAACTAATCTTTGTTATATGAGACTCTGCATGTATGTATAGTTTGACAAAATTATTGACAATTGAAACATTCAATAAGTGCTTTGAGTTGTAAACAAAAAAGTATTAATTATGAATCTGCTATGTACTGGTTTCCTTGGATATTAGATCTATCCATCTTGGAGGGACAGTCTAAGACATGGGATATTACAGGGCAGGTAAAATAACAGGATATTTTTAAACAGAACATTAAAGGGGAGTTGAGAAGCAGGATGTTCTAAAGTGGTCACTGATTAAGATCCAGAGTTGACAAGGAGGTGAAATAACTGTATGTTCCAAGACATGAAACATTCTGTACTGCAAGGAAGCTTTGATCTCAGGAAGTAAATAGCAACCGAATCTCTCCTGAAACGGACCAGATAAACTAGACCCTTTTCTTCCAAAGAAGATAAGTAAAGACTGTTGAGAGACACTCAGACCAGGCAAGATGCCCAGAGAAGCTTGGGCTGACTGAGCTATCTGGAAAGATCTGCTGCAACCTGCTGATTTGTCTAAAGATTTGGAGCTGTCACCCATGCTGGACTTGACTTTGGTAATAAGACCATCATTGTGTTAACTTTGCCCTTTTAAGCAATCCCTTACTTCTATATAAATACTAAATAAACTCAATGGTTCATGTGGTTAGATTTTGATAATATTACTTTGATCTGCCATCACTTCTGTATTTGGTATCCACATACCCTTGCTCATGTTTCCCCAGGAGCAGTGTCACATGATAGACTCTTACCTAGTACATATTAAAAGTCACAAAAGGATTTGTTACTGGGGATTTAGAAGTACTGAAATAAACTACAGTGTGTAAATATAGAGCAAAAGAGAATCATACTTTTATAGATAGTGTTCTGAATGAATAATAAAATAATGAATAAAGAAAACCAAGTGCTTGAGAAATGTATTAAATAATCATAATGCTTATTTTCATAAGTTATGAGCTCCACAAATGTATCACAATTAATGAAACTCAGAGACAAATATTGGGTTTCAACCCAAAGATCAGAAAAGCAAAGCAGCCAAGCCACTAGAGAGCTTTTACCTCTAAGAAATCCTCAGAATGAAAGAGAATGAGTTCCTGTCTCATTCCACTTTATATTCTTTTCTGTATTAAAGGCATGCACCACTACTGCCTGGTTTCTATGGTGAATTAGTGGGGGATTAAAGGTGTGTGCCACCACTGCCTTGTCTGTATGTCCAGTGTGGCTGTTTTACTCTCTGATCTTCAGGCAGCATTATTGACTCAAATACAAATGAAATACCACTGCCGAAGTCCTGTTAACGTGCTGAAGCAGAGGTAGTGACCTAACCAACTCCGTAATTTGACTTTTGGCAGGAGGCCCTTCCTGCCTCTCTTGTCTTCCTCCAACTGGCCCTTGGCAGGTTTGTACCACAAGTAAAGAGAAGAATGCCTGTGAGTGACCATTCTCTGGAGGATGGCCCACAGAGGCCCCCCAAGCCCCTCACAGCATCACAATGCAACATGGGCTTATTGGATTTTGTTGGGCAGAATGCATACTAATTTGATCAAAATTACATAAAAGAGGAGAGAACATGGATTACTCGGCTGCACAAATCAGAAGCCCAGGGAGGACGTCTAATTACGACTGCAGGGAATGAGGCCAGTGACTCTGTTAAGTGTGCACATACATCTGCATTAAGCATCTTCTAGCAGGACAAGTAGAGAGGGACATAAACATAACACATGATTAATTTTAAATTTCCCTGGGGCGCTCTCACTTGTTCAGGGACTTGAGGTGGAAAATATCAAAATACCAAAGGTTTATCTCAATAATTGGAATTCTTTGAAAATGGTGGCAAAAAGTAGAGATTTACATTTTGGGAAGGAATGCACTAAAAATCTCAGAATAATTTAATGGTCAGCACAGGGCCTCTAAGAATATACTGAATAAAGTGGATAAAACTGCACCTCATAAAGCCCTGCCCCCTTGCCATGGCCTGCTGTGTGCGCTTCAGGAGGTCAGACAGCAAGGTTCTTAGTTTCAAAGGAGGGGATTGCTGGGAGTGCAGGGCCATTTAGGCAGGAAATTAAACTAGATGAAATTGCTAAAAATAAACGTGTTAATGAGAGGGAAACATTCCTGTTATTTTGGTTGTTGAAACAACAATGCGATCCTTAACAAATTAAACGATTCCTATCAGAAAACATATATTTATTCATCAGAATTCCACTTGAACAAATCACAAAAATCACGTGCAATGTCTTCCTTTCTTTGTCTGCTTCTGTGCTTAAAGTCAATCCGTCCTGCATTTTTCCATGGTACAGTTTCTGTAATTCCATGTTGTTTTAGGGGAGTGTGATTCCAAAGGATTAGGAACAAACAAAATCTCAAATTCTTCTTATATATATTTTAATGTTCTGTTTAATGGTATTAAATGCATGTTTTAAAGCAAATGTCATACATAAGTTTTATGATGAATTAAAATGATACAAGCTGATAAATTATCTTACAGATATTCTTAAATCTTGTTTTTTAGATTGCAATTACAAGATTTCTCCATTCCATTTCCTCTCTAAAAGTTGTTATACATCCTTCCCTGTTCTCCTTCAAATTTGTGGCCTTTATGTTAATTGTTACTAGAATCATATATGTATATGACGACACATACATTCCTAAATGCAACTTGTTCAGGTCATATAAGGCTAGTTGTATGTATGTTTTCAAGGATGACCATTTGGTACTTGAAAAACAATTGTTTTCTTCCCTGGGAAAGACCCCTTTCCTGCTCCCAGCTTTTCTCAGTTTCCTCTAGCTCTTGGTCACAATTTGGTGACTTCAGCAGCTAGGTATGCATATTAGTTAGGGTTCCCTAGAGCAGAGGTTCTTAACTTGTGACCTTTGAGAGAGGTCACATCTTAGGTATCCTGCATATCAGATCTTTACATTACAATTCCTAACAGTAGCAAAATTACACTTATAAAGAAACAGTGAAAACAATTTTAACATTATAATTAATAGTAATTTTATAATTGGGGTCACCACAATATGAGGAACTGCATGAAATGATTACAGCACTAGAAAGGTTGAGAACCACTGCTCTAGAGACCAGATTTATAGAATGATCTCTCTCTCATAGAATACAAATATTCTATAAGTTAATTCTATGCACACATGCATATGTACATATAAATATATAAAACCCATGTATATATGGGATTTATTAGAAAGATTTAGAGGCTGTGTGTCCAGCTAATCCAAAAATGGCTGGCTATGAAAGAAAAATCCAAGAATCCAGTAATTGCTTAGTCCATGAGACTGGATGTCTCAATTTGTCTTCAGAATACTCTATAATCCTGAAGTAGTAGACTCTAGTGTCCATAAAGAAATGGACTTACAGGTGTGGTGAGAGCGAGCAGACAGAACAAAACGTTCCATCTTCTATGTCTTTATATAGGTTTCCAGCAGAAGGTGTGACAGAGAGTTGAGGTTTGTCTTCCTATCTCAAATATCTGGATCAGAAGTAGATTAATACAAATTAATCAAAAATACTTCACGGTATGCCACCCATTTTGGGGTTTTAGCTTATTTCAATGTAGTCAATTTGAGAACCAAAATTAGACTATACAATGTATTATACTACAAAATGCTACATTTATTTTCTTGATCTTTTTCTCCCAATACTATACGTTCCCACTTTCCTGGTACATTTTCTGATTTGTAATGACTGAACTCCATACAATGTGAAGAGCGATAAAGAGAAAATGTTTGGGGAAAGCATGCCAAAAAACATATAACATTAGAGCAATATTGGAAACATAACTTGAGTGGTGTTAGGGTTCGAAGCCACAGTTCAGACTTCACAGTTCTCAAGAGACCGTCTAAATGTTGATGGGACGTCTTTCTATGTTATCTCTTCAATAAAAAGAGAAGAGGCCACCAGTAAAAAGCTTATTCAGAGGAGAATGTGAAAAGGTACAAATAATATACAGCTTGGTCGCTTACTCACTAAAAAGAGTTCTTTTGTTTTGCTGCTAAAAGAGGACTATATTTTTAAATGCAGGGGCTTTAGATTAAAAAAATAGTGACAAAATAAAGGTCTACTACAATTTGGGTAACTCTCCGGGGACTTTTGCTGTGTGAGGAAAAATGTTCCCTGCTATTTCATTCTATTTGCACAATTATCATGTTTTTGAGATTAGAGTATAATTACAGTATTTCTTCTCCCTTTCCCTATCAACCTCCAAATCTTCCTTATGCCCCTTATTGCTCTCTTTCAAGTTCTTAGCCTCTTTTTTTTTGCACTAATTGTCATCACAGGAGATGTGAAAAAGCACTTTGCATTCCCTTGACCACTAAAAATGTGCATTAAGAGTTAATGGCCTAAAAACAAGGCACCTCTAAGGCTCTGAAAAAACTATGGATTCAGCATAACTGTAAGAGCACCTGCCTGACAGAAAAAACAACACCGTAATGAGAATATCTGCTAGCATCGTTCGGCCTTGAAACGTTAAATGATATATCTACTGGTAATACTTTCTCTCCAAAGATTCCTCTTCTGCCCTACAGGTCCCAGAACTCCTGCACCAGGGTGCACAGTCTCCACTCCTGGTGAGGTGTGTCCTCCGTTAGTTCTTCTAGAGAGCAGACCTTCTTTTGCGGGAATGGGCCTCTTTTCCCTCTTATTTCCGTGTCACCTCCGTCAATCTTAACCTAACATTTGCAATTTCAGACAATTAGTTTCAGAGCATAAAACTAAACTGTAAAAATGCCTTAGAGTCTAAGAAATAGCAACCATATTTATGCTGTAGTCATCAATAGAAATATCATGACTTAGAAATACAACGAGTTTTCTCAGCCCAGAAAAGAAAACATTCAGTTTTCTAGTCCTGATAGCATTCTAGCTCAGAGACTCAACAGGACATGTGTGATTATCAACAAAGAGCAGAACCAGCAAAGCACCTTTCCTCACTACCACACCCTTCCCAAACCACTGTACCCATGGCTATAGGCTAAATAAAGCACACAGCTTCCACTGCAACACCCAGGTGAGCTTATAAATGGAAAATAAGAAGCTACTATGTGCAATGTTCATGTTTTGTAAAGAACAACCCAAATTTACCAAAAAATATATGGAAATCATTTCACCATCATACTCTATGGTGTTTGCTTATGTTTTCAACACATTATATGTTTTATAATATATGTATATCGTTGGTGTTATATTGCTGTTAATAGTTAATTTTGTGAACTTCAGTCTGTTGATGGAGAGAGGGCCTACTTTTTTTCCTGGCTGCCTGGCTAGCTTACACCCGAAATAACCACATAGAAACTGTATTAATTGAATTTCTGCTTGGCCCATTAGCTCTTGCCTCTTATTGGCTAACTCTCACATCTTGATTTAACCCATTTCTATTAATCTGCGTATCACCACGAGGTCGTGGTGTACCGGGAAAGATTCAGCATGTCTGACTTGGCAGCTCCATGATGGCCCTCTCACTCTCCTTTCTTTCTCCCAGAATTCAGTTTTATCTTCTCTGCCTACCTAAGTTCTGCCCTATCAGGCCAAACAATTTATTTATTGATTAACCAATGAAAGCAATACATAAGCAGAAAAACCTCCTACACCATCAGTCAGAAGTGAATTTCAATTTTATTAAATCAAAACAGTTTATTTATTTTATTTTTTAATATTTATTTATTTATTATGTATACAATATTCTGTCTGTGTGTACGTCTGCAGGCCAGAAGAGGGCACCAGACCTCATTACAGATGGTTGTGAGCCACCATGTGGTTGCTGGGAATTGAACTCAGGACCTTTGGAAGAGCAGGTAAATGCTCTTTCCTGCTCAGCCATCCCTCCAGCCCCAACAGTTTATTTTTTAACAGCTGCCATGTACTGAATACTATTCTTGCCCTTAAGAATAGAGGCAAGAAAGTCTTGGAAGCTGCTACTTGTGCAGCCTTGGTAGCCTCCTTGCCTCTCAAGCTGTAGATTCCCTCTCTTTAACATAGACAATTGTCTTGACTATTTAATATTCATCTGCCATTCTCCTAGTTCTTTTATTTAAAAAATTCTGCCAATATTTTGGGTATTCTATATCTTTTCTCCAGTCTTTTATCTTAATTCATAAACTATGGAGTTGTATTTTGGCTTGATAGTTCATGTGTTATTTCTAGGTTGTCTGGGATGAAATTTTTGTTTTCTTACTTGTAAATTTGCACTTGTTATCAAGATAAATAATAGCTCTCTGTCATGACGAGTATGGATATGATGCAATATGCCTCATTTTTTCACTAGAAGACTAGCTCTTTATGAATGCATTCTAGGGATTTCTGCAGAAGGTCTCTGTTATTCACATCCTTCCAATATATAGAGCATTTTTTATGGAAATAGCTGACAATTGCAGCAAGCACTGAAAGGTTGATCTAGATTGCAGAAAACAGATTGTACATTCTAGCTTCATTTTCAGTTTAATATATCCCCAAATACCAAATTATTATCTAATCAGACACCTCCTCAGAGATATCTCTGTTTGTGTGTATTATAAAAAAAGAGAAGTAAAAATTATTAAAATATATTTAGATAGCCAAAAAGTTTCTTTCATGTGCTAGATTAATAAGACATAGATAATAACATGAATAATTAATTAATTATATATTAATATCAATTATATGTAGTGATAAATTTAGTGTTTTGAGAGAGAGGGAGAAATATTGTTTGTATTTCAACATTGAAAGAAAATGTCTGATTTCAGATCCAACTCAAACACTTGTCATTTTGACTCCACCATACCACCAGAGGTTTAAAATTTAGAAGCCTGCGTGTAACTGATGCTTAGACACTTGGGGTAGAAAGAGTGAGCAAGGTTGACATTTTCCTGAGGGCCATTGCAGAGCTGGTGAGAACTGGCAATGGGTGTGAGACGGGATGCCACGATTCTGATGAACTGTCTTTTGCCTAGTGCACAGCCTATTTGTGATGTACATATTTGAAAACATTCACAAACAATTTGGACTGTATTACTCTCTAACTCTTACATTTTTATTTAAAATGTATTTTTCAGGGTGTTTATTTATTTATTTGTAGTCTGTCTTCTACGATTCTCACTTCAAGAGAAGATTTTTCACTCGCAAAATATTTGTGTCCAGTCTCCCACTTGCTCTATTTCCAACTCAACCGGAGTTCTCAGCTTCAATCATCTTTCATTTCTCAGAAGTATTGATGCTTTAATCAGCTCAGTTATTTCAGAGTACATCTTCATTTTTATTTCAGTATACTCATTGATTGAGTTTTTATTTTCAGAAATCCACTTGCTGTTTTCTCTGCTACATCAATAGTGGCTGCTAAGCTCCCCCACTTATCACTGTAGAACATGTGGGTATGGATCTTCACTGCTTGCTTTCTCTTTATACAAATCCACTGTTTGATAATTCCAGTTTTAATATTATATAAATATCAGTGACGTTCATGATGTATTTCCACTTGTAGCTCTCATTTGAGTCCTTCCAATCTGTATTTTATGTGGGTCTAATTCTACTCAAAACTCACATTTCTAAAGGTACCACAACTCCACCAATGTCAAACATGCTCATCATGTGTGTAAAACTCATACTCTTGAAATAGCACCCATTGAAGCTGACAAATAAAATCGTCTGTATCACGTACAACCCATTTGTTTTCTTTTCCATTTTATTTCTTTACTTATTTGTTTTCTGTTTTGTATTTATGTCTCTGGGCATGTGATCACTATGGCACACATGTAGAGGTCAGGGGATAACCTTCAGCGGCAAGTTCTCTCCACGATATGGATTCCTAGAATCGAACTCTGGTTTTTATATTGAAATACATGTCTGTATTTATGGAGTCTACACAGCCCCTAAAATGCTTGTATGTATGTTACTGGGTTCTAACAGCTCCCACAAGGTTGAGAAGGTGTGGTGTCAACAACACAGAGGAGAGTCAGGTAAAAGACAAACAGCAGACTCTTCATTTTTTTACTTTTATTTATTATTTTTTTCTTTTTTCTTTTTTCGAGACAAGGTTTCTCTGTAGCTTTGGAGTCTCTCCTGGAACTAGCTCTTGTAGACCAGGCTGGCCTCGAACTCACAGAGATCTGCCTTCAGCAGACTCTTTTATACAGCAATGGAGAAAACCTTATATGCCATCCTCTGCACACCCAGGCTGCATTCCAATCCATTGACTTCGCACCTTCACCCCTCATTGGCTAGCCATGATAAAGATTTCTGACAGCCCTGTTGCTAGGCCCACAGGCACACTCCAGGTTGTTGCATCTCTCAGCCTTGTAGGTCTTATCTTCCTCCATATGTATATATCCATATTGAAAATTGAATAAACTTGCAAAATCAAAAAACTAACATATTTATCATTTTTATAAGGAGAATATTAAGTAGACTTTTCATTATGAAGAAATGTGCTGATAAATCTAATGCGCTATGTTCTAAATTTTATTTATCTTGATATATAATATTCAACTCTACTATACCATTTGAAAACCTTTAGAACACATAAATACTATCTATGGAATGGTCATGAGCTTGGAAATGTATGCTAATATCTATGTTTCACATGCCCATTGGTTATTTAAAAATGATCTTTTTCCCCTGGAAAAGAAAAGTAACGGTAGATTTTGGACCTGTATGTGATTGTTAAATAATAGAGTGGGACATCTAGGTGGTGAAGGATCTGGAAGAAATAAAATAAAACAATAACCACAAAGGAACTTAGGTCAAGATATTTTCCACTCCCAATAAACTCAAGGAAAGAAAGCAGCAAGGGGTTTTATACACACTATAATTTAGAACACAGTGAACATAAAAGAAACAAAATGATTAAAGATGCATATTCCTACAGGAAGAAACACACCATGACTCAAACAACAGGAAAAAAAAGAAAAGCGACAGATTTTCAGTATAGTTGTATAAGACTACATTTTTTTTTCTTCAGAGCTTTGGCCATGTTGTTGAATAAAAGGCGTCTTTTCTTCTAATCATTAAATACTTGCATGCTAAATTATGCCTGAATCTGACAAACCAAGATATCTTGATTAAAATAATCACTGAACTCATAACCCTTTCCCAGTTGGTGATTTCATATAGAGCAGAGACAGTCATCCACTGCATTTTTAAATAAAAGGTTTATTTATTTCGGTGTCTTTGTCTGTCTGTACATGTATGTGAAAATGCCTACAGAGGCCAGAAGAGGGTTTCAGATCTTCTGCTTCAGGACCCACAGATGGCTGCGTCATGTACGTATTCTGAAAGAGATTCAGAGTATGCACTAACCCGGCTGTCCATACTGAGCTCATGAGAATTTTACACATAGATGATATAGCACAATATCCAAGACACAGTCTTAATAAAGTTTCCTATTACAATAAAGGATTTTAATAACCATTTAGTAATTGTGCGTGGAGGCCTTTCTTGGTCAGTCATATATTTTTCTTTCTTTTTTGTTTTGTTTTGCAATTAGAAATGCTGTTCATAATAAACGCTATGACAAACTTAGAGAAACACATTTATCTAAATCCAAATCCTTGATTTTAAAATTGTATTTATTTTTAAAGTGAATTACATTGACTGATGGAAATGTGTAGCTGTTCATTTCATGACACATGAATGGAGGTCAAAGAAGAACACTGGAGAGCTGGTTTCCTCTCCTCCCATGAGTCCCAGGTATTGTCAGGCATGGACACAAGCACCTCCAACCACCGAAACATCTAGTCAGTCCTGCACTTTGGATAAACTAAACTCTAAATTATAACTCAAGCTAGTTACCACTGTTAAAGTAGAAAAACAAAAAACCAAAACCAAAACCTTCTTCAGGACAAAAGAATCAAATATCTGGCCCAGGTGGAGACTGAGCTTTCCAGTTGGGCTGGGTCAGTCCCTCAGGGTAAGGATGACTAGCTCATCTAAAGCAAAGGTGAAATAATTAGCATTTACTGATATACTACACTATTTTAAAACCAGAATCCCCACTACTGGTGCAGTAGGTTACCTAGCCACTGTCATGTAGATTGTATTTCTGCCTACTTCTCTGAGTTAATAAGATATTATAACTTTTTTCTTCCCTTATTGCTTTTCTATGCTTTCCTTATCTCCTTGGGTTTTTTCTTAACATTTTGGCTTCCTCACTCTTTCCCCAAAACTTCCTCTCTGCCAGGTGTCTGCTTGTCAGCCATGTACTTGGCATCCTGTTAAAGTGTGTAAAGTCTACTCCCTCTTCTCCATCCCTGGACAGCTGTGGAAATTACATCTCGCCTGCCCTGGGGATTTTCTTTTAAATACTAATAAAATTGTTCCTGACTACATTTTATTCCATTCTTGAGTTGCTTTAATAATGAGAGTATTAACTCCGAGAGTGGGGGCCCTTTTCTCTCTCCCATTCTTTGAAGATAATAAAGACTGTGTGTTTTATTGGAGTTGTCACTGCATTTTGTATATTTGTAAAAAGAAAGTGGCGTATTAGGTGATGGACTTTTGGAAAACAGTCAATGGAGTAGATAACACTGCAACCTATTCAGAATGTTTAGTCTATTGGGGAATATCGAGGTGAATGTATAATTATACCAGACAATTAAAACATTGCAGTTACAGGAGCAAGCAGAGTAGGAAAACCAGGAAATAAGCAGGACTGAATCAGAAGACTGAGCATGAGAATTCAGGGACGCGTCCAAGAGTTATTGTCTTAGCGACTGTTCTCTTCTCATTCTCTACCTGAGAAGAACCAATTAGGAGTGTAGCGTTTATTTTGTCTTACATCTCAGAAGGCCCACATCACGTCAGGGAAGTTACTGTGTCAGGAGCAAAGCATCGAGTTACTTTGTGTCAGCAGTCAAGAAGCTGAGAGCAGACACAAAGCAGGGCCTGGCTGTAAGGCCTTAAGACTAGTCCCCAATGGCCCACTTCCTACAGTGAGATCTGCCTTGTATGATCTCCCAACCATGCAAAATATTGCGACCAGTAAGGAACTGTGTGCTCCAGCACACGAGCGCTTGTGAAACAAGTGCTTTCGATCACATAAGGTCTTCTTTAAGAGTAACGACATATGTGTGTGTTACAGACACAGATCTGAGTTTGGAGAGAACCCCTCATTGAAAACTCCGTGTTCTCATGTCCCAGGACCCATAGTTGTACCAGGGGTGCATATGTAGTGGGAAAATATAAACATGGACAATTTATTAAGAAAAACAGCTCCGAAGGATGAAGTGGGATAGTTAGTGGGAAAAGCAAGGACTCTCAAGCACTGCACCACAGGGCACGCACTCCTTTCTCCACAGGTCACTTGCACCGCCCACGCCTCTGCCCGCCTTCATGTATCCTCTGTGCGTACCCGGTTTGTTCCATGTATGGCAAGTGGAAAAGGATTTCCAGTACATTTGTCATCTGTCTGCTTCCCCAAGCTAATGTTGGCGCAGTCCCCTTTAGTTCCTGCTCCCCCACCACAGTCGGACACAGAGGAAGACACCTCCCAAAACAGCCATGGAATGTAAAATAAACCAGAACCCGAGGGAGAATTAGAATCCTCAAAGAAGTCAAGTTTTCATAATTGTTATTTTTGGTTTTGTTATAAAATAGGAGGAACTGATATAGAGAAGACAGACTTGAGCATTTTATTGGTCATTTTTGATTCCCTTTAACCATTTCAGATAGGTGACTCAGTTAAAATTATATTTTACAGTTCTCTTCATAATTTGAGAAGTTGAAGTTTTCTTATAATTTGAATTCTATTATTTGAGAATATCATGTGTGATATTATGTGTTTTGTTCCATTCCACCCTCATTTCCTCTATTATTTTTCCTCAGTCTTTCCTACACTTTCCGCTCCAACTTCATGTCCTCATTCTTTGCTTTTTTGAGCAGCCCTATTGAGTCTGATACATGGTGCTGCCCATAGGGGCATGGCGAACGATCATCTGTTGGAGCATTTGTGGCCCCTCAGGGTTGCAACCTTGAAGAAAAGGCACTTGCTTTTCTTTAGCAACCAACAATTGCAAATAGCCCCTCAGATGGGGTGGGACATCATAAAAACCTCCCCAGCTATGGTAGGGAATTGGCCACGTGTGAAGCACTGTCATGTCCAATCAATATTGCTTCATGAAGCTGATATCTTATTGTCACAGGGAATATGTTTCTTGATCCAGCTTATGTTTCTTGATACCTGGTTAAGTTTCTCTGCATTTGGCATTTCTCCAGCTGTCCGAAGATGGTAAACCAATGATTTGTATATATTTAAATATTTTCATTGTTGATATAATTCTGATAAAATATTTCTTAATTTATTGGAACTAAAAGTAAGAATGTAGGAAATGTAGTGAATTGTCACGTGAACATAATTAGACATTAAAGAACTCAAATGACTTGTTAGATTGTAAGATAGTATGCAAAACACAGTTATGGTTAATCCTAGAAGTGGAGAAATTCTTGAAATTCAAAACATAGCCTGTAATTTGAATTTGATCTTGTAATTATAGGATGAAATAATTATACTACAGTTATTATAGAGTTATACAATTATTGAATAAAATTGCAGTTGTAGATTAGTTTTCTTTCCCATAGTAACAATGGACAAACAAGAAAAAAAAAAAAAGCCAATTGAAGGGACGCCCAGAAAGTGAGAAGTTGACAAGTAAAGAAATCTTTTCTCTCTGAAGTGGAGAATGATCCCAGTGTGAGGATGAGAGAATTCTGAACTTGAGAATAGCAAACGAGCAGTCACAAAGTGTTCATATTCAATGTCACTCAGCATATTCCTTGGCTTGTATTAGTCATGGACAAAGCATAATACACGCTTTTATATGTAAGATTAGAGGTGAGCAAAGAAAATTACCATTTTAATTATTTAATTTTTATTGAAATAAATTATTCCTACCATATATTCCAATCAGTTTTCCATTCCTCATGTCCTCCCAGATGCTCTCATCAATCCAGCTCTACTCCTGTTATGCTCTCTCTTTAGAAAGCAAAAATGCAAGACAAGCAAAACAGAATATAACACAACAGACAAAAAGCAGGAGAAATGTACATACACAACACAACACACACACACACACACACACACACACACACACACACACACACCTAGAAAATTGTGAAAATCAGAACCAGATACTTTGGGAGCATTTCTACATAGCAACTATTGTGCAAATAATGAAACTAGAAAGAATTAAGATACCAAGAAAGAAGGCAGGAGCAAAGATGAATCACTGCCTATGTGGATTCAAAAAAGAATATGAGGAAGGTTTTCAAAAAATATCTTAGAAGCTTATTTCTGAGAGACAAGAGTTTCAGTTTAGAACTTTAATAAAGGGAATATTATCTTACTCTATCTCAATTGTTAGAAAATGTCAGTTTAACTTTTTGTGTATATCATATACGAATGCCTTTCTTAGGATAATAGCATTTAGAATTAAGATCTTTAGCAATGTTTACTTTGTTACAGGTGGTTAGGGCCAACTTGTGACTCCACCCATATTTTTCTTGCTTGTAATCATTAATCAAAGATGACAAAGATGATCATTAACAACCTAAAGCTTCAATTTTACAGAAATTTGTTTAAATATATTTGAATCTCTTAATATGTTCCAGTGATTGAGTCAGTGAGAAATAAAGTGTTCATAGCATAGGTTCTACATAAAATGCTTTCCTTTCCAAGGCTACAATACTTTTTCTGTATTTCTTAATCTTTATCACAGTCAACTTCACCTTCCTGAAATCCGACACTACATTGTCTCTCACCGCCAGCAGTTTTCAATGCCTATTTTCAATGAATGACATTTCTTCAAAGCAGTAAGTTATTTGGAATTAGGTGCCAAGGAATTTTATG
Organism: Microtus oregoni; assembly: GCF_018167655.1. Taxonomy (NCBI): domain Eukaryota; kingdom Metazoa; phylum Chordata; class Mammalia; order Rodentia; family Cricetidae; genus Microtus; species Microtus oregoni. The sequence continues at coordinate 13,403,050 of NW_024543077.1, read as the reverse complement.
TATCACAAGGAATTTATGTTATTTCCCTCTGGCCATAAATTGACTCTTCCACAGTGCCAGTCTTGAGAGTAACTATTTATCTTTCCTACTGCTTTTTGAGCCTTGCATACTTGTACCTAAATTGAAAAATATTGCTGACCCGTCTGTGAACTAGTAGAAAAATACGAGGCTTTGGGAAGAAAGCTGAATTTCTCAAAGGTGGTGATGATCAAGTTTTTTCCTGTCACCAACATTAATGTCCTCATAAAGGCTCTGCCACAAATTATAGACTTAATTTGCATCAGACGTGTAATGAGCCTTTATATGTAATCTTCACAATGTCCACACAAGAAAGGAATGGTTATTGATACTGTTCATAGAAGCAGCAGATGATATGGGCACAATTAAGTACTCATTTAAGTGACATTGTCAAATTAGCAGAATTCAGAACTAATTTTGTTTCAACTCAGATTATGATTTCAACAACTTACATCTTCAATGGCTATTAGTGGATGATTGGATTTCATAAATATTCCAGAATGATACCAAAAATTTTGTAGGGCCTGTGAAAGCAAAAATATCATTGCACTTGTGGAATAATATTCTAAACATTAAAGATAGTTATCATTATATTTCAAGAATGTTTTGAACATTCTGGAAACAAATGTGAATGGCTCTCTACATCAATGACAACTCATGTCTTGTAGTTTGAAGTGGGATTAACCTAAATGTATTATAAGTTTAAGAATTCCAAATATAACAGCAGAAAAATTTAAATACTAAAGAACCAGGATTAAGAGATCCTATACATGGCAAATCAGAGCCATTGATAGTTTGAGGTGAATATAAGAAGTAATGCATGCATTTTCTAAATTAATATTTACAGTAAATATCTATGATAACATTTACTTTTCTAGCACTATAAAATAAAAACTTTAATAAATATTTGTGAAATTAAAACAGGAATTGATATCATCATTGCTGTATATAAAATGATCTTTCTTTCACCTACCTGATTTTCTGTCACTCACTATATTTTTCTTTAGTTGGATATAATGTTGTTTACTCTGATAGGAAATTAATGGTTTCTCTGTCAATTCAATAACTATCAATTATCTTCACAAGTTTCTTTTCCCAGTAATTCCTTTCATGGTCTAGTAATCCTGCATCAGTCTTCTGTTTAACACAACAGTGGGTTAGGATTTCCTCCTGTTTCCACTAAACCAATGTCTTTTCTGGAAATCGTGGTATCAAGGTTTCAGTGTGAGCTGAGTCACAGCCTTAGGATTGACACTCAATGGGACTATGGCAAGTGTCATTTCCTTTATGACATCTGTCATTTTATTTCTTCACTGTGCTCAGCACGAACTTTCGAGACTTTCTAAAGGGAGGTGAATGTCACAAAGTTTTGAATTCATTTATAACCGAGAACATTCTTACTTGACTCAAGCTCAGTAGAAAGTGATGTGTATTAAATATACTGAAAATTGTCTGGAGATTTAATGAGCTCTATATTATTCAAATTTAATAATGGTGATATTAATCTCATAAATGTGCAGATAAACTATGTTTTCAGTTTGTACCTCATTATTTTTGTCTCATAAGTCAAAGAAAACAAGACTTTAAACGCTGGTAGATAGCATACAGACAAATTTTGTACAATTTTATTTTCATATTGTGGTGAATACTAACTTTGTTGATTTAAAACACTGATTTTTAATGATCAGCATAAAAATTCAAAGGAATACTTTTTGCAACTTCATAAGGTTATCCTACAGATAACCAAGAAAATAATTAACTTAAATTTCCAAGTGACCATCTAAGTCCCCAACATTATTTTTCTTTTCGCTTACTTCTAATGTGTTAGATTAAATGTAAAAATTCCAAGTCCTGGTCAGCAAAACAAATGAATCGTCTCTTTTAATATATAAATATATATTAAAAGGGCAAGTATGTTTTATTGACAATGTTATTTATTAAGGACCTGCTTCTAAATTTCATATAAATACTTTTCTTTAAGTTAATATTAAAAGTACTTCTCTATCTTTCTCCTAAAAAAAGTACACTTAGTACTAATTTCATTGACTTTTGCTGTTCTACTACTTTCTAGAAAGCCAGAGTGTTTGCAAAATTCATTTGTTATGGCTGTAGTTTGTGTGTTTCACAGGTAGTGTTACCAACGTATTTAAATTTTTTTGATTAGTTCTGTTTCACTTTGAAAAGTCTTTTTACTTTGGAACCTGCAAACAATATGATGTAGGGTAGACTTCCTAGCATAACTTTCACTGGTTACTTGGCTTGGACGTTTATCAGCTTTCTGGAATGTTTGCTCCTCTCATAACATCTTCTGAAAAGGAGTTGAACAAGAAGGGGAACTGTTGTTGGTATGTAAAATAAAGGAAAAATGCTATTTTTTTCCAAAAAAGTAAAGATATGACCATGACTATAGCATTTCAAATGTGGTAAATTTCTGAGGAATATTATTTTTTTAAATTATTTATTTATTGTGTATACAGTGTTCTGCCTGCATGTATAATTTCAGGCCATAAGAGGGCACCAGTTCTCATTATAGATGGTTGTGAGCCACCATGTGGGTGCTGGGAATTGAACTCAGGACCTTTGGAAGAGCAGCCAATGCTCTTAACCTCTGAGCCATCTCTCCAGCCTCCTCTGAAGAATATTCTAAGAGAATCAAGGAAGTGGCAGGTTATTTGTTGTTACTCATCATGGAAGCTCTTGCTTAAATGATATAATCTTTGTCAAGTTATATTGAAATAAATCATCTTGTAATGATAATAACTGAAATCTCTTACTCATGATTATATCTATTTGTCTAAGTGCATCTGACTTGTGAATGAGTCAGATAAACACAGAATTTGAGGATATAATTATTTATATGGGAAGAAAAAGACAGCTAGAAAGATCTGCAAAAAAAAATTTGCAGCAGACACAGAGACCCTTTGTTTATTCTTCTTTCAGAACACATAAAATGTGAATAAATAACATTAATTTTTCTCAAATTATTTTTTAAATTATCCTAAAAGAACAGCATATACTAATGGTTTGGTATGCAAATTTTAAGAAATGTCATTCAAATTTCCAAATACTACTCATTTCAAGTTAAATGGCCCTGAGATCTCATGTTTGACCTCTCCTCTCTCCACCAGTGATAAATACAAGGACGCCTTAAACTCCACTAGAACCTGGGGCTGGGAACTGGAAAGGCTTCAGTAGCTGTGATCTTTTAGTTCTTATCAGCAGTCAAAGAAAACTGGCCAGATAGGTTAGTCCAACACAGCTTCAGCCACTCACGATAAATGCACAAAGGAATGATAGATGTGAATCAAAGCCAGCTTTAAAAACGCAAGTGAAGACAGTTATTAGTGACTTTAGGGTATTTATTGTGTTTGAGCTGCTCTGCCAGAATCTGGATGCTTTGTCCTGCAATTTTCAAGAGAAGAGAATACAAGTGGCTATAGTTTGTTCACTTTTGAATGCACCTAAATCAAAGTGGCCATTAATTTGTCCCGTCTTGTGAAGGTATTTCCTCTTGTCATTAAAGTTTTTTTATTACCTTAGGTTTTTCTATTCCCACGTGGGAAAGTGATATGAAGGAGGGAAAGAGAAGAGTGAGTCATCAGGATATGGCAGTATCCTACACACACACACACACACACACACACACACACACACACACACACCCTGAATTCTTCTGAAGACAAAAGACTAAGATGAGTTCTGGGTTTTGCCTGTACCTTCCAACTGAAATCAGCTAGCATGTTGGGTTTTTTCTTTTTCTTTCTTTCTTTCTTTCTTTCTTTCTTTCTTCCTTTCTAATGAATTTGACATGTACACGTCTTCTGTGTAATTTTTCTTTCCTTCAAATAAATACTTTTAGTTTTAAATAGGTTTTTAAGAAACTTTGAAAATACATATTAGTAAAACCTTTCAGCTTCCCTCATGTAGTAGCTCACACTTGTGGCTTTAGTATTTGGGAGATAAGGAAGAGAAAGTATTGCTTCACCCACAGTATGGAGCTGTCACAATGTTACTGCAGATGATGTGTGTTGACTTCTGAAGTTACTGCACACAAGCTGGATTTATATAACTCAGCCACTGAAAACAATAAAAGATGAGACATCATATGAGTGAGAAAAAAAAGAGAGAAAGTAAAGTTGGAATGACAGTTGCTGTTTAAAGAATTACAAACTGGCCTCAAACTCACAGAGATACTCCTGTCTCTACCTCCCCAGTGCTGGGATTAAAGGCGTGTGCCACCACTGCCAGGCAACATGAATTGTTTTATCTTGAGTAATGTAACAGTCCTGTGAACTGCAGTGGGATCTAGCAGCAAACATTACTCCATTTGTCCAAAGGCGAACTGAAACAGTAGTGTTCTTTCTCCTACTGAAAAAAATTACACTTTCTCTTTTGGTCTTCTGTCTTGAGTCCTGAGTGCCTCATTCTTTTCTTCACTGAAAAGTACACCGCCAACGTTACTATTAGGACTTTTTAAGACTGAATCTTGAAGTCACTCTACAACCCACATAGATCTGTTCATCTGGAATCTCTGGCCTCATATTCCAGAGTAGTTGTGATGGCAAATATAGTTAAATTTTTAAAAATTAAACATAAATAAAAATCATATTGAGGATTTCATGATATCTCCTTGTAACGTATTTTAAGTCTTGTTATTGATTTTTAGGTAATTAAACAAAAAAATGTGTTGATCTTTACAGAGAAAACTACTATTATTCTCCAGTGAAAGCTGTAAACACCACTTCCCAGGCTGGAAATCAGTGCTACAGTTACTTTTCTATGAATAAACAAACCATTAGGAGACACTCTTAGGAAGTTAAGCTCCCAGTGTTTTTTAATGATTGCTAAGGGGAAGCTAATATGCTTAAATTTATATGCCATGCATATTTCAGGGAAATTACTCCAAATATCATCTAATTACTCCTGTAGAGTCTCAGTCTGCTCTCTCATCCTCTTTCCCCCATTGTGGCAATTGTTCTTTCTCTCCCTTAGTTCACTGTGTATTTCCCATAGTAAAGTATAATAAGAACAAGATAAAATATTATAGAATAGTGTACACCAAAAAATAATATGTGTTGCCATAGCTGTCTTATTACTGAAACGAAATAGCTGCCCAAGGGATCTTAAATGAGGAAAAGTTTTTGGTTCACAGTTCCAGGCAGAGTGTAGTCTAATAATGGAAGTGGTGGCCGCAGACACCGCGGTCGGCTGGTCATATGGGGCTGAAGTCCAGACACACAGTTTAGGGATTCTGGTCTTCCATTTGCTTACTCTTTATATTCAATCTAGAACTCAAAACCATGAACTGGTGCCTCCCACTGGTAAGCTTAGCCTGTTTACCTCAATTATATAGCTCTCGTGTGGGAGACACCCAGAGAGTTTTTTCCTAGGTAATTCTAGATCCAGTAAAATGGCCAATATTAAACAGCACAGTGAGTTACCGCTACAATTCACTGAAAAAGGATTTATTAAACAAAGTAATTTTTTCAAATAAAACATGACAGAAACTTGCTAATATTCTGTCCTACTGATTTCTAAAGCTATTGTACATTGAAAAACTTCCAGTTTTATAATGTCTCATTTTATGTTTGTAATAATGACTTCCTAATTGATTAATACCATCATTTTTCCTTTGGCCTTCTTAATTTTAATAAAATTGTACAGAATTTATATTATTTGGGTGCCTATATTCATCCAAAGAATTTTGAATTTTTGATTATAGCTTTTTTTTTGCTTTTTAACTTTGCATACTGCTACTTTTTGGTATTTTTTCAATATAATATTTTTATTAACTATTTGGGATTTTTATTCAATGCACCACAAGCACACTCACTTCCTGTTTCTCCCAGTTCCCCCCTAATAAAAGATAGCTTAATATTTTATTTTACTGATAAAAGGAATTTAGATTTAGTTTTACTTACGAAAATGAGAATGAGATATGCAAATCAATGAACAATAAAAATACAATGAAGTTAGTTTCTAAGGAACAAAAGTGGCTCAGTCAGCAACAGAAATAAGTTTGTAAATAGTTAAAAGTTACTGTAAAATGGATATTGTTTTATATGAATTACAGTAAAACTGAGATAGAAAAATATTTAACGTAGTCCAAGTAAACCAAAAATTGATCTAACACTCGTAAAATTCATCATCCCGGTACCACATAAGTAAAATCATTATTTTTATGTTGATGCGATGAAAGCAAGAGGTTATTTTTAATTGCCGTTCTGATGATTAGAGTTCATAGTGGTGAGGAAGACACGGCAGCAGCTGGAAAGAGCAAGAGAAGGAAGCTGTTTGACATGTGGTAGGCACACCAGGAAACCAAGAGAAGGATCAGGAATTGAGGAAGCGCCATTAATTCTCAAAATATGCCCCCAGTGATGCTCTTCATCCAGCAAGACTCCACTTTCTAAAGGTTCCTTGACCTCTTCAAACAGTGCCACCAACTGACACCAAGTGCTCAAGTGCACAAGCACATGCTGGTGATAATGCTGAACCGGAAACCTGTAGGGTACCAAACACAACCCCAGTGCTAGTTGGAAATACTTTTTTTGTGAGGGATGTGATAGAGACTCCCAGAACAATACAAGCTATTTCTGTTTATTTTGGTCGATATTCTTCATTCAAATCGAAATAGTAATGAAATATAGCCATTGTTAAAAACTGGAGAAATTTCAGAGGTAGTAATGGTGCCTGATTTTAGGGCATACCTATAATACTGCCCACACAAAATTTGCATTTATATTTTGCTATTTTATAGTGTGTTCAAAAGTATAATGTTCAGTTAACAAGCAGTACAAATTTGACAAGTTTTGTAAGATATCCTAAAAGAAGTCTATACATAGAAGTGTATTGATTCCCTAGGCTTAATGGATAGAAGAGGTGACAGTGATTTATTTACGAAACTCCTGGTGGGGTACAGCCTATCCCCAGAGAGAGCTCAGTGCTGCCTGTCAAGTTAGAGGAATTTTCACAGATCAAACAGACAAAAGGTAAGTCATGCCCTGAAGATGAGGAACAATTATTCAATATAAGCTTTGTATACTTTCTTGTAGAAAACGATCCAGCACTGACATAATATAATTGTTGAAAAAAATACTATGAAGAGTGGTAAATCAAATGAAAATTTAGCTTTAAGACATAGCAACGTTGGTGCTAAGGGAGAAGTACAGTTTTATTTATTTATTTTATTTTAAGGAAAAGAAATATCTTTGGGGAATGACTAGCATATATTTCCAACTTGAGAAATACTAATTCCCCACAGGCTATTATGAAGAAGACATTGTCATACTGTTTTAATGATTGACTTACTAAGAAAGAAAAAAGGAAAAAGTTCTTTGGTTTCCTTGTTAAGTTGAAGTAATTGGTCATTATGGGAATAAGTTTATAAAAAGAAGAGCCAATTTTCCAGGAAAATTATAATGCAAATGTCCACAGGTTATTCTCCTGGTATTTGACTACACTCTGCAAATCAAAGTCACATTCTTAGACTGCCACAAATTTTCAGTCCTCAGCACCTCTATACTCCATAACTCAAAATAGAAAATTTCACTTTTCTAAGTGAAGGTTCCTTTAAGTTGGAAGAATTATTCTCCTCAGGTAATGTGAATATTTTAGGAATATTTACAGACTCTCAAAGAATAACAAATGTAAAATGAAAGTAGAGGAAAGGGATTCAAGAGGCAGAGAGTTTAAGCAAGGAGGGGGTTAGAGGAACGGGGAAGAGGATGTGGAGGGAGGTAATCAGCCAGACTGAAGGGAGTATTAAAATACCTTATGAAACCAAGTAGCTTATAACAAAATTAAAAATGCAATGTAAAGAAATATCTATATGGAAGATAGCCCACATGGATGATAATGCTTCTGAAACCTGTAGGATACCAAAAAAAAAAAGAAGAAAAGAAAAAAGAAAAATAAGAAAGAAAAAACCCAGTACCAGGTGTGAGACATTTCTGAATTGTTTGTCAGGGTCACACAAAAGACCTCCAAAACAATCTAGGTTCTTGCTACTTCTCTTGGTTGCCCACCATAGTAGATGATACGATCCTATCGATAAAGACATTATACTGCTTTCTTGTAAAATATGGGTAAATCATGCTGGATCTTAGATGGATAATTATTTTCCACTAGCAACTCTTTCAGTGTATTAAGGTGCTTAGATGATGGGAGAAACAAAAGACAATGCTCTCATTCATTTGCCATCTCTATCAATTATAACAACATCTTCCCCAATGGAATGGGGCGGGCTGGCCAATAGCTGCTTGATGGTGATGGGGTTATTCAACTGTTCTCTGGTTAGAGATGAGACATTCTTACAGGAAGGAATCCATAACTAGTGTTACAAACACTGGATTCTGTGCACCGTTCCCATAAAACAGAATTCTTTCCTGAATTAAATGATTGCATAAAAGAAGCTTTTTTGTTTCTGCCTCAACATGTCCGGGAAAGCCATAGCCCTACTGAGTAACTCATAGCTATTATTTACCTAAATTGACTTAGTTATAAACGAACTCCCTTATAAATAGCTATGTTTGTATGAGACAAATGTTACTCTCTGCCTTAATCAGTGGAGCTTATCTGCAGTCAGTGGTTTAATTGGGGCTGCTGAATAAGGCATTTATATCTCCCCATCTCAGGCTCAGGAGCATTGTGGAAGACAGGGAAGAATGGATGTGTTAGAAAATATGGAGAAATAGCTATGAAATTCTGAACTTGACACAGGTTTTGCCATCATGATCTCATATCAGCTTTGGTTACCTGAATGGGACTTGTGTAACCTTGGCCTATCAACAGTCAGAGATGGGGAGAGGCTTATTGGACTCTCTTTCTCCTTGTGAACTAATGGCTACTTATAGAAGGTTAGTCAGTTGTGTAATTACTGGTGAGCCGACCAGGATTCGATGGACATTCCAAAACATGGTCATACAGATGACCCTGCTTACAATCCATAAATTACAAAACTGAACAAGAACACATGAATATCAAAAATAATCTATAGAGCAGATAGAGGACTGGGAGGTGTTAGAGGTCAAAGGGAAAAAAAAGGAAAGTGGAGGAGAATACTCAGAAGGCATTATATGCACATATAAAAATTTCAAAGACTAGTTTCTTGAGTTCTTTATATATTTTGGAGATCAGACCTTTGTCTGTTGTGGGGTTGGTGAAGATCTTCTCCCAGTCAGTAGGTTGCCTTTGTGTCTTATTGACTATGTCCTTTGCTTTACAGAAGCTTCTCAGTTTAAGTAGGTCCAATTTATTCAATGTTGCCCTTAATGTCTGTGCTTCTGGGGTTATACATAGGAAGCGATCTCCTGTGCCCAGCTCCTGTAGGGTACTTCCCACTTTCTCTTCTATCAGGTTCAGTGTGTTCGGACTGATATTGAGGTCTTTAATCCATTTGGACTTGAGTTTTGTGCACGGTGATAGATAAGGGTCTATTTTCATTCTTCTACAGGATGACATCCAGTTGTGCCAGCACCATTTGTTGAAGATGCTTTCTTTCTTCCATCGTATACTTTTAGCTTTTTTATCGAAAATCAGGTGTTCATAGGTTTGTGGGATAAAATCCGGGTCTTCTATACGATTCCATTGGTCGACTTCTCTGTTTTTATGCCAGTACCACACTGTTTTCATTACTGTAGCTCTGTAATAGAGTTTGAAGTCAGGGATGGTAATGCCTCCAGAAGATCCTTTATTGTATAGGATTGTTTTGGCTGAACTGAACAGAGAATTCTCAGCAGAGGAAGTTCAAATGGCCAAAAGACACCTAAAGTCGTGATCAACTTCCTTAGCAATCAGGGAAATGCAAATCAAAACAACTTTGAGATATCATCTTACACCTGTCAGAATGGCTAAAGTCAAAAACACCAAGGATAACCTTTGCTGGAGAGGCTGTGGAGGAACGGGTACCCTCATCCATTGCTGGTGGGAATGCAATCTTGTGCAACCACTGTGGAAGTCAGTGTTTCGGTTTCTCAGGAAATTCGGGATCAACTTACCCCTGGACCCAGCAATACCACTCCTGGGAATATACCCAAGAGATGCTCTATCATATGACAAAAGCATTTGTTCAACTATGTTCATAGCAGTATTATTTGTAATAGCCAGAACCTGGAAACAACCTAGATGCCCTTCAATGGAAGAATGGATGAAGAAAGTATGGAATATATACACGCTAGAGTACTACGCTGCGGTAAAAAACAATGACTTCTCGAATTTTGCATGCAAATGGATGGAAATAGAAAACACTATCCTGAGTGAGGTGTCCCAGACCCAAAAAGATGAACATGGGATGTACTCGCTCATAATTGGTTTCTAGCCATAAATTAGGGCCACGGAGTCTACAATAGGTGAACCTAAAGAAGCTAAGTAAGAAGGTGAACCCAAGGAAAAACATATAGTTATCCTCTTGGCTAAGGGAAGTAGACCAAATTGCCGGGGAGAAAATTAGGATCTTGGGGGTGGGGTGGGATGGGGGTAAGGGGAGATGGGGAGAGAAAAGGTAGAAGGGAAGGACGGGGGACTTGGGGAATCAGGAGAATTGGGATAAAGGAAAGGTGGATAGGGGAGCACGGAACCACAATTCTTAGTTAAGGGGGAACCACTTTAGGGTGAGCAAGAGATTTGACCCTAGAGGGGCTCCCAAGTGCCCAACATGAGGTTCCCAGTTAGTTCCTTGGGCAGCTGAGGATTGGGAACCTGAAATGACCCTATCCTAGAGCAATACTGACGAATATCTTGCATATCATCATAGAACCTTCATCTGGTGATGGATAGAGACAGAGACAGAGACCCACACATGAGAACTGGACTGAACTCCCAAGGTCCCAATGAGGAGCAGAAGGAGGGAGAACATGAGCAAAGAAGTCGGGACCACGAGGCGTGCACCCACCCACTGAGACAGTGGAGCTGATCTACTGGGAGCTCACCAAGGCCAGCTGGACTGTGACCGAAAAAGCATGGGATAAAACCGGACTCTCAGAACATGGCGAACAATGAGGGCTGATGAGACGCCAAGGACAATGGCACGGGGTTTTGATCCTACTTAATGTGCTGGCTTTGTGGAAGCCTAGCCAGTTTGGATGTTCACCTTCCTAGATATGGACGGAGGGGGGAGGACCTAGGACTTACCACAGGACAGGGAACCCGGACTGCTCTGTGGACTGGAGAGGGAGGGGGGAGGAGCGGGGGGAGGGGGAGAAGGGTGGGAGGAGGGGGAGAAGGGTGGGAGGAGGGGGAGGGAAATGGGAGGCTGGGAGGAGGTGGAAACTTGTTTTTTGTTTATGTTTTTTTTCTTCTTTTCTTAATAAAAAAAATTATTAAAAAAAAGAAAATCTGAAAATATGTCAAATTTTTTTCTATGTTTTAAGTGTGTTAAAATGGTAAATGATTTGTGAAATAGATAATAACGTGATTAATAGTACACGTTTCCTGTTGGATTTAAAATAAAGTGTTATACTTTAAAAAAAATTCAAAGAAGAAATTTAATAAAAAAGATAAAAATAGCAATCATGTTCTCTCTATAAAAAAAATCATATCCAACTTGCACTAATGTGCTTTTCTTACCTTTCCATGTATATTTATAGATTTTTTTTAAAGGTTTAAATGAGAAAATAGTGCCGTGGTTAACAGGACTCATAAATAGTCTTTGTCAAGTATTGCCTCCTCAAGTAGTACCGTTTAAATGAACAACAGGAGAAATAAAGAACTGAAAAGTATAGGCTGTCCAAGTCATAAATAAATTAGACCAGTGACCTTCAGATGCTGTTTGTTGCCGGCGACGTTTCTCTTTCTTATCTACAAAGCTCTTAATTCAATGACATCTTTGGTGATGATCCAATATATGACAGACAAAAGCAGAGTGGCTTTGGGTAGAGCAGATCTGAATCCCTCGGGTTTGCTTCATACACGGATTCTGTGCACCGTTCCCATAGGACAGAATCCTTTCCTGAATTAGAAAAAGGCTTTTATTCTGCCTCAACATAATTCTTCAATTAACCTTTATTGCTTGTAAGAAATAAGGACAGTTTCTTTAGTTGTGACTGTTTACTTGTTAAGATGCAAATGTCCTTGAGGAGGTAATTAATTCAAACCCAAATTGGTTATTAATGTGGTAGAATAATATTTTTGCAAATCTCACCCTTAAATCAAGAAAGTAGATTATATAATTGTTATCAAAAATTATAATATAAAGGTAGGTTTCAGTTTTGAAATTAAATTTTAAGTATTTTACAATTTCTGTGAGATTTAGGTCACTTGTTATGTTAATGCAATAATAATTAATTCAGTTATACAAAGCTGAAATATAAGTTATTGCGATTAGAAAAATAGAAGGCATAAGGGAGTAGATATTAGAAAACAAGACAGGTTGGCCAAAAGAAAAAATATTCAGGGTTTCAGACTCAATGACTAGAAAAAGTCCTTGGAAGAGGGGCACTTCTTTGATAATAGTAGCCCTAGATGGTTCTTGTTTTTGATAATAGTAGCCCTAGATAGTTCTTGTGATTTTTTTGTGACTCGTAATGATTCAGTGACAGAATTTTGTCTACACCGTCTTTCTCAGGAATTTTGCATAGCAAACAATCTTAGATGTGAAAGATAGTGTCTCCTTAGGGTAGTGAAGAACTTTCTTCATCTACCAGATTAACATAGAGAACTGTGACTTCTGCAAGAAGGAGGTCATCTAATAAATTTCTAATAAAGCGGCAGTTTCCTACCCTGTAATAACTGCTTTGTTTCTGCATTGTTGTGCATCATACAGGCGGCGTTTATGGCCTCTGGGGTCTCACGTCTTCTTTCAACACATATGAACTTGTGGCAGGTAATTACTAACTCACTAGTGAAGTAAAATACCACTGTTTTTAGTATCTACCACTGTATATAATATACAAGAGGTTTTTAACCTTATGTATCACATCCAATATGATGTGTGATGCGTCAATGGGGGCTATGAATTGAAATGAAAACATCCCTAAAGCAGAGTTGAAACAAACAAAATAAATTATCTTTCTGAGGTCCCAGGAAAAGCTGATAAACTACAATGAAAACCAAGTGTTTCCCACATGTTTTTCTTATCTTAAGACATTTGTCAGCCTTGAGACCATTAGGTCAAAGTTGGTTACATTTGTTTCATAGCTGTAGCTGTGGGTCATCACATAGAAGGCAGACTGCCACAACACCTTTATTGTTTTTTCTCAATTTCCATGTGATTCTTCTGTCCCTCTTAGCCCTCTTGCTGAACACAGCTTATATTCTCCTCTGCTTCTTGATTTTTGCCAAGGAGGTCATGATCCTATGATATGTCTGTGTATTTTATTGTCTTTTTTTCTCATAATTTTTTATTACTTTATAAATAATACCATTCAAAATTACCACTTCCTCCCGTCCTCCCACTTTCCTCCCACTCCCCCACTTACCTTTTCCCTCTCCCCCTCCAGTCCTAAGAGAGGGCAAGGCACCCTGCCCTGTGGGAAGTCCAAGGCCCTCCCCACTCCATCCAGGCTTAGGAAAGTAAGCATCCAAATAGAATAGGATCCCCAAAAGCCAGTACATGAAGTAGAGACAAATCACAGTTCCGTTATCATTGGCCCCTCAGTCTGCCTCAATTGTGAGCCACATTCAGAGGGTCCAGTTTGATCCCATGCTCGTTCAGTCCCAGTCCAGCTGTATTTGGTGAGCTCCCATTAGCTCAGGCACACTGTCTCAGTGGGTGGACCAACCCCTCGTGGTCCTGACTTCCTTGCTCGTATTCTCCCTCCTTCTGCTCTTGAACTGGACCTTCCACATTTCAGTGTCTCACAGCATCTGTCATTCTCTGCTCAGCAGCATTTAAAATTCTAAAAATTAACAAAACATCATATAAAATCCAAACTCTCTGTGTTATGGTATTTTCCATCCTTACATGGCATATTTTTTATACTACTTGACTCTCTCTTTAAAGACTTTTATTTATTTATTTATTTATTTATTTATTTATTATATTTAAACTGTATTTTTAATGACTGTCTATACTCATTTTGTTCAGCACCTAAGCACATTTTTAAGGATATTGTACATTTTCAGATTTTTTTTTGTGTGTGTCTGGATCTGGCTTTCTGTGCACCTGCAGAATTCTCTGACCATGTGGCCCAATCCTTAAAGGGCCAGTCTGTTTGCCAGCATAGCTATGCTTAGCATAGGACACTGGCAAATGACTCAAGCCCAGAGGTAACAGTTGAGAGCTAAATCATTGTATGTAGTGATCATAGGTCCACCTGAGAGATTGTGGAACTAGAAAGTGAAGTCCAGGTCCATGTCTGGAAGTTTTCTTAGCTTTCTTAGGCCCTATGTATGAATATTCGGGCCTCCATGTCGAATGCCATATGTAGTAATACTTTTTCATAGCAACTACTAGCGTGCAAGCAATGACAAAGACATATTATTAATTATAAAAGCTTGGTTTTCAGCTTGGGCACTTAGAACTCAAATTAACTTGCTTTTAATAATCTACTTTTGGCTAAATGACTTTTATCTTTCCTCAATGTGGTACATTTGTGTTGTTCCAAATCCCCTGGAGATATTCAAGCTCCTAGATTCCCTCTCTTCCTCTTCTTTCCTCCAGAATTCTTTCCTATCCTTTTTTTCTAGCTATTGGATATTCAGCTTTTATTACACCAATCATAGCAATACATCTCCACACAGTGTACAGATATCCCACAGCACTATATATAATCTGTCTATAGATGCACAGCAAAGAGAACTAAATAACTTCCAAGGGGAATACAAAATATGAAACCAATACTGATTCATTTTCATTTTTTCAGGAATAGTATAAGAAGCAAAAGCCTTTCAGTGACAACCTACTCCATTCAACCACACTGGAGAGGAACTTTGGCTAATATCCAGAAAACAACACCTGCATTATTTAGTGATTCTATTTTAGATGAAAAGATAAAACCTGAAAAGACACAAAAAGCCACTATTTCATTCTTAAGATGAAGGTGTGCTTGTACTATTCTTGTACCTCTGGAGCCAATAATTAAGGTAGCAAGTGTAGAATTTGTCCCAGAATGTGGCTTGAATTCAACACAAGGAATTGAACATCACGCATACAGTTTTGCTGACTTGAGGTTAAATTTAGTAGTTAAAATTAGTTAGAGAGGAAGAATTGTTTTTTTTTTCAATAAACTGACCTTAAATTCTCAAATATCAGGCATAGTTTAGAATTATCCCAAAGTAACATTGGCCTTCATCTCTGAGTTCTTCCTATTTTCCTTTTACACTCATGTTTGCATAAAATGAAAAGGGGGCCTGAACGTTATTTTTAAATCATTTGGTATGTAGAAATCTTTGTTCTGCTGAAAAGTGAATGAGCTAAAGGAAGAGATTACCTAAATTCTTTCATTTCATATTTAGTGATATTTGCACGATTAACCAATGTTTATTATATTTTAGATTCTTCAAACTAAATTACCAATGCTGCCTTTACCAATCTGAGAAAGAATAGAGTTCTAGGTAAATACTCTCACACTGAAACCTACTTGCCTGTTCTCACACATCAACTAAACACACAGAGACAGGTACATGTACACATATTTAGCTTCACATTCATTACAAAATTTGCAGACATATATTTTTCCTACATTTTCAGGGAGATTTAGGGACATTTATTAAGTGTATGAGACAAATAGAAATATTTGTTACCTACTCAAGGTTTACCATAATATGGTTGATGAACTAAATTCAGCCACATTATCTTTTAAAAATAAAATTTCAAAGGTGCTCAGCTGTATACGCTTAAGTTTTGGTTTTTACTTTTTATATTTTATATTTACTTTTTAATATTTCAATGGTAGATTTGAAAAATTGCAACAGGAGTGATATTAGTTTATAACGTCAAATGATTTTTTTCTTCTCATATAAATATGCATTTTTCTAAAAAATATCTCAATGTTTTATTATATACATGGATAATAGGAATAAAAAAGTATTATATCTTTAAATTGTTTTGCTGTCTTCATTTAAATTCATTTAAATACATTGTAAATACAATACTATTGCAATAGTATTAAGAAGATATTAGACAAAACAAACCATTTAAAGCATTCCTTTCCTCCTCATATAGTAAAGTGATAACCCCCACTTCCAACTCTCAATTTTTCTAGACTAAAAGTAAAAGCATAAATAAAGGTTATTCTAGTAATAGTGAAATTTATCTGAGATTCTAGGAAAATAAAAATGGCAACTGATATATAAACCCCTACATGAGCAACTGATATCAATTCATTTAGAAAGGTCTTTGGTTGTCTTAATTGCACCTAGACTTTATAGTACATTAATAAAAAATATTTTTCTTGAAAGTATGTACTATTGAAAAATTCATATACCAAATGCCTTAGACCACATTTCATACAAAACTATGAGCTTCTGTAGCATTTTTATGTATAGTCATAATTCTCTAATAAAATACAATACTATTTTGCACATGGTAACGTGAGAAGTATTTACAAAGCCGCATTGGAGACCATGTTTACACATGGTAGACTCTGGTAACAATAACTACAAACTGCCCAGAGCAAAGCCTACCTCATTCTACCTTGCATTTTCTGTTATTAGTCTGTCACAATTATGCATGTTTTAACAGATATTCTTCAGTTTAAATTCCTGCTTCAATCTGAAAATTATGCAGACACACACACACACACACACACCAGTATCGATTTTAAAAAATAGGTCCACATAAAAAACGCCATTAAACACTGTCAGAACAAGAACCAAAATACTATCATTCTTGTATAACTTAAATTTGGAATTTATTTATTTATTTAGTAATCATTTTATGTCAAGACATATGATACTGAGTGCAAAATTGACACAAAAATGACTACCAGTTGAAGTTTCATTTTTATAAAAAAAACAATTATAAAGGGAATTACTCTAAATGCTTTGTTTTTCCTCAGTGTTTTCTTCTATATCTTAATTTTAATGCTAAGCTATATTAAATGATCCCTTTAGTTCAGATATGAACAAGGAATTAATTGCACAGTGGTGAATATTTTTGTTGGCATTTATGTGTGAAATTTTTATTTTATGTTTTGAGGAGATTTGTTGAGGAGGATATGCAAATTAATTTAAACTTTAATGTAGACCTCTAGTCATGCAGTAGACAATATATTTAAACCAATTTGAATCTCAGTGTTTCTGAAGTATAATTCTTTTTCTGAACTATTTTAGCCCTACCGTTATGGATCAAAGGCTGGGGTAAATTCATGTGGTACTTTTCTGTCACCTCCAGCAAGTTGGAGGATGAAATTATTCATCTATGACAGAGTCTTTCAATAAAAAGTAATGAATTAGTAGACCATCCTATATTTGGGCAAATTAACACCACAGAAGTTCATGTATTAAATAAATGTAGTTACCAGAACTTGAGAATTGTTCTAAGGTCATTCAAGGTCAGGTTTTCTGATAAATTAAATATTCACTTAGTGGTAGATAATGTCCTACAGAAACAAGCTCATCTCATTTTAGCTAGGGGTTTGGAAATATCTTTCTTGATTGAGGGGTATATGCCTCTCTGTGATATACAACTTGTAATAGGTTTATATTTTGAAGCTAATAATGTATAGAAGGTACATAGGAAGTCCCAGTAATCTCTACCCAAACCCAGAAAATTATTTCCATAATCTAAGCAAATGACTTAGAGGTGGAAATATTCTAAAAATATGAAACTTATCAAGGTAAAATCTCAAAAATAAACATAAATGAATGCCGGCACAGCTACATAGGAAAAAGAAATTATCCTTTGATGCCACATCTTAAATGATTGAAGCTTTAGAGAAAATTTTATTCATTTGCATTAATTCAATGTATTAATCTATTTATTATGAGTGTTTTTATATACAAATTTTTCTAAGCTATGCTTATACATTTGTGCTTTAGAAAGCTGATAAAGAGACAATACCATAGACTCAGCAGGTACAGACACTTACCTGGAGGCCTGAAGTCTATATTTCATCCCCTCATCTCACCAGATGACAGAAGATGAACAACCATTCAGATTTTTCTTTTGTACTATACATGGGCATCCAGCATGTACAGAGGCACACACACACACACACACACACACACACTTAAAATATAAAATAAAATTAATATACATCACCAGTGATGTGTTCTACCAGAGAGAAAAATTTACAAACGTGTCTCCTCTTGGAAAATGAAAATATTACCCTGAATTTTATTCATTTAAGGGATTTTTTATTCTTTTATTTCTGAGATTATAATATTATCACATCATTTTGCCCATCCCTTTCATTTTACTCAAGCCTTTTCACATATCCCTCATGCTCTCTCTCAAATTAATATTCTCTTTTTAAGTTAATTGTTTTTACATGTATATGTGCATATATGTATATTGTCAGGGGCCATGTGAGGGAACCAAAGGACAGCACTGGAACTCTTGGAACATGGCTGTGTGGTTGACAAAGCATGCCTGGGTGAGCTTTAGAGAGGCAAAGCTCCAAAAACTATGTGCTCTGAGCACCTGTTATTTAGCATAACTCTGTGTGTTGCCTTCATGGCCACCATTTCTTTCATAGTCTATGGGTTGTATGAAAACTTTCAGGGGGGTTTCTAACACCTGACTAAGCAGTGTAACTGGTGTATGCAATACTACTGATTGACTTTTTCAAGCATTTCTGTTGGATCAGTTTAATGATTCAACCAATACCCTTAGAAAGAATTTAGATGTGTAGAATGTTAGTATGTTAGGTTAAGATGTTTTTGTTAATGGATTTAAGGTACAACATCTTGGGGAACAATTTAAAGTTTATAAAGGTACGCTTTTAATAGGTAAACAAGGGACTCACTGAAGTCAAGGGCAGGAACAATGTCAGACTGACTATTGCTGGCTGAAGTACCTTTCTTGCTAGGGTGGGTTAGTGATCAAAGGCAAAGATTTTTGCCCTCATTTTGGCATTTTTTTGCCCTAGCTTCCTAATATAAAAAAGTTATTGTTGAATGGGCATGCACTTTGAGAATTTAAAGTAGAGCTGATTGGTTCATTTTTTATATATAAAAGTTTAGATTTGTGAGTATTTTAAAATTATTTTATAATAACATCTTTTGAGGTCAAAAATAAATTAATTGGTCCTTTTTTTCTTTTTTCATAACTACAAAATGCAACCCTCCAGCATATAATTGGATGAGAAAAAAATATCTTGTTTGCTTATATTTTGTTAATTTTTGTTTTGTTTTATTCTCTTGTTTTATCAAGACATGTTTTTTCTATATAGCCCTAATTGTGGCTAGCCTCGAACTACTGAGAGTTGCTTGCCTATACCTCCCAAGTGCTGGGATTAAAGGTGTGTGCTATCACCACCTGGAACACTCTGTTTATCTATAATATGTTGCTTGGACATGAATATATGTGGGTTCTTAGGACAACTACTTTTTCATGCTTAATTCTGTAAGGAGTATCGAAAGCATGCTGTTCTTGTGTTCATTGTAATCACTCACTTAAAAGTAGAATGTAACCACATTCTAAATTTTTTTTAATTTATTTATTTATTAAGGATTTCTGCCTCATCCCCACAACCGCTTCCCATTTCCCTCCCCCTCCCCCGATCAAGTCCCCCTCCCTCATCTGCTTGAAGAGCAATCAGGGTTCCCTGACCTGTGGGAAGCCCAAGGACTGCCCACCTCTATCCAGGTCTCCTAAGGTGAGCATTCAAACTGCCTAGGCTCCCACAAAGCCAGTACGTGCAGTAGGATCAAAAACCCACTGCAATTGTTCTTGAATTCTCAGTATTCCTCATTGTCCGCTATGTTCAGCTAGTCCGGATTTATCCCATGCTTTTTCAGACCTAGGCCAGCTGGCCTTGGTGAGATCCCAATAGAACATCCTAAATTTATATTGACTGAAAGATTCTGCTGGGGGGTATATGGTGTAAGGGAAAAATTAAAACCACAGTAGCAGGAAAAATGTAGAACAAAGATATCAGAAAAGAGAAAGAAGGGAAACATCAGGGTAGAAGAACAGAATGAAATAAATAATAGAAAAAAAAACAGAAAGAACAAATAGAACAAACAACAGAAAGAATAATAAAAGAAAATATAAATTTTTATCCCACAAAAAAAAATCTCTGTTTTTCTTGCCTTCTCTGCATCTTATACCTAGTCTTTCTGGCCTGCAGAAGGCTGGACCTTTTGTAGTATATGTATATATATTCTTAAATACTATCTGTCAGTATGTATTGTATATATGATTGTATATATGATTCAATCATATATATGTATATATGATTGAAGTATTTTTAAAAATGGTTCTAGAGATAGTCCCTTATGTGTACATATGTATATATAAGCACACAAGTTACAGTTATTATGTAGAAAATAAGTAACTTCATATAGTCATCATTATAGGTTTTGTAAATCAGTTATGTCTCCTACAAGACACTTATTTTGCAATTTCACTTTTCTTTTAAACAAAAGAACACATTCTTCTATCTCAAACTTGCAAAAATGCTTTTGAAACTATGAATTTATTCCTTCACCCATCTACAGACTATCTGCCAAATAAAAGTCGCTATGAAAGGGTTAATACATACAACTTTCCATCAATGCTAATATGCTTACTGTGGAGAAACATCTAGGTACAGAGTAAATCAATTCTTCTAATAAGAGATTTGAGAGATCAAATCTTTACACAAATTGTAAGCGTTCCAGTGTGCCATGACAATAAACAAGTATTTGTTTTAGTGAACATTTTCAAGTCCATCTGTCAGTATGATTTTATTGGATTTAACAGGAGATACCTTTGCAACTTTTACATTGAAATTATGTTACACACACACCACATATACACACATGCACACACACACACACCATACAATCATACACATACAAACAAATGATTACACATATGAGAGAGAGACAGACAGACTGATGATAGAGACAGAAAATAATGACATTTTTGGTGAGAGAAAGAACTCAGTTTTCCTAGCATGAGGTTTCCATATTTCTTTTTAGAATGGCAGAGAAACAGAATGACATCAGAGATTAGATTTGGTTGAAAAGTCAACAAAACATATTGAATTCATAGACTTTAGAAATAATTGAAAGAATAATCTTTATTACAGGCTGACAGCAATGATTTCACATAAATATAAAACTGTAACATTTTATCAGTACCAGGATCCTATAGCCAAGGTAGAAAAAAAGTTGTACATATGGGAATTGGTGAACTTTTTGCTGGACCATGAAATTAGGTATATTCGGATAGTATAATGCCTTGCTTATATAGAATAGAATTCATCGAAAATGGTATTCTGAGTAAAAACATCACTACAGAACTGAAAAAGCTTATTTGAGTATGTATATTAGGGTGAGATAGAAAATATCAAGAAGACTTTATTGCATAATGATTTAAGAGAAAATAAAATAATGTATACTTCCTTGATTAAAACATTATTTAATTGGAAAAGTAGTGGTTTCTGCTACAGTGTGCTTATTGTTTAAAATACAACTTAAGACAGACGTATGTTCTGAAAAAATCTTGAAAGCACTTTTTTTTTTTGCTAGCCAGAGGATGAAAATATGGTTGCTCTTAGATTTAAAAAGTAAATACAATTATTCACTTTTCCCATGATTTCCATGTTCGATGTCAGGAACAAAATGCATTAATTTTGTTTCATAGTTGGGCAACATATCTGCCTTTCACAACCAGGTAGCATCTTGTCCTTGGTATGCATACATCTTAAGTACTTATTTTGTACACAGACTAATGTGTCTTTCTGTAAAAAAGGATAGCTACTGAATTCTGTATTCCTTAATTCTATTTTTGAAACATTTACATTCATTAACATTCTGTTTTAGGGAAAGAGGCATGGTGCTACATTTACGTGTTGTTGAGATGTATTCTGTTATATGAAATAATTGGAATTCATTCATCCATTGTGATTAAATAGCTCTATTTTTAGATGTGCAGCATAAAATTATTATAGTATCTGTATAATTCACCTTGTCACATTATTTTTCATGATGTTGTAAAGCAAGAAGAAGCTGAAAGGGCTGCTATTCCATGAGATTGTCTGTTCTAGGGCCACTTAAATAGGAGGGACCTTTTCTCGGCTGCAGCCTGACTTTACTGAAGGATGGTTAAGGGACCAATCCTCTGACTGTACATCTCGGCAGGCCAATCAGGGATCTCATGCATTTGGCCTCAGATTGCAAGGTGCAGCTCTCTGAAAAATCACAGTGAGTCTGATCAGAGTACTATATTTCAGATCGGATTGCAACAACCACCGCGCTGCTCTTCGGGGTTTTAGGTAGTTTATGGTCATATATATGATGTTGGAGGCCGGGGATAACACTTAGAATGAATAATGTTTACCATACGTTATTTTAAGACCTTTGTACAGATTATTCAATTAGGAAAAGATTAAAGTGTCTAGCAACATAGACATTTTTTCCCCGTGAAAGTTCTTACATGGGCATTTTCCTTGAGTAAATAGTTGTTTGTGAATTTGATTTACATTTCAGTGACCTGCTAAATAAAACATTCACCATATTTTTGGACAGCTATCTGACACCACTAAAGTAAAATCATTCCACTTGAATATCAATTTTTATATGAAACAAACATATTTAGCTAATATCTTCTATCTAAGATAACTTCATATTCCTTCTATTCTCTTAAAACATCTGTTTGACATTAGTAAATCATGAAAGATATTTTATAAACATGTACCAGGTAAGAAAAACACAGATAAACTGATGAGCCCTTCTGTTATTGCAGATGGGTTAGTAATGTCTGCCCAAGGTCTATGTATTAGAATCCTAATTATAGGTCCATGGTACTAGAAGTGGTGGCCCAATAGACAGAGGGGCCTAGTGGGACTATTTCAGCCTTCCATTTACAGTTTTTGTAGATTCCTTCACTTCTGACCATGAGGTAGGCAGTTTTACTCAGTCATTATTTCCATCTACAACTTACCAATTCCAAGAAATTCATTTTATCCATCATGGACTCTACTTCAAAACTGTGAGCCAAAACAAATCCTGCCCCCTTAATAAGCTGACTCTTCTTGTGTATTTGATACAGTGGTGAGAAGATGACCAACACACATGCCTTCTGCAGTCTCTGCTAGACTATTCAATGTCTAACATAGATGGGCATTCCAAATCTGAAACAATCCATGATTTGATAGTACATGAGAACTTTTCCTTGTACGTGAAATGTGGTTCGTAATCTTTGTTGACAGCTTGGCTGGAATCAGAATCACTTATAGGATGGAATTGATGTTCAGGTGTGAGGAATATCTGTAAAGATGTTTCCAGAAAGGCTTGACTGATGAGGCAAGACCAGCCCTGATTAAGGGAGCTCCTTCTATGACTAATAAGGAAGTGACCAGCATATATAATTCTTTGCTTCCTCATTATACTTAAGACATGACCAGCTGCCCATACTCCTGCTTCCTCCCCAGACATGGTGAACTGCACTGCGAAACTGTGAGCCAGAGCAGACCACTCTCTCTTGAAGTTGCATTCATCAAGTATTTCATCAAAACAAAGAGAAAGGTGAAAAATACAGAAAGGACTTATTACAGACTGTGACCATATTAAAAAAGCATTCAGACACCACATCAGATAATTCTGAGGATACAGTAAATAGACATTTTTGCACCTATACTATCTCAATTTGAGTACATGGATAGTTTTTTTCAATAAATGTTGAAGGAAAAGTTGAGTATTCACATGAAATTGAATGAAATAGATCACTATTTCTCATTAATTAATGTGCTGTTGACCAAAAATTACATATAGCACTTGAAACTATGAAATTACTAAAACAAGACAAAAAAATCTACATGCAAGACTAATTCAGAGTATTGAAGTAGAAATGGTGTTTACAAAGAACTCCAAAGAAAATAAATAAAGAACTACATCTAAGGAGTTACATGTATTTAAAATGCTTCTAGTAATAAAAGAAACAACTGGAGAGCAGACACACCAAGAATGAGAAAGAATGGTTAGAAAATAGACATCTTACAAAGGGTTAATCACAAATGCCCATAAAGAATCCTAGTATATGCAATAGAAAAACCCCAACTTTTCAAGTGGAAATAGATCTAAGTTGATATCAAAACATTAAAAAAATGGCTAATTGGTGCTTGACAAATGGTCAGTATCACTAATTAGGGGTAAAATGCTCTTCGGAATCATAATAAAACATCAGGCAGCATGGCAAAACAACAACAAAAATGGCTGGATATAACCAGTAATGGCAAGGACTTGGAGAAAAAAAGATTCCTTCCACAGTGTTGGTAGGATGCAGATCAACATAGTTATATGGAAATCAGCATGGAGGTTACTCAGAAATGACAAACAATTTACAATTCCATCCAGCTTTCCATGGATCACTACATCGATGAAGAAAATAAAAGGAATGTGTGAAAGTGGCCACTGTCATCTAAGTAGATGTAGGACGATTCAAAAGGCAAAACATCTTAAAGATCCAAAGTATATCCATTTCTGAACAATTTCTAGAAGGCTGACTCACAGGGACTGTAGGTTATTATTCAACAAGAGAAAACAAATGAAATTCATCACTTGTGAGAAAGTGGATTGATGTGCAGAACAATGTATTAACAGAGATTTGCCTGACAAAGGAAAGAATCTACTGCATCATCTAGTTCATAAGGAGGCTCTAAGGCCGAGTCTCACAGAAGCTGGGAGTAGAACAGTGCTTGTCAGAAGCAGCAATGAATAGTGGAAAAGAGTAAAGCTGAGAGGTTGACCAGTAGGTACAAATTCACAAATAAGTAACAGTGAGAAGTAGCCTGATGACAAGAGAAAATAACATGAACTGTGTATTTCAAAAAGGCAGAAAAAAGAAACATTAACATTTTACTCAAGAAGAAATGGCAAATATTTGGGGAGAAAGAAATGTTTAACCTAATTCAAGTAGTGGTTTAAGTAGAACATATAAATATTTTGTCCTAAATATATGTAGTTTTGATTTTGTTTTATATTTTTTAATTTTGAAGCTAATATATAATTTCATTATTTTACCTATTTCTTCCCTCCAGCCCTGCCATTTACTTCATGTTTTTGTTAAAATTCATGGTCACCTTTTCTTTTTTCTTCCCCTTTTAACCCCCCAAAAGGGTGTACTCTTCCTGGAGGTTCTACAATAGCAGGTCAATGAGTGGAGTGGATAGAACAAGCTCCTATTCCAACTCCTACTTCCAAAAATTCATTCAATATATTGTCCTTGGATAGAGGACATATCAGATATTAAACTAATAAGAATAGATACTACAATTGATCTTAGCCAAAAGGCCAAGAAGCGATGGCCACTTTTTCTTTAATTGATGTTTACACACACACACACACACAAACACATATGCAAAATTATAGTTACATTCCTAAATCTATAACTAACATCATTCTTAGACCATATAATATTGCTTATATGTATGTGTTCTCAGGACTGAACATGTGTTACTGGGTCATCAACTGGAGGGTTCTTCCCTAGGGAGAGTTATTACTCTTACTTTAACCATTTTTAGTTGCCTGCTATTCTTAGTGTGTACTAGTCAGTGATAAACTAAAATATTTTCATCTATAAAGAAGTTTCACCAACACAATTGCATAAATATGGGCCAAAGAAGGCTGACACCAAAAGGCATGCTGAAGTGTATGGGGAAAAGCCCATGAGGCTTAAATGCAACACAAAGAATTATAAACACCTAAGAAATGCTGAGAGCAGGGGAAGTTGTCTTCCACAGGTAATAATACACTGACTGGTTATTTAAGGAGCAATGCACCCCTTAAAACAGCATGGAATTAGCATTATACAGACTGAGCAGGGTATATTTAGGAATATATATGTATATGCAGATGCAGATCTGCCTACAGTAACAATGGAGAAAAAAGAGACCATGAATTTGAAAGAGAGCAGGAAAAGTTATATGGAAGGTTTTAGAGGAAGGAAAGAGATATGAGGAAGGTTCTAATTAAAATCTTAAAATAATATAATAAATTAAATTAAAATATGTTTCATTTAATTATATGCATGATTCCATGTATTCCTATATACTAAAACATACATATGTAGTTCTTTCTTAATAATCTAAATATGAAATAGAGAAAATCAGGGGAAGAAAAAAGAGATCCAAATAGAGATTATACTATTTATTTCATCCAGCAAAGCAAGTGAGTTTGCTTCTAGAGGTAGAGTGGAGCGAAAGATAAAAGACATAGAACGTTTTCTAAAATAGTGGCAATGTTCTTATGACAATTTGGTATGTTATATCAGATTAATTGATTGCCAAATGATCAAATAATACTCAAGGAATCTGCAAATTTTCTGCCATAGATAAAAATTAATAGCATTTTGACATCTATACAGGTTAATATCTTAAAAATAAAAGGTTTAGAATATTTCCAAAAAAATGAGTAAAGGGAAACAGTTTAAGGGCATATTATCATTTTATCTTTCTCACACCAAAAGTTAAATTCTTGGCATATTATTTTAAAATCTTAAAATTAAATGTGCTAGCTGATCTCAGACTTCAGGATGCTTCCTTTAGTAACAAGAAACTAGGGTGCATATGTGGTGATTTCTACTTCATCTGCAACTACCTCTTCCTCAGAATATAAATAGCTGAGAATATGTGGATTGAGATTCTCCATTTTAAACAAGCAAAGAAATCATCTTTAAGCACTTATTTTATAATGTATAGTGTGTTGTCTCTGCAAAACATTAAGAATTTGAATTATATGTTTAAAGTTAAGTATGAATTATACAAAAGAGATGTTGAGACAATTTAACTTGCAAGACAAGCAAGTTTGGTCACACTCAATGTTTAGATATAGGGGACAATAACATGATTATCAATAATATACAAATATCTAGCGTTTTAAGTTTTAGTAGCATTGTCTGTCGTTTATACATACCTGTAAAGCAAATACTATCCTAACTGCTAATTCATATCCGTATTTGCTAACAATGACAAGTAGCGATGTTCTCCATGCCTCTTCGTTCTCTTATTCTGCCTATTCAGGAAACATTTTATTGGGATGTTTCTGAGTCCCAGAGCAAAACATAATTCTTGACCAAATGTATGAGTTTTGAATTTAATGAAATTGTGCTGCCAGAGACAGTTATTTCTATATTCTAGACGTAGAAGGATGCAGTTTCTATAAGATCAGAAATATAAATATGACCAATGTAAAAAAAAATTCAACTGAAAGTATAGATTTTTGACACAGTAATGATAAAAAATATGGAGAGCTTTCTAGTAACCTGGAAAGGGCGTTTGATAAGCATAGTTGAATACAAATTTTAAAACTTCTATAAATTACATTTTTTTAAGATGAGACCCTGATTATACACACACAATTCTGTTGGATTATAAGGAAGAACTTGAAATAAAAATTGTTAGGAACTGAATATCCATATGGATTTATAACCCTTTGGTCAAAAGCATAACACCTTTTCAGTAAATTCACACAGAAATTAGCACCACATCAAACCAACAACCAGTGATTTATTATATTTTCCAGTATAGTGATTAGTGGCAGGCTGAGTCCTCACAGAGTGTGAAGTGATACAATAACATATACACCTGTCTAAATAGCATTCGGACAGCACTGGATTCATATGTATTGGGCAAACATTTCATGAAAAATATAGGTAGTAGAACTGTCTCTTAAATATTACATGGCTTAAATTTTTGTTATTCTAAATTGGAAATACCATTTTTCATGGCCTCGCTTGCACATTTTTAAAACTTGACATTAATTAGGTTGAAGACATTTCTTCATTGACAGTTTTGAACTTTTTGTTCACCATGAAATTAAATTCATGAATATAAAGTAGTATAAAATTATTTTCTTTTTATAGAATTAATGAATTTTATCATTTCTTTTTAAAGTTTTTATTAATAATGATAACTGCTTCTGCATCAAACTTTTGACAAATGTCATACTGTAAGATAGGAATTCAGAGGTCAAGAGCTGTGCTTTATTTTTAGCTTTTCAGCAGGCAGCTGGTACTTAACAGATTATTTATGCATAAATTATATAATTCTTGAGAAACACAATGTAGTATAAAAGATTACTAGGCTTGATTAAAAGGAAGCATACATTCATCTTATTAAATACAAATTAATATTAGTTTCTGTGTACATTAATTTTGTTGAATAAAGAAAAATTAAGTGATTTCAGAAAGGAGGTGAAAATTAGGTCTTTTGATGAGTTGGTGGAATAAAACATTTTAAAACCATGCCAGTCAACCTGGATCAAGTCCTAGAGAGTGATTCCTGTAGTTTCCATCCTTAAAGAGTGCTTAATCTGTATAAAAATATCAGATGATATATAAAACTTAGAAATGGAAACAAATGAAAATAAAATTAGATGTTATAATTGTGGTGTAGAGCAGATGGAAATGTTAATGGTTTCTTTATATGTTAAATCCCACTTGTGATATAAATCAGGAAGTGAGAGAGCCAATATTTTATTATAATCTAGCTGATACATGACTTTATACAACCCCAGATATTTTAGAGTTCATGGGAAATTTAGTGTCTGCTCAAACAGAGGAAGAAAAGTGTATGTTTGCATGTAAGTGAAGAATTACTGTTTAAAAAGTTATCTGCATGGACACCTGGGAACCCCTCTAGAGTCAAGTCTCTTGCCAACCCTAAAATGGCTCCCTTAATTAAGATATCTTCTTCCCTGCTCCCATATCCACTCTTCCTCCACCCCAACCATCCCATTCCCCCAGGGACTCCCCATCCTCCCCTCCTCACTTTTCTCTCCCTATCTCCCCATCTCTCCTTACCCTCACCCCACCCCCACCCCCAAATCCCAATTTTTGCCTGGCAATATAGGTATCCATGGAGATGTCCCCAGCTAGTTCCTTGGGCAGCTGATGAGAAGGAGCATGAAATGGCCCTATCCTATAGCTATACAGATGAATATCTTGCATATCACCATAGAAGCTTCATCTGGTGGTGGATGGAGATAGAGACAGAGACCCACACTGGAGCAACGGACTGAGCTCCCAAGGTCCCAATGAGGAGCAGAAGGAGGGAGAGAGAACATGAGCAAGGAAGTCAGGACCACGAGGGGTGCACCCACCCACTGAGACAGTGGGGCTGATCTATTGGGAGCTCACCAAGGCCAGCTGGACTGTGACTGAAAAAGCATGGGATAAAACCGGACTCTCTGAACATGGCGAACAATGAGGGCTGATGAGAAGCCAAGGACAATGGCACTGGGTTTTGATCCTACTGCATGTACTGGCTTGGAGGGAGCCTGGTCTGTTTAGATACGCAACTTCCTGGACCTAGATGGAGAGGGGAGGACCTTGGACTTCCCACAGGGCAGGGAACCCTGACTGCTCTTTGGACTGGAAAGGGAGGGGGAGGGAATTAGGGGAAGGGGGAGGGAAATGGGAGGTGGGGAGGAGGCAGAAATTTTTAAAAATAAAAAATTTAAAAAAGTTATCTGCACTTCTATTTAAATGACTACGTAAGTAGGATGCAGGAATAACTTGAACAATAAATAGTTTCTCAAATAATGAGTGTAATTAAAATATGGAATCCAAAGACTACTAGGAATTTCAGTGTTCTATAATGTAAAAGTTTAGAGGACAATTCAATAGTGTATCTAACAGAATCATTGAAAGGACAATAACTCAAATATTAAAGCCTATATCTGCATAGAGGCTACATAATACACATTGATTCTTAGAAATTAGAGTATTCTTAGAAAAATGATGGGTTCTGAGGGTTCTGTCTCATTTCTATTTCTATTCATAGCTTATTATGTAATATATTTGGCAAAACAACCAATTCTTTGACATCAACACAAAAAGTCATATTTAATAGCTGGTATTTGAAGAGTCATCAAATGTCAGTAGCTTAGGTAGTTGGCTCTAGTTGGCCATATTTTACTGGTTTCTAATGTTTAAAGAAAAATTAAGTTGGATTATCAAATTGAATTTGATCCTTGGGGAAAACATAACCATTTTTTGATAAATAAATTTTAAACTTACATTTTGGCATGCTTTCTTTGCCATAAGATGGTATCTTACTGAGCCTAAGTTCCTTCAAAGGTGTTTTCTCTCATCTATTATGTTTTCTAAAAACTAGCTATAAATTTCTCTCTTAACTCTTCTAGGATATATTCATATTGTTTCTTCGATTGAATCTCTGCAAAAATCTAATTCATTTTATGGTACAAATTCTTACTTTCACCATAGTAATATACAATTAATAAAAATAATCTTCTGGTAGTGTACTTCATTTTTATAAAGGAAGTTATGTAGTATTTTCCTAGTTTCTTCGGTATTTTATTTCCAAATATAATATATATATAATACATATATGCTTTATATCATTATATATGTTATAGTTATATAAAACAGTTTCTTATTCCCCTATAAGAGTAAAATTAATTCCATCCAAACATAAAAGATACTTTCTCAGAACCTCATGGAACCTTCTCTAATATTAAACATATACTCAGTAACAGAGCAAACCGTAAAAGATATTTAAAAAGATGGGATAACCCCATGTATCTTATTGGATCAATAAGGCTTAAATTTAGAAGCAACACTAATTTTAAAAAACCCACAAACACATGGAAAATGAACAATGCTCACCTCAATCACCAATGAACCAAAGAAGGAATAAAGAAAGAAATTAA
Source organism: Microtus oregoni (assembly GCF_018167655.1). Lineage (NCBI taxonomy): Eukaryota > Metazoa > Chordata > Mammalia > Rodentia > Cricetidae > Microtus > Microtus oregoni. Next base: position 13,372,330 of record NW_024543077.1, on the reverse strand, counting down.
AAAGTTCCTAAAATCAAATGAAAATCACCACATAACATATTCAAGCTTATGGAACACAATGAAAGCTGTGTTAAAAGGAAAGTTCATAGAACAAATACCTTCTCTCTCTCTCTCTCTCTCTCTCTCTCTCTCTCTCTCTCCCCGTATGTATGTGTATATATGTGTATATGTGTGTGTGTGTGTATATATATATATATATATATATATATATATATATATATATATATATCTTTCAGCCTGGCTTTACTCTGTTAAGCCATTGGTGGAAAGCAGCTTCTTTATTAACCAGTGGCAATAAAACCTATCCACAGCATACATCACTTCTCCTTTTCTGTAAAAAGGAAGGTTTTAATTTTAAGATAAAATGATTACATATACCAAAACACGTATCAAGCAAGAATTACAGTTACAATATTTATATTTACTTTATCTTATAACTAAAGAAAACTATAATTATAACTATCTATTCTTCAACTTCAACAAAGACTTCAGAAGGAAATAATATTACCAAAGTTAAGAGGAAGTGCATTGTAAGCAACTTCTGAAACTCTAGAATTGACAAAGACATCTTGCTGCCAAATTACTTCTGTAACATTGGGGCATCGATCTTCACCCTACAGCTGCATAGTATCTGGGCAGACTTTTCCATGAAGCAGGAAATTTCAAAGACATTTTCACCTATACTGTCAATTTGTCAGTCACATTCTCCTATGTCCTGCAGAATGTCTGACACACTCTTTCATCAAGCAGGAACCATGAAACTATCTCACCTTCTTTAGGCAGCTTCGGCAGTCATTTTTCTGTGGGTCCTGCAAGTCCAGTCAAGCAGTTCAGGCAAGAGCAGTTTTCTTGCCCAAATGTCTAACAAACTCCACAGGGAGCTTCTTCGATGCTGATCATCCTCTTGAATTAGCTGGTGCTGCCAGGAGCTGATGTGTCTCATTGTCATAAAAAGTCTTAAGCCCTTAAAACATTTTAAATGCCATATTCTGAAGGTCTCTGAAAGATTTGAAGAATATCTATATATCTAGAAAACCTAGCTAATATGACTACAAGCTTGACTATTATAAATGATTATCTATTAAACTGTAATCTCTTAGTTATACATTACATTTTTAAATGAGCTGCACAAACACAATACCTTAATCAAGAACAGAAATATATACATAACAATATTGACCTAAAATGTGTACCAATAGACCAAGACCTACACCAAGCAACGTATGGATATCTATAGCATATAACAATTACATTATTTAAATGTAAATAAACATTTAGAAACAATCATTTAGAGAATTTGGGCATAGTTCTCTCTAAACTTTTTTTTTGATTTTTGTTGGGTGAAATAATTCTGTGGGTGTTCATTGTGTCTTTTCAGCGGGGTCTTTGTCCACACAACCACATTAGTCTGGGAGCAATCCGCAGTTTTCATCTTCTGTGGAAACAAAAGAAAAATACAATGAAATGTCTCTCTGTACTTAACTCATTCACATTAAAGTAATTTAAAAGAAACACATTAAGATACATAATCCAGACTCTCTGTATATTCCATCTTTATGTGGCTATTTTTCTTCCTGTGTTACTTTTTCTACAAGTTTACTGTCTCTTTAAAGACTACTTTTAAAATGACTTATTTCTTTTTATAACTCTCTATACTCTTTTTCTTCCCTCTCCCAAGCCTATGTCCATTTATCCAACACTGTGATCCATTTAGAGGTCTTTTTTATCTGAATCTGCTTTTATTATGCATCTGTAATTATTTTCTGACTAGAAGCATCTTTTTTTTTATTAATGCTAAGTGGGCATGGCTAGGATCAACTCCGTGGCACTGCCTGTTGGCCTCACCCAGTCCAACATGGCAGAGGAAAGTTCACTGCCTCTGAAAGTCATTCTCTCTGCCCCAGATCCAGAGTTGGGTCACAGTGGCTCTGTGTTGGCATTTAGCAAGTTGTAGCACCCTTTAAATGCTCCATAGCTGGGCCACCCCCAAAAAGTCAGAGTTGTTCATGCAACTAGAATGAATCAGGAAGGCTTCTTAAAGGATTTGTGTAGTTTTTACTGCTTCTACTGAGTCAGGAATCCTTCTCTTAAAAGCACCAGGCCTCTGCTTGCTTACAGGAAACAGAGTCCACCAGAGAATATGTTGCTACCAAAAAGTAATGTTAGCTCTATTTTTTTTTTTGTGTGTGTGTGCCTAGAATTTCTTTTTCATCTTTCTCAGGTTTTATGCGGATATAGTCAACCACATTGGTGTGCCAGTTTGTTGGCGAAGACAGCTTTTTTGTTCCCAACTTCCCAGACCTGGAATAATCGCTGAGAAATCATAATATTTGTACAACTGTTTGGCCAATAGCTTAAACATATTCCTAGCTAGCTCTTATATCCTAAACTAATCCATCACCGTTAATCTGTACTTCACCATGAGATCGTAGCTTACTGGCAAAGTTTTGGCAGAGTCCAGTGGAGGCATCTGTCTAATGGGCAGCAACACGACTTCTCCCTATTCTGTCTATTCTCTCTCTCTATATATCCTTTCAAGCCTGGTTTTACTCTGTTAAGCCATTGAAAGAAAGCAGCTTCTTCATTAACCAATGGCAATAAAACATATTCACAGCATACATCACCTCCCGCATCAGTTGGTTAGTCAACAAAATAAACAAAATTGATAAACCTTTAACGAAACTAATCAAAATGAGGAGAAAGAATACTCAACTTAACAAAATCAAAAATGAAGAGAGGGAAATGAAAACAGACACAGATGAAATTCAGAGAATTTTCAGGTCATACTTCAAAAACTATATTCTACAACATTATAAACTTAAAGGAAATAGGCTATTATTGGGATAAATATCACTTACCAATATTAAACCAAGACCAAATAAGCAAATTAAACAGATCTATATCCACTAAGGAAATAGAAACAGTCATCAAAATTCTCTCAACCAGAAAAAAGTCCAGGACCAGATGGTTTCAGTACAGAACTCTACAAGATGTTCTACAAGAAGGACTAATATCAATACTCCTCAATTTATTCCACAAAATGGAAACAGAGGAATATTGCTAAACATTTTTTAACCAGGATAACAGTTACCCTGATACCCAAATCGCACAGATACTACTAAGAAAGAGAATTGCAAATCAGTCTCACTCATGAACATTGTTACAAAAATACTCAAGAAAACACTGGCAACAGAATCTAAGAACACATTAGAAAAATCATCCACCATGATCAAGTAGGCTTCATCCCAGAGATGCAGGGATGGTTCAACATACAAAAATCTGTCAATGTAATTCACCATATAAACAACCTGAAAGAAAAAAAAAATCCGATCATCTCATTAAATGGTGAAAAAGCCTTTGACAAAATACAACATCACTTCATATGCTCTTAACTGAAAACCATACCTCCAAGTGCAGAATCAATAAACCTTCAGAGGTCTGTGCTTCTCAACATACATCATGTGCTGACAAATAATGTTCGTTTGGGTGCTAATCAGACTTTTCTGAACCCCAAGTTAGATCATTTTCACCATATTTCTTGTGTTGTTTTTTCTTTTAAAAAAACATTGCCTTTTGTTTTGTTTTCCTCAAAGAAATATTTGTACAAACAAATGACTGAGAATTATGAGCATTACAAATGAGAGTAACAGAAGTCTGGCCACAATTGCCAGCATTAAGCATTAAAGGGCAGTTTTGCCCACCAGCACCTTTCCCCTTTATTTACCCATCACAGAGGGCAGATTTGACTTCAGATGCCTATGACTGTAGCAGAGTACATTTGGCCCAATTTGTAGTATAAAATTTTATCAATTTTAGCACATATTACAGGATTGTTATATGGAAACATTTCTATTGGTTTAAGAATAACACTTTCCAAAGTTTCAGTGCTTTCTAATATTACTGGCATAATATATAATGGAATCTAATGGATTATTACCATATATTTATTATTAAATTCTTATTCTCTAAATAACCAAAATGAATGCATAATAGCTTGAACTTTATTTGTCAAATGAAATTTAATCGAAAATGAACATCACATAATTTATCAGTGTGGCTTTTTATTTATTTTCTCATTTTACAGATGACACTGTGAGGCTCAAACAAACCAATTAAGATGAGGTCATATAAGGTTTGGAATCTTGCTGTCACAAACATGTTTCTGCACAGCTCTGAAACAGTCAGAATAACAAAAAAGGACAAAGAACATAAGTTCTTATGAATAACTCAACCATCTCCATCCTTCAAAATGCTGCAACATTCTATTTTCAGGACTACAACAGAAACAAATGCTAGACAAAACCGATGTGTTCGGTGGAACCACAGATAATAAAATTGTTCCTAATGTGAAAAAATGGATGACATCTTATTTGGTGTCAGACAGAGGAAAAGAGAAAGGTTATTGATTATATTTATTATTTCCTTCTTTCTTCAACTGAGACACTCTGGAAAATTGGTGGAATACTGACTGAGGGCAGTTTAGGCTATTAGTATAGTGGCAAAATGTATCATTGAATATGATTATTAATTTTATTAACAAAATATTATTAATAAATATCTTACAGTCACAAGAGGAATATAACTTGCTTTTCTAGGGACTCACAATCATGCTACTCTTGGCAATGTCATACACTTCATAAAAATAAAAGAACAAATATTACAATGGAACTTGAAATAGATGTATGGGTTTTTCCAAAGCAGTCTATTTTACATTTAAACACGATTTTAATTTATTTATTAATTTTGAGAATGTCATGCATGAGTACTGTTTTTAAAACATTTTCGGCCATACTTCCCAAGTTCAGATACTGCTGTGTCCTACCTATCACCCTCTATTGTATTAACTTTATAACCTCTTATTTTTAATAATTATTTTTATACTTGTGTGTGTGTATGCATGCATACATACATGTATATGGAAATAATATGTCCTGAGTACATTTATTGTTGTTCATAAGTATATATTTATGTTTGATCATTTGGAACTGCATAAGCATCTATCAGGGTGCTTGTCCCTAGAGAAGACTGATTCTCCCTCTTGAAGCAGACAATATTTGCAGGTCTATTGGGAGGCCTTTTTGAAAAATTTTCCAACAATATGATTAGCATGCCAATTAGTGTTGTCCTTGTACTTGTTTGGGAAACAGAACACAATCTATGAGTTGTACTGTCTCAAGCATGATATTTCTTCCTGCAAGATCAGTTTTCTGAGTTGTCTTAACCCCATCTGACATTTTGTCTTATTCCAACTCAGGTATTTACATTTTGGTCAGTGTGGTCAATTTCATCTCTCCTGGTTTCTTTAAACCACACTAGGAGAAAGCCAACCTATTATTTTCCTTCGTTGATGAAGTACTCCTAAATCCTAGAACTCTATCCTCATTCCTCCAATGGAAGAGCATAAAACCCTAACCTCAAGCGGTCTGCACTGTGTCTGCTGGTCCATCCTAGCTAATTCTTGTTCCTCCTTTGAAATGTGAGTTCTCAACTTGGAAGAGTTGCAAATCCAGTTCTATCCTAAATAATAACATGAAGATTTGTTATTAATTATTAAAGCTTTGCCTTTGCTTAAGCTGTTCTCAGCATTTTGTCACATGGTTTATTACCCCTCCTCAGTAATATATTTCCAGCTTCCTCTGTGTCTGATTGGCAAATCCCTCACCTCATATTCTTTCCCAGAGTTCCTATTTCTTCCTGGAATTCTCATCTATCTTCTTTCTGCCTAGTTACTGCCTATTCAGTTCTTTAATAAACCAATCAGAAGGTGCCTTAGGTAAGTGAGGAAAACATAGGCATATCTTCACACAGTATACAAAAAGATTATGCTAACACATATCATATAGTTAAATATATAATAAACATGACCTGTTTACTTCTTCAAGGTAAAATCTTTTCAAATTTCCTTTCTGTGATGTATAAAACGCAACATAAACCTGTGTCCCAGAATTTTAAAAAAGTTGTTTTTTTTTCTGCATTTCTGACAGTATCCTTCTGTACAAAAGCATTCAGATTATAAGATAATAGAATAAGGGTTGTTAATATAGGCATACACACATACACACACTTACATGTAAACACACAACTAGACATTTACCCTTAAATTATATAATCAGTTAGTGATATAAATTCATACTTTCTTAGTGTGATATAGTTTAACTACTGAAATGATGATGCTTGTCTTTTTCGTGAACTTTGTTCTGTAATTACATATGTGCTACCTATTTTATCACTAACTTAAAAAAAAGGTGTGTCAGTGAGTGTTGCCTTTATGTATAAGATGTATAAGAAAGATGTTCAAGAGAGAACCAATATTACCCACAGTATCACTGAATAATTTCTACTGACATGCATATAAAATAGTCATTATAACTAATTGTACTTTCACAATATCATAAATTATAGTGGTCATTTCATAAATTATAAAATGAAGGTGCTACATATGAACTTCAATTTTAACTTAAGTTCTCTTTCTTTACAGTTGAAATAAAAGCTTGTAGCAGAAAAATACAATCATTTTGTCTCATGAAATATCTTAGCAGCTTACTTTTGATACTTAGAAAATTTAAGAAAAAATTTGGACCCTGTAAAACATTGTTAATTACACGGCTAGCGCAAAGGAAATGTCTCAGGCAAACACAGGCTTACAGTCACTCTTAAAAAATATTGCAAGGAAGTTTATTATTATGTGTATATTCCTGAAATTAGAACCCCCATTGACTCCCTCTTGTCATTTTTGCTTCCCAATTCATGGTCTGACTTAGGTATTGTAACAGAATAGTGAGGAAAGTCAACTATGTGGTTAGTCCCACAGTTATTAGAACTGTTTCCCTTTTGATAACTTAAAGCTTACATTACATTATTGTTTTTATTTTTCTTATTATTTAATTTTATCAAAATAATTCATTAAAGTGAGAAAGTAAACTATCACATTAGACTGATTAGATATTGACTAAATTTCTTAGTTGGGGGTGATAGCGGTGATAGAGATTCAGCAATTAAGAGCACTGACTGCTTTTTCTACCTTCTGGACTCAATTCCCAGCACCCACATGGTGGTTCACAACTATCTGTACCTCTAGTCCCAGATTATCCCATCATATTTTCTGGCATCTTTGAATACTGTATACATGTAGTACATAAACCCCAGAGTTACAAAATAAAATAAGACATAGAAATTAATGCCTTCATTTGTCTAGCTTATCTCTGAATAATGTTTTATCGGCAAGTTCTTTACAACAGACTTTTATTTAAAATAAATAAATTAATTAAAGTTTAACAACTTGATAAATTATAGTAATTTAAAATATTCATGCAAATCCTAAGTCAATAACATGAGTAACCAAAAATTAGATTGTGATAAATGATAATATATTTTTTAGTTGATTTTGAATTTTTAAAACAAAATCCTTCTTGTATTTTAATTAATTTATTTTGTAAAGCTTTTGATAATGAATTAACATTTTTGCCTTTATTTCTGTTTGCTAAAATCATTACTTAGAGAAAAAGTGTTAATTTTTCTAAAATATAGATGCCTACAGATTTCATTTTATTAGCAGTTGCCTTAGGCCTACCACTGCCTCCAAAGATATTGGTTGCTAAAGGCCAGCTCCTTCACAGTTTGCAGATTATAAATCTGTATGGAGGGGCTGGAGAGATGGCTCAGTGGTGGCTCACAACCATCTGTAATGAGGTCTGGTGCCCTCTTCTGGCCTGTAGACATACACATAGACAAAATATTATATACATACTAAATAAATATTAAAAAAATTCCTTTAAAAAACAAAACAACAACAACAAAAAACCAGAACAATAAATATGTATGGATCATTAACTTGTACAATTTGAATTTATATCATTCTGGAACAGTGAGATTACCATGCACACCATGAGAGTGTAGCTAATCCTTTGAACATACCACCTTGTCTTCATTATACTTAAGGTCAGGACATTAAGAACAGCTGAGAAAATATGATATCTTCCATCTGGGAATCACAGGTTTGAATTTGAACCATGGGTTAGTTGACAAAATTTCTGACCCAAAGTAAGTCCAGTGATGCCACTTTCCCAAAGTAAAAATATCAGAAGTCACGTTGACATCCACAGCCCTTTTTGGGATAAGCCCTAGCCTCACTAAGAGGATCAGCATGTTTCCTTGCACAAATTCTGTACTATGTATTTTGGTAATATTCACAATTCTGTAGCCTTTGAATTCTGTTATTGGAGACCTTTGATTATGGGTAAATTGTGTACATGTTTCTTTTGATAACTCAAACCAAATTTACTGATTTATAGTATAACCTTTAATTCTATGCTTTAATCTTTTTAACTGTCTCTCTAGAAAGACAAGAAAAACTTAGCTGTATAACATTTTCAGACCAAGTCATTCATTTTTCCCTGGTTTGAGATTATTTTTGAATCTTTATTGAAACATTATTAGTTTTCAACCATGAGCAAAGGTACACACTATCCATGAATTTATCTTTCCAAAATTGCAATCATTGATAGCATTTTGTAAATGGATATATGCTCAAAGTATACATGTTTCAAAAACAATTGTTTCCCAGGATATATTTTATATCATTATACCAAAACATGTAAAGTTAAGTGTGTATATAACTTTCACAATTTTTCAGTAATTTTTGTTTTCTTGTGCTGATAGTTAATATGTTTTGTTACCACAGCTTGCAAAATCCCACATGTCTAACAGCAACAAACAACACACAAAGAACACCCTACTATTAATTTTAATTCAAATGATGTTACCATCAATTATGCCATGTTTAGAACTTTAAGATTTACAGATATAATATTTATAGACAAATATGTATTTATATATGTATATATAGAAAAATATGAGAGCTAATATAGTTTCTTAAATTGTTAAGGAAATGGTTGGTCTGTTAAATACTTTCAATACACACTGATTGTTACCAGTATATAGAGCTGGGACTTCGTATACACTACTGCAGCATTCTGTTAAATTGTTTTGTAGCAGATTGTAATTTCAATAATGTTTATATTCAAGTAAGCAATTAAGTTGATATACATATACTTATAGGTAATACATTTTGAAATAATTCATATTCAACTCTGTTTCTCCATTCTTCACTTTTGAAAAATGGCTTCTGAAGGAAAAGTGACTTGAGGCAGCCAATGCCTTATGAACTAAACATGAGTTAAATTTGAACTAAACCTCTGATTTCCCGAATTCTGATTCTTTTTAATAGCACAAGGAAATTCAATTAACCCAACCTTAAGAATCTAATTATGTTCATTGTTTCAAATTGACACTCACTTTTATCTTTTCACTCATTAAACGTTTGCTAAGTTTTTATAATTGAATGTCTTTTCAAACCCCCAAAACACATTGCAGAAATAGCTTTCTGGAAATGCTTCCTTCCACTTAACTTCCAAGTTCATACAGCTTATTATTTCCCCCATATGCATTCGTTGTCTTGTTGCAGCTCTGTAGGTCATTACCATTCACTGAAGCAAATGTCACTCTAGATCACATCCCAAATTCTTTATGAAGAATTTTGTTAGAAGTAGCAGAAAGGTGACTTCATATAAAGAAGATATAGAGGACAGTAATTAAAATTATTGACAGTGGAGAATCACAGGACATGTGCTCTATGCTTACTCTTACAATTTTTCTTATAGTTGATAGTGTCACAGCAATCATCATTATAGTTGGGATCAGAAATGTATTATATATTTTATGTTGTTAAATATTCCAGGTCAATATCTCTCATCAGAAAAATTCTTTCCTGTAAAACTAGGTGCTTGGGGGAGGAAAATATACAAAATTAGAAGCAAAATGTCCGGAATTTAAAACACTTTTTTTTTCCAATTGGGCAAGATTCTGATCAAGACAATTAAATTGGAATGTGGTTCAATGATAGAACATTTTTTACCATGTGTGATGCCCTGGGTTCAATACCAGTTCCTTCAAATAGATATATGGGACCCTGACAAATACTTAATCAAGGATCTCTGTGAGCATTGAAAGGAAAGTGTTCATTAAACCCTGCTTGTGTCATCAGTGGACTCACAACTTTGCTGATTGATTCTTTTTGTTAGCTTTATGCAAGCTACAATTATCCGAGAAGAGGAACCTTAATTTAGATGTCTCCATTAGATAGCCTGTAGGTAAGTCTGTAAGATATTTTCCTGCCAACTGGAGGTGGTGCTAACCCTGGGCAGGTGGTTCTGAGTCATGTAAGAAGGCTAACAGAGCAATCCATGGAGAACAAATCAGTAAGCAGCATTTTTCTATGGTCTCTTCAGTTCTGGCCCTGACTTCCTTTCATGTAAGCTATCAGGTGAAATAAACACTTTCCTCCATAAATTGCTTTTGGTCATGGCAATGACAAGAATAGAAAGCAATTAATACAAATGAAGGTGGTAATTTCAATGTTTTTTGAATCTATCATTAAGAAATAACTTTCAGTGAGGAGTAGAATCTCTAGAGTCCCTTTTCTGTCTATGCCTGACATCTAATGGCCCATTCTTCTGCACAGCCTGTGCATGAATCTGCAGATATTGTGAGATTATGAATGCATTGGCCATGCCTTGCTTACAAAATGACATTGTGTATGTAACCTTTTTTGTTTAATTACCTGTAACTTCTGGGAGCGGCTTTTCCCAGCCATGAAAGGCATCTCTCATAAAATTTGCCTTTATTAAATTGAGATATATTTTTAAATGTGGTAGCAAGAGAGTAGGTTTGCATAGGGCCTTTAATATAGTTTACCTTCACTATAGACTCGTCTTCCTTACATCCTTATCCCTACCTCTTCCCTGCTAAACATTCTCAATCCCAGAATGGTCATATTTTTATATTCTATTTATATTTTATGATCGCTCATCCCCTAAGACTTCTATTTTCCTAGCTTCTATGGTGTGGGAAGTATATGTGTTGCTTTTAATTATTAACAAATAAAGCTGTTTTCAGCCAATGGTTTAACAGAGAAAAGCCAGGTGGGAAATCCAAACAAAGATGGAGAGAGAAAGTAGGTGGAGTCAGAGAGAACCCATGTCGTTCCTTCCAGACTGATGCTTCCACCAGAGCCTGCTGAAACTTTGCAGGTAAACCACGACCTCATCGTGATTAATGGAGGTAGGTTAGTTTAGGGTATAGAGATGGCCAGAAATAGCTTAAGCTATTGGCCAAACAGTATTTCATTTAATATAGATTTCTTTGTGATTATTCAAAGCCAGGAAACGAAAAACAGCCTCCCCCAACACTTCTAGAGGTTTTCCATCTTTAGCTCGCAAAGTCAGAGAGTCAGGAGGTGTCAAGGTGTCACAAGTGTCAAAAGCTTTATGAACCAACAAGATGTGGAGTTGACCTGTCTCAGTGCTGGGACCGTGTTTTGAAGCAGAGTAGCACACATACCCTCTCCTTTTCAGCTGCAGATTTCTCCAATCAGAGAGCGCCCCCGTGTGTCGGGGACTTCTGTGCCCACCCCAAGAGCCATAAGCAGAATCATCTCCCTAGTGTGATGAACAGCCCTTACATCAGCAGCAGTTCCACAGTGGCCTCAGGCCTAAGGCAAGGCGGTCTCCTGGATGACCTGGACCGTCTCATTCTGGAAGACCTGAAGGAGGAGGAAGAGAATGAAGAGGATGCTGGGCTCTGAGAGTGACCCTGACCAGACCCATACAGGAAGGACAGACATGGTGTGTGGACACAAGGTGTCCACAAGGAGATAGAAACATCCTTGGGAGTACTTATGAGACAGTCACAACCACACAAGCCGGATCAGCATCACAACCTTCTTCAGAGAGTATGCCACTGCGGCTCTGGTAGCATGATACCATGATACCACCCGCCATTGAGGTTTATGTGGCCACAGGCATGGTACCACCAGCCCTCATGATGGTGCAGAGACAGAGTGTGTGTTTCCACCAAAATAAAAGTCTCTACCAGCACTTCTTTGTGCAAAGCTTTTGCAAGCATCCCTCAGCCTTCCCTAATTTATAGAGTAGAAGCCCTGATCCTCCATGTCCTTACCAAAATAAAAGACTATGACTTCTCACTTTCAAAAAGAAAAATAAATGATCCACAAATAACAAGGAAGATATTCGTTTGGGTTACTTTACTGAATATAATTTATGCAAGCCAAGCCATTTGACAGCAAATTATATATCTTTGCTTTTCTTTGCAGGGAAATAAGATCTCGTGGTGATATTAATCAGCCTAAATGTCTATCAGCTTTTAATACCACTAAAAATATAGTACATATGGTGGTTTGAAAAAAAATGGCCTGCAAGGAGGGTGACATTATTTGGAGGTGTGTCCTTGCTGGAGTAGGTGTGGTGTTGCTGGAAGGAGAGTGTCGTTGTGGAGGTGGACTTTAAGGTTTCATAAATCATAAGACATGCCTAGTGAGACTGACAACTTTATGTTGCTGTCCCAAGATGTAAACTCTGAGCTACATCGCCAGCGCTATGTCTGCCTGGATGCTGCCATGTTTTATCACGATTATAATGGACTGATCCTCGGAACTATAAGCTGCCCAATTAAATGTTTTCCTTTATAAGAGTTACCATGGTCATGATGTCTCTTCACAGCAATAGAAAGTCTAACGGAGACAGTAAATATGCATAATTATTACTATTTTTGATGACTAATTTACTTCTACAAAATAAAGAAAGTATTAAATATTCTTGATACATATGAAATATATTTTGAAAAATTGAAATATTTTATGTTTTATCCAATTCTAATAGCATGGTATCATTAAAACATGTAGTGTTATCATATGTTTTCATTTATGCACATAATCTATTTCACAAAAGTGATATGGAAAGTGAAAGAGGACTGTTTGAGAGAATAAAGGTGGAAAAAAGTGCAGAAGAGACTGTGAAAGAGGATATTTAAGAATGAAGTTTGATGTAAACCTGTGGGAGCAGAAAATATGACCTATTACACCAAGTGAGTAACATGAAAATGATAAAAAAAGGTTACAGTGCCTAAAATATCTGAGAAGCCAATATTAATTTATAAGTCATTAAGTTTTATGAGACAATGTTTCATTTCTATAAAGTCAATAAATCTGACTTTATATTCTGATTCAACAAAAGTATTGATATCAGTACTAAAGAACTTGTAATATTGATGGGAAAAACGATAAATTTGAAAAAATAGTATTCTGAGGGTTGTTTTAAGGAAAACAATAGTCACATTAGTCAAGGGTTACTTTAGCCACGGTCTATTCTGGGATCAAGTTCAAAGCTGGGCAACCATTTCTCCTCTGAAAGAAAATTGAATAAAGAAGCCAAGCTTAATGGCATGAGCAATACTCAAAGACATCACAAAGGAAATGAGGTGTTTGAATAAAACATCACTTCCATTATGAACTTCTAGATATTCTTTGCAAAATTTTTTTTGTCTTAATTTCAAAACAGGAAGAATCACTGAAATTACAGTTTCCTTACTTGGTCTACATGAAAGGAATGAGAATATTTTTGTTTCTTTGTGTTTTTTAAAAGATTTTATGCATCTTGTTTTACTAACAAGAAATTTATAGGTCTGTTTTTTATATTTGTATATATGTAGTTTTTAATGATAATCTTTTAAAGATATCCAGTTATGATAAACTTTATTTTCCCTTCTAAAAACAATAGATTCATACTAGTTATAAGCCAGGGTAAGTATTTCTAAACTGTTTCTAAACAGTTGAAATATAAATAGTAAAATCTGAAATGTGGAAAAATGTTTTTTGTATGACATTAAGAAAGAAAAAAGTGAAATACGTTTCAAAGCAAGGCACATGAAAATTTAAGTATCTTACAATCAACTTTTAGAAATCTGTCTCAAATAAAATCATTATAAGAACTTATTTCTTTTAACATTAATGACCTCTGGATACTTAAGGATCTTGTAGCTGACATTCAGAAGAGCAAATGAGAGGCTAGTATTTAATAGTTTAATATATATTCAAATTGACATGAAAGGAGGAGAGGATTTCATGAAAGGGCACATTTAACAGTCCAAAAACTGTTGGTGGATTATTAGGAAATCTTCAGTTTTCATTATAAAAGACTAATGGGCTCATCTAGATGAGTCCTGGTTATGTTTTTGCTCTTTAAATGACTTTCCTATGGACCTCAAGAACATGACAAGCATAACCATTTTAGTGTTGTGAGTTTCCTGAACTACTGAATAAATTTTAAATAACTTTCAAACTATAGTGGGTGTTTTCTGTCATTTCCCCATAACTATTTGTTGGCATAGGATGCTAGTTTGTTCCTGACTGCTTTGACTCAAAATAATCACCCAGAAACTATATTATTTGTAAAACACTCTTTGGCCAACAGTGTAATGCAGTAATAGGAGCGGCGGGGCTGTGTTCCCAGCACCCCGGCCGCCTGCCCGGCTAGCTTATGCCCTAAATAATTACATGGACACTGTATTCATTTAAACACCGCTTGGCCCATTTCTATCTAACCTCTTCTAGGCTAATTCTCACATATTAATTTAGCCCATTTCTAATCATCTGTGTTGCGCCCCTAGGTGCGCTTACCGGGAAGATTCTAGCCTATGTCCATCCTGGGTCGGAGCTTCTTAGCGTGTCTCTGCCCAGGAGCCAGGAGCATGGCGTCTCTCTCAGGCGTCTGCTCCCGAGAGGAGAGCTGTCGAGACTGAGCTCACTTCCTCTTCCTCCCAGCGTCCTGTTCTGTCTACTCCTCCCACCTATCCTCTAACCAATAAAATGGGCCAAGGCAGTTCCTTTATTAGCCAATGACCTTCCTCCATCAGTGTAAGCATATTTTTAGCTAGCTCTTATATGCTAAACTAACCCATGTCCATTAATCTGTGTATTACCATGTGGCTGTGGCTTACGAGGTAAAGTTCCATCTGGTGGGGCTACATGGCTTCTCTATGACTCTGCCTACTTTCTCTCTATATCTTTTTTAGCCTGATATTACTCTGCTAAGCCATTGACCAAAAACAGCTTATTTATTAATCAATGTATATATTCATAGCATATATCACCTCCCACATCAACTATTGATATGCCCTCTTACCACATCTCCTTTATTTTATCTCTAAATCTTAAAAGGATATTTTGTCATTTTTATTTACTATGTTTCTTGTGAACCCCATTAACACACACTAGAATAAATATTTCTAAATGCATTCAAATGAAACATTATATTCTCTCTTTCAAGATCTCAATTGATCTTATAATAATAATAATATATGCTGTGACATTAAATGCATAACAATTTTAATCTTCTAATTCTTGTGTTATTGTACTATAAAAGTTAAAAACATAGAAAATGAAATTTTGTGAATCTTATAAAATAACTCAATATAATTCAGAATTTATCTTAACAATATTAAAATATTTGCAAGCACTAATAAAACTTTATCCACTGAGATATAGTCTAGATCATAACTTAGGAAAAACATGGAATGATACAGAAATCATAAAATGTATGGCCAAGACCATAGTAGAACTGAGCTAGAAATAAAGGATGCAAATGTATTGTAACCAATACTGCATACTTTTGAAAATACCCACAGAAATAGTTAAGAAAAGATTGGGAAATGATTAATCATGGTAATTAATTAAAGTCTATTAATATTAGGTTGTTGGTTCTTCCTATCTTGACCTAAGGATCAAATCCAATTCTATCATGGTTCATCAAAAATAACCAGATTTGGTAGCATGCTACAAACAAGACAGTAAATATATAGAAACAATAATATTTCATTTTAAAAATTATTATTATGACACAGTAGGCAAGTGGATAATGTTATCAAAAGAACAAACACAACTTACCAAAAGTACATGAGGGAAAGACACATTAATACATGGATGGGGCAGAAGACAAGAAGTAGACCCACACAGAGATAAACAGCTGATACTGTGCAAAAGAGTCTAGGCTTAGTATGGAAAAATAGCCTTTTATAGAAACTATAAAACAAGTCACAACAGATATTGTTAAAAAAGTGAAAAGCTGTATTGGAAGAAAATATTTGCAAAACAGCTTTCTGATAAAAGACATAGTTCCTAAACCCACAAAATCTTCTTGAATTTCAACATTACAAAAGCAATTTAGAAAAGCAATGGGAAGCTTATTGTAGTTGACTACTGCATGTGTATCACAAGTAAATGCAAGGAAAAGTGCTCAATGCACTTAGTATTGGTAATTACAAATATGGCACAATCAGAAATAATAACAGAAAATAAAATGTTGAATAATTATTTAAGTTCTTAAAGTTCAAAGTCTGCTACTCTATAATTTTGGTTTAAGACACGACAGAGAATTAATTATTATCATTTCAGCATCAGTTATTAGTATCTTTCAAAAGAAAACTAGCATTCATTTCTACTCACTCTCCCTACACTTTTGTTATGAGATCACTTAAAGATCAAAGAATTTGTTTTTTAATTTGGAAAAACTCATAGAAATGCCTTCTGACAATTGTCAAGTGTGCTATTTCCTTACCAAGAAAAGTGATGCTCTCATAGCCTTGAGAATTCAAATATCAAGTCAGTAACAAACACTGTTGTAAATCACTCTACATACCATGTGCAGCTTTCTATATTCTCAAGAATGTACCATGTCCTCTATCTATATGTTATGACTGCTAGCTTTGTGTTTCTATGGGACTCCTAATGGAAAGAGTAGGCATGGTTCGGACTCTATTACTTGCTCTTGGGTCCCTTTTACTCAAACTGGTTTACCTTGTCCATGAGGATACAAGGACTTTTGTGTTGTTTTACTGTACCCTGTTTTATCCTTTTTGGTTGTCTTTTGGAGGACTTCTTTTGAAGGGAAATGGAAGAGGAGTGGATCTGAAAAAGGGAGGGGAGGTAGAGGGAGCTTAGACAAAGGGAGGTATAAAAAACTATAGTGAGGATGTATTATATGGAGAAAAATATATTTCCAATTAAGAAAAAGGCTGTGTCAGTGTATTTATTTATACTTTTTACCATTTTTGCTATTTAAAAGTCCAATAGATTTTTTAGAAGATATTTTGAGTATTTGTGAAGAAAAATAATAATAATAATAGTTTAGCAATCATTTTAACTACAAATTGTTGGAATATTAATGGTTATCTGACTACATAAGCAATTTACCAAAAAGCAACATTTGTGATGGAGTTTTCATGTCTCTCGAATACATTTTTCACAAATATATTTTGATCATGTTTTTCCTTTGTCCAATTCCTCCTACATCTCTCTACCTTCCTTCCTACTTAACTAATATAATGCTTTCTCTCTCCATTCTCTTTTCTTTAAAGAAAAAAAGTAAAAAAAAAAATTCATGATACTTGCCTGGAGATATTTTTATTCTGTTTACCAGTTGGTATCTATTGCTGATAACTTCTTGATTGGTAGTGGGAACTTCACCTCTCAACATTGAAAATGCATTCTCCATCACTCTGGCTATTACAATATTAATGCCTTCTCTTCAGTCCTGGGAGAAGTAGCTGTATCATTTGTTGTCTAGTCTCTGCGAAGTGGGAAAGTGCAGAGATTCTCTCAAGTCCTGGCTATAGTAGTCTATAAGACCAGATCATCTCAGCTAGCTACCTCAAAATTGTTCTGTGCAGTTTGTAGTCCAAAAGCCGATCTTTAAGTGGTGTTTTTCAGCTTAGTAGTGTTATCATAGTCCTAGAGGAATCACTGTTGTGGAGCCTCATCCTCCTTTTGCAGAATTCAAAGGTTGCTGTGGTCATGGTTCACAGCAGAAAACCGAGACTCAAACCTGAAAACATATACAGAAAAATAGACAAAGCCTTTTTCTAGAATTATTTATACTTTACATGATCATTAATAACAAAGACTTTAAAATACATATATATTAACCTTATAAAGTTTGAGATAATGTTTATGCTCCAAAAAGCTGTTAAAAAGTTAATATAAAATGAAAGGATTATTGTCCGTTATGTTCAGAGAGTCCGGTTTTATCCCAGGCTTTTCCAGACCCAGGCCAGCTGGTCTTGGTGAGTTCCCAGTAGAACATCCCCATTGTCTCAGTGTGTGGGTGCACCCCTCATGGTCCCGAGTTCCTTGCTCTTGCTCTCTCTCCCTCTGCTCCTGATTTGGACCTTGAGAATTCAGTCCTGTGCTCCAATGTGGGTCTCTGTCTCTGTCTCCTTTCATCGCTTGCTGAAGGTTAATATTCAGGAGGATGCCTATATAACGGACAATGAGGACTACTGAGAACTCAAGAACAATGGCACTGGGTTTCTGATCCTACTGCACGTACTGGCTTTGTGGGAGCCTAGGCAGTTTGGATGCTCAACTTACTAGACCTGGATGGAGGTGGGGGGTTCCTTGGACTTCCCACAGGACAGGGAACCCTGATTGCTTTTTGGGCTGAGGGGGGGGGACTTAATTAGGGGAGGGGGAGGGAAATGGGAGGCGGTGGCTGGGAAGAGACAGAAATCTTTAATAAATAAATAGATTTAAAAAAAAAGAAAGAAAGGATTATTTAATTAGTTCCAATGAAATAGCCCTTAATTATTTTGTTTTTCTTCTGGCCCATATCAGGTGACTGTTCTAACATGAGACAGAGATTTTGGATAGTACTTTAATAAATATGCTTGGGTTTAGAGAAGGATAAAGTCACATTCCAACTCAAAAGCCAGCTTTAATCTTTAATTGAACTGGGACTACAAAAAGGCCAATTGTATTATATGTCTGTAGAGAATAGTAGAAACACACATTTGGGGAAATTTATGAAATTCTATCTGGTTGGAAATGTGATATGCTAATAGGTCAATTGACTCTTCTTCTTGAAATATTTTTTTTTCTGGATGTTTGTATTTTTTCTTCAGATGTCCAGTGCTCTTCAGATTCCTTAGCTGGGTACTTTTATTCTCCCAAAAGGACAGAAACAAAAATCTTCCCCAGCCCCAAATTTGGGAAGGTTCCCTTTTGCAAAGTTATATCTGAAAAAATAATTGTTAATTTTATAGGTTAGGTCAGATTGAATGACCATGCTATCATCATTTTTTTTCTAATTAAGAGATCTATATTGTTTAAATCTAACCTTTAATAATTTTTTTGGTACCCATAACTTTTCTTCTCCTGTGGGAGCAAAAACAAAACCTCTTTCCCAACATAACACATGTCCTGGTTACCATTCTGAGGTAAACATATCTTTAAAGTATACTGACTGATTTAATTTCACAGTTTTTATTATTATCCAAAGTTTCTTGAAAGTTGTCATTCCTTTCTTATTAGCATTTGTAAAATTCAAAATTAATAAATTATTATGCAATCTATTTCTTGTGGTCTTTATCATCTCATCTTTTTATATTTACTTAACAATCTTCAGAGTTCTATTTGATATTTCTTTTTTTGGTTGGTTGGTTTTTTGAGACCGGTTTTCTCTGTGTAGCTTTTCAACCTGTCTTGGCACTCGCTCTGTATACCAGGCTGGCCTCAAATTCACTGAGTTCTGCCTGCCTCTGCTTTTTGTATGCTGGGACTAAAGGTGCATACCATCACCTAGGTTTGATATTTTTATAACTGCCTGCCCTGTCAGATTATGTTGTTCTACCTGAAATATGTTTAGCACTATAATGATGGGGAATCTTTGTCAGTCAACTGTCTTTGAGAGGTGAGACCATATAGGGTGTGGCTGTCTGCATACCCAGAGAAAAATGTCACATGACCCAGCTGTTCTCTCTCTTTGGTTCCTGTTCTATACAGCTAAGCCTGGACTTCTTGTTCCTGTTTTTAGAGTTTGCCCCTCATAATAAAGAAAAATATAATTTCTCTATCTTTTAGCTAGCCTGGTTATTTCTCAATCTGAGATAATTCAGCATTTGGTACCCAATGCGGGACTTAGGTGCCCCACGGCTCCAGCCAGCTGCTCACATGCTCTGTGTGGTGGATTTTGGTATGAAATCTGGGCATGGTGATCCTGAGGAGCCACTAGCCCTGGTGGCATCTTAGAGCCACTCTGGGTCCTCAAACACCTGTGCCACCGGTGGATGCACAACTGACTGTGGGTCCAGCTTTTCCAGCACCCCATGGAAGCCCAGGTGGGATGCAGGCTTACTTGTGTAGTAGTAGGAGCGACGGGCTTTACCCGAAATAATTTCTTTTCCCGAAATAATTACACGGAAACTGTATTCTTTTAAACACTGCTTGGCCCATTATATCTAGCCTTTTCTCAGCTAACTCTCGCACCTGGACTAGCCCATTTCTTATAATCTGTGTAGCCCACGAGGTGGCTTACCAGGGAAGATCTTAACCTGTGTCTGCCTGGAGTGGGAGAATCATGGCGACTCCTTCACTCAGCTTCTTTCTCCCAACATTCTGTTCTGTTTACTCCACCTACCTAATTTTTTGTCCTATCAGAGGCCAAGCAGTTTCTTTATTATTTAACCAATGAAATTAACACAAGCCAGAAGACTCTCCCCATCATACTTGGGTGCCTCTGTCAGCATGGCTGTCTTGATGTCCTTGTGACTGTGTGGCTGCTGACCACTCAAGGACCTCCGCAAAGTGCACAGTCCATGATTTATACTGAATAACTCTTTTTAATTTGAACATATTTTTTCAGAATCTAACACTATAACCAAGTTCAAGCTAGCTACATGGCTATAACTGTGCCACGACACCTACTGGCCGCCAGTGGTTATTGCAACTACTCCAACTAATTACAGGTGAGATTTATAATTTAAAAGAACAGATGACAGATGACTTGGCAATAGAGTTCAACAGCTTTTTCACTTATACCATGTTTGATATTATGCAAAGTTTATAACATTCCCCTTCTACATCCCTCTATTTGATTCTCAGTATTAGCTTTGTCTTTTATATTTTCTCCTTAAAAAGATGGTTTAATAATAGGACCAAGAATGAGGCACTTTTAGAAATGACACCGTCTGTACAGACTGATAATTACCAACTAATAGGGAAATTCAGCACTCCATAGAAGGATGCGACCAATTTGACAAATAAAACCCAGTCAATGACAGAGGATGCTGAGAAATTGTTTGAGAGAATTCATACTTTTGAATGTATTAATCAGAATCCATTGAACAGTTGTGATAGATTGATGGATATAATGTCTCTCCAGGAAGGTAATATGTGTGCTATAAAAATTAAGTTCAATGATAAGACGTTATCTTTACTGGACAGGCTTCACATCTTGGAATTCTTAAAGAGGGCTTTAGAACAGAACACCAAACAGGAGATCCAGATTTCATAAAAGACAGTAGTAAAAAATTTGAAAAGACTGAGAAAATTATCAAATTTTATAACCAGTAACAAAAGGTACAAAGACAGGATTTAGCCTCATCAGTATGTACTAAAAACTCTGGGATAGCTTACCAGAGTTCTCACTTCCTATCCAGTGACCTCCTTGGAAAGAACATCTGGTACAAAGTACCCTACGTTAGTAAAAGAACATAAATGGGAACCCATGCATATGGCTGATCTAAAGGAAATTAAACAAGCAATAGTTGATAATGAAATATATTCATTATTCATTAGGGAAATGGTCAAATCATGGGCTTCAGGCAATAGTAAACCCCACAAGATTGGTTTCAATTAATCTCAGCAGTCCTAGAAAATGAACCATTGCTTCTTTGAAAATGTTATTGGAGGGAAGAAGCAAAAATTTTAGAACAATAGGGAAAAGCAAAAGGACTTGAGATTTCCCAAGATCAAATTCTGGGCAAGGGACATTACTCTGATCCTCAGGATCATGCTCTTTATGATGAACATACCTTGTCCCAATGTAGCACAGCAGCCTTAAATGCTTGGTACAGGATTTAGGAACTAGGAAAGAGAATTAAATCATATATTAGGGATAGACAGGGTCAGAGAGAACCCTTTAGTGACTTTTTACAAAGATCAACTAAGGCTGTACAAATAGGAGTAACAGACCCAGATGCTATACATGTACTAATAGAATCTTTGACTTTGAGAATGCCAATTTAGAATGCTAAAAGATCCTTGGGCCTTTAAAGGCCATATCAGCACAAATAGATGAATGGATCTTGCATACAATGAATGTGGAGACATTTGACTACAATACTGAAGCTTGGGTAGGAGAAGCAATTTCCAATGGAGACATCAAAATGCCAAATGTTTTAGTTGTGGTAGAATAGAACATCTGAGACGGGATTGTAGATAAGGAATTCCTAGGATGATGTGGGAGTCTTCTGTTTTGTGTTGATTTTATTGGTTAAATAAAGAGACTGCCTTAGCCCTTTAATAGAACAGAAATTTAGGTAGGTGGAGTAAACAGAACAGAATGCTGGGAGAAAGAAGCTGAGTCAGGCAGTCGCCATTATTCTCACTCCTGACACAGCTGCAGGTTAAGATCTTCCCTGGTAAGCCACCTCGTGGGCTACACAGATTATTAGAAATGGGTTAGGTCAATATGTAAGAGCAAGCCAATAAGAGGTTGGAACTAATGGGCCAGGCATTGTTTAAAAGAATACAGTTTCCATGTAATTATTTCGGGGCATAAACTAGCCATGCGGGCAGCCGGGTGCCAGGGACGCAGCCTCGCTGCTCTTAATACATCACTAGGAATAATAATCTCCTTTGGTAATTGCAAGAATAGGCAGGCACAGCCTTCAGGTATACGTTGGAGATGTGGCAAAAGCTGACATTGGACCAATATAGGTCGACAAAAGACAGACAAAACAACTCAATACTATCAGGAAACTTCTTGAGGAGCCTCTAGCAGGCCCCCATAATGACAATTATCCAATCTTTCCCAGTTTCTCTGGAGAACATGTCTCACCAGGAAATTTAAAAAAATCCAATAGGTCAGGCAGTTATAGATAGGTCAAATTGAACATTAAAGTATATGCTAAACAAACAGAAAGGGGTGGAAAATACCCCAAGAAATAGATTGCATAGTGCTTTAAATCTAAAATTTTCTTAATGCTAATGAGAAAGGAATGACAACAGCAGAGAGACATTGGATAATAGAAAAGAAAACTTCTGAATTAAATCAACTGGTATATTTTAAGGACGTGTTGACCACACAATGGAAATCAAAATATGTGCTATTGTAAAAGGGGTTTTGCTCTTGTTTCCACAAGAGAAGAAAAACTAAAAATACCATCAAAATTAATAAAGATTTACTTTGAAAGGGAGAGATCTCTTGAGAAAGAGAAAAGATAGCTCATCCACAAAGGTGACAATCATACAGGTGGTAATGAAACCATATAGGGTTGTGGCAGGATTCTGTTCTTGTTTTTAGAGGAAAATACATATCTTCAAAAATCCAAGAGACCCTGGATGTTTGGATGCTGACAGAGGGAAAAATAACTATCCAATATATATCATCTAGAAAAAAGGAATATGACTTATGAGGACAGGTGATAAACACACACACACACACGCACACACACGCACACACACGCACACACACACACACACACACATATATATATTCATATATGAATATATAGAGAAAGTTGGCATTATAGTTGGACAATGGCTCTGTCCTTCTTTAAATCCAAGCATGTTGTTAAAAGAAAAATTCAGAGTTTCAGTCTCATGTCAGGAGCTATCTGTTATGGGACAAAAAGAAGAAAGAATTTAGGAAAAAAATTTACTTTATCCATAACTATTTTCTTTATATTGTATTTTTTATTGAATATATGTCAATAATAATAATATTTAAGTTTTACAAAACAAAAAAGTAGAGTTTCCTAGAGATCCTATTCATGCAGTAATCTTTGAAGCTTCGAGGAAGAAGATGGGGCCCACAGCAACAACTCCGCCTGGTTGAGATGACATCATGATGCTGATAATGCTACTATAATACTGATTTTTGGGTTCCAACTGCTGAAATGTTGCACTTTCTCACAACATTCTGGTCAGAACTCCAAATAAGAACTTTGGAAAAACCCTATTGACTAATGTTGCCTTTAAAAGACTAATTATCTTTTTACCTTGAGAATTAGCATTTTCAAAGGCCAGAGATTAAAGTATTATTTGCCTAAATTTTGAATTTGGCATTATTGTATTTAGTGCTACTGTTAATTTTTGTGAGAAATCAGTGAAGTTTCCTTTTGGACCCATAGTAAATGACTCAATCTTATTTCCTACTTCAATTTCATCACAAGCATTCAAAGATATTGCATGATATAAAGCCAGGGTGTTGTCACAATATAAGTATTGTATTTATATAGTACCATAGTCTCCTTCTCCAAGAAGTTGATCTTGGGAGAAATTCCATACCTTTAGCTCTATCAGATGTTCGATGGTCTTAGTCTCTTATTCCCACCAGGTCCTCCATTGTAGTTGTGGACCAGGCTCTAAGAATGTCGTAACCATGTTTTTCCAGTCTTTAATAATTTGATTACAAATTCATCATGAGTTTAACATCTGCTTTGCAAATTGTGAATGCACACCATATGAGACTATCACTTCCTTGAAACCCCTTAAATCCAACATTGCCATGGGAACACATTCATCTCTTACAGAGCCTATATTATTTGGCAATTCCTGTAGGGTTAATGGATATATTATGGTTGGCTGGCTGAAAACCTTAGGGTGTTCCTCTCTATGCTTATAGTGCAAGTCTAAAATTGGTTCTCCTTTAAATTACTGTATCTGAATTTAAATATTCCTATGATCTGTTTTATTAAGTTTTTAAGGCCTGTATCTTGGAATTCATACCAAACAACCCTTTAAGAGATAAACCAAGAATTATCAAAACCACAACAAAGATTATCAAAGGATAATTAACAGTATGTCAAGCCCATTAAGTTAATTATCCCTTAATTTAATTTTTCCATTTAAATCATATATTATTTAATCAAACAGAGGCCTAACTTTTTCTATTGTAACTGCATTTACCATTTTTTTTATATTGAAGAAAACTCTCTCTTTGGACTAATTCCCCCCTTTAAGAATTATCAATTTTCTCACCAAATTTGCTGCTGATTACAATGAAGAAGTAAAGTTGAATACTGCTGCAGCGAACAATAAAAGCCTGACCAGAGTCCAATGAAGCTACCAAGAAAGTCCAGTGAAAGCCAACCAGGAGAGAAGAAAGAAAAACTTAACTCGTGACTCTGGCTGCATATAGCTCTGACCTTTGCCAGTAGCTGCAAAGCCACAGGCAAATGAGTTTTTCTTGAATTCATACCCTAATTATTAGGTGCCAGATGTAGCACAAATTCTAGTTGGTCTTAATAATAAAAGCCCAGAGTAAGATATAGGAGTTAAAGCTGAAGGTCAAAGAAGCAGATAGGCCACTGGAGAGTTCTTTTCCTCTACCAATGCTCAGAATGAACGGAAGATCATGTCAGACTGCATCTCCAGACTGCATCTGTCTCCATCAAACCTCAGACTGCACTGAGCTCCTGTCTCCTCCTGCCTTGTATTCTCCTCCTATCCCAAGTGCTGGGATAACCTTTGTGTGAGCTCTGTTTCTGTTTTAGAAACATTCAATCTTGTGTAGCCCGGGGTGGCCTTGAACTAACCAAGTTCGCTCTGTCTTTGTCTTCCTGGAATTGAAGGTGTATGCCACAACACATCAGGCCTCTAATGGCTTAGCTCTGCACTTTGATCTTAGAGCAGGCTTTATTCATTAAAAAGCAAACAAAATATCACTACAATTCTTGTAACAGTTTGTCTTATGGGCAGAACCCTGTTGTATGTTGTAGGGTTTGTAGCTGAGGTAAATTTATGATTACCTTTCTCCTTTGCTAGTGTGAAGGGTACCTTTAGTTAATAGGAATAATAGTGTGTAGGTTATGAACCTCCTACTTAGGCACCAGCTCAACTTCCCTTTTAGTTAATGCCTTCAACATTAGGGCTTTACTCAGTTGTGGTGAGTAGTCAATATACTTGGCAATAGCCTGTATTATTCAGGTGTTTCTACAGGTTTGAAGCATATTTTTCTTGATTGTATCATTTAAGATGATAGGAGCCACCATAAATATGCCTTCTGGCGGCAGTCTGCATAAATATGTCATGGAGAAAGGAAGCTTTTTTCTTTTTTCCTGCTTGTTTGTACTGTTGCTGGAAAGTTCATCTGTCCTGCTGCTGAGGCATTCCTTCACTGGTACTCAAACCTAGTTCTTTACAATCCAACATATACTGAAGGCCAACTGAGACATCCAATCTCATGGACAAGTATAGGATTCTTGGTTTATGCATGAGAAGACAGCTGTACAGACAGAAAATGAACAAGTGAAATGTATGTTCAGCTTAATTGCTAACAAGTTAAAATCACAAGATGTCAGCATGCATCTATTAAAATAACTAATTAGCTAAGTTTCAAACATCTGAAGAAACCAAGTGTTGACAAGGATGTTGCACTAATTGGAATTCATTGGTAGTCTTGCAGTGAGTCATCTAATTTGTAAATGGTTTATCTGTGATATGTATATTCAAAAATCCAATTCTCATATAACCATCTAACCCATATACGCTTTCTAAGGAAAAGTAAAGTCATATGGCTTTACAAGTTTGTCTTCTAATATAATATTTTTTACATTAACTGACAACTTGAAACCACACAAATATTTCTGAAATCATAGGTAAACTGTGGTATATCAATACAACATGATACAATCCAGAAAAGGGGGCAAAATGGCTGGTATGTCAAGATATAAATCATGATGACTAAAATGACTCAAAAACACAACAATGCACACTATACAAACTATATGATTTCATTAATACATAATTCTATAGAATATGGGATAATGACGAAAACAAGTTAGTGTTTGGCAAAGGTGGGACAAGATATTAAACGGTTGAGGGCAGTGCTTCATAGAGAAATGTGAATTTGATAAAAATTCTGTGTTGTCCTGCTGGATGCTGTTCCAATGCAATACATATGTGACACATCATTAACTTACATACTTAAAATTTCATCACTTGGAGGGTTGCTGATAAGTCAGCGCGTAAAAGCACTTGCTGTTTAAACATAAGGACACAAATTAAAAATCACCAGCTCTCATGCATATCAGAGGTAAGAAAACACACCTGATGTACCCAAGACTGAGAATCGGAGAACTGAAGGTGTTTTCACCGGCCATTTGGTCTATATGAAATCAAGAGCTTCAGGTTCAATGAGAGTACCTGCCTATGCATATACTGAGAGACGAAGATAATTAATGTCATCCCTTATAGTCACATAAAAATGGACAGACAAGCTGGGCGGTGGTGGCGCACGCCTTTAATCCCAGCACTCGGGAGGCAGAGGCAGGCGGATCTCTGTGAGTTCGAGGTAACCCTGGTCTAGAAGAGGTAGTTCCAGGACAGGAACCAAAAAGCTACAGAGAAACCCTGTCTCAAAAATCAAAAAAAAAAAAAAAAGGGACAGACAAACATACCTGTGCTTACATATGCATAGAATACAGACAAACACAAAAAGACACCCACATCAGCAAACAGACCTCCCCACACATGCATACAGATAAACTGATAATCAAATATCTTTGCCTCCAAAAACCAGAATAGTTAGAATTCTCAAATATCACTGTGCCATTTATATTAAGCAATAAAACTTACCCTAATAGCAATTTTTGATGGTTATTGGATTAGGCTTGTACTAATTGATAGATTTGTCAAATAAGAAGAAAGGAGCAAAATAGATTTAGGCAACAGATTGCCTGCAACAATACTAACAAATTACAGCTTCCTGGAACAGCAGATTGTATAAGATATTAAACAGACAGCTGATATTGCCTCCTTATACAATGGATGCAGCACAGGTGAGAAATGGCTGCCTCTGAGAACCGATGGCAGCTTCAACTGTCATCCCTTCTGGGGAAAGGATCAGCAAATATGTCTGCGGAAGCGCGGAATGTGTCTTTTGTCATGATTAAGAATGGCTGAGAGAAAACCAAGTTTTCATTTTATCCTAGTATGTAAATATATCTGAAAAATTGACTGCTAATGCTGGATATTAGGAAATGTGAGACTGGGCTACGTCGAGAAACTCTGACTCAAAAACAAAACAAAAGAAAAGAAAGTTGAAAGATTAGAGGAAAATTGCCTCCCATGTATTTATTTTGCCATTCATTTGTTTCTATTTTCCTGCAATCATATTATAGATATTACATTTCATATTTGTATTCTCAGGGCTGCAGTTGGGATATTACATGTGATGTTAATGATTAGGTTTATTAGAATTGGAGATGACTGGTATATACTCGAGTTTACTCTGTCTTTAAGCAGGTCTCTCACTAAATATGATGGTGGCCGGCAGCACCATCTTCCTTTGCAGAACTGTGGTTAAATAAAGACCTGTTTCATAATTTCACGAAGATAAGGAACCACTTCCTTATCTTCCAAAATCCTATTTGATGTACTATTCCAAATCCTAGATGATTAAAAGGAACTTTATTCAGGAATAATTCCTGTTTATGTTAGTTTAAATTACATATAAAAAAAAGGCAACTTTAATTCATCAAAAACAAGCAAATCCGTCTGAAATACAAATTATGTTCCTCTTGACTGGTTTTTTAGCTGCTCGTCTCCATCCCCACCTTATGATTGTTACCACCCTCCTGGACACATGAGTTATGGAGCTTGAAACGAAATAGGTTATGTACATATTATTTGAGCTGTAATTTGATAAACATGTTCTCTACTTCTTCAATTTTAATGAAAATGTTTGACAGTGATAAATTAACAGTCTAGTAACTGAACTAATTGTATCCGAGCAGGAGTCAAGGATTTTCTGTGAGTTCATGGATTCTACTTTCCTTATTGAACTTTCTTTTCTAGCTGCTTCGAAAATGATCCATACTTCTTTAAAATTGAAAATTTCCAAAACTTGCTGATTTCTCAGTATCAAGTAGTCTATTATGTTTGTCTTTAGCTTTTTGTATTTCCTTTTTCTTCCATGGCATTTTATGTGTTTGCACTTGTACTTATTAAATAGGCAAAAAATAATGAAATATGTATTGAGGTAATAATTTTCTAGGTTAAATGCCTCCTAGAAATTACACAGTAAGTAGGCTCAAATTAAATATTTGAGGCATTTTATTAAAATCATTACTATAACAAGATCAATTAATGTTTCACTTTTCTGATGTATTTATATTTTCATTCATAATAATAGTAATGGAGTTGATGACTTTTAATAATGTTAGGAAAATTAATTAAACAATTTATTCTAATCTGACAGTGACTTTAACCTCATTATGAAAATGCCACAGGCAAAATATGATAAAATATGAAGATGAATAGATGATGGAAATGCTGATTAATACACCTTCTAAGGTTGATTTAATTCTGACAGAGCATGACAGTACCGTACTCGAGGAGAAGTCAACATTGTGTCTAAAAAATACATTGAGGAAACTGCATAAAGCTTTCCTGTGGTCTAGCACGTGTAGTTCCAAGAGGATTTTTAGAAGCAGGGGACATTTCGAGCTTCCTACCTAATTCAGCAGTGGGTCTCATAGGCTCTGCATGTGGCTCAGATTCCCTACAAATAGATTAGACATGAAACAACAACCTCTGATTGTATCAGTTATCTAGAAAAGCTAAGTGTCTTGTTATTCAAGAAAGATATGAAATTGAAAGATCATGCTGGCAGCACAAAGTGTGATGAGAGAAAACTGACCCATAATTTTGGACATCTTTTAGCAAATTGTATGTATTTATACTTTTGCTATTATCTGATTGTCAAAATATATAGCTTACTTATTTAACTATCTACGAACACAGCTAATAAATATTTCATTAATACACCATGCCGATCTATATGGTTATTTAGCCAGTTAAATCCGCATATTTACTATACATATACATTTTCTAAACACATCAATTTCAAAATCACTTACTTTCTTTTTGTAACGTTTAATTGAACTAGAATTACATCATTTTCCACGTTTCATTTCAATTCCTCCCAGACCTTCTTTCATGCTCCTCTACTCTCAAGCTGATAAACATTTTCTCTTTGACTATATTTTTTACACACACACACACACACACACACACACACACACACACAATCTGTTGATCCCATTTTTGCGGTTTGTGTGAACATGATTTTGTGTTTCTTTAACGTGGAACATCAATATGACAATTAAACAAAGGCAGATGTTTTGCTTGCTTTCAAATTCCATAAGACATGAATTCTAATTCTATGTTTTTAATCTAAAGGTCTGCCATTGATTTTATCATTTTTCTATGGTTTTTCCTTTTTGTTTTTATTTCCTATTATTGTGATATGTGTGAAGCCATAAGAATAGTCACAGTGTTGATAAATAGTAGACATCAGTGTTCATTTTGTCCGAGGACATCCTCTGTGCTTTCTTAGTTGATCTTCTTCATATCATACATCAGTAAGTAGAGTTTGTCTTTATTATTTTGCAAATATAGAAGGCAATGATCATAAAAATCAATTAATTTAATAAGAAAACCTTTCATTTGATGCTTTAGGTTTGGATTTAATGAAGTATTTTTCACTGCCATATCTGTATATTATGTGAGAAGCAGAGAAAGAAAAATATAAGACCCGTGTTTCCATTGGGTGTTTTTACTCTAAGACTTTTGCTGATTAAAAAACAGTGGCAAAGTATTATTCTTGTGTCTTCACTTTGTTTTTTGTTTTTTTTTGTTTTTTTGACTAGTTGATTTCTTTTCCTCTCGGTAATGTATTAGTATATTTAATATTTAATAAATGTGTCTTAACATTTAATAACTAATGTATTGTTGAATTAATGCCAAGTGCCAAAATCTTATAACTTGTTGTCTAGAAAAAGTATTTCGAAGTAATAAAATACTAATTAATTAATTATCTCTTAATATGTCTGAAAAATAAAAAAAACAGGTTTGCTAATTGAATGAAACAAAAGAACAAGGGTTGTTGATTTTCCTGAACATTTTAAGGAAGATGGTGACTGCACACAGCAACAAATTACTTAACTTGAAGAGAAAAGGAAAGGCTATTTCATTTTTCTACCATTAAAATTTCTACCAATAAACACATGGTTTTAGATTTCTAAAATTAATTCTTCTATCTTTTTTGAAATTATAACATAATTGCCTCATATCTTTCCTCACTTTCCTTCCTCCAAACCCTCCCATAAACCCATTCTTGCTCTCTTTGACATTCAAGGCATCCTTTCTATACTATGTTACACACATATATGTTTGTACATTTGTATTCCTAAATACAAAAAGACAACTTGCTCATTTTGAATAATGTTTCTTGTAAGTGTGTTTTCAAGACAAAAACGATTTCCTTTTAAGCAGTGAGGGTTGCTTTCAGGAATAATGGAAGCAGCGCTGCCTTGGGTGGTTTGGGGGAATAGATAAGTGACAGAAAGGATAAATGAAGTGTACAATATACACTGGGTGCAATGTTCAGGGATTTCCCAAACCTTCAGCTTTGAAAGACAGACGATAGCTTTCTGAAGTGGAACGGAGGGATGCCTATTAGTTATTTTTTAAAATCTGAATAAACAAAAGAAGTAGAAGTATCTCACATCTATACAATATAGAATACTGTAATAATATGTCTTTCATGTAATAATATTATTTTCATGTCTATTATATATATATGTCATGTACCCATACATGTTTGTATATTTATATAAATAAAATTCATAAATTGTCATTTGATGACACATTGACAGCAATCTATGAACATATTAATGGAAATGAAGATATTATGCAGCAATACATAAGCTTGGATGGAAAGGGGGAGTAATATCAGGCACTTATTTAAATGTTGAATTAATTGATACATGACATATACATATGCAATCCCAAATCACTGGTGTATACTTTAATCCACATGAATTCTTCACAGTGGAACAACTTCTAAGAACCACTGCAAATGCTCACCATCCAATCCAAGGTAATAGACCAACTAACCAAACACAACTGAGGCTCTCACTGTGTAAGTAGTTACTCACATGGAATAAAGAAGATGCTCTTCCCTGAAACGCTCTCTAAAGTGGTTCTTCTATGTGCCCTCTACAATATTATAGATATTACAGTCATGTCAAGGGACACCTCAGTAATGACGGCATATCAGTACTGATTAAGACATTTGTTCATAACTCTCCTAGGCATAGCAACCAAAATAACTCAGCCATTGAATTATTCACATTAAACTGATTAATTTTATGTTAAGTGTATTTCACCTCAAAAGCTGACAAAAGGACTAAGTGAGAAAATGCTTCATTCAGCAACTCTCTTTCCAACCCCGACAAATAAAAGGCATATTGGAGAAAAGAGGGTGAGAGGAACAAAGAGTAAGCAGATGTGCATAAGCAATAGGACAAAAGATTCAAGACTCGAAGATCAACACGAAAAATGAGCTGAGGTCATCAAATGGGCCTCTGAAAAGAAAGAAAAACAGCCAAATTGGCAATATAAAGGAATCCTCAACTACTTTAACCTTTGGAAATTAGTGAATCGGTGTCAGGAGAAAAAAAGGGCAAATTTAACTGTTAATGTCATTACTGTGAAATGCATGTTGCTATATAACAATGGATATAATTACAGGTCTTGGGAACAGTTTCAGTAGTGAGTGAGAGACAATATGATGGCCGTGTAAGTAAACCACAGCAAAATTGATGAGGACCTGGTAGATACTTATTTATGAGAAGCAGACTGGAGAAGCATCTTATGAACATATTCAAAGAGTTTACTAAATGGCATGTGAATTTTAAGGTAGAGATCAGAAGACTTCTTCTAAAATATCAATTTGAGAGAAACATCAGAATTTGAGACACAAATAAGTTTTAGACAAATAAATAGAAAAGAAGATATTAATATAATCAAAGATTTATAAAAAGAAAACTCTACTTAACGTGTATGAAGGTGGAAAGAATATGGGAGAATTTGGGGAGAGGGAAGCCTATAAACAAAATGTAGTCCATGTAAGAAATAAATGGAGAAGAAAAAAATGAAATCTCCATATGGGGGATGAAGAGATGGCTAGGCTGTAAAACACACTTAGGACTCTTGTTTGTCTCGGGTTCAGTCCCAGCACCCACATGGCCATTCACAACTCTATGAAATGCAAGTCCAGGGCAACGTAAATTCCTTTCTGGCCTCCCCTTGCACAGGCCAGTATGTGGTGTGTGTGTGTGTGTGTGTGTTTGTGTGTGTGTGTGTGTATACAAAGGCAAACATTCATACACATAAAATTAAAGTAAATAAATAATTTCTAAGCTACTTAACAGAAGATGGATAATATTCAGTTACAGTAAATAACTGTAGGATGTATAGCTATAGCAAATAGAACATAAAAGTCTTTTGAAATTGCTAACCTTTAAGATACATAAAATTGTGAGACATTTAACATAAGTGTGAAGTCGAAGCTGAGATTTATTTAACATAGAAAATAATTCTTTTATATTTCTTTTCTATTTTTAAAATGAACCACAATGGTAGGAAAAGGAGTGTGGCTAATGGTGACCAGAAAGTTTAGTGACCACGGAGCATACAAAGAAGAGTTTGCACTGAACTGTTTCTGCCTGACATCAGGAGAGGAGGGTCAGGACTGCAGCTATGTTTTCCATATTTCATGTTAGAAATAAGCACCAGCTGTCACGAGTGTTCACATTGCTAATTTTACTGGGAAGGTCAACATTGGGAGTTTAGAGAAAGCAATAATGATGAAAATGCTTACAACAGTGAAAATTCATCTAACTTCTTTTGAGACTCAATCACCTTATTTTATTCAGTTGTGCCTTAAGTCACCACATCTTTTAGCATTTCTAGAGTTTTCTCGGGTCTTAAAAGTATCTGCTTACTTACTCTTAGCTAACAATAGTTGTAGAACTTACAAGAAAATTGTCACTTTGTCATTTGCTTTAAGTTCATCAACATTAGTTACATCCCTGGAGTCAGGAGTTGGTGTTGAAGTCTGAGATGGTATTCAAGGGCTCCTCTTCATATTTACACAGCTAATAGTATGCAAATGCAATGCCTCATTCATATTTAGGGCTTCATAAGTAGCAAAAATGGAATTTTCAGGATTGAAAGAACAATGGCTTAATGGAAAAAAAAAGAGTTCACATAACCGATAAAATCATATTTTAAATGACATTCTTAGTTGTCCCTGCCCATATTGAATTTTAACCTATTAAAACTAAAATAATAAAAATTACTAATCATTTCAAGAAATTAATGTTAAAGCCAGCATGCCCATGTTCTATGTAGCATTACCTTTCAGAGGTTTCTAAAAAAATATGTAACTGCCATACTAAAATTCATTTTTTTATCCCAGCAAAAGGATAAGAACTAAAAATGATAAGTTAGATACTTATGGCCAATTAGGAAGCATTCCTTCAGAATGAAATATTTGGTTCTCTCTGGAATATTAAGCTTCCTAAGCACTGCTAGATGACTCAAGAAGGCATATTTTTAGTGTGCAATGCTTTCAAATGATTTCACAGATTATAGATCGAATATGAGAAATCTAGTGTTCAAGAGAAGTTTTCATTTTTAATGTTCTATTATGAAGAAAAGTAAAACAAATGTTCAAAATCGAAGCTGCGTGCTTAACAACATTTGAAAGTTTAGAGTAGTGGAAATGGAGGACCATGCCCTCTGTCTTCAGGGCATTTCCGCATTATAGAATCATAGTGCCGTGAGAAGAAATGGAAGAGCATGCCCACTATCTTCAGGGCATTTCCGCATTACAGAATCATGGTGCCGAGAGGAGAAATGGAAGACCATGCTTATTTCCTTCAGGGCATTTCCACATTACAGAATCATGGTGCCACGAGGAGAGGCATATCCATCAGAAGGAAAGCTGAGCACAGTAATGGAGCGATTTATTTTCTTCAATACAACAATTGTAAAATATGTGATGACTATATTACTAGAATTTGGCTAATTCAAAGCTCAAGGTGAAGTTACATGCATTTCATTTTGAGCAATTTAGAGTTAAATTTATTTGTTGTCTATAGCCAGGAGATAAAAAATTTAAATTAATTCCATTCTATTTCTCTCTGCTGGCATATTTTATTAAGTGATAGATGGTAGTGTTGTCTGTTTAAAACTGGACTAAGTATATACAGAAAAACAAACACATTATAGTCAAGTCAGTAATATATAATTATATTTTTACTTCTTATAAATTAAAGTCTAATGATTAGAATTTTTAGTACATATGTGTTTCAAAGCAATTATGCTAACATACTATTTTCATTTTGTCAAAAATACTAATAAGCAACACTAGCTCAGTAAATGATTTGATTTTTATATATTATGCACACATCACACTCTTCAATATTTAGATATATGAAAATAAATTAGAGTTGACCTTCTAGAAATGTCAATGGTACAGATATAATTTTAAATAACCAATTTAAAAGATTCCACTGGAGTTCTTATGATAGTGTCATATAAAAGCAGACGAGGAATTTCAGAGGAGAGATTTTAAAAAGTCAGATGTCATCAGATACAAAGCTGATCTGTCTCTCTGTCTTCCAGAAATAGAGTGAATGCAGATAAAAGTAGATTTACAACAATCTAATACTCATAAGTGACATTTTAGAATTGAGAAAGGGGTTAACAAAGTTTGAAGAATTAATAGAAAACTTACATATTTAAAAACACAAAATATCCCAGTACTGAATTTAGATATACTCAAACTCAGATATATTCACAATCATGAATTTGGATATATATTTTGAGCAATGCAATTTTATACAAACTTCATGTACCCTAAGAAAATGACAAAATCATTAAGACCGCCATAGAAGTGAGCAGGAGATGCAGGGGACAGCAGCAAGAACGCTAACATACCTATGATTTCTACTTGAAACAGCTGACTGTTAGAACTAGACCAAAGTATAGCATTGAATGTGTTTCAGGGAATAGATTGGCCAGTGAACAGAAACTCAAGTTTCTACAAAGAAATACAGAATACTACAAGAGGAATAGAAGTAAATTCATAGACCTTTCTGTCCCTGATTGTAGTAATATGAGTGGTGGGCTACGTTCCTGGCACCCGGCCACCCACACCGCTAGCTTTATACCCAAAATAATTACACGGAAATTGTACTCTTTTAAACACTGCTTGGCCCATTAGTTCCAGCCTCTTATTGGCTAGCTCTTACATATTGATCTAACCCATTTCTAATAATGTGTGTAGCCCACGAGGTGGCTTACCAGGGAAGATCTTAACCTGCGTCTGTCTGGAGTAGGAGAATCATGGCGACTCTTCGACTAGGCTTCTTTCTCCCAGCATTCTGTTCTGTTTACTCTTCCTATCTAAATTCTACCCTATCAGAGGCCAAGCAGTTTCTTTATTACTTAACCAATCAAAGCAACAGATTAGAAAGAAATCACTCCCACATCACCTGATGTTTTATTACATGTGAGGAAAATTGAAGTTTGAAAGCAAAATAGTAATTTATTTAGCACTTAATTATAGTGCATATATAATTAAAATGTATAGTAAATCTAGCAAGCAGTCAGGAGGGAGTTCTGCGTGCTTTGTATATTACAAAGGATAAAATAAGACAAGAAAAATGTATATCAAAAATAACAGTTAAAATTAAGTCAATGAAATGAGAATTATTGAGTAAGACAGATTTTAATATAGACATATATATATATGTCTGTATTACATTTTGCTATATGATCTAATATAAATTAAATTATATATGGCTATATTGCATTATGTTTTATTATTTAATTTATATTAAGTAATTCATCAAAGCTAGTGTTGGTTATTAATTGTTTTGAAAAGTACAAACTGTCTTTTAACAGCATTGCTTTTTAAACATTAGATAATAAAGTTAGCATACATTTAACTTCAGTTACTTTGGAATTAACTTTGCTTATTTCTATGACCAGACAATTAAAAATCATTTGCAGTTTAAAACAATAAAAATAAATACGATGCCAGACAATAAAAACCAAAGATGATTTTTGATTGTGAGCCTAGGCTTTAATGGCTGAGCCAAAACATCCTGAGTGAGATGACCAAGACTCAAAAATATGAATATGGTATATACTCACTTATTAGTAGATTCTAGCCTTAAACAAAGGACACTGAGTTTATAGTTCATGATCCTAGAGAAGCTAAGAATTAAGATGATCTCCCCCGCCCCCCCCCCCAAATATATAAATTCTTTTGGAAATTGGAAGGAGACAAGATCACCAGGCAAAAGTTGGGAGCATGGGGGCGGGGGGATAGAGAGAAGGGTAGAGAGAGAGGAGAAGGGGAGGGTTGAGGAGAGCTTGGGGGAGTGGGATGGTTGAAATAAAGGAAGGTCAGATATGGGAGTAGAGAAGGAGATATCTTAATTGAGGTAGCCATTTTGGGGTTGGCAAGAGGCTTGTCTCTAGAAGGTTTCCCAGGAGTCCACAGAGATGACCCCAGCTAGGACACTGGGCAATGGAGGAGAGGGTGCCTGAACTGGCCTTGTTCCTTAGTCAGGTTGATGATTATCTTGAATATTACCATGGAACCTTTGTCCTGCAATGGATAGAGATAGAGACAGAGACCCATATCAGAGCACTGGACTGAGCTCCCAAGGTCCAGATGAAGAGCAGAAGGAGGGAGAATATGAGAAAGGATGTCAGGACTTCGAGGGGTTGGTCCACCCACTGAGACAATGGGACTGATCTAATGGGAGCTCACCAATTATAGCTGGACTGGGAGTGAATGAGCATGGGATCAAACTGGACCCTCTGAATATGGTTGACAATTGGGAAGACTGAGGGGCCAATGATAATGGCACTGGGATATGTCTCCCTGCATGTACTGGCTTTTTGGGATCCTATTTTATTTGGATGCATACGTTCCTGGACCTGGATGGAGGGGGGAGAGCCTTGGACTTCCCACAGGGCAGGGTGCCTTGCCCTCTCTTAGGACTGGAGGGTGTGGGGGGAGGTGGTGGGGAGAGTAGGAGAGAAGTGGGAGGATGGAGGAAGTGAGAAATTTGATTAGTATTATTTATAAAATAATAAAAAAGAAAAAAAACAAATCAAAAAACAAACAAAAAAAACCCAAGATGAATGAGGATGATATATCAATGAAATAGACAACAGGAAAACCTTAGAAGAAAAAAATATTTGTAAAGATTATTATTAGTTTTAATATTTGTACATGTGCATTTGTGTTTGCATATGTACTCATGAATGCAGGTACATTTGCAGGCCAATGGCTTTACATTTCCATCGAGCTACACCTACAGTTGGTTGTTTGTGGACACAGCCTATAAGTCATTCTTGAAAGTCCTCTTTATCTCTTTCTGTACACAATTTATTCTCCAATTTTTGTTTTTCTAAAAAGCCCATGGCTAGTACAACCGTTAAACTATATCTGGTCCACAAATATTTAATTTTCTAACCACACCATTGATGACTAAAAAAGTTAAAATGCAAATTGTGATTATCAATAAAGTAAGTAGTAACAATACAGAATTCAATGATAACGTTATGGAGAAGAGAGCTGAGTGTGACAAAGGGAAAAAGAAAAAGAGATGAAGGGATAAAAACTTCAAAAGTTAAAGAAAAATTCTAATTAACATTTCTTATGCTAATAGATTTATATGGTTAGATTTCTTGATACATCTGCCATAGCCCGTGTCTAAAGAAATAAAAAAGCCAAATTGCTATGTTTTAATGAAAATATATTACTAGTGTCTATTTAATTTCACAAAGAAAAACTAGACTCAGATGGTTATCTAACACTTAACACAAATGGATTGGATGAAAGATACTGAGGGTGGGAATTACAGAGGACAGGAGAACATAATTGCTATGAAGAGAAAACGGAAAAAACAATTGGGAGAAACAGCTATGGAGGCAGAGGAAGCAAAGACAAAAGAAGGTAGTAGAAGAGAAAATAAAACTTTGGATGTTTTAAAATGTCAAAGGGAATTGTATCATTTTATACATTCTCAAAATTGCTTACAATATATATTATATGTGCATATAGTTTAATTTTGATTATATATTAAAGTAACAATATTCTCCCCCCCCCCCCCGAAAAAAAAGACCCTAGAGTATCTAACAAGAAATCACTGCCAGTCTTTGGCAACCTAGTTTTCCGTTGGTCAGGGAAGTCAAGAGAACCCCCAAACAATATAGTCAATTACCATTGTCTTTCATACCTTCCAGAGAAAGAATATGAGACCCTATTGTGGAAAGCACACAAACATTGGGTCAGTGTTTTGAGTAATTGATTTGCATCTGACCTGGAAGCTTCTTTTCTAATGACTAACTCTCATAGCTTAGGAGCCATGAAGGCTGCTAAACCAGAGAAACAACAAGTAGTCCTATCCAGCAGTAATGTCAACGAACTGTAACAATGCCAGAATGTCAAGACAATCCAAAGGGTGCAATAGTGGCACTTATATCCTGGGAGCTACAAACAGCTTTCTAAGTGTACTTAAGTCCTGCTCAAATGCAGGAATCCATGCTTGGCTGTCTATATCTAGACAACTAACATGGCTAGTGAAACCATGGAACCATGTGAAGAACCTACAACTGCTATTTCCCCAAAGCTAGTATCACTTCTACGTGCATTCTAAATACTTATCCCTGTATCCACAGAAAAGTAAAGCTTTCAAAGAAGATTCTTTTCGTAGCAGAAAGAATTCCTTACAGAAAGCAATACTGCTCAAAACAGAGGTCAACTGATCATGGCTGTCCACTATTAGTACACTCACAACACAATTTCTGCAAGGAAATTTTGAGGATGGCAGGAAGGTGATTTAATGGTCAGAAGACCAGCACATCTGATGTAACATAGTATATTCTAAACATAATAACACTGAAATAGGACATGAATTTGGAGATAGAGAATGGATGGTTCTGGGATGAGTTGGAGGTGGGGAATGAGGTGAGAATATGACACAGATACATTGTATGAAAATATATTATTTAAAACAATTTCTATATAATTACATCATAATATAGAAGTACAATATGTCTTATTTATGTAGGGTTCCTTTACTCATACCCAAAGTAACAACTTACCAGGAAAATATCCTATAGGCAACTATGACTTGAGAAATACTGATGTATAATTATTACAATATATGAGAATTAAATAAGTTATATTTGTATGATAAAATATCACTGCCACATAGGCTCAGGTCAGGTGTAAATTATAGCCCTGCTTTGTACTGCAATGACATAACCATTATGGGTGCTAGATGGCAAAGGAAAAGAGTCCTTGATAATTGAAAAGGCCTAAGATAATACAATCATGGCAGGGAAAAATCTCACTGCTGTCATGGGAAAGCCTCAATCAGGGAAG
Source organism: Microtus oregoni (assembly GCF_018167655.1). Taxonomy (NCBI): domain Eukaryota; kingdom Metazoa; phylum Chordata; class Mammalia; order Rodentia; family Cricetidae; genus Microtus; species Microtus oregoni. The sequence continues at coordinate 13,332,149 of NW_024543077.1, read as the reverse complement.
GGAAAATAGTGATCAATCAATGAGAGAAAAGTGACAGGTTAAAAAAAATATTTGTAGATGTGTCCATTTTGTTTTGAGAAAATATTGATCTGGCAAAAGTATGTAGCAGGTGACAGAGTGGGATGAACAGGTCCTGGGAGCACAGATTGGGAAAAGTAGAAATGTAACAGGTCTAAGGATGAGGTCTGTAATGGGCCTCATTTAAGTGACTCAGTACCCAAAAGTCTTTGCATCTCGTTATTGACCCTTTTAAGACACTGTCTTCTGGAGAAGGTACTAAAATACTCAGATGGTCAATTTCTATTTCGAGTAAATATAATGGCTGTTCATATTTTTATTAAACAATCATAGAGATACATTGTCACAGTGAACAAAAATATTATTCCACAACTGTAGCATGAGGGCCGTCTTGTTGGGGTTTCTGTTCTACCCGATACCTCACAGCCAGCAAACTCCAAAGAAAATCACAGAGATCTCCATAAGTTAATAAAGCTGATTGGTCCATTACCTCAGTTTTCTTATTAGCTATTGTAGCTTATATTAACCCTTTCTATGTTAGCCACATGGCTCGGTACCTTTCTCAGCTAGGTAGATTACAACTTGCTTCTTCAGTGGTCTGGGCAGGACTGGAGGAATGGGCTTCCTCCTTCCTAGCATTCTCCTGTTCTCATCGCCCCACCTCTACTTCCTGTTTGGTTGATCTGCCTATACTTCCTACCTGGCCAATCAGCACTTACTTAAAACATGATTGACAGAATACATACAATTATCCTACACCACGCAACAGTCATCCATGGGCTTAATAATATCATTAAATTTATCTTACAAATGGCATCCTCAAAAATTATTAAATAACAATATCTTTTATTGAGGACTATATAGGTACAACACTAGGTCGCATAACTAGTGCAATAAATAAAAGGGAAGTGCACAGCTTCTTTAACAGGATGGTGCTTTGACATTGACCTCTTAACAACAAAGATTAAAATGAAATATTGTATGAAATATACTGAACACTTGCTTTACTGTAAAATAATTAATATATGTTCTACAACATAAATTATTCTACAATGTCATTTAGTCATCTGATGAGACTCTTGTTTCAAGTCTCTATCATATCCGGGTTTTAGCAAATAGGCAAAAACAAAAATAATTTAAAAAAGAAAATCCACAGTATTTGTTAATATAGTATGTGGAAATACATTATATACTTTGAAGTATACCGAGAGAACTTTGGAAAATTTGGTAGTCAGCAAAGAGTCTTAATTTGTTAGATATTTTTACAAGTAGACATCTAATCAAGTGACACTTTTAAATGCTCATATGATGGAGTCAATAAAATTTATATTGTAAATACAATTACATCATTTACAGAAATAGAAAGAATGAAATTCTAGAACTCATATAGAACCAGAACAGGCTCCAATAGATAAATCAATATTGAGTAAGAACAGAAAGTCTAGATACAGCACAATATGTACATCAAAATATATATGAAGTTGTGGCTACCCAAGAATACCATATCATAAAGGAGATACACAAGTCAATGTACAACAATAGGAGATAGAAAATAACCCATATATTGGCAGATAATTCATTTTAAATGGTAAGCCCCAGGCACATCTTGTAGAAAAGATAGTCTCTTCAATGAATGATAATGGAATAGTCTGTATGTCTCACCATCAGTATAACAATCAACTCAAAATGAACAAATATCAAAAAACTACTCATAAAAATAGAGGGAAAATCCTTTGTGATGTTGAACTCAATGATGCATTTTTAGAATAGAGTCACAAAATTAAAAAAAATGGAATAACATTAAAAGATCAAATTACATCAAACAAAAATATAGGCACAACAAAGGAAACAATCAAGAAAAGAAATGACCTACAGAAGAGGATGGAAAGAATTCAATCTACATATTGGATTAGTAATTAATGTAAAACTTTACAACAAGATCGCATAACTCTATGTCAAGGAAACAAGCATTTAATTTTAAAATTGATAAAAGAATAAAGATGACATACAAATGCTAACATTGTGTAAAGCATGACCAACATAAAAAATCAAAGAAGTACAAGTCAAATAAAGAGATCACTCTTTCTCACACACACTCTCTCTCTCACACACACACACATACATACACACACCTTCTAGAATATTTTTTACACAAAAGATTAAGTTTGAAAAGGATACTTAAACTGTCACAGACTGCTTAAATGAATTTAGATTAGTATAATCGTTATAAAAATAATGAAAGTACCTCAAAACATGAAAATCCACCAATTGCACAATTATGTGTGTGTCTGAATGAAAATAAATCAGAAAAAAAAATGAGTCAGCATGTTTGAAGTACATATGTACTTTCTGTCATTGCAGTATGACTTACAATAGACAATAGTGTCAATACATGTATCCATCAACATATGAACAGAGAGAGAGAAAATGAAATATATACAGTGAAATACTAGGCATACTTAAAAAGGAAGGAAATTCTCATATTAATAGATGATTGCAACACTACAGAAGAGGTAATTTTTACATGTTTGGAGTTTCCAAACATTTAGAGCTACCATGGAAGAGATAGGCTGTTTACTGGAGGTTGGATGGAGGTTATAAATGGTGAACTTTCAGATAAGGCATTGCTGCTAATTATAATTATAGAGGTCTTATCGGTAATCCAAACATCTTGATGGTATCACTAAATGTGAGCCTGTAAGAACCACTAGATTTAAAAATATGTAGGTGAACTCTGTGACATATAATCACAGCTCAAAAAACGTGATTTCAAAAAGAAGTAGGGCAGATGCTATTAAACAAATGTCATAAAACTTCGTGTGAAAAATGATTTATCCTAATGCATATTCGATTTTTATAAAAAAAAAGATAGTCTGCTGAGGAAATTAATCCTAACAGCACTGTAATTGAAGCTAACAACCATATTTTTTGCGTGTGTGCACGTGAAACACTTCACAGATAAACGTGCTGGAAGCCCCATTTCTATTTTTATTTTTAAACATTTTTTGCACTCTCAGGAATTATGCGTGGAAAGAAGCATATTTTTAGCAGCTGATTTACCTTTAAAGAGCTGAGCCAAGATTTTTCACTGAAAGTTCATCTTTATTCTGGTAAGGGAAAATTATATATATTTTATATATAATTTTCTTTCCGATTTTCGTGTTGAAAATGCCAAGCGTCTGTTGGCATAAACTAACAACGCTCTGTGCTACCCACAGTCCAATGAGATGGGGAAGCTGTAAACTGTATATGCATCTTAAATCTTTGGTGTTCACATATGAGAGTAAATACATGGGTGCCCTTAAACATATTTAAAATATTGTAGTTTCTACTGGTCTTTTTTACATAGACCTCACACAGTTTGGCCTCGAATAGGAACTCACTCTTCAGCTGAAGACAAATTTGAACTCTTGGTCATTTTTCCTCTCCCACCGAATTACTGGGACTACAGGCATGGTCCACTACACTCAGCTAAGGAATACATTTTAATTCACTTACTTTTTGGCCTCATTTTGTCGTTGACATGTGAGACTTTTACTTTGAAGCAAAATCACCTGAATTTCTTGGCAGATTTGTTTATTGCTATTTGATTTTTGCTTGCTATTTGACTAAATAAAACACTAATAACAAAATAAAAGAATATAATCAATATTAAATGACACTTGTAATTTATAAAATTTGATTTTCCCACATACAGATTTATTTCACCATATTAGACACAATTAAAATTCAGGTTCTCATAGTCTTATTAAGCTAAAAAAGCAATGAAAATTATGACAAAATGACATTAAGGCATGCAAATGGATGGAAATAGAAAATACTATCCTGAGTGAGGTAACACAGACCCAAAAAGATGAATATGGGATGTACTCACTCATAATAGGTTTCTAGCCATAAACAAGGGTCACGGAGTCTACAATTGGTGATCCCAAAGAAGCTAAGTAAGAAGGTGAACCAAAGGAAAAACATATAGTTGTCCTCTTGGCTATGGGAAGTAGACAAAATGGCCGGGGAGAAAATTGAGATCTTGGGGGTGGGGTGGGATGGGGGTAAGGGGAGATGGGGAGAGAAAAGGGAGAAGGGGAGAATGGGGGGGAACTTGGGGAAAAAGGAGGATTGGGATAAAGGAAGGTTGGATAGGGGAGCACGGAAGCACAATTCTTAGTTAAGGGAGCCACCTTAGAGTTGGCAAGAGACTTGGACCTAGAGAGGCTCCCAGATGCCCTAGCCAAGGTCCCCAGTTAGTTCCTTGGGCAGCTGAGGATAGGGAACCTGAAATGACCCTATCCTATAGCAATACTGACGAATATCTTGCATATCATCATAGAACCTTCATCTGGTGATGGATGGAGATAGAGACAGAGACCCACACTGGAGCACTGGACTGAGCTCCCAAGGTCCCAATGAGGAGCAGAAGGAGGGAGAACATGAACAAAGAAGTCGGGACCACGAGGCGTGCACCCACCCATTGAGACAGTGGAACTGATCTATTGGGAGCTCACCAAGGCCAGCTGGACTGTGACTGAAAAAGCATGGGATAAAACTGGACTCTCTGAGCATGGCGAACAATGAGGGCTGATGAGAAGCCAAGGACAATGGCACGGGGTTTTGAACATACGTAATGTGCTGACTTTGTGGGAGCCTAGCCAGTTTGGATGTTCACCTTCCTAGAAATGGACGGAGAGGGGAGGACCTAGGACTAACCACAGGGCAGGGATCCCTGACTGCTCTTTGGACTGGAGAGGGAGAGGGAGAGGAGTGGGGGGAGGGGGAGAGGAGTGGGGGGGAGGGGAAGAAGGGTGGGAGGAGGGGGAGGGAAATGGGAGGCTGGGAGGAGGTGGAAACTTGTTTTTTTTTCTCCTTTTCTCAATAAAAAAATGGGAAAAAAGATTTAGAAATAATTCTTAGTAATGTTTTAATGTATCTTTTATATATGAATTTGCATAGTTATTTTTTTATAGGTCAAGTACTTTATCTACAACAGATTTGCCTGTATTTCTGCTTCATGTATTTATATGTACACATACATTGCTACTTAAATCAATTAAAATTCACACATTCTCCTAGCTTCTGTAACATATTGTAGGAATGAAAACTAAGGAAAAATTTAGCAAATTTTCAGTGTAAACATTTCTTTTTTTTACACAATGAAACATTGTATATACAAATAATCTTTTTAACAAATGAATATTATTAATGGGAAAATCCTAATATGAAGAAACTTGTTTTGAAAGCAACTGTCTTACATATTTTTACATATCTTTTTGGTGATGTTTACTTATATCTATTATAGCAAGTGTGTGTATGTCTTCTTTCACTTGTAAACATAAACAGTAAATTTCATGTTCTTACAGCACATAAGAGAATTCCATCAAAACTCTATGTGGATATTTATACACAGACGTATGTATACGTATAATGGGACATTGTTTAGGTAGATAGTTAATAGGATGATTCCTTATAACAGTTTTCAGACACCCTAACTGTTGTTTTTCCTTCCTCTCTCCTTGCTCTGCATTTTTCTTCCTCCCCACTTTTGTCCCATTTTACTGATCCTAAAGAGTTTGTACCCCACTCCTCTCTCTGCTGAGCCTTCAGACACTGATAGCCAAAGAAGTCCTGGAGAGATGACCATTCCAGATCTCAAGATATATTACAGAGCCATCATAATAAAAACGGTATGTATATTTCCGGTTGTGATCCTAGCTTTCAACGGATGAGCCTTTAACCACAGAGACAGCTGATCCGAGTTAGTGAGAACTCATGGACTCTGAACTGACAGCTGGGGAATCTGTATGAGATCAGACTAAGCTCTTTAATGTCGGTAACAGTTATGTGGCTTGATCTGTTGAGGGGGGATTCCTGACAGTGGGACTATGTGTGCATGAAGTGACTTATTGGAGTTCACTGCCTATGGTGGAATACTTTGCACAGTCTTTATACAGGAGGCAGGGCTTGGTCCTCCCCCAACTTGGTATGCCAGACATTATTGACTTCTCAAGTGAGGCCTTACCCACTCTGAGGAGAGGATGGGAATGGGATAAAGGGTAGGGGCAACAGAAGGGGAGGAAGGGGAACTGGGTTTGATATGTAAAATGAAAAAGATTTTCTAAAATAAGAATATAAAGAAAGCATACACAGAGACACAGTATACTTAGTATATACTTAGTATACTTTTGTTACTCTTTTCTTCCTACCATTGCTTTACTGCCTAATGCCAGTAAATTCTCTGACAGCATTAATTCCTTCTTTTATATTATGCTTGCATAAATAAAGGCCAGCATTAAAGAAGTACCCCAAATTCGTGCTAGCTGTATAAATTGCAGAGCTGTATAGCTGTTTAAAGGATTCTCAGTTGTCTGTGGTCTGACCTATTTTGCCAGATTAAAAAACAAAAGAAGGCAAAAATATCCTCTCATAGAGAAGATGACCACACTAGAGCATGAGCAATTAAATGCCTTTGAGGGCAACACTTCCTGTGGTTTCTGTTTCTGGCAAACAGCAGCTTTCAAAAATGGTAAATATTATAATAAAGCAAATATAGAAAGTGCCTGAAAGCCAAGGAAGCTGTGTATGTGTATTTTAGGGGGTGGTTGTGAGACTTTGGGTGTGGGAGAGGAAGAGAACAGCGTACTTATGTATGAAATTATGAAAATTTCAAATGTTAAATAGACCAAGATCTTTACCAGCTCAATTGTCATTTTGTCAAAATTCTTAAGTTCAAGCTATTCTTACATTTCTCAATAATAGCTCCTATATAATAATATGTATACATGGCATAATTTCTTCTTAAAGCATAAATCAAGACCTGGGAAGCCTGCTCAGGGGTCAAATGATTTTTGTAACCCTGTTAAAAACTGAGCACAGTTGCAAATGCCTTTAACATAGTAGAGCCCCCCCCCCCAGAGAGGGAAACGCGATACCATGGGCTTACATGGGTGCCTTTCTGTAGGGGTCAGCATAATACAGATTGAATGAATGACACTGTTTCAGAAATGGAAAATGAAGAGTGAGAGAAATCACCTGCCCCTGATTTCTGCATGCACTGAGCCAAGTGTATTCATCTGTGCACTCATATGCTTCTCGTCCCGCAAACACACAACAAAGAAGGAAAAACACTAACTGAAAATTAATTTGTTTTACCTTGTATCAGCTCAATGTTATAACCATAGTGTTTTAATATTACCGATGTGGCAAGCAAATCAATTAATTTTGTTCTTATAATTATCCCTTTAAATAGTTTTCCTTTCTTTTTTTTAAGTATTTCTTTATTATGTATACAATATTCTGTCTGTGTGTATGCCTGCAGGCCAGAAGAGGGCACCAGATCCCATTACAGATGGTTGTGAACCACCATGTGGTTGCTAGGAATTGAACTCAGGACCTCTGGAAGAGCAGGCAATGCTCTTAACCTCTGAGCCATTTCTCCAGCCCCTCTTTCGTTTTTTGAGACAGGGTTCTTCTTTGTAGCTTTGGAGCCTGTCCTGGAACTTGCTTTGTAGAACAGGCTAGCCTTGAACATGCAGAAATCCATCTGCCTCTAGAGTGTTGGGATTTAAAGCATGCATCCACCACAGCCTGGCCCTCCTTTAAAAGTTTTTAAACACACAAATTAACATGTAACACTTGTATACAATTATGGGACATACTATGAAATTTCCATCCATGTTGTAAAGATTACATGCAGATCAAATCAAGGTAATCAGTGTGTCCATGACGACATCATGTCTTTATGTTGGTAGTCTTGTCATTCATAGGCTATAATGTAGATAATCACAAATCATTTCCATTCCAATGTATTCTTGAACGATGATCGTATTACTCCTAGGTGACTGTCCTCTGCCTCTTCTATAAATCTCCAGTCCTCTTTTACTCAGTCTAATACCAATATTCACCACGCAGATGAATGTTCTCCAACATCAACATAGAAGGACCACATGGCATTTGTCAATATGTGTCTGACTTTGTTTAACACACTATCCTCTGATACCACGTGGTTTCTACAAATGATAGAGTGCCATTTTATGGATGAATAATATTCCATATTATGCAAAAGCCAGATTTTATTTATCCAATCCCTATTGATAGGGATATACATTGATTCCACATGTTAGCTATAGTGAAAGTTTAGCAGTATACACAGCTGTACATATTTCTTTTGACATGTAAACATCATTTTCTTCAGACACACGTCCTGCTTGGTAACATGACAGACACACTCCTAGTATTTTGTTGAATATCCATTTATTTTCCATATTACTGTAGATATTTCTACCCAACCATCAGTAAGTAAATATTATTCTTTTTAAACGTATCTTTCCCATTATTTATTATTTTTCATCTAACCTAAAAGTCATTCCAACTGTGATGAGCTGACATTTTATTATGACTTTTTTTGCATTTGACTGGCATCTAGTGATACTAATCCCCTTTTAAATAAACTGATTTCTTATTTCAGATCTTTCCTTGGAAAATGTTTATTCCTATGATTTTCACATTTAATTAGGCTAGCTATTTATTAGCTACTGAGCTGCTTCACCCCCATTTGTATTTTTATGATTCTTTAGATCAGCCTTCCTTCTGGTGAGAACAGAAGATGGAAAATATTCAAGTCAGTCTGGGACCCCAGACAGCCTGGAAACAATGTTCTGGTCGGCCAGGATAGTGCTATTTCCTCTTCCTGTTCTTTGTCTCTGAGACTGACCTGGATCCTTGTTCTTGCTCGGGCCTGGAAACTACATGATGACGTGATGAAGCTGATGGAGACAAGTGTGTGCTTCAAAGCTGCCTTTGCTTGGTTTACCATGATCACAGAGCACAGGTATTTATTTTTGGTGTGCTTCCTGTGCTTTGGGGAACCTTATAAAAGTTTTTGCCCAATCTCTTTTCTTCCAGTAATTTCAAGGAGGGATATATCAGAGAGGGTAGAGGGAAAAGAAAACATGACATAATTAGCCTATAATTTCAAAAATAAGAGAAACAATAAAAGTGCCATATTCTATGAATATATAATTCTCATTCATCAATCTGTATTAAATTTAAAACGTAATAAACAGAATTGAAAAATAAAGTTAGGGTTCCATCAGTAGAATTGATCAAATATCTCTAATAACATTGTAGGGAACTTTAAAAGAATCTCCCCCTTGCTATTTCAATTTCTGAAGTACTTATTAACAGAAACATTATGAGACATATTTAATTGCTTAAAAATGAACTGTGTATTGTAGCACCCATTTTGTATCCAAGCCCATGTGGAAGTATATATTCATGTTTCTTTAATGGAAATTTGTTCAGCTACTTTGGAAAGCAATTTGGCATTATCTCCACGGAATGGAAATTATGCAAATGCTATGACTCAGAAACCCAGCTTCTATGAATGTGACTTAGTCTCTCCCCAGGAATGTTTCATGATATATAGGACTGCTTATGCTACACTGTGTTATTTATGTGATTTCTGCTACTAATGTTCAAGGCCACATAGTGAATGGATAGGGGAATTAAAGCAACACATGTCATTCAACATTAAAATGTACCAGTTATTGATTGCATTCAAAAAGCCAGAAACTTAAATTTTGGAGAGGTAAGTTAAAAGTTATTGTTAAGATACATATAAAATCTTAGCTTCTGTGTTTTAACTTAATTTTATGTAAGTCAGTTATGTTTACTGGTTTTTCTTACACTGAAACTCAGTACTATATTATTTTTCCCATACTGAACTGACTTAGGTTTCCTCTGACAGGGAAAAGTAACTAAATTCTAGCCAAACATCTTTTCATATTTCAAATATAAATAGTGTGATTCAGTATCTCTAATATTTTAAATTATTTATTATAGTTAAAGATGAATTAATCATAATTTTAAACTAAAATTGTATCTCTTAGTAACTATACCACGCTTTGCCAGTAACACTTCTTTTCAACCAAATGGTACTTAAATTTCTATTAATATTTAAAATCAAAAAGTAAAAGTTATTATGACACTAATCTCTGTCTCTGTTTCTCTCTCTGTCTCTCTCCCACACACATACATACACACTCCAATGCATCTTTCTTAATGTCACAAATATTTTTAATGAGTGATATGCTTTATTTAAACAACCAAAATAATGTGTAAAAATATTAAGTCATAATATTTTAAGAATACAAATAGAGCAAAGAGAAGACAGGGGCTGCAATAAGAACTAAAATCCCTAACTTTCTCCACCTATCAGCTATGCTGCTTTCTTTTGATAAATTCTCTATACTCTTTTTATGTGTCATAGGGATGATGCTACCATTTTGAATTGTGAGAAGTCTTCAACTGAGACCCTCATTTAACTGAGCTTCCTCTCTACTTTGGCTGGTAGCATTTTATGTCTATGGAACATCATTTACAAGCATCAAGGGAAAATATCTTTTTTGAATGGCAGGGCCTATAGGTATGGGTCAATCCTACCTTTACAAAAGTTCAGAGAGTTGGAGCATACTTCTGTTCCTTCAAGATTATTGTCAACAGTTCAAATAACAGGTTTAGCTAATATCCAGACCTGGCGTTTAGGGTATTAAGAAGTAGATCTGTTTCTACCTCAAACCAAAGTCTAAGGATCCAACTAGGTTCCTTCTCCCTTAGGGAAATATCTAAGAATTTAAACTAGGAAGTGGTTTGTTACAGAACGGTTTGGTCTAGGGTGTGAACATTACTAGTCTTAACAATAGAATTTTTTCTAAGAATGTAGCCTGTAGTCCTTCACCTGGTCTGTTCACTCATTGTATCCTGTTAAATAAGTTTTTTTTTTTTATCTTATCCCTACCTTTGGGGTTCAGGTATTTAAGCAAATGAAAATTAAATACAGGCAATTTTCAATATTTACTGGAACTCCCTCCCAATATTATTATTATCCTATGCTTTTGTTTATTAGTTTCTCTTGCATCTTTCTTTTCTTATTTTTCTAACCCCAATGCCCCTAATTGGGATCCTTGTCAAAACTGATCTTCGAACTTTGAATATTATTTTAAGAATGAAGTGCTATTTGATATGAAGTAAATTGACTTCTTAAAAATTGCACAATTCTTCAGAAGCTCCAGAAAATCAATATCAAAAAAAAAAAACATACAAAGAACGATTTTCTGCCAACCCCTTTGAATGGAATGAAAGGTGAAATTTGGTCACTAAAATGAATATATTTTATAAGAATATGGAATGATACACAATAACCTTACTAACAACTCAGACTGGTAATGAAATTTTATGATCTGGAGAACTGATATTACAGAGGTTCATAGTTAAAGACATGGCCCCCAGGATGGCCTTGCTGAGAGATGACAAAATGTTCAGGAATCCTGGCTTACCTAGATTTTCTTAGTTCACGGGAAGAATGCCGGTGACGAAGCCTGTCTTCCTCTTTGTTCTATAGCGAGGTGAGCTTCCCACTCTGGAGCCCTGCCTGGAGACACTGCCTTCCTCAGTGACCTAAAGTGAAGAAGTGACTTGATCTCACACTCAAACCTCTAGGACTTTGAGACAAAACAAATCTTTTCTGTTTTCTCTTTAAAAATAGATCAACTGCCTCCTTCATTTTATTTTAGTGACAATAAACTGGTATTTTATTAAAGGAATCACCAGCCAGAGAGAAAGGTCCAGGGAGAATCCTTGGGGAGGATCAGAGTATGTAGTACAAAAGGGTTCAGTAAGAATGCAATAAATTTCATTCATACTTTATTTAAATAATGATAGATACTATAAGTAGATGTTATATGATAAAAAAATGAGTTTTGAAACTGTGAAAAATGTTACCGGTTCAGAGAAAGCTATGTGAATAGTGTTCTTGGGGTGAGGCATGGGAGTGGGGTGTCTGCAAACACTAAACCTGGCAGAGTAACGATCTGTGTGAGACAGAAAAGAAACCTAAGTCAGCACTCAGTAAGAGTGTGGCAATGGGCAGAGTATTTAATTACAGTACAATTTGTAAATAAATTTCATGGTGCAAGAAAAAAAAAACTTCTCTGTGCACAGTGAGGCACAATTTCATTGTAACTCTTCTCAAAGTGCATGTCACTTCTTCCATGAAGATGGGTTCCAAAGACAGCCTTCATGTATCATCTGAAAACCCAAGGGTATTAACTGTCTCCTAATGGGGAAATTTGGGGGAGCTCTGGCCATACAGATAGGGCACAGGTTGACTAGACTACCTCCTTTCCTGATTTGATAGAGGAAGGTCATTGGCTAATAAAGGAACTGCCTTGGCCCATTTTATTGGTTAGAAGGTAGGTGGGAGGAGTAAACAGAACAGAACGCTGGGAGGAAGAGGAAGTGAGCTCAGACTCAACAGCTCTCCTCTCGGGAGCAGACGCCTCAGAGAGACGCCATGCTCCTGGCTCCTGGGCAGAAGCACGCTATGAAGCTCCGACCCAGGATGGACATAGCCTAGAATCTTCCCGGTAAGCGAACCTAGGGGCACAACACAGATGATTAGAAATGGGCTAAATTAATATGTGAGAATTAGCCTAGAAGAGGCTAGATAGAAATGGGCCAAGCAGTGATTAAATGAATACAGTTTGTGTGTTGTTATTTCGGGCATAAGCTAGCCGTGCGGGCGGATGGGGTGCTGGGGACGCAGCCCTGCCGCCCTTATTACTACACTGATTGTTTGAATTTGGGGGAACCAGAGACAGTCTGGCCCCACATATAGCTCAAAGGTCACACAATCTATTAACAAAGTGCATTGCCAGGCTTTGGGGCAGAAGACAGGTTTTATATCTTTTAAATTTAAAGAGACAACCCAGTTTATTTAACACTCCCTGTTTTCCTAGTGCCTATCTGCAAGTGCAAGAACCTTTGTGCTCTCAAGAGGTAGAGAAATAACCAGCAATAAGAAAAAGATAGATGGTTCCAGATGCCCCCAAGTTAGAGCTATTTACAGTCTTCTGATTATTTCATGATTGGTCTTGAGCACAATATGTAGAAACTTGTACGAGTGTGTAGCATATGAAAAGCATGTGATTCAAGATAAGATGACGAAATTACCACAGAAAGGGTGAAGAGTTTCACATTTTTTAAAAGTACATTTATATTATTTCACATTTTCAAACTCATCAGTCTGAAAGCAAATATCATCTTTGAAGGTTGATAGTCACTATAATTTATTCAGAATAAATTACTCAAAAACAGTTACAAGTATAGTCAGTATTTTAGGAACCATTTCATTAAATACAACATTCTATTCATTTTCATAGTCTTCAAATTGTTTCCTAATGGAAATGTATAATGCCTTACAAAAACACAAATGCAATGTTGCATGAAATGACTTTATTTGTGAGGTTGTCAAAATACTTTTGGAATTCTTAATCCTGAAAACTTCCATATAAATGTAAAATAATTTTTATCTGGAGGCTTTTATATTTTACTCACACATGAAATATTTTAGAACAGAACTTTGAAGATAATAAAAAGAAAATCGTTCAAACACAAGGATCTACCAGATGTTCAGTAAATATTCTATAAAATTAAAATAGGCAGTCATTGGATATAATTCCGTCTGCACCATTTCCTCTGAAATTAGATAAAATGTCCTTTTGATTTTTACTTCTGTAACTAACAAAAGTGGTTAAATTTTTGTGATGAAAATATTGAGCTAAAAAGGCATCTGTTTGTACTCCTTTGATTTGAGAATTTTGAATTTTCATAGGAATATTTGTCTTCCAGCAATCCACCTTTTAGTTTTACAACCTTGTCTTTACTTAGTTATGTAATAAAGTCTCCATAGCCATTTTTTTGATAAGCAGAAACTTGGGCCTTTTGAAGGTTTTCATGAGACATCCTAAATATTTTATTCCTGCATTCTCCCTCACTTTATACATTTTTAGCTACTTAACTGCCACCTGTGGTTTTGACTTTATTACCCATTTTTACACTGGATAAGCACTAAATAAACTTTAATTTTACTTACAAATGAGGCAGTAATTTAGAAACTCATTGCTTGTCATATGTTATTTTGATCACCTGCACTCACATAGTTAGGCAGGGATACATTGAGGCCAGCTGGAATTTGTAGAGCTTCCAAACTGAGTACTCCTCCTTTGTACTTAAGTTCATGCCTTTGACATGTGATTTCATGACTTTGAAATCCACTTTTGATTCCACAAACTTCTTACAATTGTATCCTCAGGTCACACTTCCACATAATTCATTTTCTCAATTCATTTTGGAAACTGCTGATTCAGTCCCCTCACTTTGAGGCCTAATGAGACTTTTTACATTCATTTTGCCCTAATTGAGCTTTTTGTGTCTCTTCTTCAAACTGACTTAGTCTTGATTCATCTATTCCATGTATAATATTGCTAACATCTTTTTAAAATTTCGTTTGTCTAGACAGGGTTTGTCTGTAGCTTTGTAACCTGTCCTGGAACTAGGTCTTGTAGATCAGGCTAGCCTCAAACTCAGAGATCAGCCTGCCTCCGCCTCCCTTGAGTGGTGGGAATAAAGGTCTGAGCCACCACCGCCCATCTTATTGCTCACATCTTATGGTGGCTTTGTGGATTCTGTTTGGAAGGGAACCTATAGTTATCTCCATAAATACAAACTCAGTTTACAACAAATCTCTGTTTTGATGTGGGAGTGATTTCTTTCTAATCTGTTGCTTTCATTGATTAATTAATAAAGAAACTGCCTAGGCCCATTTGATAGGCCAACCCTTAGGTGGGTGGAGTAAACAGAACAGAATACTGGGAGAAAGAAGCTGAGTCAGGGAGTCTCCATGGTTCTCCCACTCCAGACAGACGCAGGTTAAAATCTTTCCTGGTAAACGCACCTCGTGGTGCTACATAGATTATTAGAAATGGGTTAAGAGGCTGAAACTAATGGGCCAGCAGTGTTTAAAAGAATACAGTTTCCATGTAGTTATTTCAGGTAAAGCTAGCCGTGCGGGCAGCTGAGTGCTAGGAAAGTAAGCCGCCGCACCTAACACAAGTGAGAAACTATGTACTCAAATGAATTTTGCTTTACTGTATCTAATAATATTATTAAGTTATATTAGAAAATATTTGCTTTGCAATGGTCTTTCTATATGCTGTAAATATGTGTTGCTTTGATTGGTTATAAATAAAGTTGCTTTGGCATATGACATGGCAGATAGACCCAGGTAGGAAAACCAAGCAGAGATACAGAAGAAGAAGGGTGGAGTCTGAGAGACAACAGCCAGTCACCGAGGAAGCAAGACATGTAAAAAAGATGAGGTAACAAACCACATGGCACAGAATAGATAAAATAAAATATAAATGCTAGCTAATAGTAAGCCTGTATCATTGGTCAATCATTCATAAGTAATATTAAGCCACTGAGTGGCTATTTGGAAAGTGGTAGGTGGAAGAGAAACCTTTAATTACATAATGGTACCCAATGTCTGGCATGGATCCTCATAAGACCTGAGAACAGGTCAAAAAGATTTTGAAAGCACAGAAACGGAGCTGCACTGGGCTTTCTAGTCTCACAGTCTCTGGTCAGGAGTAGTGTAGAGACACATCTCCCAACAGCTGCCTGCGAGATGGAGCAGACCACCAGCCGCTGTGAGCTAAGCAGGAAACTGGTTTCCACTCTCATACAGGCCTAGGTTCAGAGGCTAATCAGCCATGTGCTGTGTGGCAGATTTAGCTTTGCTCATATAGTCAAAAAGCTAAAAGACACACAGTAAACAGAGTTCAGACAGAAAACCTCTAAACAGTATCCAATGTGTTTTACAATGTGTGTAGGCTTAAGAAAAAAAAATAAAGGAGTATCAATAGTTATAGAAAGGAGTTTTTTTCCATTTATTTATTTATTAAAGATCTCTGTCTCTTCCCCGCCACTGCCTCCCATTTCCCTCCCCTCCCCCCATCAAGTTCCCCTCCCTTGTCCGCCCATAGAGCTATCAGGGTTCCCTGGCCAGTGGGAAGTCCAAGGACCTCCCTCCTCCATCCAGGTCTAGTAAGGTGAGCATCCAAACTGCCTAGGCTCCCACAAAGCCAGTACATGCAATAGGATCAAAAAACCCCTGCCATTGAGTTCTCAGTAGTTATAGAAAGGAGTAAATAGTTTAAAACATAATATAATAAATTCCGTAAAGAGAGAAAGAAAATAAAAAATATGCCACATACAGTTGGGAAATACACAAGGACTCTGAAATATATATATATATATATATATATATATATATATATATATATTATTGTGTTGATTTTGAAAGCTTTGATGGCTGAAGAGCAAGAGACTGCTGCTGGGAGATATGGCATTGAAAGAGAGACTGATAAAATAAACCAACCTAAAGTTTTAAAAAAATATGTTAACTGTAAAACAAAAGTCAAAAATATATTTGCAAAATGGAGTTTAAAAGATGCATTGCTTTTAGAAGCAGTTTTGCTAGTTTCTACAGGAAACAATGGGCTAGTGATTCCTTCCAGGTTGAGATCAAGGGAGAGCTCCTGAACCTTGCAGGTGATATCTATTAACAAAGGGTATAACTGGCTGTCCCAGGGCTTGGCCATTACCTCTTATTTTCTAAGGGTACCCATAACATCACTAGTTCCCATCAATCAGCAGGAATTATTCTAGAGACCTACACCCAAATTTTCAAAATATTATTTATATTTTTTTATTTAAAAGGGGGTTGATTATAAATTGTTATTGGTCATAGTCAATCTCTTTCTAAAAGAAGAAAGGGGAATATAATGTAGAAATGTATTGTGTAGAAATGATGGGAGAAAATGGTAGATTTTATTCAAAAAGTCAGCTGTTAATCTTAAAATATTTTACATTGGTATGAATTTTAGTCTGTTGATATAAATTTAAAGTCAATTTTGTTGTAATTTATGTATATTTATATTTGGGTTTAAGGTATTGTGTTTATGTAGCTCATTTTAAAGTGTAATATATAATTAAAATACGGATTAGTAGTTATCTAGTATAATCAAACTTATAGTCCAATTAGTTAGGTTTTTGAGGTATACAAAGAAATAGTTTAATTAGATAGGTAATATTCAAACACTTGAAACATCTACAGAACATGACATTAAAATGCTTTAAGAACTAAGACTTTTCTCAACAGTGAGACAAATCTGCTCCTGGTAGTAACAATTGCTTCAAATAGAATGATGGATGTCAGACAAACTCCTTATGGAATTTGTTTCCAATGTGGCAAAACTAGTCATTTAAACAAGAAACTGCTCTTGCCTGGACTGATGAGGGTACGTTGTATAAACTGGACAGGCAGGACCCACAGGGAGGTGTCTGCTAAATAAGGTAGCAAGGTCCTTCAGGTTCTAGTTTCGCAGAAGAAACTGCGAGATATTCTGCAGGACTCAGGATACAATGACTGATGAACTTTGTCAATATAGGCAAGATAGTCCTTCAAATTTCCTACTTTGCTTAAAAGTATGCCTGTAAACTGAAGTTCGATACCCATATCACAAAAGAATGTTGGGTCCAGGCAACCAGATGTCTATGTTATTACTAGAGGTTTGGATGTTGTTTACAATGCACTTTCTGTTTATTCAGGTAATATTTTATCCTTCTGGGGCCTCTGATGAAGTTGAAGACTAGATAGTTATAATTGTAGTTTTCTGTACTTATGATAAAAGATAAATTAGATATGAAACTTTAGAATCATGGAGGTAGGATAGATGATAGAACATTTTCTTTAATTTTGCCAAATACAAAAAGACTGACTATTGTAACTAATTTTTGTTTGAAAATTGTTTTGTTACCTGTAATTTTACTATGTAAAAATAAAAATGTTCCTTTATTTTTTTTTAGTTTTATGGAGATTCATTTAATCTCCATATCATGCTAGGTCACTTTTTCTTTCTTTCTTTTTTATTGACAATTTTCTTTCTTTTTTATTTTATATATATATTTATTTTTTAAAACAATTAAAATAAACTGTCTTTTTTTCTATACGTACCAATCTAAGTTTCCACTTCACTCCCCCCACTCCCTTCTCATGCTCTCCCACCCCACCCCCATACAATCCTCAGAGAAGGCAAGGCACAATACCCTGTGGAAGTTCCAAGGCCCGGCCCACTATATCCAGGCCTAGGAAGGCATTCACCCAAAGAGAATAGGTTCCCAAAAAGCCAGTACATGAAGTAGGGATAAATCCTGGTGTCACTGCCAGTGCCCCTCAGTCTACCCCAGCCATGCAGCTGTCAATCACACTCAGAGGGACTGGTTTAGTCCCATGCTTGGTCTTTCCTAGTCCGACTGGAGTTGGTGAGCTCCCACTAGCTTAGGTAGACTGTTTCAGTGGGTGAACCCATCATGGTCTTCACCTCTTTGCTCATATTCTCATTCCTCCCACTCTACAACTGGACCTCGGGAACTCAGTCCAGTGCTCTGATGTGGGTCTCTGCCTCTGTTTCCATCAGTTTTTGAATGAAGGTTCTTTGGTAATATTTAAGATATTCGTCAATCGGACTGCAGTGCAAGTCAAGATTGGACCCCCCTAAGCCCTCTCCTCTATTGCTTAGGGTCCTAGCTGGAGTCCTCCTTGTAGATCCTGGGAATTTCTCTAGAGCCAGGTTTCTTCTAACCCTATAATGACTCCCTCAATCATCTCTGTCTTTCCTCCATCTCGACTATCCCATTCCCTCAAGTTCTCCTCACCCCTCTCCTTCTTGATTTGACAGAAAGGGGGAAATGCTATGGGATGGTTTTTCTTTATGGTGTGAATATGTATTGTTCTCATTGGTTGATAAATAAAGCTGCATTGGCCTATTAAATGGCAGAACAGAGCCAGGCAGAAAAACTAAGCAGAGATACAGAAAAAGAAAAGCAGAGTCTAGGACATGCCAGCCAGCTGCTCAGGAAATAAGACATGTAAAAAAAATGAGGTAACAAGCCATGAACCATGTGGCAAAGCATAGATTAGAAAATATGGCTTAATTTAAATGTAAAAGCAAGTTAATAATAAATCTGAACCATTGACCAAGCATTTATGAGCAATATTAAGCCTCTGTGTGGTTATTCAGGAACTTACAGGTGGAGACACGTTTTCAATTTCAAATATTTATTGCAAATAGAGGATGCTTCCATATGCCCAAGATTTTCTCTAGTCATGAACTTGGCTATTCTTTGGGTATGCCATATGTTCACTTATCATTTGGTAAAATTGTCTACTGACTTGATAATCTGGGTAGCAACTTAAGTAACCTGCTCAGACATCATATCAGAATGCCTGGCAGCTACTAAGGATCACCTGACGGCAATAATGTAATAGCAGCCACAAGAATAAAGAGATAAAGAAGAAAGATTAGAAAATGGATGTGGTGCACAAAGTGTACTTGTTACCAAACTAAAAACTTTATTTATTTATCATCAACAAGCATTTGAGAAAAGATTTTATTACTTTAATTTTATTGTGAAGATACTGAAACATACAAAGACTAAATAATTTGCTATTATAAACCATAATGTGAGAATCAAGGATTAAGACCTAGGTCTTTGAGATTCCTGACTTGAACTGATGTCATTATATAGCTCAATGACTAATTGTGATACAGTGCACTGATTAATATTTCTAAAATTCTTCAGATACAGGGTTTCTATTGTCTTTAAATAACTCTGAAATATCTCTAAGAAAGATTTACCAGTGGAAATTAGAAAATAAACCAGGAGAAACCCAAGTAATTAATCTCTTGGTCAGTAATTTTGTAATAAATTTAGCCTGTAAATACAGTGAAGAAAATATGTTTTTATTGGGAGGAATTAATCATTTTGCATAGAATAAAAGTTAGTGACAATACACATTCTAAAACAGAAAGGAATAGGCATGTCTTTTTAATGAAGCTTCTGTATCAATGGTTTTAATTGTTAAACTAACTGCTTGACTTCAAATATAATGTCATAGTTTGCTTTTAGTTGGTGTGACTAAAAGCCAACAAAATACAATGCAGGGAGAAAGTATTCATTTAGCTTGCACTAAACAGTTATGAGGGGAAAACAAGATAGAAACTTGGAGGCAAAACTCTGAAAGAAAGCATGGAGGAACGCTGCTTATTGGCTTGCTCTTCCAGGTTTACTGAGAAACACCTAATATGACCTGCACAGGGATGATACCACCCACAATTAATGTAGGCCCTCCCAGATCAGTTCACAATTAGGAAAATTCCCCCAAGACATGCTCAAAAACACTCCAAGAAAGGCATATAATGTTCCTTCTCTCTTGTACCAAGCTGGAAAAAAAAAAAACAGACAGCACAATTAAGAAATCAGTGTGGGTTCTAAGCGCTTTTGTGCTGGCTATTTTATATTCCAATACTGTTCCTATATATCTCGTATAATCCTCCTCATAGTGTTCTTTTTCTGAAAGTGTTTCCATCAGCAGGTAAGATAGCTATAAATGGAGCTATAACCACTCGGTAAGTTAAACACCAGTGATAATCATCATATGCAACTTCATTCAGAAACTATGGTATATGTTAAATCATTTAGTCATTTTCAGGTAGAACAAAATAATAGAAGGATGAAATAGGATTCATTTATGTATAGTTATTTGACAAAAAATCCAACATTAATCTGATGAACAAAAAGGATAAGGTTAAAATTACCTACTGTCTTTTCATTGGTTTTAATAAAATGTTTATGAATAGTAGAATTTCTTTATCTCATGTTTTCAAATACATTTCCAATGTTCAAGTGTAATCATACTAAATAAAATCAGGTTTATACAAAATCTTCCATTAACATTTTACTGTGCAGGAAACATGAGCTTATCTCTTATTTTCAAGTAGAGTGGGGACGTGTAAAATATTCTAGGGCAGGATTCAAATGCATGCATGTAGCATTCAGCTTCTGATGTTTGAACTCTGACATCATACATAAGAAGGGCAACATCTCGTGATGTACACATAGTATTCAACACTTGTTTTTAAACTAAATTTTATGTTATTTTTTTTTCTGAGTCTTATTGTCGGGGGTCTAGCCTCGATGGGTTCATACATTCTAGAGTAGGAGTGTTTGAACTAGAAATGTTAGACATAAAGAAATAAACAGAAACACAGGATAGGTGGGGGAAGACAAAAGACATTCTTACCAAAATGCAAGGAACAAATAAAGTGACCATCTCAAATACACAAAGCAGCAAGTAAGTACAACCTAGGTCAAAACATCCTGTTAGTATCCATATCCTAGATCAAACCTTCTGTCTATAACCACGAAGGAGGAAGAATAGGCCTGAACTCTCTGACCTTTGGTCAAGGTGGAACAAATCCACATTTGTGGACTCCGACATTTTATATATTCCCTCTCATCTTTAAGTTGGTTCTTTTTTTCCAAAACAAGGAAAAAGAAAATTGGAGGTTAACTGAAGAAATGAAACAGACATAATTTAATTTGTAGAGTTTATTGTTTCTCTTTTGATAATTGTTAAGTGTAATAAATCTTGTTATAACTAGTTCTACTTAAATGTGTACTATAGCTGGCACAAAATCTCATTTTACAAATCAGTCCCTGCACATGCTGTGTTTGCATTGTTTTAAAACAATAAAATGTGTACTCCCAGGACCCACTCTACTGTCGAGTATTATAAAGTATAAAAAGGGTCAATTCAGTGCTTACTACAGAGTGGAAAAATGCTAGTATTGCCACTGTACTTTGCTGATATCAAACTTTTCAGAGACATGCTTTTGCTGTTCTGAAAGAATTTGTTCCACTTGGTAAACAGCCCACCTTACAGGAAGAGCAATGCCAGCGTTCACATAAAGGATGATATTCTTGGCATTATATTGTAAAAACTCAGACAGGGCTCAGAGCCCAAGCTCTATGCTATGCATAGTAGTGATATTTGCAGGTTCTTCACAGTATAGAAAGTCTTTGGTTATTGTCTTTCTTAGAAATAGAGCACAAATATAAATAGCTCAATGGCATACTATACATAATTCTAAAAGAATACTCTTGTTTTTCTCTTCAACCTAAACAACAAAAAAGCAATGAGAAATCTCACAAAATAGCATAGAATACAGAATATTCCAGAGGCATATTGGCATAAACAAGTTATGATGCCTTTTGTTGCAAATGTATGTTGCATGAATAGAAATTTTCTTTCAAATTAAGAAGCTGAAACATTTCCTGTAACATTATATAGCATTGCCTTCTATGTTAATTCTTACTTTCTTGGGAAATTGGTGTTCAGAGTTAATTACTTTCTGGGAAAGGTTTAATATGGCACTAAACGCTGCCACAGCTATAGCCAAATTCAACTGTAAGAGTTAAGTTTGTCTTTTAAACTCAGAAGTGATCAGAGGGATTGTTGGAAGACAGTGCTGCTTGGAGATCACACTTCTCTTTGCTATTTTGAAATACTTGTTCCATATTTATCCATAATTATTACTTGTTTCAATAGAAATAGTTTTATAGTTAGTAATTTGAATGAATTTCAATTATTTCCAGCATAACCAAACTTCAAAATCCTTTGAAAGTCTTTACATATATTTATTGTGTGTTTACAATCTATGTATGTGGTCACTCTTATGCTATGAAATGCCAGTAGAGGTCAGAGAAAATTTTGGTTTTTCTCCCTCCATTATACGGCTTCTGGGAATAGATTGCAAGTCATCAGATTTTGCTATAAATGCCTTTATCTGGTAAACCTTGACATTAGCCCAAATTGTTTAAATATTTTGGATGGCACTGTTCTATCTTCATATTAGAATACAAATGGCCTGGGATTCGAACCTATTTGTAGTAATATTATAGACATCAGAACTACATTTGATTTCATTTTCAGGAAGATGGATGAAAATAGAATATACTACGTTATGTTAGTTAAAACAGACTCAAAGACAAATACTACATTACCTCTCTCCTATATAGATCCTAGCTCCTAACAGTTAAATATTTGTGTCAAGGATGGAAATATTATGCATAAATTCCCAGAAATTATAAAGGGGACCATGTAACTTGAAAACAATAAAAAAGTTTTATTAGAAGAAGCAGAGAAACAATAAAAAATTAAGTTGGAAATTCTGGGGGCAAAGAGGACATCAGTGCAATGAAAACAGAGTGAGGCAGGGAGGCTTAGTGGCATCCTATCTGAACCTGTTACATTCTGATTAAAGTACTATACATGCTGCTGGTGAATAAAGACATCAATGGTCCTCTGAGAGCTGGAGGCTCTCTGCTTCCCAAGAAAAGATCTGTTCACTTGTGCAGCTGAGGCATAGTAGCTAACCACTTTCTCAACATCTTTGAGCCCTGCTGCCCTGTATGGAATCCCATGCTTGGTATTACAATCCTGATAAAAAAAGCTAATGACTGGAGAAGTGTACTAGCTATTCTAGCTGGTACAATAAAATATCATTACCAAGATAACTTAAGGAAGAAAGAATTTGCTTTGGTTTATAGTTCCAGAGGTATAAGAGACCATCATGTAGAGAATATAGGGGAGCAGGTAACAGGACTGTTTCCAGAAGCTTATTTCTCACATCTTCAAATGTAAACACAAAACACAAATAGTAACTTCAAAGTCTACCTTGTAATTTATTTCCTACAAGTCTACATGAACTCCACATCTACAAACAAGGCTGCAAATTGGGACTGAGGATTCAAATGCCCTGCACTGTGGAAACCATTTCTATTTCAAAGTCATAGAATAAATAATAGGTGTATACATAGATACAGCTCATTATTATTTGCCAAATAGTCATCTTGTCAAATTTTCTTCTAAATAATTATGTTTATAACCAATAGATCTGTGCTGCTATCAGCCCTTGTGAGGTGAGTTTCTTACAGTAGACAGCAGTCAGTGGCGAGACACATATGAGTCTGTCTTGTTCTCAGTAAGAAGCCTCCAACTTACTGGGACATCTTAATCAACACCCTTCTAGTGGAGGCTCAAGGAACCTTGCATAAAAGGAGACAGAAAGAGCAAGGAGGAGGATAGAGTGGAGGGATGTGAAATGCTAACTTCTGAAAACAGCACGACCATTACACTGGTGAACTCACAGCTAAAGTGGTTACTTACACAAGATATGCACAGAGTCAAGCCCCCAAAAATGATAACACAGAAGGAGGATCCTTCTTGGGTCCCAAACCTATCTGAGGAGTTATTTTTAGGAAGTAGCTGTTGGGAGAAGTAGGATGTTCCTTTTGAGGTGTTTTCCTACTGGCACTTTGCCCATGTTTTTGTACATGTTCCCACAACCATGCATGTATGGACAGTACAGGTTGGACCTAGCAGTTTTCATAAAGAAAAAATTATAAAAATTATAAATTGCAAATATCCTCCTTCCAAATGAAGTTGGAAGGTGGATATTTCTGTGAACACATGGAAAATTGGAGGAGGAGGAGGAAATTATGTGAGGAGTGTATGATCATATTTTATTGTATACATGTATGAAATTCAATAAGAAAAATAATATATTTGTAAAGAAACAAAAATAATATATATTGATAGGTAAACATTGAAAAGCATGTTTGTTCTTTTGCAAAGATCTATTACACTTGCTTATTTTGTGCATGCAGTGGGAAGTTTGTACAAGAGCATGCCTTCAGGCATGACAGTGTCTTCAACAGAGGTGCTCTCTCACAGGCCTAGAAACCTGTTTTACAACCATAAAATCATTGGTGATAACATTGTGGAACCTTGTGAAGTTCACAAAAATATACAATTGAGTTTCCTTATGAATGCCCTTATACCCCAAAGTCATATTGAAGTTTAATTGAAGTTGAGAAATGCTAACCTATAACAAAAGCATTAGTATTACGTAATATAATGATAATAGATTAACATTTTCATTTGAGGAATGAAACATGCCAGCCTCTCTAGATAACAGAAGGATTATTAAAATTATTTTTTCTTAGTTCTTGACTTTTAACCGCGCATTGTATTTAATGTTATTAAGCATCTCTATTATACAATGTCAGCCAGATTTTAAAAATTCCATTTTATTTTCTCATAAAGCAAATGAAAGATAGTGGCAAAGTTATTGAAGACAAAGCTTATCATTTTTCACTCAAACTAGTTTGTGGGAATTGGAATATAATAGGTTTTTATAAAGTAATTTGACTATTTGAGATATTTAGTTCAAAGTGAAAATAAAATATCTGAGTTTTATTCAGTATCAGTAAATATTTTAATGAAGAATTCAGACCTTTATGTAACACCCAAGTAATTAAAGTGAATTCTTCAGAGATAATAAAATCACTAGAAATATTAATTTATTAGACTTTTTAGAGTACACATTTCTGCATAGGATTAAAATTTATTTGGTTCTCAAGTTATCTTTGTGCAAAACTGACAAGAAAGTTTGTTTCTAAACATTGATCAGAGTAACAGTAAACATAATCATTGTCATATTTTACCAAAATGAATGAAAGAAATTCAGTAGACATTCTATTGTTCATTGTTCAAATACTTGTAGCATACAGGTTGCTAGAATGTAAAAATCAACATGTAAAGACAATGTCACTTTAAAGGTAATTAAGTTGAATAGCATCTTTATCCATTCCCTAAGTGACATCACAGAGGAAACTGGGCTCCCTTCTGTGTTTCTTAGTTTCACTGACAAAATTTTGGTGTAGTGTCTAATGGGCAGGAAAGCTGCCCAGAAGAGGGTAATGGAGGAGAGAAGGAAGAAGTCATGTGTGGCTGTGGCCCATAAGCTCTGTATTGGACGTAAGGATTCTGGAAAGGACACTATCTCATTAAGGAACAAATCAGTCCACCTATCTCTAGTATGGCTTCAGATGGGCTCCTAGGGGTGTCCCTTTTACCAAAGGGACTTATCCAGACAGGCTGGAAATAGAGTTCTCAGTCAGACATTCTGTTCTCTCTGCTTTAATTCAATATGCTTCAAGAAAATAATGACTGTGGGGAAAAAAAAGGTATTTCTTAGCACCCCTCAGTCTCTTATTTTCTGCATAGTGACCAGTTGTGGGTGTCTGCTAAGTGTCTTCAGCTGCAAGAAAACTGTCCTAAGATGAGGATTGAATGATGTATTAATAATGCCCTAAAACTCAAGGTTCTTGGATCTTTGTGTTAAGATTATATGAGCCAGAGGTGGTAGATAACCACAAGGGAGCAGTGTTAGTAGGCACAGCAGGGCAGATGCATAAATCTGCACAGATACTGTGACACCTTAAGCATAATGGGGATATTTGTATCATCTCAAAACAGTTCCTCGAAAGTATTTATTAATGAGGATGGAGAAATGTTTACTTGACCATTGGAGAAAACAGTTGTAAACATTAACAAATTATTTACAAAGAGACAATGATGAATCTTGTATAAAACACATTTGTGTATTCAATTAAGAACAGGCACTATTACAGGTGGGATGGTTTATTATACATATATTATAAATAGTATCTATATTCATAAAGTATGTAATTTTACAGAAATTAAAACTACATAAAGAATTTAAGCACGAAGCCAGCTAGTAAAAGAGGAATACAGAGCTTTTAAGAAGCACAAATTGATTAACTTATTTTGTTGAATTACATAATGTCTCATAATATCAAGCTGATTAATATACAATGGTCTGTGTCAATCGTTAATGGCACATTCCCGTGGAGCAGGACAGCATTAGGGTTCACATACCTGCCATCCTCATCCTCCTGAACTCCTCACCTTGTTAAGACACTTTGCAATGCTTCTGCATTTTGTGTGAACATGCTGTCTTAGCAGCCTAGGTTTTGTCCAGTGCAACCAATTTGTCCTTTGGCAGCATGACACTTCACTAAGGCAGTTGTTTCTACTTGGCAGGAAATTGCTGACACATAAGCTATTTCCCCAGTTACCCTAATTAGAGGTAACAATTATTTAATGAAATATGCACACAATAATTTTAATATTGAAAATACTTTAAATCAAAATGTTAATTTGCTTATAGGATGATGTAGTTCTTATATCCAAATGGGTTTAATCACTTAATAGTGCTTTTTTAAGTCAGACAAATCTTTTGAAAATACAGTTTGTGAGTTTGAAGATGGTTATATAATTTTTTATCTCCACTTCAGGCTTATCCAGGTGCTGAAGCAAGTAGCATGCCCAATTCAGTTGTGCAGTTCTGTCTGCCTGCTGACTTTCGTTGCGAATATTTCCCATTCCTCTTCATTTTTGTTTTCCTTCTTCCTCTTCTTCCTTTCCCCTAATGACAACAACTGAATAAGTATTTTTAATCACAGTCCAAATAGGCTCTTCTCTCCTGAAAAAGGCATCATGAAATTCTGAGTAAACACAATTCCATTGACCCTTTATATTTTAATAAGAAAAAATTTATAAATAAATAAGCATATATCATACTAAAAATATTATTAATATAGAAGGAACTGAAATCCTAAGGAATCTAAGTCTTGTTTTAGAAATGGTTTGGCCAAGTCATGAGAGGAAAGTAACTGCAGCTATCCAGTCTTCAACCCTATTGAAGACTTGAGAAGGGAAATGATATTAATTGAGTAAATAGGAAGTGCAATCAAAAAATTTCCAAAATGTGCAATAAATGACAGAGACAACTGACTACCTCAGCAATCATCCAAAGTCTCATTTGCAATGTTGGAGCAACCAACTATTTTTTAAGGCCTAGAGGAACTGACAGCCCATTTTCCGAAGCAGGAAAAAATTTAAAACCTTCTTACTCTGTCTTAGCAAGGTTTGGCACTATTTTTACTTATATACTGCTGTCCAGTCTGGACATCATGTATTTTGATGTGGTTGAGGCATGGGCAGTTTTTTCCCCAAAGGCCAGTTTTGCCAAAAAGAAAACAAGCTCCAAGTGGAGTGCCTTTGGTGCCCAACATTCTCTTGGAATAGATCAGTGCTGCCAGAAACAATTGTTTCTTGTCAACAGAACCCTAAGTTATTAGAATATCATATTCTACAGTTCTTTGAAGTGGTTGATGATTACCTATCTATATGGAATACAGTCTTGATGTATCAAAAGAACCTGATTAGTCTAACTATAATTATGACAAAATGGAAGACTAATGTCCTATAATTCTTAATACCTATATAGCTAAAGGACTAAGGCTTCATATTAGACGTACTTAAACAACTTTGTAGCACAGGAGGACAATGACCTCAAAATGTGAACAATGTATAAGTATCTTAATCAGAGGTAGAAATAGTGCAATATGATAAATATATTGTAAAATTTTATCAATATACAAAATGCCTTTAAATGAGTTAGAAATAGTCATCCATACAATGTGACAAAATAAATTTGCATAGGTGTACAACTAAGGTAAACCTAAAACAGAGAATCTTATAGGATAACTATTTTTCCTTAAGAATTTTCTTTTTTTTGTTTTCTTTCCTCTTTATTTCAATTTTTATGTTTTTTTCTCACACTGTTGGTATTGACACTTCATTTTTCATCTGAAATAGCACATTTGCAATAAAAAATATTTATTCCTCAATTTCTCCTATGGCACAAAAGACAGTGACTCCTTTGGCCATGTTGATTTGGGACATACAAGAGAATTTTTTTAAAACTACTTTTTCTATCAAAAATGTTAGAAAGTGAAACTGATACTCAGGAGAATGGGATAAAAGACAGAAAGTGTCAGGCCTGATTATCAGCTGGCCCAAGTGTCCTCAAGTCTTCAGATATAGTCTTCAACTTCTTGCTTTTACATAACATGACTGACCAATTGTAAAATACTCATGATCTATTAGTAAACCTGCAACAAATATACCTTACAGGTAAAATTATTTCTGATTTTTACTACTGATTTTATAAAGAACACTGACTAATTTGCCATAAAAGTATAAACTATTAGTTTATACATGACCACAGTAATTCACATATTGTCTTTAAAACTATATATTTTCAAACAATTTTGGTCAATTTGCACACACATGCACACTTATTATTCCCTGTCATTTTTTTCTCCATTTTCCTTCTGGTTCCATATGTGTGGATCTTTTAAAATAAAACTGTGCTTCCATAGCAGTGATAAGATCTGTTGAGGTCTGATGCTCCAAACTCTCATGTCATCTGTGCAGCACAATTTTATCATGTCTACTTCTCTCCTCCATTTAGATCTCCAAAGCAGATTAATTTTTCAGCAATGACGGAGAGAAAGCCTGGTCTGGTAACACAGCCAGCATGACAGAAGCTAAGCCTGCTGTCTGTAGTCAATAATGGATCACTTCCTGGCTATCCGAAATCATTTGCTGCCTTCCAATAAGTATGTATTTTGTTTTATTAAGAAGATTTATGGTTGTTACTAGAGCAAATAGAAAAAAATTCTAACTTAGAGGAGTCCAGAGAAAATGTTCCTGACAGTAGGCAAGAATTAAAGAAAGAGATCTAATGCAAATATTAATGAATGGGATCCAACAATAGATAGCCAACTGTTCTCTGTTAAGGTCAATGGACCTCACTAATCCATGCCAGCTCCTATAGTAAAACATAGTGCCTCCAAAATTCATGGACCACAGCTTTTATTATTGTCTTATAATGTTTCTGATTTTTTCTCACATAAGTGATTACAAAATTCAGGATAAACAACACTACTTTCTTTCATCATAAACTAGAATTATTTGATAGGGGCAAATACTTCTGTAAAGGCTTGCATTTAATGGTTGAAGCAAAGACAATCCATTATGGTAGAGTGCCACAGATGAAGACTCTATTAGAAGATATTATAGTGAGAGTCTTGGTTAACAACAGTTTCTCTTTTGATGAGACAAGAAAGAAAAAAGAGTGTAAGTTCAAAGTAAGATTTCATGTATTTGGTTTTGTGTTGATCAACATGGCCTGGACATGGGGTCTTCTTTAGAAGGCATTTGGTATATCTAGTGCCATTCCATTCGAAAAACTGATTTATCTTTTTCTTCATTTTTTTTTGTTGCACTCGTTGTTATGTTTTTTGTATTTTTTAACTATTAATTTTGCTTCTTTAATTTTCATTTTTACTCTCTTTCTTTGTTTTGGCAAGAGAATTAACAAGAAGTTGTACAGCTGATCATATCAGAGGAGCAGTAGGTGGCAATTGAAGTTCAGGTGTGAGCCTGCCAGAAGGGAAATCCCTGATGGATGAATGTCCACTAGGCATGGTCCCGAGATCACATACTCCAGAATATCTTTTGTTTCTGCTGTGCCTTTGCATGTTTGCTGCTGCCATCTTTCTCTGGTATCTGGCAGAGTGTGAATTGGAGTGGGCAGATCCCCATTATGTGTAACATAGTGTGTTTATCTCATGGAAACATCCCACTCTACGGGGCATTTTTACCTGTGGATTATTACGAAGATGATTTCTTTCTAAACTGTTTTATCAATTGATAACAATAGCATTAGTTTATACAGAGTTTTAGTGAATGAAAATATATACAAGGATGCTTGACAGAGCTAGGACCTTTAAGTTTCACCGAAGGAGCTGCAGAGATCACCATTTAGGTTAATGACTAAGGAAAACAATTGATTCCCTGGTAGCTAGATTGGCTTGAATTCTTTCAATCTTTTGTTAGGAGATGTATTCACAGGTTTCAGGGTGCATCATAGCTGAAACAAAGCTTTGAAAATAACTTAAAGTTAGACTGAGATGTTTCTGTCAAATAGCTTTGAGATGAGAAATCCTAGAAAACAATTTAGAGTTCACAAGGACACAGCAGAGGGCAGAAATACGAGCAGCCCAGTTGATACTAGCTGATGTACTTCCTTTCTAGGGTCTGTTGATGACCAAAGGTGATGTTTCATTTCTTATACCTATTTTTGCTCTCGATCTGCTGATATAAGATACTATTGATGTGTCGGTATGCACCCTAAAGGTTTAAAGTAGAGCTGACTGATTCCTTTTCATATATAAAAGTTTAGGTTTGTTGTTCCTTTAAGATTCAATATATAATTATCTTTCATGATAAGTATTAAAGTAATTGACTCCTTATAACTGCAAAATATAGCCTTTTAGTAAAAACCTGACTGAGGAGAGTATCTTGCTTGCCTATCCAAATTGAATGTATGTGAGTTATTGGGATAATTTGTTTTTCAGCTGTAGTATGTAAAATGTTTAATCATATAAGGGATATGGAAAACGTGCTTTTTTTTACTTGTATCCATTTTAATAATTCACTTGAAAAACAGAATATAGCCACATTGTAATTTTTATACTTTTTTAATTTTTAAAAAATTTTAATTTTTAACATTTTTTTTTTTTTTGGTTTTTCGAGACAGGGTTTCTCTGTGGTTTTGGAGCCTGTCCTGGAACTAGCTCTTGTAGACCAGGCTGGTCTCGAACTCACAGAGATCCACCTGCCTCTGCCTCCCAAGTGCTGGGATTAAAGGCGTGCGCCACCACCGCCCGGCTCAAAAATTTTAATTTTTATAGAGTCTGAAATATTTTGCTGGGTTATATAAGTTGTAAAGGAAAAAATAAATATAGAATTAAAATTAGTTAGTAGGAAATTATCAAAAATGATAGAAGGAAAGCATCAAGAATGAGAGAATGAGGAACAATAAAGATAGAGTTAGGAGGGAAATATCAAGAGAGACAAAAGGGATATTTCTGGATAGAGATAAGAATAGAGAATGGAGAATACAAAAGAAGAATAAAAAGGGTCTGAAAGGAACCATCAAAAGAGTGTGTGAATGTCTTTTTTCCCACCCCCTGAGATAAAAGAAAGTCATCATAAGCACTGACTCCCTTGATTCCTTTGAGCCTTGTGCTGCTGGAGCATGGTTACCTAGTCAGCGATAAAGTTGTGTGACTAGGGACAGACACAGTGGGTCCTGAGAGCAGTTGGACACTAGAAAAGAATATGATCAAAATATATTATAGGAGAAAAAACTAAAACTGAATCCATGTATTTTAGGCCTCGAAAGATTGCTCAGTTATCCAGAGAACTTGATGTTCTTGGAACAGGCTTGGGTTATTCACAGCCCCTGAATGCCAGCTCATAACCTTCCCTAACTCCAGTTCATCCAGTACTCTCTTCTGATCTCAGAGGACACCAGGCGCATGCAAGCAAAACACTCATTCATACACATAAAATTAATAAATGTTTACAAAAGAATCTATGTATTTATAAGTGGTAAGTTTTTATATATTTTAATTAATTATGACTTTATTAAATTAAGGAGATAGGAATCAGCTACAGATTCCAAAGTACATTATAGTACACAAAGGTCTGTGTTGGAGAATATTATTTTCAGGTGTGTGACTTTTGTTTACACTGCATTTGTTTAACTTCATGAATCTGTGATTCCTTTGCCTGTCTAAACACCCGATGGTCTATTAAAGAGATGAACAGCCAATAGCAAGTCAGGAGCAAGGAGAGCTGAGGCTAGCAGCCAAAGAGTAGAAGTAGATACCTGGGAGGAGAGAAGAAAGAAGAGCAACAACAGAACAGGCAGAGGAGGATGTCAGGGGTCAACCACTCACCTACAAAGCAAGCCACAGAGAAAGAAGTTAAGTAAGGTATACAGTAGTAGAGAAAGATAAATAGAGGCAAAAGGTAATCAGGTTAACATAAGAAAGAAAAGCTGACAAGACACAAGTCAAGCTAAGGCTGGGCATTCATAGCTAAGAATAAACCATCAGCTGTGGTTTATTTGGGAGCTGGGTGGCCTAGCCCCCCAAAAGCTAAAAGAAGGAAACAACACAAAACAGGTCTGGGTCCTCCAAGTCTCTTGATTTTATTCATATACCAATAGGATGAGAGCCAAGTTAGTCATCTTGATCAAGTTGATAACTCTCTAAGTGAAGGAAAAAGAAAATATCATCTTTTCTGTTTTTAAACAGAGATGGCAGTTCCTGACTTTTCTTTAGTAAACAAAAAACAAAATATGCTTCTTAATTAGTCTTTTGTTGTGGAAATAAATCCTTTTAAGTCAGAGAGAGCCTCAAAACCTGATTAATTTAGGCTTTAAGAGACATTTTTTTTTTCCCCTACATTGAGGCCTTATTCCTCACTGTAAGAAGATAGGAAATTTTGGCTTTCCTTACAGCCAAGACTTAACCAAGAAGTTTAGCTTCAGGCTCTTTTCCTAGAAAATAGTCAAGCCATATATCTTTAAGATCAGAGTAACTGGCTTATCTAGGTCTGGGATTAAAGGCTGAGCAGTGTGGCTGGTTTACTTTCCAAATCCTCAGTCAAGCTATATTTATTAAAATACAATTGCAATGCCACTACAGTTCCCCTTTGTGTCTAAAATAAAATGGAGGCTATAACTAATATAAGAAAAATTAGGTACAATAAGAACAATAACTATATGCAATATATACAGGTAATAAACATAAAGGGGGTTGATAATAAGTGGTTAACAGTCATAGTAAATCTCTTTAAAAACACGGGGGGATATGATATAGAAATGAGTACTTTATATTGGTATGGGATTTGTTTTAATGGTACAAATTTAAGGTCAAATTTGTTATATGTACATTTATACTTTTGCTTAAGATGTTATATTTATATAGCTCATTTGAAAATATATTGTGTAATTTGAAATTGTAGATTAATAGGTAGTCATATAATCTATAGTTATGTTAGTTAGGTTTTCTGATATAAGAGATACATTTCTGTTAGATAGTTAAACTTCAACAATTCAAAGACCTACAAAATATGGCATATAAAATGTTCTAAGAAATTAGACTTATCTTCAGAATGATAGAAGTCTGTTTATGGCAGCACAAATTACTTCAGAAAGGTTAATGGATATTGAAGAAACTTGGTATGGAATTTGCCTTCAATGTGACAAGGCTAGCTATTTGGGCAAGAATCTTCTCTTGCCTGAACTATTTGATGGTATGGTGTATGAACTGGACATACAGGACGCACAGAAAAATAACACTGAACTGCTTGTTTGTTTCCTGGTCACTCAGACTCCCGAAATAATCACAAAGAAACTATATTATTTAAATCACTGCTTTGCCAATCACTTAAGTGTATTTCTGGATTACTCTTATAACTTAAAATACCAATTCTATTAGTTTATATTTCACCACAAGGCTTGTGGCCTACCAGCAAGGTTCCAGCTAACAGCTCATGTCTTTCCCTCTGGCAACTACATGGCATCTCACTTCCCAAGTGATTAACCAACTCCATAATTAATGTCTTCAATAATCATCATCCTCTTGAAATAGATTGGTGCTGCCAGGAGCAGATGTGTCTCACTATCATGAAAAGTCCTAAGTTCTTAGGACATTTAAATGCCATACTCTGTTAGTCTATGAAAAGTTTGAAGAAAAACTATACATATGACTCTCTATTATTCTGTATTTCTTAATTATACATTACATTTTTATTTTTTTATAAAAAGATTTATTTTTATATTTATTTATTATGCATACCATATTCTGTCTGTGTGTATTCCTGCAGGCCAGAAGAGGGCACCAGACCCCATTACAGATGGTTGTGAGCCACCATGTGGTTGCCGTGAATTGAACTCAGGAGTTTTGGAAGAGCAGGCAATGCTCTTAACCACTGAGCCATCTCTCCAGCCCAATATTACATTTTTAAATGAGCTGCACAAACACAATATCTTTATTAAGAGCAGAAATATGCATATGACAAAATTGACCTTAAATTTGTATCATTAAACCAAGATTCATAAAAATGCAAAAATATTCATCTCTATAGCATAACCCCTTTAAATATCAAAAAATATTTATGAACAACCATTTAGGGAATTTGGGTGTAGTTCTCTTCAAATTGCTTCCTGCTTTTTGTTAGACAAATTAATTTTGGGGGGTATTTATGGCAACCTTTCATGGAGTCTTGGTCCATCAAACCACATTAGTCTGGAAAGATTCTACAGTTTCTCATCCTCTGTGAAAACAAAAGAACCTTGTTTCAAAAGCAACAGATCCTTAGACCCAAATTTTAAAGTCAAGATACCATTCAAACATATATGTTGGCTTTGCTTGCAGCTCATACAATGTAATGTCTCTCTGTACTTAGTGCCTTGAAAATCAAATAATTTAAAGAAAGCACAATGAATACATAATCCAAACTCTCTGTGTGTATTCCATCTTTACATGGCTTATTTTCTTTACTCCTTTAAATCTATGACTATCTGTATTTTGTCTCTTTAAAAACTTTGTTATTTTTTTAAAAAAAATTTACTTCTTTTTATAACTATGCTCTTTTCTTTCTCTCTCTCTCTCAAGCCTACATATATTTATCCAACAATGTGACTCATTTAGAGGTCTTTTTCATCTGAGTCTGTCTTTATTGTGTATCTGTAATTATTTTCTCACTAGAAGTGTCTTTTAAAAAATGCTAAGCAGGAATGGCTAAGGCAAACACAGCCCTGCCTGCTTTCTCTACCCAGTTCCACAGGGTGGAGGCATGTTTGCTTCCTCTGTGTACCATCCACATTGCCCCATTTTGAGGCACACAGCAGGTCTATACTGCCATTAAGCAAGTTGTAGCACTCTGTTCACAAACCCCATTTAAATGCTTGGTGGCCAGACCTCCAGAAATCGTCAGAGCCATTTGTGCTGGCAAATGAGTATGCCACCATCAGGAAGACCTCTCTTAAAGGAGCTGCAGCATGACAAGAGCAAGCAGAGCCCACCCTCCCTTAAAGAAATGCAGATGCTGCTAAACTTTGGTTTTTAGTGTCTTTTTAGTGTCTATATTCCTTTCCAAACCCTCTCACTGAACGAAGTAGTATCAATATACAAATCATCTTAAGCAGTAATAGAAAAATAATAGGAGATTGAACCTTGGTGTTGCAGGCCTTTCATCCCTAGCACTCAGGAGGCAGAGGTAGGTGGGTCTCTGTGATTTGAGGCCACTCTGGCTTGTCTACAAATCAACTTCCAGGACAGCCAGGTATGTTGCACAAATAAACCCTTTTTCAATGCTCCCCAAAAAGATGAGAGAGAGAGAGAGAGAGAGACAGAGAGAGAGAGAGAGAGACCCATAACCTTAGTTCTTATCTAGTTATATATCAGAGGAAACCACACTCATGGCAAGTTACCCCCAAATTTCATTGGCTAAACAGATGGAGTTCCCACAACATACATTAGTGCCATTGCTGCACCTATAGACAGGTGATCATTCCACATTGTGTAGGCAGGGACTTCCTTGCTTCTGTCATGGTGCATTCTCCCAGCTACTTTATCTTATACTCTTGGAGCTTTCCAATAATCCTCTGTCCACCTTCTATATCGCCAAAGTAGCACTGAGATTAAACTGCGTACCATAGAATTTAGCTTATTCATTCATTTTTTTTTAGTATAAACTAAATTTTAACAATGAAAATGTCAGTAGACAAGCTAGCATGGAGAGTGGAAGTCATATGGGGTCCCCAAAAAAGAACTACAGAAATCTAATGCTTGCTGAAAAATGGATCTTCTCCCATTGATGAGCCCTCGAATGGCTGTGTAATACAAAGTGATTAGCCCTGAAACTCTATATGCATATCACTCATACAGCTGTACCGTACAGCTTTTAAGGCACTACTAGAGAACAAACTCTGGTAATCAGGATTTCATGACAAGCATCTTGATCTGCTGAGCCAAAAAATTAAATTCTTAATCAATTAAATATAGACAAGCCAAAAAGTAAATTTCAGTAAATAGCATGACCTCAAGTTCTCAGTATTTTTCCTGATTTCATTCACTCCAAATATGTTTTATTGAAGTGCCATGTGGCTCCTGATGAGCAGAACTGTGGCTTCAGCAGTCACACAACTATTAACACCATCAGGAAGATGTTAAAGTCTCTCGTCAGCCCTTTTCTCCTTTCTAGACCATGAGTTCTGATTCCACTTCTCCTCAGGCCACCACCACCTCTGCCATCCTGTTCTGCACTGACAATCACACTGAACATTTGCCAAGAGCAGAAAAACAGTTCAGAAGAGTGTTTTTACTTCGCATCCTCTCACCTTCTAGTAATTATCAGAAGTTGAGCCTTATACTGTTTCTTTTAGTACTAAGCGTAGCAACATCTTGCTTTTGGCCCAAATTACTCCATGATGAAAGAGACTCTGTTTATTTTATCTTAATTAAAAATTTATTCCAGAATAATTATTCTAGTTTACTTAAAATTTCTGTTTTGATTTTAAAGTCATTTCTACCTATTTG
This sequence comes from Microtus oregoni, assembly GCF_018167655.1. Classification (NCBI taxonomy): domain Eukaryota; kingdom Metazoa; phylum Chordata; class Mammalia; order Rodentia; family Cricetidae; genus Microtus; species Microtus oregoni. The sequence continues at coordinate 13,295,153 of NW_024543077.1, read as the reverse complement.
AGCCAGCTTTCCTTCTGTCTTGAAGAATAATTACAATCAAACCACTTCCTATCTAGGAACTATTTAGTTCATTTTCTTTCCTGTAAAATACTCAAATTTTACATACATAAATACATACATACCTACATACAGACACCTACATACCCACATACTCTTAAATACACACAATACACACAAACACACACATACACCCACATACACACCTACACACACACACACACACACAGAATCTCCATTTCTTTCATGAATCTACTTGTATTGATCTTTTGGTCATGTGAAAATATCAAATTTTACTGCTATGAAAGATTTCCAGATGCTAAATCTAGAGCTTAACTTCCTTAGATTCAGTGATCTATTATGTCATTTGAAAACCAGCATCATTCTCTTGACAATGAAATACTTCCTTCACTTATTTATAATTTATAACAACACAGATTATTCTTTTTCTTCTGAGCCTCTGTTTAAGGTGAGATCTAGCTGCTTACTGTGTGCACTAGTTTTTATTACCAACTGGACAGTGAGAGATTGTCTTGGCTGATGATTATGCTTCTGTCTGTGGTGGTACATTTTCTATGCATCAAGACCAGGTTTGTAGAAGAAATAGTGTCTAAATAAATGAGCAGCATTTCTCCATTTCAGTTCCTGACTGAACATCTTTTATTGATGGTTATGACACAGAGGTTTAAGCCAAACACTTTCTTCTACTAAATTGCTTTTTGTTGAAGTGTTTTCTCACAGCACCATAAATAAATAAATAAATAAATAAATAAATAAATAAATAAATAGTATGGCGAGTTTAGGTGATTCTAATGTGTAACATATATTTCAGAGATTGTTTACTTAAAATCAATTATACCTTCATGTTTTTTTAAACAAACCTCATTTAAGTCTATTTATAAAATTGAGAGGTTAGATTACAGAAGTTTACATAAATGAACTGGAATATTGTTTTTTCAACTTTAGAGTACAATTTCTTCTGTGATGTAAAACTCTACTAATATTTGATTTTTTTCCCACTGTTCAATTCAGCAAGTTTACCTGAGAATCACTATAACAGTGGTGTTAATGGGAACAGAGGCAGATTTGCCCTTGAAGGAACATTGGGTAATATCTAGAGACATTTTGATTGCCATCTCTGCTGTGGATACTATCATTCAATATATTGAGGTCAGGGTTTTTGCTGAACATCTTGTAATGCATTAGACGACCTCCCACAGCAAAATTTCTGCCCCAAAATATGAGTGATGACAAGGTTGAAAAGTCCTTCATAAGATAAGCACCTAAAAGTGGAAAAGTTCAGAAATAATCTTTTAACCACCAACTTATAAATATATGCCATTTGACAATTTAAGAAGAAATCACTGGAGTACAAATAATCTATTTTTATTTGCAATGCTATAGTATCTTAATTAAAGTAGTTCAGAAAAAAATAACACAAAGAAGTTCAGTAAATCCACGCTGTTTTTAGGAGGAATTTTTAGTTGGTATCATTTTTTTTAAATGTTGACAATTTCATGCATGAATATCAAGTCTACCTCCAGATCCTTCCTTTCTATTTCTTCCTTAAACCCCCCTCTTCCTTCCTAATTCATACATTCCTTTTCTTCCTTACTCCTTCTTTCTTTCCTTCCTTTCTTCTTTTTATGATATCCATTGTATATACTTAGTATTCCTTTTCTTCCATACTCCTTCTTTCCTTCCTTTCTTCTTTTTATGATATCCATTGTATATACTTAGTATTACTTGTCATACATGTGTAGGCTTTCAGGAGGTGCTTATCACAAGAAAGCCTACCCTCCCTTCCTGAGAAGCCATCTCAGACAATAACTCCTAGATGAGGGGTGGAGCTTCAGGAGTCTCTCCATGATTGAGGCAAGAATTTGACTGGCTTGTTTTTGTTCAATTCTCATATATACAGTCATTCAGTGAGAGCAATGTCCCTGTCATGTTCTGAAAATTCTGTTTGCCTGAAAATATCTAGGATGCTACAATATTTTCATCTTCTCTTCCATGATAATCTTCAAGTCTTGAAGAGGAGGCTGTAGTGTTGATGTGGCACTAAGAGTTCAGAACTTCACAGTCTTTTGCTTTTTGCTTATTCGCTAGTTGTGGGTCTGTGTATTAATCACCATCTACTTCAAAAAGAAGTTTCTCTGATGAGGGTTGAGAGATATAAAGAGTCAAGTCAAATCAAGAATTCCATTTATTACTGTGAGTGTCAGCTTATAAGGGTTAAGTGACATCATGTGATGTGGGGGTACCTCCAGTCAATGAGAGACAGCCAAGCCCTCTCTCTGGCTGGAGGAGTGTCTACCTAGTTTTTGCTATTTCATCCTTCTTGGCTTCCTTGAACTCGAGCCAGGATTTTCTTTGTCCTAGAAACCCTGAGGTACAGGGCATGAAATAATTTTGTCCCAACATAAGCTCACAGAAAACATATGTACAAAACTTCAAGTAACTCTGCTAAAGATATCCTTACACATACCAATAAACATATAGTTTTGTCTTCTGCTCCTCCAGTAATGTGTGTTCTCCTATGAGAACCCTGACCTATATCAGTAATACAGTTTTGGATGAGATTAATTAATATCCATCTTAGTTCTGAATATGTACAATTACTAACATTGTTTTATCTCTCTTGTAAATGTTATAGCTTGGCATTAATTAGCATTAAATCTTCTCACTCATCTATGTTCTACTCAAGAGTCAAAATATAGCACCTATCATTACACCTTTGAGTTTAAAATTCTTTGAAATATCAAAACATCAAGATTTTATATCAGCTTCACTTCTGACTAACTAAATGAACTTGCAAACGTTCTCAAAAATTGTATATCATCTTATGAAGCCAAACTTTATACTCTGAAGCCTATATCAATATTCAGATATCACACAGCCGTTCATTTATAGTTTTCATGTATATTGACATTAAAAAATATACATTTTAATTCCCCACTTTTACAGTGATTGTCAAATGAGCAATAGTAATTGTGAGTGACGCAGAGAATTCAATAATGAGAAGACATTTCATAAATAAATATAATGAAAACAGTGACTATTCATTTGTAGTGCATAAGTCTATTGGGTGAACTATCAGATTTAATTTGATAACAAATCTTGAGTATAATGAAAGATTATCTCTGTGAAATACTGGATTCATTAGGCACTAAGTTCATGCATTAGAGAGTTTAAATGTGAGAAGTGATCATACAAAGAAAATTTATACACATAGCATATAGGAAAAATGGCTGATTTATGAGAGTGAAGGAAAACTTCTTATCAGCTTCTTCTTTGTAGCCTCACCATTTAACTTGTACACTTAAAAAAATACCATGCCATTTAGGGCAGAGTGCTTGGAATTCCCTTATTCTCTACACCTTCCTGAACTGTAGCCTCTGTCTTAATGGCCATCTTCTGTAAGAAGTCTCTTAAAGGAGGTTTGAGCAATGCATGTCATTTAATCTTCATAACATTTCCACAATAAGCAATTTTATTTTCTGCACTTGGGCTCATGTAACTGAGCATTAATAATTTTAAAAGATAAGTCATGAATTATAATTTTCAGGGTTGAATCTTTTATATCAATTTTTAAAAAAATAAATTAATTGAATAAGCAAATTTTATTAAAAGTAACTCCAACAAAGCTAGAGTTTTTCCAGTATATTTAATCCCTGCTTAATATCCTGCTGTTATTAAGTCACCAAAATTTAAATGGCATGTTAAATTGCATCAAATTAAATATTTGAACTGTTTCCCATACTAGGGAAATACAGATATTTGTCAGTAATTTTTGCATTTATTATCAAAGTAACAAAACTATCTTGACCCCTGTACTCAAAATTAGAATACTAAACAGCATGTTTCTTCAAATAGCATGGATTTATTTGGCAAGACAATATTTTCGTGACAAATGCCAAGAACAGTCAATTTCATACAAGTTTATTGATGTATAAAATCCAGATTTATTAACATTTGTGAATTGTTCCTTTTCTGTTATTAAAGTATTAAATACAAACACACTGAGACTCCTTTAAAATACTTTATAATCATCTCTAATAGATGCTTTTATTTATAGTAAGTTTTTTTCTTTTCTCAACATCAATCTAGTATGCATTATGAATTTTGAATATGAAAATTGGAAATTATAATTTTATTCAAAACAGATTTAAGATGATTACAATAAATTCTGATCCTCAATGAAATGTTTGTTGTCTAAACATCTTCTATAGCTATTTTATATTACACATACGTTATGAATTAATATATATGTTAACAATGGGAAAATAAACAATCGATCCATTTATTGACAGCTATGGTTGATGTGGTTAAGTAGAAACATAGAGTGTAATATATAGAATGAAACACATTAGGGAAAAGGTTAAAGCCCATCAATTAAGCAGTAGAGACAATATTGGACCTTCATGTGGAAGAGGATTGATAGTATTCATGGTGAAACTGTACCCGGCTCAATAAATCCAAGAATCCTGTCTTCTTCTCAAAACAGAAGCCATATTTGAGAAATGAATACAAAAGCAAGAATTTAAAAAATTTCAGGACAGATACTTTGGAACTAGACAACAAACTGGTGAGCTATTCCTTGGGGAGGACCAGCTCTCTAATTCCCAGCTTTACCTTGCTGCTCCTAGTTACTCATGTGGTGTTGAGGCCTCGTGGGCTTTTCTTCATCATGTTCAGAATATCAAAAATTAAGCAAGTTCAGTACCCAATAAACTAGAAAAGTCTGATGTGGTAACAGATTATGGCAAAACTAAGAATGAATTAATTGTTAATGACTTTATTTATTGAAAGATACTAGGTCTAGAGAGTTATAAGCACTCACGCAAGCTGTTCCATTAGGGTTTCTTAAGGTTTTATGTTGAAGCATTTCATTCTGGGAACCTCTTAAGAAGACAAATTCTCAGAGGGAACAAACTCAAACTAGTTTTGCATTTAACAATACATATTTAAATAAGCTTGTTAGAAGAGTGTAAAATTCTTTTGAAAACTGCTACACAAAATATCGAAATGTGGTTTCAGCAGCTTCAACTTATCTGAACTCAGGCAGATACTTATTGTTGATAATTTTATATGCTTCCTGGCACACACCAGATTTATTTTTACTGCACTGAAATGTCCCTAAGATATAAGCTACTTTATGCACTAAATAAGCTTCTTTTTAAATAATAAATTATATATTTTAAGACTGTAATTTTAGAGAACTTTTTCCATTATTTTTGAAAGTGGAGAAATAAGGACATTCAAACAAATATAAATACTGATATGCAAAAGATGTAAATCCAAAATTGCAAGCAAAATGTTAAATTTGCAAGTAGATTTAAAGAGAGAATGTTGTGGAATAAAAAATACAAAGCCTTCTTATAAGATGCAAAATTCTAGAATGTGATAAAATCCTAAACATAAGTGTAGCTGTTATTCAGAAACACTAACAAGATCTATGTTATGATAGGTACAGTCTAGTTAAGTCTACCTGTGATCTTTTTGGGAAATTGACAAAGAAAGCAATGAATAAATAAATAAAATTTAAATATTGAGTTAAGCTAATCAGGCCAGTAGAAAAGTGAGAAGCTAAAGCATCCTTAAGATGGTAGCAAAGTGATATATATAAAGCACAGTCAGTGGTTAGGGCCATTCTTGTATGGAATGCCACATGCCCTAATGTTACAGGGTCCTCGTACATCATCACCAACAGATCAATTTAGAGTACATGCCTACCATTTCTTTGATCATCCATTCTATTTGTCCTTATTGTGTCAACCATGAAGGATTTTCCTCCATAATCAGCAATACTATGCACAAACAAGGTGAATTCACAATCCTTTGTTAAAGCTTTCCTATGTTGTAACTGTCGTGCATACATACATATACTCTTAAATTTTAAGTATTAGAAGTCATTCAATTTGCATCACGTGTTTAACGTAAAACCAGAGTCTGCTTGTGATTTAGCTAGTTAAACAACTTCTAAAAAAATCATGACTCATTCTCCATTTAACTGAGTTTTTCTTCTTTTTTAGAAATTGCTTCATCATGGGAAGCTGACAGGCATGGCGTGTGCTGCTATTTCCCAGAAAAGTGAAAAAAAGAGAATGACAGGTATTGGATACATATTTTTGAAATTAATCTCTGTCTATGTCATGCTGCTTCTGGTCACAGTGACTATTGTGGTATGATTTCTAAGAAGACACTCTGCAGGACAGTCCCTTTCCTACCTTCTCTTCCAGTATTTCTTCTGGTCTAAGGTCTTTCTCATATTTCCTTTCTGAAAATTCTGACTCATAATAATATTATAGATTCGTCTATAATAATGGTGTTATCTATTTATTTGAAATATCCTGGTATAAACATCTAATTTGATAATGCCTAGTACTCGGTATATTTCCTTCTATTACAGTCATGCATGCCTAGAGAAGAAGGGATATTAATTCTCTGAGGGAATGCCTCCGAGGTGGAAACTTGACAACACACATGTCTTTCTAATGTTGCACTTTTATGTACCAGTCTTTGCCACACACTTCTGCATAGCAGAGACCATAGCAAAGAAGTTGGGGCCTTTTGCCGAAGAAGTTAAAGTAATCATATAGGAGTTAATTATTTTGAAGAGAGTAAGGAATATTTGCACACACTGTCCTATGAACTTCATCCACAAAAAAAACTTTTTAGTCGCTTGGGTACTCTACAACTGACCACTTTATATCATCTTGGTTAGAACCATAGTGCTGGGACAGTACTTTCTCATTAGATTTTTTTCAATATTTTCATTGATTTTTTTAAATTTTTACTTATTTATTTCTTAGAGAGGAAACATTTATTTTGGTTTACATATTGAGAATACAGTTCTGGTGATGGGGAAGTAGGGGTAACAGAAACTTGAAGTAGGTGGTTACACTTCATCCACAGATGAGAGATAGAAAGCAGTAGATGTTCATGCTCAGATTGCTTCCTTCATTTTATCCCATCAGAGACCCCAGCTCATGGAGTGATGGCGCCACAGTTAAAATGGATCTTCTCACCTCAATTAACCTCCTCTAGAATATCCTGTGCAGGTATGCCTGTAGGCTCATCTAATCTAAATAGTCCCTCACAGGTGTGCCCCGTGTCTTGCCTCTCTGGAGATTATAGGTTCTGTTTAGCAGGAAATACTAACCATCAGAATTCTATGTCTATTTGACACCAAAGGTTTCAGTCTTAAACCATAACCTGACTTCTTTTGTCCCTGGAGTCTCATGGTTATCTCAGAATGCAAAACACAATCAGTTCCAGTTTCAAAGTCCCCACAGTCTTGAACAGTTCCCACACTGTTGAATAATCCAAAGTACAAATCTTCAATTCAAGGCAATCTCTTAACTGTATGTGAATTAATATAAAATAATGTTACATACTTTCAATATACAATGGCCTTTAAATAATTACATAATTTCTCCCTTTTCTGCTTCCTTTAAACCATTAAATAATCCTGATCCTCACACTATTTCAAATTTATGGCCTATTTAATTACTCATTGTTACATGCATATATATAATATATATTAATATATTCCCAAATATATTCTCAGTTTGTATAATGTTACTCATGATTGCTTTACAGTAAACTCTCCAGTAACAGAAGAAATATGTGAAGCCATACTGAGACTTCTTCAGTTGAATCTCAACTTCATTCATCTCAAAGGTAAACATAGCCTATAAAACTACTGCTATATTTCAAATCATTTGGTTTTACCATGATCTTATTCTCTTTTAGTATTTTACTGTGTTTATCAGGAATACTATCTGTGATTACAGTCATAATTCTTTCTACCCATCATCTATCTATCTATCTATCTATCTATCTATCTATCTATCTATCTATCTATCATATATATAGCCTCACTATACAAGTCTATGTATTTGTTTATATGTATATATACATACATAAATACATACATTATATACATCCTTTCATGGGCCTTTTCTATATAGAATAAAATGCTATACTATTACTTCAATGTTTAAAGAAAAATGTGGTAAAGATAATAAACTTAATATTTTAATTTCTTTGTGGACACACTATTTTTATTCTCTATTCTAGCATCAATTAAAAGGAATTTTTAGAGGACACTGAAAGGCATTTCAGCAAAGGTACTGCATAGTTATTGGTGTTAGGCATGTTTTGCTCAGTTTTCTTTTTCAAGACTATCCTTTACATTTATAAACAGTGTCCGGAAAGTTATTTTTACAAATACTGATGGTTTGTTTCTATGGAATTTTTATATAACAAATCTTTTATGACACTATTAGCCTAAAAACCTGATATAGAGAAATTAATCTAGAACAGGTCTGGCAAGTTCGCTTTCACAGTTCTGGAAGGTGCTGTGCAGGCAACTGTGGAAGAAAAAAAAATCTGCAGACCTACCAACCTGTCGAAGCCATCAACTGCAATATCAACCTACAGTACAAGACGTGTGCACTGCGGGATGGTGGCAAAACCTTTGTGAGGCATCCAGCTGCTCTCAGGATTTGGAGTCCTGTTGGGGGAAGCTGCGTATAGTCCCAGCTACCCAAAATCAAATAATCCTACAGAAAATGTGTTAATTAAATCACTGCTTGGCTCATTAGCTCTAGCTTCTTATTGGCTAACGATTACATATTAATTTTATCTATTTTTATTAATCTGTGTATCGCCATGAAGCTGTGGTTTACTGGATAAAGTTCTGGCATCTCATGGCTTCTCTCTAATTCCACCTCCTTTCTCTCAGCATTCAGCCTAGTTTTCCCCATGTAGTTCTGTTGCCCTGTGACTCTGTTATAGGCCCAAAGCAGTTCCTTCATTTATCAATGATAATCACAGCATACAGAGGGAAATCCCACATAAGAGTCCATTTCAAAGAACGGACCCATCTCTGGTACTGTAAAATCAATAGAAATGCCACCATGGGAAGGGGCTAAAGGTATTTACTATTGTTCAGCTAAGTAGACAGGTTGTCAAACTGCCTGCTTAATCTTTATTGTTTTAATACGTAGTTTAATACTACACTTAGCCTTAGTCAGAGAAGTGTTTCTTTCCAATGAATATTGGAATACACAGACTCTGAAATACTGAAGGTGCTAAATATGTGGTTGAATGAGTGTTTAACTCTGTCAACAATGCTTTTACCCTTCTGCTGTAAGTTTAGGAAACACTGAAGAAAAGAGTGGGGAAAATATAAGAGTCATAATGTAGGCTATGAAATGCTGCTTTTTGATCATAACCCAGCCATTGCATTCATGAGCTGCAGAAGCTTCAATTGCCTGCACTGTGTTTTCAGAAGATTAAGCCTGCAAACAATCAATCATTGATGCGGAAGGAGCTCATTGGGCTTCACCTTTTCCTGCTGAATGAACTATTAGCTATTGATGATTCAGGGGTATGGAAGGGGGTAATTATCTACAGTTATGTACCCACTGCTGAGCCCACCAGGCCCTAATGGATATCTCCAAAACCATTGTCCCACAGATGGCCCTGCTTAGACGCAGAGGGTCACAAACGCCTACAAAATTAAACAAAATGACATGAACATTGGCGAACGGCATGTCGTGAGATGAGTCATTGACAGTGGTGGGAGAAGGATAAAGACGATAGGAGGTGAATACTGTCAGAATGTGTCCAATGTATATGTGAAATTGTCAAAAAAGAAATTTAATAGTAAAAACACAGGTTCTGGTTGTCAACATTGTCTATATACTTCACAAGAACCTTATTTTCTCATCTTTACAATTTTGAGATAATATTTTAAATGTATCTAAATATTATGTTTTTTGTTAACAATATTATTGCTTATGCATCTAGAAAAGATTCATTATTATTTGAGAAGAATACTATCTGTTTTATTATTATTATTATTGCCTTTTTTAACTTATTTATTTATTAAAGATTTTTGTCTCTTCCCCGCCACCGCCTCCCATTTCCCTCCCCCTCTCCCAATTAAGTCCCCCCCCCCCCTCAGCCCGAAAAGCAATCAGGGTTCCCTGACCTGTGGGAAGTCCAAGGAACCCCCACCTCCATCCAGGTCTAGTAAGTTGAGCATCCAAACTGCCTAGGCTCCCACAAAGCCAGTGCGTGCAGTAAGATCAGAAACCCATTGCCATTGTTCTTGAGTACTCAGTATTATTGCCTTTTATCCACTGTCTAGAACTTTAATTTGACTAGCCTAGCATGTTGTAAGTATCTGGCCAAATATTTAAAAAGCTTATCAAAAATTAAATAAGCACATACCATACAAACTAGAAACTGCATTCTAAAGAATTTAATTAAATAAAATGTCTTAATTTTATTTTTCCATTGCATTTGATTTACTAATATTAACTCTAATATTTAGTACTTTTAAGAGTGAATATGTATGAGATCATTGTATTCTCCAAAAGATACCATTTTACTTCTTCCTGGCCTATCCAAATAACTTCTTTTTTATTATTATTTTGTTATTCCTCAATACATTAGCTGATCAGAAATAACAAAGCAAGATCATTCTTAGCATTTCCCTAGCTCTAAGGAGAAATCATTATCAACTTTGCTACTTTGTTTGTTGAGGAATTTTCATATATATTAGTTATTTTATTAGACAGTCTTTCTCTGTTCTGGTATGTGGGGTGTTCTTATTATTAGGACTTACTTTTGTCAAATTTTCTTTGGAAACTATGTGCATAATAATACAGATTTGTTGTTTATTAATTGATGAAGCACTATAGTGGTCTTTATATACTTAATTAACCTTGAATTTCTGGAGTAAATATACATGACTATTTTTTTCTATTTCTTTTTTAATATTTTATAGTATATGTAGTTTATGTAGTTTATTTTTTATTGGTGAGAAGTTGTATACTTTAAAGATATTTATTTGAAAATTTATTTTTCTCTTGTGATGTCTTTGAATTTTGGTACTAAAGTACTAGCTGATCATGGAATTCAGGGCAATTGTTTCTTTGTCTCTAATTTTTGGTGAAAATGGCTATATTAATTGTTTGAAAACCTCTCAGAGATTACTATTGAAGCTGTGTGCCTGCTGAAAGGCATTTACTTGCTAATATAGTTCATTTTGAAGCTCTGCTGCTGAGAGAATCTACTTTGGTCCTTTCTAAAATCAGTTTTGGAATTGGTGTACTACAAGGAAGATCTGAGTTCATCTAAATTAGTCTGTACTAAAGTTTCCATGGAATTTCTTCTTTTATTAGTATTCCTTTTGGAATCTGTAATTGTATTGATGAGATCTTATCTTTCTGATATTCATAATCCAGGACTTTGGCTCCTGATTGTTATGCTGTTAAGTCTCACTAGGATTTTTGAGTTCATTCATCTCTTCAAATCAACCAATATTTGCTTAGTTGAGTTTCTTATTGTTGTGGAGAAGAAAATCTTCTCTATGTTTTAAAATCATATAGATGCAGATAAAAACATATAAATATAAAGAAATATATTTCCTTCCAAAGTACAGATGTTATCAAGAACGCATGTAATTACTGAGCATCAAGACAGGTTTTCATCTATATGTTTAACATTTAATGACTGTGCTACATTCATCAATTTCTTGGCTTCTGTAAGTCATAGTTTCCATATCTGAAAAACAGAGCATACACAATTTATGTCCTATAGTTATTTTAGGAACAATCAGAATTATAAAGACAAAAGCTATATACACATATATACATATGAGTAGAGAGATCACCATTAAAGGAAAATATATGAAAGAGAACTGTAACCATTCATTATAACCCAGCAATACAAAGATATATTCATATTTCTAAGGAGACATTAAGCAATCATAATAAACATAACTCAAATGCTATTTATTCTAAAACACTGCATGTGCTGTTATTTTCTTGACAGAATGAATGATGAGGGTTATATCATATTGCTTTGTAGAAAGCATTGCATGAGATGATTTTTTTAAAGAACAAAATATTAGATCTTTGAATTCACATTTCAAAAATGATTTTTTTGCTATTGATTTATTTGTTCTCTTTGATAAATATGATCATCTTTGATAAATGGACTATAAAAGTCTTGTGTGCTCTTTCTTTATTTTTAATGTGTCAGAATATCAAACACAGTAACAGAAATCTGGAAATTCAAGCAAAGGTTAAGTTGATGAGTGTTCACACTGTGTGGGTTGTGCCCAGTATTTCAAAACAAATCCAGAACAGATTTGCGGGTGGTAGAATTGATGAGTTCTTCCCCAGTTAGTAGAGAAAAAAATGATCTCTGACTCAAAGGGCAATCTGATAAAGAGAACTTTTAAAGATAGAAAATGATGAAGGAGAAGGACCCTTTCTGAATGTCATGTACTAATTGGGTATAGAACATCTGCTGTTAAATCTGACAGAACATAAACCTAATGTTGAACCAGATACAATTTGGACCACAGCGAACTACGTTGACCTAATGGATTAGCCTGATAGTCAGTCTTTCTGTATTAGTCATATTAGACTCAGTCTAATAAAGAATTTAAAGTGTAAAATTTAAATTTAGCAAGTGTAGAATTTAAAGCCTTTAAGCAAAAATGAGAAATACAGCTTTATATACCATTTTCTTTTAATCTGTTTCTATCTTTCAATACTCCAACTTTTGATGGTAAGCATGGGGAGGTGGAGTTAATTACAACAGTTCCCATTTGAATGAACTTGATTTCTCACTTACTTAATGAAAGCTATGGGATCTACTAGCCTTTTGCTTTCTTTTCAGCCCCATTTTAAGACCAAAAAGTACAATTTTCACTTACACAAACTAATCCATCTGGTTGTAAATGAACACAAACTGTCTGAGCATCATTTGTAAGCATAGACTTTTTTCAGTTATATATTTAATATTTAAGATTTTTTTTATCTTGAGATCTATTTTCTCATTTTCAGTTATATACTTAAGATTTTGTTTTTGGTCCTGAGAGCTATTGTGTCTTTGGAATTTGAGAATGAATATCAACATTATGTGGGTTGCTGTTGAAATCCTACCTTAAGAGATAACAGTGCAGCTGTAAGATCCCTAAAAAAAATTTTGTGGGAAGGAAGCAAAGTGGGAATGACCTGCCCACATCACTGACAGAGGCTCCAACCTGAGCAGGTCTGCATAGATGATTTTGTGAGCACGAATTCTGGTAACAATAAAGTGATTCAAGAATGTAGTGCTTCTTTATAAACCGGGGACCTTTACGAAAGGAAGAAAACAAAAGTAAAGCAGAGTTGATTAGTGTTTAAAGAAGAAATGGAATAAGTTTAGCAATAAAGAATGACTTCTTTCAAAGATTAAAAAATGGCCTGTGGGAAACATAGCTCATTCCAATACCGAGGGGAATTAAGGGATGAGGAAACAACCACATGGAAGGACACCTCGCTCTCTAGGATCTCCACAGTGAGACATAACCCCAGGACCATCTCCCCAACTCCTTTGGCTTTTCTCACCATCCAGCAGAAGAGTTCTCTGCAGGTAAACCCTTCCATCACCCATCCCCATTCACATGACCCACCAAGTTTCTAGCCCTACCCTACCCCCAAACTCACCTATCTTGGTGCAGCTTCAGTGAAACTCTGAAACACAGCTTGCTTCAATTCTGAGGGGACATAAGAAATGAGCGAACGACCACATGGCTGGACACTCCACTCTCTAGGACCTCCACAGTGAGACAAAACCCTGGGCCCCTCCTCCAACTCATTCAGCTTTTCTAACCAGGAGAGTCCCATGCAGGTAGGCTTCCCCATTACCCTACCCATCCACCCAACCCTGTAACTAATAGCCCAATCCCACCCCCAAACTTGCCTATCCTCCTGTAACCTTGGTGAAACTCTGAAACACAGCTTGCTACAATGCTGAATGGACAAAGAGCTAGCTACAATACCGAGGGGACCAAGAGAGAAGAAAAAACACAAAGACACTGCTGGCCTCATTTGAAGGAAGAGATGGGTAGGTGCCTATGCAAAAATTCATGCAGAAACCAGTAGTAGAAAATTGAGCTAAAGTCACAGTGATTATACAGTGGTCCTTTAGAAGCAAAGGTTGTCCTGAATTTAATCTACTGTAGAACAAAAATATTTGGGAATTGACGAGGGTTGTATCAGTGATAGGATACTGGTTTCTCATGCATAAGGTCATGAATTTTACCCACAGAACGGCAAACACTTCCATCTATACTAAACAAGCATAGAAGTTTTGTCTTTATTAAGTTTCATTATTCCCTATGTAAATAATTATACCAAACATTTTCACCTCATTTACTTTATGTTTTGCCTTTTAAACAATCTAATTTAAAATGCTCACAGAACTATAAAGTACATGATTTGCCTAGAATTCACAAGAATGGGTTTGATGCAAAAAGCTGTAATACATATATTATCCACACAAATATGTGGATATGATATGTAGGTTAAATATAAATATCATGCTTTTTCTTTAGGGAACAATAGACTTGTGTATTTTGGTGGTGGGTGTGGGTGTGTTGGAGTAGTCCTGAAGATAAGTCATTGTGGATACTAAGGGATGATTATCTTTCAGAGTCTACTACATTTAGTTATCAAGAACATCACAGCAAATTAATGAGTAATAGTCTCTTCCCCTTCATTGCTCTCTTCCTCTTTCTTTTCTATATTTTAAGTCATTTCTTTATTCTTCATCAATATTTCATATTCTGACATTTTCCTTAAAAAAGAAAACTTATGAGTACCAATTCAGTAACGTTAGATTCTTTACATCCACAACTACCATGCAACTCTCTGAAATAAAAATCCTAGAAAATAAATTAGATTCACAAATCTCTTCAGAAAATACTCTGTTTGAAATAGTTCACAATGGTATTTGGCCTATTTTCTAATCTGAGTAAATACTATCAGAAAGAATTTTTAAAGGGGCAAGAATAAAGAAATACCAATCTATTTTATGAGATGAAGGACAAAACATGGAGACAAATGATACTAAAACGGGGGTGAGCTTTTAAGATGGTCCTTAGTGCTAAAAGTTGTTGTGGTAGAAGGACAAGCTAACAGTCTTATATATGAATTGCGCTTTCTCTTCTCCCTGAATTTGTAATAAATAATTTCCAGTAGAATCAACTCTAATGTGGCAGAAAACCTCAACCCCTGACAAAAGAGGGCAAGATCCAGACTCATATTGATAGCAACCTGTTACAACAGTTTCATGAGCACTGAGCCTTCCAGATCTAGGTGAGCAGCTGGCTCCTCACAAAGCTTCCAATAGAGAAGCAGAAAAATTTCAGGAATCACTAAGAAATGGTTCTGTAAGTAAGACACCTGGAATCTTGGGGAATAAGATGTCTGAGCACTGATAAATCCGGTGAGCAGCTCCGGAAAATGTAGGCTAAATCACAGGCTAGTTTTAGAAACAGGAATAGAGATTTTAGCATCCTAATGACTACATAGAGAGGCTGTAAATATAGGTGGGTAACCTTCTCAACCTGATGCAGTAAGGAAGAGGAGATTTATTTGAAGAATTGCATCTATCTGATTGTCCTGTTTGCATGTGTATAGGACAGGTTCTTGACTGAAAAATGATTAATAGAGCCTAGCATTACTGTAATCAATGACACTGTTGAGCAGGTAGTCCTGGTTTTTATACATAAGTTGTGGTGGGTTTGAAAGAAAATGGTCCCCAAAAGGACTGGCACTATTATAAAGTATGACATTGTTGGAATAGGTGTGGTTTTGTTGGAGGAAGTGTGTCACTGCAGAGGGAGGCTTTGAAACCTCATATATGCTCAAGCTATACACAGTGAGACAGACCACTTCCTGTTGCTTGTTAGTCAAGATGTAAGAATTCTCGGCATCTTCTCCAGCACCATGTCTGCCTGCACACTGCCATACTTCTAGCCACCATGCTCCCTGCCATGATGATAATGGACTGGATCTCTGAAGCTGTCAACTGCTACCACAATTGGGTGCTTTCCTTATAAGAGTCACCACAGTTATGGTGTCTTGGCACAGCAATAGAATCTCCAGCTAAGACAGAAGATAACTGAATAAGCCAGAGGAAGCAAGTCATTATGACGTATTCATGATCTTTGATTCAGTTCCTGTCTATGTTCCTGCCTTGAGTTCCTGCCAAGACTTGTTTTGATGGTGTACCATTAAGTGTAAGGTGAAAGAAACCATTTCTTCCTCAAGTTGCTTTCAGTTATGTTTATTGGAGCAACAGAAAATAAAATGTATATAGAAAGCATTTCAAATACTATTTTTAGCAATATTAAGAATGGGTATTTAAAGTTGACTATATCAACAATTAGGTGAATATTACATCATTTATGATAGCAAATCAATTATAAAAACAGTTTAGAATTTAAATGAATGAAATGTATAAATCGTTTTTCAGTTATTCCAGAGATCATTAAGGGAGTGAAACTCCCTGAAATCTTTGTGCTTATTGTTTTAAAAGAAACTCCCTGAAATCTTTGTGCTTATTGTTTTAAAAGAAATTAAAACCTTGGTAAAATATAATAGGTGAGTGAACAAATGTTGTTATTAATATTTCAGAAGCATTCATAAATTGGTACAAAAATATAAAGTAACAAATAATGGAAATATATTATTAAATTGTGGGACACAACATTGAAAATTGATAAAACATTATACTAAAATTTTGTTATGACAGATTTTGAAATGTATTACTTGATATGAAAAGATCATCAGGTTGTTTCACCTTTCTTTCAGATGGTTCATATCCAACTAAGAACGGGTGACATTTGCTTAAGTTGTAAAATCACCATTTGATATTTAGAAAGAACTATGATAAATATGGGTAGCTTCCTATTGTAATTTCAGTAATATCTCCCCAGGCTCATGTGCTTGAAGACTGCTTTCTCAGCTGTTGACACTGCATAGAGAGGTTATAGAACCATTAAGAGGTAGCGTGGAACTGGAAAAAAGTGGAGCAGCTACGGAGAGGAAAGTAGGTCTTTACAGTTTGACCTCAGTTCCGACCCAGCACTCTTCTTCCTGTTCAGTGCCAGGTTGCCATCTCTGTATAGGACACAGAGAGTGTACAATAGGATTCTGTCCTAGGACGGACAGCCCATCCTCAGAAGTAAGTCAAATATCCTGCTTCACCTACAATGTATACATCAGGAGTTCGGTCACGGCATTAAGAAAAGGAATTAGTACAAAAACATGATACTGGGAAACAAATTTGTGGGGATAAACTTACAAAAATGATGTGTAGGCCAACGGAATGAGTTTAAGGAACACCAAAGGCTTTGTGTCTGTGAGCCAGGTGGTGGTGGCAGACACCTTTAATCCCAGCACTCAAGAAGCAGATGCAGGCAGATCTCTGTAAGTTTGAGGTCAGCCTGGTCTACAAAGTGAGTGTCAGGACAGGCTCCAAATCTACACACATAAACCCTATCTCGAAAAACCAAAACAAATAAACAAACAAACAAAAAAACAGAGTTTGTGTCTGTGGAAAAAGTAGCTAGATGATCCATGCCACTGGGAGTGCAGAAGAACAGACAGATCTTAAGAGCACAAACAGAAGAGGTTGTGACTACGGGGTTTCTAAGAAAATCAGAAATTTATTTGGAATTGGAAGAGGGACCTCTGACTTACATTTTAGCAAAGCATCTGGCCACCTTCAGCCCCACTTCCTGAATGCTTAAGAAAGACTGATATTGAATACAATGGCCTGTTATGTTTGGTGAAGGCAATTACAAGGCAGCATATCCATCATAGCATGGTAACTGCTTACTGAGTTTAGCCTGATTCACTATTAGACATTCTATAAAAAGGAGCAAAAAGCTGTAAAAAAATGTGCAGCTTGATGAAAGAAGGATTGAAACCCAATAAAAATTATTCTCAAGTTTTGCAAGGAACCATTTGAGTCTGTCAAAAAGGTTTCAAAATTGTATTAAAATAGACACTAATAATGAACAGATTAGATACCTGCCCATCCTGCTGCTAAACCACTGGCTCCTTCCTCTGGCCCTGTTCACCCCAGAGATGGTGAGAATGAGACAGTGGGGGGCTAGAGAGCCAAAGAGCCCTCCCCTCTGCCTTTACGTGGTCACTTGTGTAGACAAGACCATGTTCTAGGGCTCATAACCCCTCAACAGCCATTTCTAAAGGGATGGAAATCCCTCAACATTCCTGGTGATTATGAAAAAGCAGCAGCTGTAAATGTTAAAGTGATTAAGGTAATTAAATGAAAATCTTTTGCACTTAGTGCTTGGTAGTGGAAATGGTGTCTTGATTCAAGAAACCAGCCATCAGGGTTACAGGGTGTAAAATTTAAAAAAAATAAACAAATAATAAAAAAAAGTATTCACTTGAAAGTTGTATGCCCGTAAAAAGAGTGCTCCAACACAGTGCCTCTGCTACCTTTGAAAATGCTTCCCTGGTTTAGTTGTGAAGGCTCCAGACACCAAAGGCACAGTGCATGGGGTCAGGTTTTGTCTCTAGCTGGCAGCAGAACATGTTGTCCTCCATATAGCACCAGTTTTGCAGGCATGTGAAAATTGTGTGGGGGGGGGTGGGATTATGGGGGCTTGAACCAAGGTCCAGAAAGTGCCTTAGACCAAGCAATATGTACGATGTGCTGATTCTCGGAGTGAACCTTCTGAGAGCTGAACAAGAATCTACAGGTGTGAAGTTTAAGTTGTTGAGGAGACTCCAGGATGCTGCTGATGTTAACATTGAGACACTGGGGTAAAATATATATCATTATGTGAAGCCAGCACAGAAGCCCATGACTGGTACAGGTGGCAGGACTGTGGATACATGCATATAAACCCTCTGGTGTTCAGAGAATGTCAACATGATTGACACATGATGACATAAAACTACAAGGCATAATGCTTGCCTTTTTGGCTTTATGTGGGTGCTGGTGATATGAGCTCATGTCCTCACAATTGTACTACAGACACTTTTCTTACTGTGCCATTACCCCAGTTATGAATATTTCTTAATAGAAGTAGGAAATCGAATTCTATAATAAAAACGTTGTATTTTATAGCATATATTTAAACCTCAGCTTTTTTTCCCATTGATCTATATTAAACTGATAGAGTGAGTGCTAGTAGAAATTGTTCAAATCTCCCTTGGATTATTTTTTAAACTTTGAGAAAATGACTTATGAATGATTGTGCATATGGAGATGTTGATGCTGTTGAATTTATCTTATTCAAGGTTTCTATTGCTTTAATAACATGTTATGACTAAAGACAACTTGAGGAAGAAATTTCTTTATAGTCAGATTTTCTTTGAACCAAGAGCTCCCAAATAATGACACCGAGACTTCTTATTAATTATGAAAGCTGGGCTTTAGCTTACGCTTATTCCCAGCTAGCTCTTCAAACTTAAATTAACCTGTTTATATTAATCAGTGTTCTGCCATATTGCTCATTACCTCCCCTCAGTACTGTATGTCTGATATCTGCTTCTCACTGCTGAATAACTCACATCTCAGATTCTTCCCAGAGTTCCTATCTTTGCCTGGAAGTCCTAGCTGTCCTCTTTTGCCTAGTTATTGGCCCTCCAGTTCTCTATTAAACCAATCAAAAGGTGAGGTAAAAGAGTGATACATCTTCACACAGTACAATCAAATATCCTGCATTATTGTTTTTATTTCTTATTATTTCAGCCTGAACTTGCAAATCACAGTTCATCATTGAGGAAAATCAGTGTAGGAACTCAATCAGGAGAGAAACCTGATGTCAGAGTCCATGGATAATGCTGATTACTGACTTGCTCCCCATGACTTTGTTCATCTTGCTTTCTTAGAACATCTATGACCACCATACGAGAAATGACACTGTCCACAAATATCTATGTCCTCCCATCAATCATTAGTTAAAAAAAAAATGAATGACGAACTTGCCTATGGAGGCATGTTTTCAATTGAGTCCTTCTTCCCAAATGACTTTTCCTTATGTCAGGTTAACATAAAACTAGCCATCACTGAATGATTAATATTGATCATTTGGGAAACAGTAACATTAATATCAATTTCAGTTATTGTTAAAATTTTAGAATTATACTTCCCCTATAATAATTTTTGAATGGACTGTTCAGATCTTGTGAAAATATGGTAATTCTAACCTTATAATCATTAATGTGACTAATTCTTAAGTTACTTTTTTTTTTGATAAACTGTCTAACAGCTACAAGTTACTTGTATAAAACAGGTTGTTGAAGAATAGTATTTTAAGTAAGATGAGTTACATTTGTTTATGCTGTGGAATATTTGTTTTAATGATGCAAAGATATGTTGTGTTCTTTTATGTTACATTTGTTTAACTGTGTGAAGCTGTGAGGTCTTGCCTGCCTAAAATACCTAAATAGTCTAATAAAGACTGGAACGACCAATAACTGGACAGAAAGAAAGAATAGGTGGAACTGGCAGGCAGAGAGAATGAATAGAAGGAGAAATTTGGGAAGAAGATGGAGGATCAGGAAAAGGAAAGGACACCAGAGGCCAGTCATTCAGCTACAGGGCAATCCACAGAGTAAGAAGTAAACAAGGCATGCAGAACAGAGAAAGATAAAAGCCTACAGGAAAAAGGTAGATAGGATAATTTAAGAAAAGCTGACTAGAAATAAGTCGAGGTAAGGCAGGGCATTTATAAGTAATAATAAGATACCATGTGATTTATCTGGGATCTTGGTGGTGGGTTCCCTCCAGATCCCAAAGAGTAAACACAAACAGCCACAATAGACACGCCTGACATCCTCCATCTGCATTCTGAGGACCGAGTCATAGGTTGTTACAACATGTGTGGCTGAAAATTCTTGAAAGATCTGCTTCTTTTATTTTCTGAAAGATCTACTTATATTTCCTGAAATAGGATGCAATTTATATTCAGATCTTTACTTACGAACATATAAAAGAAAATTGGTCCCTCACTAAGTCAATACAATTAAATCAAGACAGGGCAATGAGGACTCAGTATCATCAGTATCACTGTGTATGATGTGATGCATGTGGATTGTACTTCAGAAAAAAAAGAGATTTTTTTATGAAATTGCAATGATTTAAATAGCCTATGTCCCAGAACACACCCTCAAATTCTTACTAATTCTAAACTAGTTTCATATTCCCAAATTTACTCCATATGGAAAAACCTTTACAAGATGTCTTTACATTTCTAGACATGGCCATTGGGTAATTTATGCTAAATATGAATAATTTAAAGTCAATTTTTTCCATATGATTTATAAGAATATATTTGTATGACATACAAAAATAGTTCATATTCAATTCTAGGTTAATTCAATTTTGTTGTATCTTGGAAAAATACATAACTTCCAGCTTACCTGTAAAGAGAAATAAATTAGGAAATGTTCTTGTGCTTTTCTTATTTCTAAAGTTAATTAATATTAATATATTGTTATATTTTGGGTGATAGATAATAATATAACTATCAAAAACAATCACATAAAATTATCAGAGTTTTAATTACTAAAGTATTAATAACTAAACTTTAGACTTTATATCTTGCTAAGTTTTACTTTATCTCAGTGAAAACACTAAGTGCCATTATATTTGTAATAATATCTCTTTAGTTATATCAATAATAAAAATATTTAAGCAAAAATTATATCATAACTATATTTTCATTATGTATATTACCTATTTTAAGTTTTAAAATTTAAGGAAAATAACAACTTTAAAATATGTTTAAAATATTTATATATTTTTATTCAACTATCTAAATCAAATATAAAAAATAAAAGTTTATCTTCTTCTATACAAAATGCAAGTCCATGTATTTGTTTAAATAATTGGAGTGTGTATGCCACCAATGTTTTGAAATGTTGGTGTATTGAAGCAAAATATTTAACTCTTTTCTTTATTTCACGTACTTCCTAACTTTTTTACTAATAATATCATTAAAATCTCCATAAACATGCAATAACATTGAACTTTTTGTTAAATTAGAATTTCAACCGATGTGAAATAAATTGGTTAATTTTCACCTAACGACTGAACATCCTCCAAGAAATTTTCAGAAATTACAGTGTTTTCTTTTCTCTTTCACTTAGGTACCTAGTCATCATTGAGTCACAGTTGCTTATTCTGTACGGTAACATAGAAAGTTTGTAGCCTAACAGCCAGCAGTAGGCTATGCAGGCTCGGCATACGGTAAGCTAAAATATTTATAATGTCGGAGAGTTGCCAGGTATTTGCACAATGATAAAATAATCCACTGAAACAACTTCTCAAAAATATATTCTGCTACTTATGTGTCCTGTGACTTTATAACTATCTAAGGATGTACAAATAGTTGGAACGCAAATACCGTGTCAGCAGTCAAGTTTCCAAATCAATCAATCCCTAAGAATTTTCCTTTACCCTCTTTGCATGTGTGTGTTCTTACATCTGTATAGTGTCAGTTGTGCCTTTGATCCACAAGAAGAAACAGTTTGATGACATTTTTTTTTCTTTTAAAGATCTTTTTTTTGTGGCTCCATACAGTTTACTATTATTGAGTACCTGTGCTCTGAAGGTCTGCTCTGTAGAGAAACCTCTTTCTTAGTGTATGTTCACTCACAGAATATTTGAGAGTTGTTCAAACTAATTTTCTAGATATTGTTAACTGTGAATGTATTATATCAAATAATGCACTTTAAACAGACTGAATGTAATTTCCAGACAACTAGGTCTTATGTTTCTGGAAATGGTGCTGTCTTCCTTGAACACAGCTTTAACAACACAGTGAATGTGGGGATTATAGGACAGTAGTAGACATGTGAGACATTAATAATATCTTATGGTTAATTTATAAGTAAATTCATTCTCATTTCTAAACAACTGTGTGAATTCAATAATTGATTTTAAAAAGTTGTATGACTGGTTCCGTATGTGTACATATGTATGCTGGTGTGAATATGAACTCGTGCAGGTGCAAGCTTGTCAAAGAATGGATATGGAAGTCACTTGTCAACTTTCAAGAATTAATTCCTTTCTGGAACCTTGCAGTTTCCAGAAAATTCCTTGCAGATCATCACTATTGCATGCAAACTCCTTTAACTTCTGAATCATCTTATGGTATTGTATTAATCATTATTTCTATTTATATCTTATATAGTATTTTGTAAGTCGATTGCCAAGAGTAGGTAAATACACATAATCAGTGAACTAAATTCTGCTTTGGTTGTTTCGATAAAAAGAAGGAAAGATTATATGTTATCAAAAGAGTTTGCTCATGTTTCCATGCTAGCTGATTTACATGTCTTACACTCATTTCAAGCAGAATGCCTTCTAAGTATTAATTTTATAGCAATACTTTGTCCAGCTTCTAGGTACAATGTCAGAATGTTGGCTGATGTATTATCTCAGTACTCAGTAGGCTGAGGCAGAGAAACAGAAATTGAAGGCCAGTCTTGGTTACCTAGAAGACTCTGCTTCAACATCAGAAAACGTGGGGATAATAGTTAGTGTTCTCAGTGTCTGTTGCCTTTGAGTCATTTTGTGAATAACCTTCAACATCTGCCTTTAAAGTTCATAAATATGTGCTTGCTCTGACCATATAAAGCAAACTGTAGATTTTCTCTAAATTCTGCTACAGAATTATGTTTGATTTTTTTGTGTGTGTATCTGTGTGTGTGTGAGGTGCGATGGGTGAGTTTCTCTCCTCTTGTTTTAACGGTGTATATTTTATTCTCACTCAGTGATGTGGGATTCCCCTCTGTATGCTGTGAATACCACTGGTTAATAAAGAAACCAGGCTTTAAGCCTACACCAGGACAGAATTTAGCAAGGAAGGGAAAACTAAACCGAATCCTGGGGGAAAGGAGGCAGAGTCAGAGAGAAGCCGTGTAACCCCTGCTGGATACAGAGGCCAGATGGAACTTAACCCGGGAACCATAGTCATATGGCGATACATAGATTAGTGGAGATGGGTTAGTTTAGTATATGAGTTAGCCAGAAATACACTAAAGTCATTGGCCAAGCAATGTTTTATATAATAAAGTTTCTGTGTGATTATTTTGGGGCTGAGCAGTCAGGAACAAACAAGTCGCTCTCATTTCAACAACTCAGTGCATAGGCATTACTTCAAGCAATTGTTCACATCAGTTAAGATAAATGGTCAACTATCCAGTCATATTTTTCATTATGTGTATTACAGACATGCTGTGAATCTAGACATCATCTAAATTCAGAAATGTTTAAAGTATTCATGATAAAGCTTTGCCATAATTCCTCATTTTAAAATATTATGGGAGATAGAAAAGTAGATAGCAAATGAAATATGAAGGTATAAGTACAACTTATTACCAAAATGAAAAATAATTTATAAAGAAGGGAACCTCATTTGAAATTTTGTAGTTTTATTCTATTTTAGTAGTTATTCTTGGTATTCTTTGTAGGAATATTTAGGAGTTAATGGTCAGTGTCTGAGGCCAAATTGCTAGAAGAGAATCCATTATAACCACGGAGAACAGATTTATCAACATTAAAAGGATATGGTAGTAATGTTGCTCTACATGTCTTTTATTATTCAATCATTCAAATATAATTCACTAAAATGCAAGCATAACCCATGGGCCTATGCATGATTATGACATAAATCCTTTCATTTTGTAATAGTGCAGTGAAACTAGCAGAAATAATTATTACAAAACACTGAAATTTTATTTTCCTAGTTTATACCCTGAAAAATATTAAATTCAGATTTCCACATTTCTTTTTCCTCCAGTTTTTTTTTACCTAAACAAATTACACCACATCAGTTAGTGGGAGATATTCAAAAGCGCAATGCTTAATAGCCATCTATAAATAAAGCTGTACAACTAGGCTTCCAATATTATAATAATTGAAGCAGTTTAAAATTTGACACACTATGAAAAGTTTTTATCATCAGCATCCTTAAAAAATCTTTTTACACAGACATTAAAATAGAAAATATTTTGAGCCTATTGTTTTACTTTGATTTTATTTCGCAGTAATTATTTTTAGTTTTTTGAGTTTTGAAATCATTCTGATTCATCAAAACACATTAATCATTATTAAAGTTTAATCTTGAGGTAAAATGAAGTTACTTCATTAATATACAGAATGCTTTACTTTCTTTGTTGTTGTTTTGCTTTGTTTTGATTTTTTTTCGAGACAGGGTTTCTGTGTAGCTTTGATGACTGTCCTGGAACTAGCTCTTGTAGACCAGGCTGGCCTTGAACTCACAGAGATCCGCCTGCCTCTGCCTCCTGAGTGCTGGGATTAAAGGTGTGCACCACAACTACCCAGCTAGAATGCTTTACTTTCATATGTTTATGTTTTCTTTCATAAATCATAGACTTATAAAGTTAAGTCTATGATTAAATTCATTAGTATTCCAACAACTTCTAGGTGACAGCTGATCACATTGCATTTCACAATTGAATCTGAAGGAGAGTAAGGAAGGTTGCAAGGGAGGATTTGGATGCATGAAAGGGAAGAAGATATGCTCTGATCTTAAAATAATGAAAAAGGAAAACAAAAGATACAAAGTAAAGTGTTGCTGACTGACGGAAGACAATCTGACCTACACATACATTTTCATTTTCAGCATAACGTGTTTTCTTCCTTCTCAGCTCTAAAACATCTTGTTTTCAAATCACTTCATGATGTTGTTAGCATTTATAAGCATCATTTTTTTTTTCTCAAAAAGAACTAAATATTTCAAACTGGAGTTTCCCCCGCCTTGAAAATAAATTCTTCTCTCACACAACACTTTCCAACCACAGTTTTCCTTTTCTCTACTCTTCCTAGTTCCGCCACACACACACACACGCACGCACGCACGCACGCACGCACAAACTCCCTTCTTCCCCAGATCTGTTTTTCCTTTTGTTTCCTCTTCAGAAAAGAACAGGCATTGAGGAGATGATAGCCCGCTGACTCGGCTAGCTCACCCCATGCACCCTACATTAAGGAGTAGGGCCTTTCTTCTGCTTTCAGGTCCTCACATCTGGGTCACCCACACTTACAGGGCCAGCTCTACTCGTTTTGCCTCAGGCAAGGTTCAGGGCCCTCTCCTGCTTCCTGTAGGGTACATATGAGGGGGTGAG
Organism: Microtus oregoni; assembly: GCF_018167655.1. Lineage (NCBI taxonomy): Eukaryota > Metazoa > Chordata > Mammalia > Rodentia > Cricetidae > Microtus > Microtus oregoni. The sequence continues at coordinate 13,269,153 of NW_024543077.1, read as the reverse complement.
GTGGGGTCAGCACTCTTGTTCTCGTACCCTCAGAGCTAGCTCACCTCTATCCCTGACAACAGGGTCATTGCTAGATCTAATATGCTGCCCAGGTGAGGTGAAGAGCTCACTCTGCGTGCTGCAGCCAGTGAGGGGTAGGGTTACTTCTTTCACTCTTATGACCCGAGAGCCATTTCTGTCATCAGTTGCAGGTGGTAATGGGTGAAGGTAGGGAGGGCATCTTCTTCTCACTCATATCAGCACATGGCAGGTGGTGGTTGGTGCCAGCTCTCCTGCTGTTAGGATCAGCTTACCTGCAACCAGGACCACAGTGTCAGCCCTAGTGTGCTGCCTAAGTGTGGTACACACCTGTGCTAAGGGGTGGAGGCACCTTTCCTGAGTGCTGGGGTGAGACAAGTTCCCCAGTTTCAGTATCCAAAGAGGTGCATGGCCAGCTATTCCAGCACAAGGGAAAGGTGGGGCTGACTCAGCACAATGTGATTCCAATGCCCCTGTGCTAACATGGGCCATGGATATGATTACAAAGCTCTGCTGCAGTAGGACCACAGACCTAGACAGTGCTGGGAGAGCTCCCCAGGATAGTGGTGATGGGTGAGGGAAAGATGGAGGACTTTCAAGAACCGGCCTTGACAAAAATACCTCTTGTCAGGGTAGGGGTATGAGAATTTAAAAATTAGTAAAGAATATGAAGATGCATGAAAAATAATAAGACAGAAACAATAGAATAGTACCTGGAGGACATTCCAGTGAATACTGAAAATTCCCTATGTTTATTTTTCCATGACTTTTATACCCAATGTAGAGGAGGAGAGAATGTAACAAACAGACTTTATTAATATGATACAAAGGACAACTCGTCAATCACTTTAATACTCTGAGACATCAAATCATTCTGTTGTTTAGGCAGTGGAGCTGCCCAGAACCACGTATCTCAAAGGCAACCACTCCCAAGGTTTAACAAAAGAAGTAGCAGAAGTCCATTTGCATATCCTGACCACTTGTTAGGATGGCATGGACTTCCTTGTATGAGCTATTTTAATTATATCTTGAGTCAGGACATGCAATTATGCTTATCAGTCACTTAGAACAACTTCCAATTCTCTGACCATCACACAAGGGAAAAATAGGCTCCCATTTTCTCTGACCATCACACAAGGGAAAAATAGGCTCCCATTTTTGGACCTCCACAGAGGACTGACCGTCCAGCTACCACCAAAGCCTAAAACAAGGGCTATGAGATGGCTCACCCCAACATCCACCCCGTCAATGAACTGTTACCACAAGTGGAAGAAATGAACTCATGGATCCAAAACAACAGGATCTCTAAGACACAGGGCAACAAAAGGATATCTACGAGGGGCCCGAGTGAGAGCCCTTTATTTGTGGCTTAACAGAAACCAGAGGCCTTGAGTCAGACCAATGACTCAATGACTTGTGGTAATGAAAACTTACACGTAAAAATGAATGGACTAAATGTCAAACTGTGTGACTCACTAACCTGTAGCTTCCACAAGATCCTCTCTCTCTCTCTCTCTCTCTCTCTCTCTCTCTCTCTCTCTCTCTCTTGTTTGGTTTGGGCTTTGATTTCTCTTTTAAATTGGGTTTTCTTTGTGGGGCAGGGGGTGTTGTAAGGGCAGAGAGTGGATATGAAGGGAGATAAGTGGATCAAAATGCCTGATGTGAAATCCACAAAGAGTCAATGTAAGTTCAAAAGAAGAAGAAGAAGAAGAAGAAGAAGAAGAAGAAGAAGAGGAAGAAAAAGAAGAAGGTGGTGATGTTCATGGTGTCATAGTGTTTCATCACAGAAAGGATAAACCTGCCTAGGATATAAATTTACTAAAACCTTTAATAAGCCTAGAATTTTGTTTCTGCCTCTTTCTGCTTCTAAGAAATAAGTTCTCTGTATCAATATTTGGGGAATTTGTTGCTTTTCAGAACACGACAATTTTTTCAAGGTGCCTCTTATTCATAAAAAGAGATTTGCAAGCAAAATGGTAAGTACAGAAGTTAAGGCTACACAGTGTACAATAAAGCAGTTGGGATGCTTCCAAAAATAACTTCTTTCTGTCACATGATCATCTCTGTTCTGACAAAATCCCAAATCCACATACTGATACTGGATTTTCTGTGGCTGGAAATTTGTTGATAAGAGAATAGGTCCCCCTTGACTCTGGCAACCTAAGCTAGCTTTCTGATCGAGTAGTTTGCTGGTTATTTTTCAAATAAAGGTATCACAAGTAGTGAAGAGATATTATTTGGTCAGTGCAAATATCTCTTCTGATTATAAAATAGTACATAATTATAATAGATGATTTTTAAAATTTATATGAATAAGCTATTTTTGGAGCATTTGCACAAGCACCAAATTTTGTGAATTCTTCCGCCTCAAAAGAAAGGTAGAAATTTAAAAATGAGAAAGAAAGCTCAAAGTTTCTATGGGGTAATGGGTCCAGATGGGAGGGGCGGGTAGAAAGAACTGGGAGGAGCAAAGTGAAGGAAATGGAATCAGGACATTGCATGAGAAGAATTTATTTTCAACAAAAGGGAGAAAAGGAAAAGTGGTGTGGGAGGCCCTTCTGTCTATGAGTTGCTTTTTTTGGTTAATGAATAAAGAACTGCTTTGAGCCCATGGCAGGGGCAGAACAGAACTAGGTGGGAAAGCTAGGCTGTATGCTGTGAGAAGGAACGCAGAGTCAGAGAGAAGTGATAGAGCCACTGAGACAGATGCTGGGAACTTTAGCCCATAAGCCACTGTCACTTGGCCATACACAGATTAATAGAAATGGGTTCAATTCAAATGTAAGAGTTAGCTAATAAGAAGCTAGAGCTAATGGGCCAAACAGTGATTTAATTAATACAGTTTCTGTGTGATTACTTCAGGGCTGAGCAGCCAGGAATGACCAAGTGGCCTCTGTCCATGCTACAGAAAACGAGTTGAAGGAACTCTAGTCAGCCCAAGCAAGGCAAACATGGCTCTCGTGGCCTTCCCCTTCTATCCCATTCCCTCTTCCTTGGTAAAGGAGATACATCCCTAAAACTAGTCCCCAAGGTCTACTCCCTTATTTTGCCACTTCCTCCTCTTGATGCCTACCATCAAAGTACAACTACCAAAGTATTGAAGTGCAGCAATTAAAAGTTCCCTTGATTCATATAATTAAATTGACCAATCAAAATTAACCAAATCGTGCGAATACAGATTTTCTCCTTTCTCCTTTATAAACTGCCATTTACCTATTAGTCACATCTTTTTCCTCTCTATCTAGAGGCAGCCCTTTGCTTCCCGGAACAAATATCCCCATCCCCTTGTTCCCTTCTTCTTCTTCCTCATCCTTTATCTCCTGCCTTTGTCTCTTATACCCTGCCGTTTGTGATGAAAACTTAGACTTTGGGTGTCTAGAACCATTATTACTTCCTCCAGGAGGAAAAAAAATAATTAAGGCTAGTATAAAAGGAAGAGAAGTAAATTCCTGAAAGGGAAGATATTGTGTCCCTTATGTTGAAGTTTATGTTGAATTTTATTCTACAAAAATTTCATTTTCAAATTTACAGTTGAATTAACAGTATTTTTGCTTGTTTACTGAATTTCACATAATGTATTGGTTTTCTTATTCAATATTTTGTTTAGGTGTTTGTATTTTCCTTGTATTCATTTAGGAGTTTGTGACCTGTTTGATTTTGTTAAATATATTAATAATAATTCACTAGATTATTTGTGACTTTACCTCATTCACTCTGATTGGAACGCATTACTAGAGAATTGGATAGTTTGTTGCCTTTATTTCTCCTATTCTTATGTCTTTGTATTGAGACTTGTGCTTCTGGGGCTAAGTCCTTGATCAGATGTGGATTTAATCAACTGTGTTCTGACAGCTGCAGTATTTGAAATGTTTAAATGGAACTAGACTTTAGGTGAGTTCAGGGATCATTTCCTTTCTCTTGGATTGGGGGTGCATCATAATGAATATACACAGCACATCTGCTCAGAGAAGCATTCCTCAACTCCAGCATCGCTCTGAGAGTACAGTGCCAACAGCAGAAGCAACCAAGACTGATGGATAAGCCCATGATGAAAACATGTACGAGACACTCAAAGACAATTACTGTTCAACTTGAGTAATTTGGGGAATGTAGAGGAAAAATAAGAACATAATGTACATGGTGTATGCTGAGATAATAGCTTCTGGGTGCAGAAATGTAAAGACAACATATGAAGTATGATGTGCAAAATAAGTAGAGAAGCCAGCTTCAACTGAAGTAGAATTTCAGATGTGTGTGTGTGTGTGTGTGTGTGTGAGAGAGAGAGAGAGAGAGAGAGAGAGAGAGAGAGAGAAGAGCAAAGGGAAGAGAATGGGAAATGATGTAATTATATTGTAATTTTTAAAGTTAAGAAAATAGTTTAAAAGTGCTAAAAGTAAAAAGAAGTAAAACACAGTCAAAAATCTCAGCAATGTAAAACGAAAGTCAATACCAAGACAGAAATGCATGCGTGTTACTGAAATCAATGAGGTAACTCAGAAGTCTGAGGCAGAGAAACTGGCAGCTTCAGATCAGCATGTGTTCCATGAGAAAGTCTAGTCAAAGCAAATAAGAACAAAACCAAATACAAAACTACCAACAAATTGAAAACAGGAAAATGAGAGCATTACACTTTAGATTATCTCTACTGAAATAGATATTAAATAGCATAAAGGTGAGCATAGACAGTGGTACGTCAGTCCCGTGGCCCCTCACATGGACACAAGCAGAATCTACCTCTGTGGTTTCCGGCATGAGACTGAAGGACAAGCCTACTCCTATGCAGTTCCTGGGGTAGGGATATACTCAGAATGAACTCTGTATAGTTCCCTGAAGTCTAAATCTCAGAATGAATTTTTATCCTGGAGAAAGCTCTCCATGTTCTGACACATTATTCCCTTTACATGACAATATTCTGTAGGACAATTCTCAGTGTCTAGTCCCTCAGTTCTTGTCCTGGGTTCTCAGATAGAACGTGCAGAAAAGGAAGGTTGCCTCAGGTGCTTTCAAGACCCTAATACAGAATGGGTCTTTTAAAAAATGACCTCATGCCACTGATCAAGTCTGCTTTGTGAAGAGAATTTACTGGCAACTATGTAGCACACAGATTCCAGGACCCTGTCTGGTTGAATTCCAGATTTGCTCAGTGACATGTCAAAAGTCCTTGGAGTTTAGGTTGATGCTAATGCATTAAATGGGGACAATCATTTGCGTTGTGTTTGGACCATTTTACAGATTTATGTCTATTAAAAAAATTTTTAGGTTTAGATCATAGGTCATCCCCCCACACTCAGGGAACACCTTTCTTCTAAAAGATTTTATTCTCGCTCTTTCTGTGCATTCGTTTCCTATTGATGTAAAACAAATTGCCACAAACTCAGCAGCTCTAGTAGCAATTTATTCTGCCTCTGTGAACTCGATATTAGCCTGCTGTGTGCTGCTTTTTGTTCAGTTTTAAGAAGACTAGGAAGGTGTCAGTAGTGTCTGTAAGTTGGTCTGAGAATAGAGTCAATTCTATGTTGTTAATGCGAGAGAAATCCTCAACTCCAAACTCCATCTTTCATTTCTTGCCAGCGAGCATCGTTCATTGGCAGTTTCTGCCATTGTAGCATGATCTTCCAAGGCTAACGGAAGAGTTTTTCACTCCAGTACACAACTGCGCATATTGAAGCATGAATAAATATTGAATGCCATGGGAAAGATTAGAAGGCTCTAATAGGGTGTGAGCGTTGCATGATTTGAATCACATTTAATCTCTAAATACAATCTTTAGAAGGTTCTTTTAAAAGTTTTAGTAATACACATTACTGTTCAAAATAAGGGGCAGTTGAGAGCTCAGCACTACACAGGACATTGATACTACCTTCTTCTCAAATGGAACACTGTAGAGGTGGGGGTCAGAAAGTATATAAGAATCACATGAAAGAAAGAATGACTTTAAGAAGCTGTCACCTGGGCACAAAATAATCATTAAAATATTGAATTCACAGAAGTCTTAATTGCCTGCACTAGGTCTGCTAAAGACTGTGCCTCTCAACCGTCAGTCACGCATACAAACACAGTGCATGGGGACTACCCATCCATGCTGAAATGCTGGCTACTGATGTATTCCTGGTGACTCAGGGGAGTTTTCTTCTCAGAAAGTTACCTACAAAGCAGTCATCAATCTCCAATGATGATCTTCAAAATCAAAGTCCCTGGGTTGGCAAAATAGGGCCAAAAGACATGAAGATAAGAAATGGGTTTTCCTGGAGGGTGGTGTTGAAAGGGGTAGGGAGAAATTTAGGGAAGCTAGTATGGTAAGAGTAATCAGAATGATGTAGGCATATATTACTTATACATATGAAACTCTGTACATGTGGGAAAATTTAATATAGTACTAAAGAGAGGATAAAAGTATGGCAAATTTTTCAGTTTTAAACCATTCTTTGGAGTCCATATTTCATAAGGTAATTGCTACAACTTATGTAATATATATATCAGGATACCAAAGAAACCTTATCTCGTTTTTCATTTAATTCTGACTTTCTAACCATAATGTTCACTTAATAGTTTCAGTTTTACTATATTTATAAAATTTCACGGCAAAAGCACAAATTTGAAAGACATGCATTATTTAAAAGATAATAAAACTTTCACATTTCCCTCTGACAGCCTGTGTCAAGTATTTTTTGATACTCAGCTTGCTAATTTAAATTCCTGCCCACACGTTCCTTTATTAGCTAGTCCTTTGTCTAGTACCCTAAGAAGTATGACTTTCAGCTTTGCTGAGCAGATTGTTTCTAAGGTATGGCATTTCAGGTCTCCTAATGTTCAATGTTGCAAACCGGAAACACACCTGTCTGAGGTCAGCTGAGGACGAAGATAAAGCAGACCTGCCCTTTTCAATTACAGGACTTATTTCAGACCATCACAAAATGCACATTGGTTCATCTCTGTCCATCCTCTGCTTTCTATTTGGTGTACCTCTAGTTTCCCTAATCTTATAACCACCATACTTTTTCAAAAATAGGAACAGTATAGAAATTTCAACTCATGAGCAGTGGTATAGAACAATGTGGATGTCGAAAATGTCAATCTTGAGATTTGAAATTCACCGTACAAACTGTCTTTGACTCTCACAACCTGCTGCTTTCACCACTGACACCAGAATTGAAATACAAAGAGACACGGTTATATGTTCCTGCATGTGCTCGATGTCTCTCTAAGCATAAAGGAAAGCGGCTCATTTTGTATTTGTTTTTTGCTTAAGTAAAAAAATCTACTAAATCGGCCCCTTTCTAAAGTGTTGCAAAGATCTCTGACGCTAATTATTGCTTCTTCACTTTATTTTATTTTGTTTTATTTCAGGTGAGTCACATCTCGGTACTGTTCCTCAGAGCAGAGGTCCAGCCCTCTGCTCACCTTATATCTACTGGCTCTACAAGAAAAATGTTAACTTGAAAACTCAAAGTGAAAAACTGTGCTTAATAAAAAATTATCAAACTATATATTATTTATGGAATCATTTTTTAAGTATTCTCATGGTAATTGTCCCTGAAAATCAATAAATATAAAAATTGAAAACAATGACCTGTTATAGACATTGAACTAAAACTTTAAAATAAAAGCATGCTAAGCACTAACATTTACAGCAAATTAAGTGGCATTCAATAATAAGTTTGTGAATTTTTACGTAAAATTAATGGGATTATACTCCTTTAAAAAAGATACCCATGACTAGTCGAATGAATACCTCATGTTTATTACTTATAATCAAAATGCAAATACACGTGTTTCATTTTGATATTTAAATAACTTTGACCATAAGATTTCAGACATGCACATCTACAAACACACATAACCGTAGGGAGGACGCTATTCCAGTTCATAGATTTTATGTTTGAAACTTCTGCCTTAGCCAGCAAGAAGAAAGCTCATTGAAGATACAGCAGAGAATGAACAGAGAGCTTGAAAAGGATCACACACTGATTTTGGTCACATTTGAGAGAGAAATATGTTTTCAAACCTTCAACAGACTGCTCTCCTTAACCCGAGAAAAGCATGTAAGCATAAGAATGTGATTACCAATTCTCGTTTGTTTGAAAGTTACTCTTTGGCTTTGTTCTTTATTTGGTAGGTTTCTAAAATGTTTTGTTTGCATGCCAATGTTTTATTCCCTCACAGCTATGCAAGCAGAAGGAATCCTAGACTGTTCCTTTGGCATCCAGAGCTACTCGCTAGGAATGTACTTTTGAAATTTTTGCTACATATCTGCCCTTTTAGGATATTTTTAAAATTTTTTAAATTTCTTTGATTAAGTACTAAAAGTTGGTCTTGAGAGATGGCACATTGTATAAAAACATTTGCTGTGAAAGAAAGAGAACATGAGTTCAAATCCCTATAAGTGACTAGCACAGGGCACAAATCAATGTAACCATGTCTTCATCACCGGGAAGTAGAAACATGCTAATCCAGGAGCTAGCTAGCCATCTACCCCAGATGAAGCAGCAAGCCACAGTTTTAGCAAAAGACACGGTTTTCAAATATAAAGTGGAGAGTCATAGAGGAAGACATCAGGTGTCCTCTTTCTGACTTCTGAATGTGAACTGTAGACATAATGTGTGTAACGTAACAAACCACACACACACATACAGAGAGCTGTACCATTGCAAGTTATAAGTAATCAATATGTTTTTTTTTTAATAGGGAGTCACAGTTACTATGTTGTCTTGAGTCTCAGAAGAAAATGGTTCAGTGGTTAAAATCATTTGTTACTCCTCTAGACTACCCAGTTTCAATTCTGAGTGAGCACATAGACACTAACAACAATCTATAACTAAAATTCCAAAGGGATTCCGCATCCTCTTCTGGATTCTACCAACAATACATATATGGCTTCCATATGTACAAAAAGGCAAGGCATCGATACACATACAATAAAAATATATATTTAAGGGGCATTTGAACAGTGTTGTGACTATTGATGATTATGTGGATCTTTGAAATTAGACTAAATACAATCTACATCATTATAATCACACAAGCTTATTGAGAATGATGGAGAAAACTGACATTTGAATGAAAAAATGTCCTCCATAGGCTTACGTAGGTTCCCAGTTGGTTAAACTTTTAGAGAAGCTTAGAAATTGTGTTCCATCAGGAACAGTAAACCACAATACATGTCATCTTGCCTAAGTTGTTTCTGGTAGAATATTTTATCGTAGCAGCAAAAAAGTTACTAATACAATATCACATCTTAAATTTTAGACTTTGGATCAGCAAGCATTTACCATTTCTGCAAAGGACATCTAGACCTTGAGAATCATTTCTCCTCCCATGCTAATATGTCCGTTATTATTGTCATTGTTTAATCTTGTTTGTGCAGTCATTTCTAGAAGATTTCAAAGCAGACTTTCAGACACTCTTGCTCTTATAACCATTTTGTCCCCTTTTCTGTCATGTGTCCGCAGCCATAGACACAGGAGCTACGATATGGATGTGTCCATAGAGACTGAGATTACCATGAATTGCTGATCTCTTTGTTGTGTCCAGTTGTATTTAATTTTCCGTAAAGAGAGGATATTTCGATGGTAGTCGCTACACTTATCTGTGGGCATAAGGTTAGGATTCAGAATGTAGTAAGAAATTATGCTAATCTAGCAACATGGCAATAGTCGATTTGAAGATCCATGATCTCACTATCCCCAGGAAGCTCTCTAGGTTTCCAGTAGCAGGGAAGATTTCCTTCCTGTTGAGGGGGTTTAGGTGCAATTAGAGAGTTGTTATTGCTGCTGATAAATAAGTGCTAGTTCTTTCATCTTTATTCATATTTTGCCACATTAGTCATTGTCGTGGTTCATAAATGTTGCAGCTAGATTGACTCTCTTGGTAGTTTGCTGTATTTTCTGGTACCATGAAATATAGGAAAGAGACTTTTAGTTCAGATCCAGGTCGGATCATGCTAGTCCTGCATCCTAACTACCTTCAAAATTACCAGCCCATCCCCAGGCCCTGAGATGCAGCAGGAGACTACATGGATAATACACATTACTCTAAGGGTCACTTGGACTACTTCAAATAGTCTAAAGGAGATATTTTATTCATGGTACTGGGGGTTTTGTTAGTTTATGGTTGTTTTAGGGAACATTGTTAGCCCATGTGGTTTAACTTCTTTGAAGATTATGTGTGTGTGTGTGTGTGTGTGTGTGTGTATGTAAGTGTGTTATTTTCCCTTAATCATCCTTCTCCACCTGTATTGACTTACATTCCTTCTACCTAGCTATAACTTCCTCTACACTATTTTATTTACCATTTCATATCACCTGTATTTTGATATTCTTTTCTTAGGGTCATCATTCACCAGCCCATTTTTGTAGCTTTTCACCAGCTTATGAACCCTTCTAAATTTTTATATATTATTTTCATATTTTTTTCTATCCAAAAACTTTTTTCATAATAATAATAATGTCCTAATTTACAGAGATTTATATTCATTTTCAGTTTAAAAATTCTTTATTTATTTAATGTGTGGGGAATAGTTGGATGGGTACAGGAGTGTATGTGATTGCACATATTCACAGCCTGCATGTTACTGTCAGAGAATAATTGTGATAGTTGGTTCTAGAGATCAAACTCAAGTCATCTAGTTTAAAGCCAAGAGTCCTTATCCACACAGCAGCTGTAATTTTGCTTTTATACTTTTAACTAAAAGGGTGCTTGCTTAAAATACGTTGATCAATTTTAGAGTAATAACACATGAAATGACCAGGTTACCTGCACAGCTGCCCAGAAGCAATGTCCCACTTTAATTGCTTAGGAAGATTATCCTTGGGTCCATATGATTGTTTCTTGTTCATTCTTTCCATACTGCATACTTCCAAGAGTTCCTGAGTTTTAATTAAAGCAAATATAATGCTGTATTGGATTCTTTGTTGTAAATATTCTTCCAACTTTAAACATTTTTATTAAATCATTTATTTATTGTTTTAATTTGTGTGTATTTGTGTATCCATGATATGGTGTGAATGGACAGAGGTCAGAGGACAGTTTGCGTATATTCTTTTCCTTCACCTTGTGCGTCTCAGAGATTGTTCTCAGAACATGATATTTGGTTTCAAGAGTCTGTATATGCTAATCCATTTTACAGTCCCCTTTCAGGGTTCTATAAAGAGTTTCTGCTGGAGGCCTTGCTCTGAATGAATTTATTTGGCTGAGACAGATCTCTGGAGTTAGCAAAATGAAGAAATTGTGACCACCTGTTGGCATCCAGCCACGTAGCCCTGGATAACGTGAACTGTCTTTTTTTTTTTTTTACAATTTCAATAATTTGCGTGTATAATTTTACAACCACCTTTTATTTCCTAAGTTTCTAATAATGCTTATAATAATTATCAGTTTGTTTCTTGTTTCTTTCCCCTGCTGTCTCCCCAATATCCCACCAGTAGCTATTGCCTTTTTGATCTCTATCTCTATTGTTAGAAACATAAGCAGTTTTACAAGCTTCAAAGAAAGTTTTCTAAGTAGGCACTCCTACAGGAAGATCGGTGTGCCCAACAGTCATCACAGACATGTTACACCGTCATGCAAAGCGAGAGACAATTTTGTCTCTTGTGGTTAATATTTATATCTGGTAGAATCTGGACTATCACAATCAACTCACCAGTTAAAATTAGATCATCCATCCTTCATTTTACAGTACTCTTTCTTCTCTTGGGGAATACCTGGTTTTTTTTTTCCTATAGGCAACACAACTTGCAAATTTACTCTTAATAGTTGGCACTGCTTGTCTTTCATCCTTATGTCCATTTTTCTTAACTTCTTGGGGTACTGGCACCATCATTGGAAATGAGGGAACTGTGTTTCTATGATTCTGCTTCATTCCCTGTTCCTTGAATGTTCCCATTAACTCCTGATACCATCTATTTAATAGCATTTTTTAAAAAGCTCTTATGGTTTAAACCATTCTTTCCAGAACAGTTATGCAAACATGTAACATTAAACTTCATGATCTTTTGTGACTCTTTCAGGCCAGCAGTATGGCTAGAATCATGAAAACAAGAAGAACATATAGCCCACACCCTCCTGGGGTCATGCCCAGAATCATGCTATGATTTGTCCACAGATTCTTGTCAAGTAGGTTAGAGTCTCTAGGATCTTGTCACAAGGTGAACCATTCAGGCTATTCTGAAGCCTTGTTCACCAAAGAACTCACATAGTTCCTGCCAACTTTATATATTCTTAATCATATTTTAATCAGATATAGCAAACTTATGAGGCATTTTTTGTATACTAATATACAAGATAGAATTTATCATTTCTATTTACATATCCTTGCTTAATATAGTGCATACTAAAAAACAGAACCTGTATTTTATGAATGTTTTTATAAGTATCTTCTTAGTTCAACACTCTAATCAAGAAGAGATCTAATATTGTATTCTCAATACCTAGCATCATTTTTATGTCCAAAATTGGGTTCAATAACTGCTTTGGGTAGTAGTTTTTAAGAATGTATATGAAAATAGTTAATTTTTCTCCTTTATTAAAAGTTATCAAATAAACTTCTTAGAAAACATTTTATTCTGTAAAGCCCTAAGTATACTTCTTAAATTAAAAATAGTTTTACAGTTTGACATGAAACTTGTAATCAATTCTATAGCTATAAGTAAGATTCTATTGACAAATAATTTCTCAAGTACCTATTATAAGTTTTATTGTGTGCTATATGATAGAACTACAGAAATAATCTTTATAGCATAAGTAAAATTATTTAATTAAAAAGCAAATGTTTCCTACTGCATCCACTATTCTGAACTTGAGATAAAATCTAGGGCAATTCCCACAATTTATGCAGGCATGCTTAGATGACAGAAATCCCTGCTGTCACTTCTGATCACTGGCATAATCTCTTTTCAAGAGAGAAATATAAAGATTTTTTGTGAAGGCAATAATTTCCTCCAATTCTACTTTGTCAGCCCTAGGAAAAGAAGGTCACAGTTTACTACTTCGTTATTTCTTCAGAGAACTCTTTTTTTTTTCTTACTAACCAGTTATCCTTTGAAGTTTACCTAAAAGAGAAAGGTTAAAAGGCATGAAAATTTCTATTAGAGTAGTACAGATTCAAACTCACATTGATTGCCTTCAGCTACAGAAGATGCTGTAGAAAATACTTCCCCTTCAGACTGCCTGTGGGATCATTTGAGGCTTCCCACAATGGTAGTCATTATTTTCTTAGTGCAGTCTATAGTAGGTAGAACACTCTATGTACTATACATACTCTGACTCATTACTGAGTACTTGTACTATATACAAGACTCTGACTCATTTCTCCAAGTCCTTCTAATCATGGCACATGCTAACACTCAGAGCATCTTTATGCTAATCTGTAGTGTAAATGGTTTTTCAAGTCAAAGTCACTTAAGTAAGTTCAAAGTATTCATTTTTTTTCCTTTATGGCCATATATGCCACTGGGAAACTCAGCTTGGAATTGCAATCAGTAGAAACATTTTTACTAAGATGTGCACAGTTCTCTATCTGTGACAACATCAGTTTTAGTAAAATTGCTTTTTCACATTTCTGCAGGTTTAATAGGTCTTGAATAAAAATATGATGCACAAGAAGCATGAAATATCAATATTTCTCAGCAATAAAGAAAAGGGAAATTCTGAAATTGGCAGTTCAGTTGATGGACGTAGAAAAGAATTTTACCAAGTATAAATCACTCAGGTTAAAAAGACAAACATCTTACGTGCTTTCTAATATAAGGGTTCTGTCTGAAATAGCCATTTTGCATGTTTAACTTTGAGTCGATGCAAAAGCCAATAAACTACATATGGGCCATGGAGATTGTATTAAGAAAGTAAGGATAACATAATATAGGAAAAATGAAAGTAGAAAAGGGAATACTGAGTATAGAATAGCTTTTCAGGTAGTGAAGTGATGAGGATAGGGAAGAGAGGGAGTGGAGAAGTATCTGGCTAAAATGAAGCGTATGAAAGATTTTAATTATTTATTTAAATTATTATGTCATTTATTTATTTATTTAATTAAAGGCACACCTTTAATCCTCGCACTCGGAAGGCAGAGGCAGGCAGATCTCAGAGAGTTTGAGGCCAGCCTAGTCAATAGATCAGGTTACATTACAGGCTCCAAAGCTACACAGGAACTCTGTTTCCAAAACACAATGGCTACATGTTATCCTAGCAACTCAAGAGAAATATGATAGAATATCTGAAATAATGGAGTACAACCCTGAGAGCTAACTGCTTAAGCTGAGATAGAGCAGGATTTAGGGCATTGGTACTTTGCAAGACTGAGCAATATATATCTTTCAGAAGACATAGATTATTAAAAGAAAATCTCAGTGCCAGGAACAGGATACCTCTGTAAAAACCTAGGGACAATCAAGATAATGCAGGATATTTAATTAGATGGTAAGACTTTATAGATAAAAACACCACCTACTTTGGTTATAGAACATAGATAAATCAATCTTAAATAACAAGGAATTGTCCTCCATAATGCTGTTTTTCATAGTGTGGGAAGGTGCTATGCAGACTGCTGGGTAAATAAAGATAGCAGTGGTCTTACAAAGTCTGGGACCCTGCATACTACAATACTGGCCTGCTAAGTAAGATGTTTCAATGCTAAAATCATGAACCACTCCTGATTGAACTGAAAAATGTACCACAAATGGGACTTCATGACTAGTATTTTATATTTGTTCAAAAACATGACTAGGGAGGTCATTGGCCCTATGGGGGAATCTATTATTTTCTAAATGCTCATGTTTTCAAACTGACTTCTAAATATTTGTGTTTATATCCATAGCTGTTTGTTGCTCCCGACTTTAGTCAGAGAAACTTTGTATTGCAGTGGGTAGTAGTTAGTGCAGAGAGATGCCTTATTTTTCAAAGCACTGAGACCCAAATGCAGTGAATGCTCAGTCATAGATAGAGCATCTTTATCAATCATCACATCAAGGATCAGGGATCATCATGGAAGAGTAAGAGAAAGACTGTAGGAGTCAGAAGATGGGGAGCAGTGCTGCACACATGAACTCACATCTGCTGTGGTTCCTACATATGATGAAGCCCTCTAAAATTTCCATCATTGATGGTACAGGGCATAAAGGGACCGCGCATCTAGCTAAGCAGCTACTGGCACTTGATGGCTACTGAAGAGAAAGTCCCTTTTCTTTGGCCATTTGCTTCTTTTTGTTCTAGAGCTTCCAGGTATGTTGTTCAATGGCTAGTATGAGATCTTGGGAATTTCTTTATGAAGGCCCTTAATGCTGTGAACTTTCCTCTTAGCATGATTTTCATTATGTCACAAATATTCGGGCAGGTTATGCATTCATTTTCATTGAATTCTATGAAGACTTTATTTTCTTTCTTTATTTCAATCTTCTCCAAACAGTCCTTCAGTAGAGATTTGTTCATTTTCCATGAGTTTGTAGGAAAACTGTTTTTCTTGAAATCCAGTTTTAATAACAGATAGTCTGACAGGATACAGGGGTTTATTTAAATTTTATTTTATATATTTGGACTTCTGTTGTGAGAGAGGACATGGATAATTTTGGAAAATATTCCATGAGATATTGAGAAAATAGTATATTTTTTGGTGTCTGAATAAAATATTCTGTATCAGTTATGCCCATTTGGTTCATATTCTCTGTCAATTCTAATATTTCTCTCTTTAGTTTTTCCTAGAAGACCTGCCTATTGATGAGAGTCGACCATTGAAGTCTACTCTCAATGTATGAGGGTCAATGAGTGATTTAAGATTTAGTAGATTCCCACATCACTTTCCATAAGTAGATGCCCTTGCGTTTGGGGCATATATGTTAAGAATTGAAGGATCATCTTGGTGGATCTTTTCTTTGATGAGTATAAGGATCATTTCCTGTTTCTTTTTATTAATTTTGGCTTGAATTCTATTTTGTTAGATATTAGAATGACTAGTCTGGCCTGTTTCTTAGTTTTATTTGCTTTGAAAATCTTTTCCAACCCTTTATTGTGATGTAATGTCTATTTTTGATGGTCTCTTCTAAGCAGCAGAAAGATTTTTCTCATCCATCTATTTGTCTGTATCTTTTTTTTTTTTTTTGGTTTTTCAAGACAGGGTTTCCCTGTGGCTTTGGAGCCTGTCCTGGAACTAGCTCTTGTAGACCAGGCTGGTCTCGAACTCACAGAGATCCGCCTGCCTCTGCCTCCCGAGTGCTGGGATTAAAGGCGTGCGCCACCACTGCCCGGCTTGTATCTTTTTTTTTTTAAATTGGGAATTGAATCCATTGACACTGAGTAAACAATGAGAGACATCAGTTACCAATGATTGCTGATTCCTGTTATCTTTGTGGTGGTGGTAGTGGCAGTGTGTGTGTGTGTGTGTGTGTGTGTGTGTGTGTGTGTGTTCTTCTTTTAGTTTTGCTGGTGGGAGATTACTTATTTCCTATGTTTTCACAGGTGTACATAACCCCTTTAGGTTGGGATTCTTCTTCTATTATATTCTCTATGGATGGATTCTTGGATAGATACTGTTTAAATTTGGTTTTATTGTGAAATAATTTGTTTTCCCCATCTATAATGAGTGAAAGTTTTTCTGATCATAGTATTTTGGGATGACTTTTGTGAGCTCTGAGAGTCTGCAGGACATCTCACCAGGCCCTTCTGAGTTTTAGAGTCTCTATGGATAAGTCAGGTGTAATTTTAACCGGTCTGCCTTCATATATTAGTTACTTGGCCATACACTTTGCAATTTGTTTTAATAGAATAGTTGGGCTCTGGTGGAGACATACTGTCCCAAATGTTGTTGATTGTGATCTTCCACCAGAGCCTAGGCATCTGGGTTTGGGATAATTATAGGTCTAAGAGCCACACTCTGAGTTTATCTTAGCTGGATGAGTGTTTTTACCTTTGTTTTCTGTTTCCTTCTGATCTTCTGGCCAGAGTGGCCTAAGGTTCTGGGTGCCAGCATGACCTCAAGTAGGGCAAGGGAATTCTTTTGGAATTGTGGGCCAGGATAAGGTTATGAGGGTAGGCTTTTGGCAATAGCCTAGGTGTACAATCCTGCCTTCTTCCCCCACCCAGTCCAATATGGCAAAGCTGTTTCTTGCCTTTGAGAGCCATGGTCACAGTCTCAGTTTTAGGCACACAGCCAGTCTATGTTGTCATTAAGCAAGTTGTAGTATGTTGCTCACAAACCCCTTTAAATGCTCAGCCCCATGAAAAAGCCAGAAGTCAAGCTGTTAGCATGGCCCATAAAGCCAGCACTTCAAAATTGCGGCATTTTTTTAATTTTTTTGCTACCACTGAACTAGGAAATCCTCTCTCAAAGGAGTCATGCTTCTGCTTGCTTCTAGCAAACTGAGCCCACCCAAGAAAATACTGCTATCATGCCATGCCAGCGCGAGCTGGGAACCAAGAGTCTCGGCTGAGGGTGTCCAGGTTGAATGAATACACAGAGCACGAGGTTGAGGTGGAACAGTTTCCTTTATTGTTTTGTTGCGACTGGCTTTTATACCATGGCACCAATTGAGGAGGGGGCTGCGAAGGGACTGTAACCTGACCCTGGCAGGAATCAAGGGCCGGTCACCATGCACTCAAAATTCCTTCCTTCCCCGCTCCAGGAACAGAGGGAATTTATTATGTTTTCCTTGCAGATAAGCACTTCAAATGGGGGCAGGGATATCAACTCGGGGCTTCAGTTCCCACACTATCAAACCATGCTTAACTTTATTCTTTTGTATCTAGGATTACTTTTTAAGCTTTCTCAGGTTTTACTTGAATTTATTTTAGCCACATTGTTGAAGAAAGGCTACGTGTTGGTTCCCAGCTGCTCCGCCCTGAAATAATCACACAGAAACTGGTATTTAAATCACTGCTTGGCCCCTTAGCTCTAGCTTCTTATTGTCTAACTCTTACATATTAATTTAACCCATTTCTAGTTATCTGTGTATCACTACATGGCTGTGGCTTACCAGGTAAAGTTTCTTCTGGCTCTGGCAGGGCTCCATGGCTTCTCCCTGACTCTGCCTCTTTTCTCCTAGCATTCAGTTTAGTTTTCCCCACATACTCAAGTTCTGCCATATCAGCAGGCCAAGGCAGTTTCTTTATTCACCAATGTTATTCACAGCATATAGAGGAGAAACCCACATCAAACAATTAAAGATCTGTGAATTATGAATGGTTATCACTGGGAAAATAACTCTGTCAACAAAATTTCAGAATTAATTTGAAATTGCAAAGCAGATATATTTGTTGTTTGGATGAGAGAGGTGGATTTTTGGGTCTCTGACTTGTTAGCTTAGCCTACTCTGCAAACTTTAGGTCAATAAGAGACACTATTTCAAACAAAAAAAATTGGTTTATTCCTGAAGAATGACATTTGAGGTTATCTTTTTGATACATGTGTAAACATACACACACAGTGTTAAAGAGAATTATATCTCTATCCAACACTCAGCATGCTCTTGAGCCTCGGGAAACTTCTTCTTGAATAATAGCAATATAAAATACTTTAACCTACTGTTCAGATTTGCAGAATATAAATCCTGCCTAGGTGAAGGGCATGTCTATAATTGCTATCATCCGCACTGCATATTTCTTTCTGATAGTATCAGTTTCTGAGACTGGGATTTCCAAGATTTTGGAAATACCAATTCTTGCACTCTTAAAAAAAAAAAAAAACTTTCTTCTTTCTGCTAAAAGCATACTGTGCTTTCTATTTCCAGTAGCTGTGCTGACTGCACATCTGAGAAAAAATGAAATAGATTATATAGAAAGGCTTTTTACCAATGCACAGCTGACCTTGCCAACCATTGAGGGAAATCCTCAGAAATAGAAACTGGAAAAGAAGCTGAAAATAACCTAAGTATGTCCTGTCATTTTGGTGCCCTGAGGACATTTCCTGAGTTCAGTTACCCAAACAGTAAGTTTTGTTTCCTGTAGAAGGAAGAGGTGAGGAGGCATTAGGCATATAAATGTGGGAAAGGAATACCAAAAATTTATCCCTCAGCCACAAAAAAAGTTTATAAAGTTTCATAGTGAAGAATGTAGATTTAAATAAAATCTCTTCCATAGTCATTGCCAGACATCAATAATGCAGATCAATTTCAGACATGAGTCACAGTAGATATTCAAAAGTAGATTAAAAATATAATGTATTTACTGATTTTAAAAGTATTTTGAACTTCACACATACAATATATTTCAAGTTTTGAATTCCTGAATAGGTTATTAGGCCAAAGACCAATTAACACCTAATAAATATTTTAAAGCATTTTAATGTTCATAGAAGAGATAAATGGTCTCTGGAAAAAGATGTATTTGTGTCCTTTCAAATTTATTAAAAGTTATGAGGATAAATAGAGACTTGGAAGCTAAAAAAGGATTGTTGTACAATGAGAGATGGAAATTAAATAAACTTCAAATTTATATGTATTTAGAACATTTTACAAATCAACAAAATATCCAAAAATATTTATGTATATCATCATAATGGAATGGAAATATGTTCTCATGATTTTTTGTTCAAAAAAGTGACAGCAATTTACAAATACAAAAGAATTCATAAATATGACATCAAAGACTCTGTAATACCCTTGTAAAGATACTTATTTATATTTTATTACTTTTTGATAAATTTCAAAAGAAACAAAGAAAAGGTTCAAATTTGCCAAATTTTTGTTATTTGATATTACAGTAAGATAGACAAAATGTAAAAGCACAAAAGGTAGAATTAAAGTCAATTCTAAAGAAGTGTATTCTAAGTAAAGAAACACAATATAGATCAAATTACTACAGATATTTTTAAACTGTTTAGGCAATCATACATTGTGTATAAGACCATACTATCTAGAGTAAATTTTATATCAAATAAGCAGTAAGTTAAAGTAAAGTCAAATAGATAAATTTCTATGTAATTGTTTTAATCAGTTGGTACAAATTTATACCTTATATCATGCACTACACAATTATTAAAAGTTATTTAAAAATGGGGTCTACAAAGTAACAATTAGTTCATTTAATAAGTAACAGAGAGATATTATAGCTATTATATGATGAATAATATAATCAAAGATAGTATATGATGAATTAATATTTTATGTTAATAAGAACTTAGTAGTCCAGACTGAACCCCTTCCTCTTGGCTCCACACTAGGACCCACAGTCATGGAAGCTTTTGTGCAAGACAGTATGATCTTAGGGACCCCAGGCAGGATACCTACCCACTAACATTCCCTAAAGCGTCCCAAACGACCCCAGACTGTAACCCTCCTTGGTCTGCATACTAAGGCTCACAGCTCCAATAGCTTTATCGGAAGCCAGACCCGTCCTAGAGACCTGAGGTAAGACACCCGTTCCCATGCTCCACTCACTCAATCCCTATCAGCCTGAATAACAGTCATAGACTGTACCTTCCTTCCAGGTACATATCTTGGTCTGCAACTTCAAAGAGGTCTTTGGTCTTACTGGAGCCTAGGCCAGATCTAGTAATCACATAAAATCTATATTAATTACAACCCTGTTTGGTCAATAACTTAGGTGTATTCCTAGCTAGCTCTTATATCTTAAATTATCCCATTTCTACTAATCTCTGTATCACCAGGAGACTGTGGCCTACTGGTAAGGATCTGGCATCTTTCTCCTTAGACAGCTACGTGGCATCTTCCTGATTCTGCCTTCTTTCCTTCTCTATCTCTGCTTGGGTTTTGTGCCTTGCTATATTCTCTCCTGCCATAGGTTAAAAGAGCTTCTTTATTAACCAACGGTAATGAAACAGATTCACAACATACAGAGGGGAATCCCACATCAGTAAAATGGCCACTTAACATATAAAGGCAGCTCTATTAGAATAAAGCTGACTTCTCAATGTAGATCCTAAAATCCAGAAGGCCCTGGATTGCAGACTCTTAAGAGATAACAGATGCTAGCCCAGACTGCTATACACATAAAGACTTTCAATCACCATAGACAGAGAAAGCAAGACATTTCATTACAAATTCAAGTTTAAACAGTTACTATACATAAATCCAGCCCTACCCTTTAGCAAGGAAATTGCAATACCACAAAGTTAAATGTACTCATGTAAACAAAGACAATAGATAATCATACACCAGCAAAACCCAAAGAAAGGAAAACACACACACACACACACACCATCAACACCACTACCAACAAAACATCAAGAATTAGCAATCATTGGTCATTAATATACTTCAATATTAATGGATTCAATTAGCCAATAGAGACATATAGGATAACAGAATGAGTAAAAAAAAAAACAGGATCCATCTTTTGCTGCATACTAGAAATATACTTCAAATTCAGAGAGATATTTCCTCAGAGTAAATGGTTGGAAAAACATTTTCCAATCAAACAGACCTAAGAAGATAGTGCAGCTATCCAAAATCTGACAAAATAGACACCAGCCCAAACTTAATCCAAAGAGATGAAGAAATATTAGTAAAGTTTAAATCACACATCAAACCACACACAATAATAGTGGGAGAATCCGCCAGACGGTGGTGGCACAGGCCTTTAATCCCAGCACTCAGGAGGCAGAGGAAGGCGGATCTCTGTGAGTTCGAGACCAGCCTGGTCTACAAGAGCTAGTTCCTGGACAGGCTCCAAAACCACAGAGAAATCCTGTCTCGAAAAACCAAAAAAAAAAAAAAAAAAAAAAAAATAGTGGGAAAATCCAACACCCCCCTTCCAGCAATGTTGG
Source organism: Microtus oregoni (assembly GCF_018167655.1). Lineage (NCBI taxonomy): Eukaryota > Metazoa > Chordata > Mammalia > Rodentia > Cricetidae > Microtus > Microtus oregoni. The sequence goes on along the minus strand of NW_024543077.1, from coordinate 13,247,429 downwards.
GGTCATTCAGACAGAAAATAAGCAAAGAATACTGGAACTAACAGATGCCATGACAACTCTAACAGGTATCTACAAAATATTTTACCCAAATACAAAAGAATATACCTTTTTCTTAGCACCTCATCAAACCTTCTTCAAAATTGATGACATATTTGGTCACAAAGCAAGTCTCAATAGAATCAAAACAAAGTTAAAATAACCCCTGTAACTTATCAGACCACCATACAAAGGAAGAAGTCAAAATATTGCTAATTGCAGATGATATGATAACATACAGAATCTATTACAAAAATTCCACCAGAGAAATTTTATAGCTGATAAACACTTTCAGTGAAGTGACTGGATAGAAACTTAAATTGAAAACCCAGTAGTATTCCTATATACAAATGATAAATATCCTTAGAAAGAAATAAGGAAAACAACATACTTTGTAATATTTATGAATAATATAAAATATCTTGGTGTGACTCTAACAAAGCAAGTGAAATACCTGTATGAGAAGAACTTCATATCTTTGAAAATAGACATTGGAGAAGATTACAGGAGATGGAAAGATCTCCCATTCTCATGGGCCAGTAGGCTTAACATAGCGAAAATGGTCATGTTACAAAAAGCAATTTACGTATTCAATGCAGTCTCCATTAAAATCCTACCACAATACTTTACCGACCTTGAAAAATCAATATTCAACTTCAAAAGGAAAATCAAAAGAAAAATAAGAGAAAGAGAGAGAAGCCTGAGATAGTTAAAGCAATCCTGTACAAATAATAAAAAAAAAAAAACTTCTAGCATTATCACTATCCCTGATATCAAGCTCTACTACAGAGATATAGTAATAAAAACTGCATGGTATTGGCATAAAAACAGACAAGTGAATCAACTGAATGTAATCTAAGTACCAGACACAAGTCCACACACCTATGGATACCTGATTTTTAACAAAGTATACAAAAGTATACAATGAGAAAAAAAGAAAACATCTTCAAAAAAATGCTGCTGCTATAACTGAATGTTTGCATGTAGATGAATAAAAATAGATCCATATCTACTACCCTGCACAAAACTCAAACCTAGTGAATCAAAGATCTCAATAGGAACCCAGTTTCACAGAACCAGACAGAAGAGAAAGCAGGATGTCATGGTTTTTACCGCTGAGTAGTACTCTAATATGTATATATTCCACACTTTCTTCATGACCCTACTGCATGAACTGGCTTTGTGGGAGCCTCACCTGTTTGGATGCTCACCTTCCTAGACCTGGATGGAGGGGGGAGGACCTTGGACTGCCCACAGGGCAGGGAACCCTGACTGTTCTTTGGACTGGAGAGAGAGGAGGAGAGGAAATGGGGTGTGGTGAGTGGGGGGGAGGGGGAGGGAAAAGGGAGACTGGAGGAGGCAGAAATTTTTAATAAAAAATAATATAGCATAATGATATAAATAAAGTGTGATTTGAGTTTAAAACATAGGGTACAGATCTAAACAGAGAATTCTCTACCTAAGAATCTCAAATGACAAAGAAATATTTTAAAATTCTCAACATCCTTTATGCATTAGGGGAATGCAAATCAAAATGACTCCGAAATTTCATTTTACAACTGTCAGAATGGGTCAGATAAAAATCACAAGTGACATCTTGTACTGGAGAGTAAGCATGTGGAGCAAGGGGAACATTTCTCCATTGTTGGTGGGAGAGAAAATTTGAAAAATCAATATGATAGTTTCTCAGAAAATTGGGAGTCAATCTGCCTCAAGACTCAGTTATATCACTACTGGGCATATGGTCAAAGGATGCTCAATCCATAAGGAAACTTGCTGAACTATGTTCATAGCAGCTTTATTCATAAGAGTATGAACCTGAAAACAACCAAATTGTCACCTGAAGAATGGATGAATAAAATGTGGTAAATACTCCTATTACTCAGCTGTTAAAAACAATGACATCATGAAATTTGCAAAATACTAAATATAAGTATTATAGATCATCCTTAGTGAGATAATCCAGGTCTAAAAACCCAAAAAAATGGCATGAACTTACTTAAAAGTGGGATATTATCTCTAAAATAGAGAATAACAATGCTAAAATCTACATAGCCAGAACGGCTAAGAGGTTTCAGTGGGGATACCCAACTCTCCTTGGCAAGGGGAAGTAAAAGAGATTTTGTGAGTGGACTGTGGTAGATGGGAATTAAGGTAGAGCATATGGGGAAGAATACAGAAAGAGACTAGTGAAAAAAGGAGGGAGTTTTTGAGCTCAGGTAAAAACCTGGCACAAGGGAATCTCCCAGGAATCTGCTAGGATGACCCCAGTTAAGACTCCTAGAAAAAGCAGATACATATCCTGAACTGACCGTTTCCTGTGATGAAGCGAGATTTCAAGAGGAGGGAGTTTTAAACTATCCCAGCCACACAGTCTGTCATGCCGCGGGGAAGTGCTGGGGTAAGGGTATAATTCTACACCAATAAATCACGAAGAAAAGTAAAACACCTGAACACTGAGTTTCTACACTGTGTCAGAATGAGGTCAGTATTCCTCAGAGGAGCATAAGGTCTGATCTACGAATCTATTTTTACTCAACAACTAAGATCTAAAAAAAGAAAGTAACTTAAAATAAGTCTATAAAAGAACAGGGGAACTACAATGGAACACACTGGATATTTTAATGCTATTTTCACACACCCAAACACTCACCATGGACACACACATACACACACAGAGGATAAACTGAAGAGGAAAACGGCTATAATAGGGGTGGGTAAGAAAGGAAGCACTGTACAAAGCAATGGCCTGAAGTTTAGCCATAAAAGAACACAAAGAGAATTGTCTAAATTTTACATGCAAGCGATTAAATACAAAACACAAAGTATAAAAATCAGAACACACAGGATTAAATAAACATCGTCACCTTGGTATGGCTAAAAGTTATCTATATATACCAACTTAGGAACTTTGAAAATGAAAGAAAAATGGTAAATGACCATAAATTTATATAGCAACTTGGAAATTCAGAAGGTATTGTTAAACAAATACAATGTCTTGCAGAGTAGGAGACTGTGTTTGTAAATAACAAATAATGAAGGAGCCTTAGGTGACCACGGTGGTCCTCCATCATTTCTACAAGACTGTTGAAGCAGATGTGAGAAAGAGATCCTCCCTACTAGCTTGATATACTGAAGAGCCACAATGATGCCCACTTCAGAGAAGTATGGGCACTTTTTAGAGCACGTCTCACAACAGGGTGCAGCTTCCAGGAGCAGAGCATCCCTTCAATTCTTGGCCAGCCTCCTGCCCACAACCAACAAGTGCCACAGTCAGACATTCAGTCATCTGTGAAAAAAAATGAAATCCTCCAACAAATTGAATAAATTTGAATGTAAATTCATTTCTAAGAGATCAATACATACACATGGGTGGATTCTTAACACTGAAATCGTTTCACAGTAGAGCCAGTGAAAATGGAGAAATGTAAAATGCATCCTCTTGTTGCTTAGTTTACAGCAAGTCTTCACAGTAACTAAAAGTGAGCATTTCCTTCATCTGTTGATACAGAGCTGGAAAAGTATACGCTAAACTGCTCGAAACATAATAAAACCCTCTGGAATTAGAATCAACAGAAAACTCACAAACCAACACTGAATTTAAACTGCTGGAGTCCTGTTTGCTCCTTCTCTTCCACAGAAGCCTGAGCGAGATTTGGGTTCCCAGTGAAGAAAGCAGTGGGCTTCCTTCTAGCAGGATATATTTTTTCCTAGTCATTGTGTTTTTTTATGATTACTAATCAAATTCAGTCTATAAAATATAAACTTTCAGTTCAAATGGAACTTCATAAGTGTTATATATTAGTTATATTTTATAAATCACTAACTATACACACTTATGAGGGTATCTGGGCTAGAAGTCCCTAGGACTCAATAGCTGTAGACAAGAATCTGTTTTTCCAAAATAAAGGAAACTTGTTGTAGATTTCTAATAGTAAGTACCAAGGAGATCATGGAATAAATATTAAAAAGAATATTAATTGGAGGGCATGACTTTATACTGAGGTGACTTATTGTCTCTCTTATTAAAGGATACTGCAAAATGTTCATGTCATTGGAAACAATAAAGGGACACATAAGCTCAGCAGGGTAAAGTGATGAGTGTCCCAGTTTTCAGGGTTCACATATTACACAGATCAACTCCTGCATGTTGCCCTCTCTACAAAATTTACGGGGAATGCCACACATACACACACACACACAGACACACACACACACTAACACAAATGCATATACAAACACTCACACAAAGTCATACAATACTAATAAATAAAATAATATTAAAAAGAAATAGCTTTGGAGCCGGGAATACAACATGCATGGGAACCTTTGCTATGATTTTTGTTTAACATCACAGAAATAATTGAACAACATTAACAACACAAACAAATAAATAGAAAGTTTGATAGAGTCTGCTATATCTTTTGTTCTTATGTCTGCCTTTATCTGACGCTTTCTTGCTTGGTTATAATTGTCCTTTGAACACATTCCAACAATTTTAAAGATCTTTATTTCATTTATTGCAATCTATGGATTTAGTAGACTTACTGTCCTTTGTGTTTTAAGAGAATTCTATTTAATAAACATGACTTCCTTTCCTATTTAAACTTGGGATAATATTTTAAAAAGCTTGTTAGGCAAAAGGTAAAGGCTAAAAATACAACGTCTAATTTTAGAATTTAACAGACCAGTGTAGTTAGTATCTCTGAATATCAGTTTAGAAATCCTTTGACCTATAGTAATCAATCCATTAAAGGATGAAGAAAGTGATAACTACCAATCTGATGTCCAATAAAATGATAAATGATGTTTATTTATCATTTATAATGAACTTAAAATATACTATAATTTTCTGTATTTTGCACTTGAGGAGACTTGATTAGAGGATATACATTGTTATACAGGGAGAGGAAACATGGTGATTGTCTGCAGTGTATCAGTGCTTTAAGACTAAGCTAATTTAATCTTCGTGCATCTCGATGCACTTAGTGAACTTGTGATTATCGGTCTCCTTCAGAGAAAGAAACTACAGGCTTAAAGATGTGAAGCAACTGGCTAAAAACCATTGAGTGGCAGCCTTGAGTGGTAATAAAGACAGGATTGTACGGGATCTCAATTTCTAAAGCCCTAAATTCTAAACCTTCTGTCATACCTTAAATGAAAGATATGAATTGACAGATATATAGCTTAAAATTTGTACTTTCTTTTGAAGGTTAGTATCTAAGTGTCTAGAGAAACGTGTGGTGGAAGAGTTGTAAAGAGATTGATCTTGAATAAGGTTTTTATTTTCTCTGTTCATTAGCTAAAACTAAGAAGTTTGGTTTTAGACTCTGATGGAATAATGGTTGGTGTTACCTTGTAGCCCTAGAGATGAGATGTAATAGTATTGAACTACAAAGAGAAAACATTTCTCTCCCATGCCATTTGTTTACTTGAAACATAATTTTCATTTTTTTCTTGCCTGCCAACAAGGACTACTTCCTTGCTCCACATTGCCTCTGCTTTGAAAGCTTTATTTTTGTAAGATCAGTCTCATAATGTAAGGTAAGATGCTCTACATTGCTGCTCCTTTCCACCTTTGTTCAGAAAACAGCTCATAACATTGCAATTGTTTCAAGCAATTATTAATTGTAATAACCACACAATGTAAATCTGTAATATAAGAATGACTTCCTCTTTTTTAGATAAACAAATTTTCTCTGACAATTTAACCTTCCCTGAAACTTTCCACAGTTTTATTCAAGCAGAACTCCTAAGGTAAATATGAAAGATGGATGATGTTTTCTGTATGTGGGGACTATTTAGATATTTTAAACTTTTGATAAATGAATAAGCAAATAAAATACACATTTGAAGAAAATGCATTAAGGAGTAAAAGACTACAACATTTAGAAATGCTGTCTACTTCTGAAACCTTAATGACACTGAAAAGGAGAGAATTAGATTGCAGTAACAACTTTTTCATGATTTGATTGAAACCAATTTTCTGTCTATCTTTTATTACAAAAGGCAGACATACATTTTCCAGGATGAACGTGGATGGAGAACTGAATGGAGCTCCTTCTACCTGTTGTTACCTTTTCTTTTGAAGTATCTCAGTATCCCTAGTGCATTTTACATAAGAGTGTTTAAATCAGTCAGACAATTTACTATAAACCCCAGACCCACTCAAAAAAGAACAAACAAACAACAACAAATAAACCTTATTGAAATTTGGGTGTATCCTAAAGGGACAGGCAGTGTTCGGAAAATATAATAAAATAAAGTGTTTTCATGAGTTCAAAGGAAGGAGTAGGAATTTGCACTGATGTGATCCCATTGGAACTAGTGGGTGATGAACATATCAACAATAATAGGTTCAATTATTGAAAACCAAATAGCAAAAGATCATTGTTTGCCTAGACTTTCCTTTATGTTCCCTAGTTTTTGAATCTTCTTTCTTCCTCAGAGCCTATTAAGTTAAAGCTAACTCTAAGTATTTGGGGGATACTACCCAAAAGTAACAGGAAGGGTCATCTTCAGAAACAGGAAAAGCAATTTTGTACTGCTGTTGACCCTGGATGGAATTATGTCTAAGCAGGAACATGGAAATCTCAGCAGGCAACTCTCTATTCTCTCTTCCAACATGTCTCATTTTAATCCCAGCATCATAATAAAGCAACATACTATCTAGATAGAGTATAGAGTATATTTCTTTTATCTAAGTATCATGGTCTCTGTGGGAATTTTTGACATGAATTCTCCTTATTGAAAACAAATATTTTTTTTAAAAAAATATTGACTCCATTGTATTGCTTTATGAAGAACCACTATAACACAAATTAACAGCTTCTATAAATTAGCATCTTTGGTCATTAATATTATATACTAAGCTCTAACTGTCTGAGATACTGTGTTTCTCTTTTTCAATAAGTAGTTTCCATTCTTTAAGAACAAAACCACATAATTTTCCTGTCTTCTTCTTATTTCTATTCAGCATAATAACAATAACAATTCTATACACACAAACATGTTTCTGAAATAAGATGTAATTAATATCACTATGAATCAAGAAGTTACCTGCAAAAATTTTAACTATTGAAGAATAATATTAAAATGAAATGCTTTCTTTTTGTTTGTTTTGGTTTTCCAGGACAGGGTTTCTCTGTGCAACAGCCGCGGCTGTCTGGGAACTTGCACTGCAGACTAGGCTGACCTCAAACTCAAAGATCCACCTGCCTTTACTTTGCAAGTGCTGAAATTAAATGCTTGTTTCACCACCACTGGGATAAATTCAAATATACTTAAAGCAAAATTAGACTTGCTCAATAAAGTGAAAAATAAGTTATAAGATTCTACTATTGTAATTCAAACTGATGAATGTTGTTGTCAATACACAAAATATTTATTCCCCTTTGTGTTTCTATGACACATTTCTATGTTATTTTTAAAATAATTTCCTCACATTTACATAAAATAAGATATTTTACTTCAAACAGTGCACAGCACTATAGTTGCACCATGGACATGCAAGATTATTTACCATAAGAATTGTAGTAAGGAGGCCACTTGTTCATTTCCCCACTGCTCAGACTCCTGAAATAACCATTCAGAAACTGCATTAATTAAATCATTGCTTGGCCTATTAGCTCTAGCTTCTTATTGGATAGCTCTTACATCTTAACTTAACCCATCTCCATTAATCTGTGCATCACCACGAGGTCGTGGCTTACCAGCAAAATTTCAGCCCATCTGTCTCTGGCAGCCACTCTATGGCTTCTGACTCCACCTCCTTTCTCCCAGCATTCAGTTTATTTTTCCCAGCCTAGCTCTGTTCTATCCTATCAGGCCAAGCCAGTTTCTTTATTAACCAATGGTATTCATAGCATACAGAGAGGAATCCCGCATCACCAAATCTTTTTTTATGTTTGTTTAAGCAAAGAGCTTCACCACAGTAAGAGAAGAAAAATAAACATGGCTGTACAAAGGCAAAGGCATTGTAAACTTTGTACATGACACATCTGTTTCTACTTCCTCCTTAATTAAAGTAAGACAGTTACTGAATTAGTTTATCAATGATGTTATTCTTTTGTGCTTCATTGATTCTTAGCTTTCTAGTGTTGTTCACATCTTGCATACAAATAAAAACACACTTTAACAGTCACTGTGATATACCTAGGGAAGTGCCCTGGCATTCTGCCTACTTCCTTCCTCTCCCTGGTTTGTGGTTTATTTTTCTCATGAGCATTTAAAAGACAATAATAACTGGGATTTTTATTTGAGGTTATAATACAATATAGTTTATTCCTTATTCATTATCTACCTCAAAAGTGGTAATATATTCCTCCTGTTCCCTTTCAAATTTATGGCTTATTTTCTTTATTAATTATATATATATAATACATAAATACTATTTGACCATTCTATGTAATATTACTTGTTTGTATGTTTTCAGGGCTGATGCACTGTATTGGATCACCAATTGGTGTCTCTTTCCCTGGGGAAGACTGTTTCTCCATTCTCAGCATTTTTTAGTTGCTTATAGGTTTTTTTTGTTGTTGTTGTTGTTGTTTATTGCTGGGATGAAGCCTCATGGATTTTTCCCTCTACTTTTACATGTCTATTGTGAGATTTTCTCCTGTCTCCAAGTAATATCAACAGCTAATTACTAGTTTTAAATGTGCTTAATTTCAATTAAATACACATCTTCTACTAAAGGCAGTTTGGAGTTTATTACCCACTTGGAGTCTAAAAATGTGAATTACATTAAGAAATGTTTTAAAATAAATCCAGTTTACCCGTCATTGAGGTAGAAGTTTACTATGCTGTGAATAGTGGATGAAATCACTTGCTCTTAAACTCTAAAGGATGCCCACATCACTGACAATTTAAATCTCCTTAAATACTCTTAGTGATTTGTCTGGTCTGCAGCCATGTCCAGTTACCAGGAATTAATCTCATAAGCTATTAGTTGTATTTTTAAATAGTTCTTTTCTATATTAAGTAGAAATGTAGTTCCATTACCTTTGCATTCCTAAGTGTTCTCTACTCATCTGGTCCATGTAGAACAAGGTATTTTCTTTGGCTAATGCCATTTTCCCTCTTTACGGCTTTAGTTTTAACTTATGCAATGTTTTCAAATTTTACGAGAGATGCTGGGAAGTGTCCCAGGAATTTTAATGAGAGCGTAGAGAGTGAGAAAGAGAACACAAAGATATGGGAGTGTAAGGAATATTGCCTGTTCTTCACCCCCTACTTTATCCATAGGGTTGTGCAATTTGTTCTTTTGACACTAAAATTGTATATACAATTTGACTGGTGCATTAATGGTATATATTTTGTATGAAACTTTTAAATATTTTTAAGTTACACAAATTGAATCCTGTGGTTTATGACAGTGATTTCTCTCAAAATATTAAAATGTAGCCACTTGAAAACAGTAAGATTAAAGTGTATTTCAGACCTCAGGTGTGGAATAAAAAATTCATTTTTGAACCCAATGTTCTTTTTTCACATCTTTGAAATTCTGTTAACTTACCTTGGTAGTCCCCCATTCGTTCATAATGAAATAATTATCTTTGGGGCCAGGGAAATGGCTTTACAAGTGGAAACAGTTGCATGAAAGCAGATAAACTGACTTCCATCCACGGATCCTACAATGTGGCAGAAGAGAATATGGACAAACACAAACTCATGCACACACGCATTCTCTCTCCCCAGTCAACAAAATTAAACACATTTTAATAGTAGTGGTTATGCTCGACATGTAAAGTGTTTATAACTATTTCTGCAGCAGTTATAGCCTATATGACGAGCAATTATGGCCTTTTACATGCACAAAGCATGAAGACTCCTTTACATTAAGGAAAATGCCATCAATCCTCTCATCTGTAAGTAAGTCAGTGCCGTTACGTCTTTCCATGGCTGAGTCACGGTGGTCAGCATCAAGCCCAAGATATTAATTTCTCAGGTAAAACCAGTAATGTCCATGTATAGCATATTTATTATCTAGATCTCTTGACCATCAATAATGACATTATCTGTCATTGCTTTTGTATAGACAACAACCAAAATGACATTCTCACAATTTAATAATCCTACAAGCAGTACTGCTTCCACTTCTATGAGAGTGACAGCATGGTGGGTGTCATCAATATTTTTGAAACATGTTTCATTTCAAAATATGTTATTGCTCATTTCCATTACGTTAGCAACATCTCGCTGTTTTAGACTATCTGGTATGTTGGTTATTTTTATATTGCTGTAATAAAACACTATAATCAATAGCAGTTTTGAGGAAAACAAGGCTTACTCTAATTTATAGTTGCAGGGGATACAGTTCAGCATGAACGAAGACATAAGAGCAGCACAGCGAGACTCACCTGGTATAAGGAAGCAAAATGACCGTATTTCACCCCCACACAAGAAACAAAGAAAAAGAACGTGAAATTCACTGGGGTTACAAAATCTGAAATCCTTCCCACAAACATTCATACTCCCTCAAGGGTCAACATTTTAAGGGTTCTATAACCTTCCCAAATAGTGCCACCAACTGGGCACCAAGTATTCAAAAACATGAGTCCAATGGTGATATTACTTATTCAAGTCACCACATAAGGTGTGTGTAAAATAGTTTTCTACATTTTAGGAGAGTAGTTTGACATGTTTCCCCCATAATAAAAGAGGATCATATTCCAAACTTTCTCAAATCTAAGATCAGATGGTTAATATAGATTTTATGGTACACCTACATCATCTTGTTCTGTATACTAGAGAGAAGTAGAGCAGAAACTGAAAAAAAGTGATAGGGAGTCATCCTGGGAGGAGGTCAGCAATGGCCAGGGTCCTGGTAGCATTGCTATAGTAATGACTATCATTCTTCAACCAAGCAGAATGTGAAGCAGATTTCTCTGGAAAGTAGACATGTTGTCAAGTTTGAACATTTTTCTAGGCTTTATAGACATCTGGCATGGTCCTTAGATACAGAGAAAACATTAAAGAACTATGTATTTTAATAACTTTCCCTTTAATTCAGCATAAATACAGTGAGTTTTATGCTCTATAACTATTTCTTGACGTTTGCATCCGTAGGACTGAACACTTGAATGAAGCAATCAAAAACACATGCACTAAATAAAAAAAATCTTGAAATAGTTAATAGATTAAAATAAAATGTCAAGCTACATGCAGCATAGTGCTTGAAATGTCAAACATACCTGAAAGTCGTTTTTTAAATACAATAAACTGGGAGGACTTGAAGGGAGGGTATGGGGGATGGGAACATGAGAGGTCAGGACAGAGAGTTGGGGGAGGGACTGAGAAGGAAAATAATGAAAGAGAGATCATGATAGAGGAAGTCATTATGTTGTTAGGGAGAAAACAGGGAAACTCCACGAAATTCACAAGGATGTCCCCATCTAAGACTCCTAGCCATAGTGAAGAGGGTACCTGAACTGGCCCTCTCCTGTAATCAGATTGGTGACTTCCCTAATCGTCATCATAGAGCCTACATAAGGTATCTAATGGAAGCTGATGCAGAGATCCACAGCCAAGCACCGGGCCAAGCTGCAGGATTCCAGCTGGGATGCAAGGGATCAGAGGAGCAAGGGGGATCAAGATCATGGAAACTGGGAACTCATAGGAGCTCAAAGACTCTAGACTGACAGCTAGCAAGACTGCATGGGACCAGCCTAGGCCCTCTGCATGTGGGTGACTATTGTGTAGCTTTGTCTGTTTGTGGCACCCATGTCAGTTGGACTGGGACCTGTCACTGGCACATGAACTGGTGTTTTAGAACCTACTCCCTATGGTGAATACACCCAGTCTTGATGCAGAGGGAGTGTAGCTTGGTTCTGCCTCAGCTTAATAGACCATGCTTTGGTGACTCCCATTTGAGGCCTTGCCCTTTCTGAATGGAGTCAGAGAAACAGTAGATGGGGTGAAATAAAAGGGAGGTAGGAGGGAAGAAACAGGAGAGAAGGGAAAGGAAACTGTGACTGGTATTTATAATAAATAAAAAATAATAAAGTAAAAATTACAAAATATTAATACAAGAGATTATCTCACCCCTTATGACAACTCATTTTTTGTTACCAATTCAATATTAAATGTAATTTCCTTGGGCATATAGAATCAGGTTTGTAATAAATATTTTGTACCTATTTCTTTATTCATTTTTTATGCTGTGCATAATATTCTATCAATGGGAATAAACTAATGGACTAAATGTTTTAGAGGTTTGATTATATATTACTAATTACCAGTTAAGTGCTAGGAATCATTATTCTTTAATATCCAATTTGCAAAGAAAGTTGCTATAAATGAGAGAATGGATTCTGAAGTAAATTAAATTACTTTTATGAATTCTGCAATGAAAATTATATTTTGGTATTTATTGAAATGTGTCTTCATACAGACTTTACATGCATCATTTTATCAATTGATAAGAGGCAAATAAATAAGATGAACTGAATGTATTAAAAACAAAACTAAAGAAACATTTTTAAATGAGAATGATTGGAAAAGGTAACTCTGATACTCATGTATAAAAATCTAAAAAAATATTTAATATAGAAATATTTATTAAAATGCTATTTTTTACAAATTTTATAATCCTCTTGGTCAGAGTTGGACACATATCCTGAGTAACTAGTTTCCTACTGAGAAGGTTCTTGCCTATGCCTTTTATCTTGCTTATTTTTAATCTAAAATTTTACTATCTGGTCTTACAGAAAGGTTTCTGATCATTTTGGAATTGATGAGTGTGTGTGTGTGTGTGTGTGTGTGTGTGTGTGTGTGTGTGTGTGTAGAACAAGATATAAGAATCTAGTTTTATTTATTTTTGTGTGGATATTCAGTTTTCAAAGCAGGGCTGTAAAGAGAGTAACTTTACTCCAGTGTCTATATCTGACATTTGCCTTCAGAACCTAGATGTCTACAGCTCTGCAGACTGCATCGCTTCCTTATGCTCTTCTACTGATGTAACTGTCCTTGTGGTGCTGTGACAGTATTGTGTCTGTGCTTCTCCAGTACAACCGCAAATGAAACATGGTCATTCCTCCTGTGTCATTCTTTCGCTCATGATTCTGTTGTCCTTCCACACAAATTTTATCTTTGTCCCTTCTTGTAAAGAATAATATTGGCCTAGGAAGCTCTACATCCAAATAGACTAGGATCCAAAAAAAGCCAGTACATGCAGTAGAAACAAGTCCCAGTGCCTTTATCAATGGCTTCTCAGTCAGCCCCCATTTTCAGACACATTCAGAGAGTCCTGTTTGATCTCATGCTCATTCAGTCCTGGTCCAGCTGGATTTGGTGAGCTACCATTAGAACAGGCACACTGTCTCAGTGGGTGGTCCTGGATATAGGAGGGAGGGCCTTGGACTTCCCACTGGGCAGTGTTCTGTGGCTTTGGAGCCTGTCCTGGAACTACCTGGAACTAGCTCTTGTAGACCAGGCTGGTCTCGAACTCACAGAGATCCGCCTGCCTCTGCCTCCTGAGTGCTGGGATTTCAATGTAATTTTGAACAAAATGCCAGTATTATCCTCCCTTCCTTCCTTCCTTCCTTCCTTCCTTCTTTTCTTCCTTCCTTTCCTTCTTTCTTTATTCATTCAAAAATTTACACTTCCTCCCCTCTTCCCATTCTTGAAAAACAACAACAACAACAACAAAAAAAAAAGACAAAACTGTCTGTGGTAGGATGGCTTTTTCACAACTTTAATATATTGATTATCATGGGAGACCTTTCTTTCTAATGGTTACCTCAATATCTTTCTTTGATATTTTAAAGTTCTCTTTGTAATGTGTACTTTTTAGTTATATTTATTCCAAGATATTAATTTACTTTTAAAACTATTATGAATGGGATTGTTTCCATTTTCTTTCTTGGTGTATTCGTCATTGGTATGTAGGAATGATTTTAAGTTTTCAGGCCAATTGAAATGCTTGCAGTTCTATTTATATATTGAATACAAAGATCTCTTATACTTAAAATTAATTCAGTCTTCATATATAAATTTATGTTTATAAGTCAGTATGAGATTTTAAAATTTGGATGACTAATTGATATTAGTAATATATATTATTGAATTCCACAAATTTTTAATTTTGCTTTTATGTTTATACTTATTAGTTAAATTTTCTCTTTTGAGGTGGAATCTTGCTGTTTTGCCTATATTGGCTGCATAAACTTCTGGGATCAAGATACATCATGCTTCATCTTCACGTGCCCTGTGAATACAAGCAAATGTCTATTCTGGGCCTAATATAAAATTTTAAAAGCACTAATAAAAATGCAGATAATACATTTGTAGAAAACATGGTAAGACAAAATCATAAGAATATTTTTTAACATTCATAGAAAACACTAGAAAAAACTGTATAGAAGCAGGCGAATACATTCATCATAAAATAACGTAAGTGAAGGAAACATGTTGAAATGGCTTAAGAATAAATTATATATATTGGTCTGTAAGTACTATTGATGAGTGTAAAAACTTCATAAGTTTAATTACAGATGTTTAACTATACACACACACACACACACATATATATATAAAATCATTACAGGAGCTTGCAATCAATGTTTTATATCACATTAATAAGTGAGAAGGCAATTCAAATAGTTTCTACTGACAAAACAGGCCCTCATTAAAGTATATATTAATTCTGGAGTAAATATTTCATTTAAATTAGAATTTTATTACAATTGTTGGGTTTAACATACACTTTTTTTTGCACAAAAATGTTACAGGATAAAAGATGCTGATGTTCACAAAGTGCCAGAGTATTTGCCATTGTGTGTCACTGTCATTGTGTGTCACTGTGTGTCAGTGTCAATGTCACTGTGTGTCAGTGTCAATGTCACTGTATGTCACTGTGTGTCAGTGTCAATGTCACTGTGTGTCACTGTGTGTCAGTGTCAATGTCACTGTGTGTCACTGTGTGTCAGTGTCAATGTCACTGTGTGTCATTGTGTGTCAGTGTCATTGTGTCACTGTGTGTCAGTGTCACTGTGTGTCAGTGTCACTGTGTGTCAGTGTCATTGTGTGTCAGTGTCATTGTGTCATTGTGTGTCAGTGTCATTGTGTCATTGTGTGTCAGTGTCATTGTGTGTCAGTGTCACTGTGTGTCAGTGTCATTGTGTGTCATTGTGTGTCAGTGTCATTGTGTCACTGTGTGTCAGTGTCATTGTGTCACTGTGTGTCAGTGTCACTGTGTGTCAGTGTCATTGTGTCACTGTGTGTCAGTGTGTGTCTGTGTCATTGTGTGTCAGTGTCATTGTGTCACTGTGTGTCAGTGTCATTGTGTCACTGTGTGTCAGTGTCATTGTGTCACTGTGTGTCAGTGTCATTGTGTCACTGTGTGTCAGTGTCATTGTGTCACTGTGTGTCAGTGTCATTGTGTGTCAGTGTCATTGTGTTCACTGTGTGTCAGTGTCATTGTGTTCACTGTGTGTCAGTGTCACTGTGTGTCAGTGTCATTGTGTCACTGTGTGTCAGTGTCACTGTGTGTCAGTGTCATTGTGTCACTGTGTGTCAGTGTCATTGTGTCACTGTGTGTCAGTGTCATTGTGTCACTGTGTGTCAGTGTCACTGTGTGTCAGTGTGTGTCTGTGTCATTGTGTGTCAGTGTCATTGTGTCACTGTGTGTCAGTGTCATTGTGTCACTGTGTGTCAGTGTCATTGTGTGTCACTGTGTGTCTGTGTCATTGTGTGTCAGTGTCAGTTTGTGGTCCCATTCAGAATTGCATAATATGTGCAGTAGGCTTCACTTTTGGACATGGGGAGTTCAATTACTCTTTAATTTATGACATCAACACAATTGATCTTAAACTTTAGAAATAAAATGTGTTTACATGAGAACGCCAAATTATTCACTCGAACTTTGAGGAAAGTGGTTGCCACTGAAGTCCCCATGAGCAATAGCTAACTTTGTGACAGTTTGCAACAGATTGAAGAGTTCATTGCACTTCACACCTAAATTACTTTAGGTAAAAATTGTGGGGAATAGTGCCAAAGAGAAAGACAAAGTTTTGTTTAGTGTTAGCAATTATATCCTTAGCCACCATATTCTACCTAAGAGAAATTAATCTTGAGGTACATACTTTCTACTCAGTCTTCTTCATTATTTTCAATTCCAATCATAACTTCCTTAGTACTTGTGGTGTTAATACAAAGTAAATTTATTGAGTTAAGTCACAATGCTTCTAAGCATATACATGTTATATAATATTCTTATAGGTATATCATAAACTCCAAGGAGTTTTTCTATATTATCTACTTGGCTTTCAAATAAAATGATCACACACAGAATGAGTAACTAAGAACCACACACCCAGAAATTTTAGAACCTGGAATCAAACATAAGCACAATGTTATTTTTATCCCAATATATTAATATTGTTACTATTTTCTTGTCCTCTGGATTTGATACAACAAATATTTTGAGAAGAAGAGCTGCTAAGATTACTTTTAAAATATGTTCATATTTCATTAGAGCCTTAAATATAAAACATGAACATTATCATGTATACATAAGTATATAAGACTGTGTGATACTCTGTATGCAAATGATTCCAATAGTGTTTGTGATTCCCTTCAGAAATTGATTCTAACATACATAAATAATTTAAAAGATTTAAAAATATTTACATGAAGAAGAAGTAGAGTAATCCAATAAAAAGAGTTTTACATAAAACAAGATTAAAACATAACATGACAGTGGAGGTATGGATTACTCCCATTTATGCTGCTGTAATTCATATCCAGCATGCTACATTGGTTATTAGTAATAATGCTCCTTTCACAAATGTCTCAAATAAAAAGAAAAATTATTAATAGATGATTAAATTAGATTAAGCAAGCCATGATCTTAAAAGGGACTACAAGCTGACATGAAACATTGAGTTGTGAAAAATATCAGAAAGTATTTCCTGAATGGCAGTGTCTTTTATCTAAAGGGGTGAATGGATATTACAGCCTGACTTCTGGCAAAGCATATCCCCTGACTTCCTTTCTCTCCTTTCACATGAGACTACTGCTTCAGCTAGCAATTTTCACTCTGCTGCTGCAGCATCTTGAGATAAAATCATAGATCACCTGTCAGCAACTGGAATGGCTACATGGATGAAGAGATATTGTACGAGGTGGACTTGCTGATAGTCATTTATCCACAATTTTTGAAATTGCAAGTAATTCAAACATCCTAGCAAGACAGGTTTCAACCAAGAACGTCAGGACCTGTCTATCATCCACTCATCCTATCACGTGTAAGAAATTCAAGGTCGCATATGTGACTACAGTTTCATCATCTGCGATTATGGAAAGAACAGAGTCGTGAACAAAGCCTTGAAAATTGTTCCCTTATGCCACATTCATATAAAAATTGTCTTTTGTGGTATATTTAAGATTTGTTTCTGGTGATTGAACCAACCTCAACAAGCAAGCTTGAACCTAAATTTGATGATGTTGTACAATATAACAGTAGCTGTTGTTTTGTATAGGACACTTATATAACAATTGTAAGTTTTCTAATTCTTTACAGACATCTGTACATGTCTGTGTCATTTACAACACATCTCATCTCGCTGCCTTTCAAACTCATGGCTTCTCTTTTTCCCCCCAAGCACCATAGACCTATAGCCATACACTGTTGCCAGAAGAACGTTGAAAATTTTTTTTCACATAATATTAATACCACAATAAATAAGAAAAACAAACAAGACTGAAGATCACTGTAAGAACAAAAGCATTATTGACTTATATTCAGAATTCACAATTTTCTGATAAAATAAATATATGCTACATCTGAAATCTACTAATATATTTTCCTTTAAAACCCTAAAATTGTTCATTGTGTCTTGATTTTCATAAGCCAATGTGTTGGTAAAAAAATATCTGAGTTCTGTGGAGTTGATTTAAATAATAAGAAGCTTGATAATGTGATCTTTCTGGGGGAGAGTGTACTAAATACTATCAAATGGAGTCAGACTTTGAGTTCACATGACCATATAGACTATTGATTTGTACAGAGTGTGCCTGTAAGAAATTTTAAAGGAAATATGAGGAAACAGCTGAGGGTCATTAGAATAAGACAAATGTTTACATTTTTTTCAAACATACTATTTTTGGACAGAAAATAATTTTCAAATAGAGAAAACATAGGTTAGATTGCCAGTTCTAGATATCTTCAGCCATGAAATAGAATCATTACCACAGTCTGTAGAAGGAAGAAGACAACCGCATGAGAAAAGGTGAAGAAACAAATATAGCATAGAAAAACAAAGGCATAACGCTGCTTCTACAAGTTAAAAAGACTATAAAAACTTGAGGGATTTTTAAATCTATAAACAATACAGTATTTTCTTAATAATTTTTGTAGTGTGTCCCCTAAATACAGCAATGTTCAAGAAGGTAAACACAATCACAAAATGACCAATAATTTTACTTTTTAAAGTTCCTTTTCTTTCTTCTTTATTACTTACTTATTTATTAGACAAATCTGTGTTTTCAGATGTGGCATCATCTGAAGTCTGTTAGCAGTAACCGTATAGTGCTCTGTTTAACTGGAAAACACAAGTACATTCACTGTTGTGACCATTGCTTCAAAAAATATGCAATGCAGTATTTTGTTATAAAGTCTAATGGCTTATACATGTTCTCTTCATCATGGTAGTCCATGAAAAGCTGAAAGTTCTTCATGGCAGTAGAGGAATTCCAGATTGTTTCACAAGAGACAGAGATGAAAGCTGACAACCTTCTAAAGTCAGGGTCTAGAAATTAATGTGGTCTCATTCTATTTGTTCAGTCATTTAACCCAGAGAGATTTAAGAAGATTCCTTAGGCCAGGTTGTGGTGGCATACACCTTTGATCACTGTACCTGGGAAGCAGAGACAGGTGGATTTCTGTTAGTTGGAGGTCAGCCTGGTCTACAATAACTACTTCCAGGACAGGCTCAAAAGTTACAGTGAAACTCTGTCTCAAGAAGAAGGTGAAGGAGGAGAAGGAGAAGAAGAGGAAGAGGAAGAGGAAGAGAAGAAGAAGAGGAAGAGGAGGAAGAAAGGAGGAGGAGGAGGAGGAGGAGGAGGAGGAGGAGGAGAAGAAGAAGAAGAAGAAGAAGAAGAAGAAGAAGAAGAAGAAGAAGATTCCTAAGTCAACTCTCAATGCAAAGGTTATAAAACTGTGATCATCTTAACTTGGTTATCATAATACCTCCTCTGGCTAATCTGACTCTGATTTTTAGAGTTATATGCAATTAAGCAATTTTCATTGATTTTGTAATTTTAGAAATTAGACCAGAGATATGATGTGAAATTGCTTATGCAATTTTTAGCAATATTAGAAATGTTGTCAAACAGGAATATGAAAAGAAAAACAAACTAATAGAGTTTAAGTAACAAAAAAAGAAAGAAATTAGGGAAAGAATTTAAATGACACTGTTTTCTACATCACCTGAAAAAGATATTACTTATAGCTGATGTGGCAGGAAATTAAAATATATTTAATTTTTTCTGAAATTATAAAACCATGGAGAACACAAGAAAAAGGGAACAATGTCAGGGCCATGGATAAAGAATTATAGGGACAGGTTGATAAGTTTTGCTAATAGGTTTTGAATCCTGGTTAATTCCACCACTGCTTATATAATAATCCAATCAAGCCAAATTAACAAATCCAGTTTTAATGAACGGAGAGAAGGACTCGTGGGTGACCCTTAGCAGTGCAGGAATAGTCACGTGTCAAATATTGTGACAAGGTCTTATATAGCCTCTAGACACGGTCTTGAGCAACCCCAAGGAAGGACTGACTTTTGGTGGGCTTTCTCAGGAGCAGATTTTAATAAGGTCAATTCCAGGGGTGGGACCGCCACTTGGTGCGCTGAGGGTGGGGTTTGGAAGGGGCAGCTACAGGGGAGATGCTGCTCAGGATGCTGAGGTTGGGGGCTGGAATGGGACCCCTGAGCTGGAAATTCTAAACACAGTGTAGTGATACAGGTGAAATGGATGTTGAACTATCGTAAAATATACTCAGTGTATAAATTGTCTTAGATTACATGACAGTGCTATAAAATTCTCTTAGTAACTTAGAGGCAGCTCCTTCAGGAAAAAGTAATTGATATCTATGAAAAGTTCTCAAAGTTTAGTGAGACTAGAAGTGGTATAGGAGTCTAGAAGAAAGCTATGGTTTTTACTTTTTTATTTATTGAAAATCATGTATTATTGTTGCATGCTGTGAGTATGTTTTATTACCATTGGTTAATAAAGAAGTTGCTTTGGGCCTATGACAGAGTGGAATATAGCCAGGCTAAAAGAGATATATAGAGAGAGTAGACAGAGTCGGGGAGATGCCATGTAGTCGCCCAAAAAGCAAGAGGTAACAATCACGAGCCTCGTGGTAAATGCAAAATAATAAAAATGGGTTAATCAAGATGTAAGTGCTAGCTAAAATTATTCCTGAGTAATTTACCAAGCAGTGTTATAATTAATATAGTTTCTGTGTGATCATTTGGGTCTTGGGCAGCCAGGGAACAAACAAACAGTCTCCGAGTACACATTATAACTTTTACTTTGTCTTTCCTTATAAAGCTTCAATTTATTTATTTATTTTCTTTTATTTTCTCTTATATATTACATACAGACCTCAGATTTCCCTTCCTCCACCCTTCTCCCTCCTCTCCATTCCGGTTTACTCTCTGGTAGTCTCTCCTCTCTCCTACTCTGCTTCCCTTCAAAAGAAGAACAGCCATTCCAAGGATATCAATCAAACACAATATGATTAGGCACAAACCCTCATATCAAGGTTGGAGGAGGCAACTCCATAGGAGTAAAAGGTTTCCAAGAGCAGACAAGTTTCAGAGATATTCCCATTCCCGCTATTGGGAGTCACATAAGAAAACCAAGACATCCCCATTGTCTCTGTGTGGGTGCACCCCTCACGGTCCCGACTTCCTTGCTCGTACTCTATCTCCTTCTGCTCCTGATTTGGACCTTGAGATTTCTGTCCGGTGCTCCAATGTGGGTCTCTGTCTCTGTCTCCTTTCATTGCCTGATGAAGGTTAATATTCAGGAGGATGCCTATATGTTTTTCTTTGGGTTCTCCTTATTTAGCTTCTCTAGGTTCACTAATTATAGGCTCAATGTCCTTTGTTTATGGCTAGAAACCAAAAAGGATGTTCTATCGGGAACTCACCAAGGCCAACTGGCCTGGATCTGAAAAAGCCTGGGATAAAACCGAACTCGCTGAACATAGCGGACAATGAGGACTACTGAGAACTCAAGAACAATGGCAGTGGGTTTTTGATCCTACTGCACGTACTGGCTTTGGAGGGAAATGGGACTCGGTGGTGGGGAAGAGACAGAAATCTTTAATAAATAAATAAAGAAAAAAGAAAACCAAGACAAACCGACCTGGCGGTGGTGTCACACACCTTTAATCCCAGCACTTGGGAGCAAAGAAAGGTGGGTCTCTGTGGGTTTGAGGCCAGCAAGGCCCACAAGAAGCTAGTTTCAGGATAGGTTCCAAAGCTACAGAGAAACCCTGTCTATAGAAATTCCCCTAGTCGTATTTTTTCTATCCCGAGTTTCTGCGCCATCCAGTCTCTGATTCCTGGCCATCCAGGCAGTGTCAGGAGTGGGCTCCCTCTCGCTGTTGCTTATTAATGTAAATTCTTTGTTTTAACTAGTTTGTAGATATTTTGCACTAAATGTATGCATGAACTCTCTACTAACTGCTAAGAAAAACAAAGACCAAAGGGATGTAGACCTACCTAATATTCCCACTTGTCTGATGATCACTCAATTGAACCAGTTGAAGGTTGTGACTACTGGGAGCCAGGAATTCTGAGAGGGAGAACCACAAAGTAGCAGTATGCGTTTTAACGAGGACAAGGAATTGCAGCTACCAAATGGCTTAATGCAAAGTACATATAAGAAAAAAAAAAACTATTCCATTTTAGTAGAGAAAATGTAAAATAAAGCATATGGTTTATACTTGCTTTATAAGAAAGCAACAAATTTGTGCCTAAGATTGTACAGTTAAATATAATTAGAGGAAATAGCTATCAATTTAAACTGAAGTAGACATAATTGTATTGGGTTAAATATAATGATTTCATTTCAATATAAAAATTTCTTAGAAGATACTGATACAACTCCCAAGGAAATGTGAAATTTGCGGCCTTGTGTTTCTGATTTGAAATAATTTTATTTGGATCCCTCATAGTCTAAAAGCCATACTAGCCCTTGTATGGAAGACAGGGATGGAAGGCATAGAGAATTCTCAAGATCTGAGCTTGGTATTAATACAATCATCAATTTTAAGAACATTTTTTTCCATCAAGTGATTTTGGTAGCTCCAGCTATTTCCGTGCCTGTTTGTTATGCAAAGATCTTTGCAGATTCTAGAGCTCTGGGAGGTAAACTTGCCTTCAGCTCTGCAGGCTACAGCTGCTCCTAAATACCAAGGAATGTGTCTGATCTAAATCCCTGCTGTTGTGGGAGGGCTTATGTAACACTCAGTGGAAAGAGAACACTTGCTAATTCGAGGAGAGAATTAATCTCTTTTATTTTTCACTTATTCAGTGACAATATACTTGGAAATGATTTGTACTGTGAGCCTCCTTTTAGTTGACGGTCTGAAATATGGGTCTTTGTTGTCTCTTTAATCTTACAATTACATGTGTCAAGCATGCACATAATTCATGGCTCTAACAACACTTTATCACACAGACTTTTCTGTGTTACAAGCTTTTATTATTTTCAGTTTTAAACAGAAAAAGATCTGATTGGTTTATCTCTATTAATTATATTAAATAATATAATTATTTATATTAGTATCTATTTTATCAAGTATTACATCAGATAATACAGAGAACTCACATATTAGAAAAATCAGCATTTTGAACAACCAGTAGTAGCTAAATCTGCATCTAATCACGACTTCTTTTTTTTTTTAGAAGTTTATCATTTGTGGAAAGACCACTGAAAGGTTTCTGCACCCCTGTTGTCAGCCTGGTCCCTGCAGTTGTTAAGTCCCAATGAAATTACACAGATGTCTACATTAGGTGTAAACTGATTGGCCCATTAGCTAAGACTTCTTATTAACTCTCATAACTTATATTAACCCATTATTCTTATCTGTGCTAGTCATGTGGCTTAGTACCTTTCTTGGCGAGGCAGTCACATCTTGCTTGCTCTGTGGCTGGGTCAGGGCTACAGACTAGGACTTACTTCCTCCCAGAATTCTCCTGTTCTCCTTGACCCACCTCTACTTCCTGTCTGGTTGGCCCGCTTATACATCCTGTCTGGCTCCTGGTCATTCAGCGTTCATTTAAAATATAATTGACAGAATATAGACCATTATCTCATACCACACCCCAATAAACCTCTCTACCTACACAATAATACAAATAAGATTTTAAAAAAAAGAATCCCAGGTTTAATGGATACCAATATTCCCTGGCAGCTTTTCAGTCCCTCCAGAGAGAACCTGGAAATGGAAGACTGGAAAACCAAGTGTTTGTTCTCTGGGGCAGTTTAAATACCATATGGGAGTGGTTTTGAGCATCTCTGGGGAGGGGTCATTGTTTGTTGTGCTTTTTTGGTGGTGGAGTCTGAACTGAGGCAACTCCCTGGAGAGGGTACCTGGGATGGAATTTCCAGTGGAATATTCTGGACATTCTGGATATACGGATGCCAGGGGTTGTGGTGGGGCTTTAAACCAAACCATTACTAATCAAATTTCACACAAAAATACGCTGTGCTATCATAGAAACGTATAAGGATAGCTGCAGGTATCTAGATCATAACACACTAACTACTAAAGAGGTGTGGAAGGAGTGTAAAGGGTGTTTTATATTTTACAAGTATCTATGACCTGAACTAAAACATGTATTTTTCTTTCACGAAAGCAAAAAGCAGAAATAAAACCAGAATCTAATATTCTAATTCAAAATACAGAATTGCAGTTAAGTGTATACAATTGAAAAATAGACTGAGAAACCAATGCCTATCAAGCTGAGAAAAATCTGCTGAACCATATGCCTATGAGCTATTTTACATGGATTAGTGATTTTATCACCTCCTCCAGAATAGAAGCATCACCCTTTTAGTATAAGTAGTCTTAAACTAAAAAAGAATACCTGAATTCAGGTCCTAATATTAATTGCCACATCATTGATTTTGCTTGTATTTTCATTCAAGGTCATAACTTGGGGGGGGGCAGGAAAGAGTTAATACTCAAAAATCATATGTTGCTAAACTTTTATAAGGCTAATGAAGGATAGTTTTCCACTCACATTGAGTTAGAACCAAGGAAGTTTTTAAAATTGACTTTTAAAAATAATTTATTTTATTTTGTACATGAATGTTTTACATGACCATAGATGTTCATCACATGCTTACCTGGTGTCCAAGGTCAGAAGAAAATGTCAGAACCACTGGAACTGGAACCACTGACAGGTTTGAGGTGTACTTGTAATCAAATCCTGGTTCTCTTGAAGAGCAGTAGGTGCTGTTATCCATGGCCATCTCTTCAACCTTTCAGCATTAATTTGTAAGAGTGTTTTGCAATGTTACAAGAACTATTCACATAAATAGTACCATTTGTACTTAACAACTGGTTTCTTTCTGGGATTCTGGAACCTGAGTATTTGTGGAGTATGACCAGGTACATAACCAGACTCTGCTCCAAACCCTGGGCACTGACATTCTAGAGAACTTTCCTGTGTAATAATTCACGTGCACTGTCTCCAGACTTTCCAGGGAACATGCCATGAGTAGTTGGTTAGTCTTTGGGAGGAATTTTTGGAAGATGGCTTCTGGTCTTCATTCTTCAAATTTTCTCTTTTGCTGTTGTTTCTGTTCTTTCCCGTTCATTAGTCTGCATTCTGAGAGTGACCACAGGCCTTTTACAAAATCACAAAACCAAAGGCAATAAAAAATCCTCCAAAACAAGAAATAAAAGTAAAGCTATTATTTAATTGAAATAATGTTTTAGAGGCTTTTTTGAATTTTTGCCAAATAGAAATTTATGATGCAGTAATAGAAGAAACTATTTTTTCAGAGATTGCAAAGAAGCAAGTCAATGATACATACTTGCTTCTGATAGCAGAAAGTCTTTTCTTATTGAAATCAAATTCTTTAATTAGGCAGATTAAGTGCAGATTATTATGCAATTATGCATTTGAAATTTTTCATCTGTTTGTGTGTTCTATCTTTGAGATAATAAGTAGTAAACAAAACAGTCACATTCATATTTCTTCAGACAGATAAGCCTGTGTTTCTTTAAGAACAATAGTTACCACCACCTCTTCTTTATTGTTGGCAAACTCTCAAAAGAATTACAACTTGACTAATGTCTGTCACTCATTGTATTTTAGTTCTTCGAGCTAAAGAAACAAAGCTAAAATGTTTCCAGTATAATTTTTTTTTTCTGGAGTTCTAGTTGCTTTGTCAAAAACAAAACAAAACAAACAAACAAAAAAAAAAACCCTATGATCTTTATTATGGCTACGGCTTGATCACAAAGGCTGATATGACTGAGATTGCTGGCATATCACTGATCTTGGACTCCTCAAAAGATTTGTGTGTTCTTCCTGGGTGTCTTGTTTTGCAGTCTAAGATCACCCCAGTTATGAGATTCCGTTTTAGTGGAAATTAGTCTGTCTAATTAGTCAAAGAAATTAGTCAAAGAAAATATGAAACTACAGGAAATAAATGAATAATAGTGATGAAAAAATGGTTAGACCAGGGGCTGGAGAGATGGCTCAGCGGTTAAGAGCACTGACTGCTCTTCCTAAAGGACCCGGGTTCAGTTCCCAGCACCCACATGGCAGCTCACAACTGTCTGAAGATCCAGTTCTAGGAGATCTGATACCTTCACACTAGTGCACATAAAATAAAGTAAATAAAATTAAAAAAAATGGTTAGACCATGTGTATGTGCACACACATGTGTGTGCATGCATGTATGTGAGTGTGTGTGTATGTATATGTGTGTGCGTGGGTGTTTGTGTGAATGTGTGTGTGTGTGCATGTGTGTGTGCATATATGTGTGTATATGTGTGCATACATGTGGGGGGTGGGGAGTGTATGTGTACTTGTGCGTGTGTGTGTGCGCGTGTGTGTGTGTGTGTGTGTGTGTGTGTGTGTGTGTGTGTGTGTATGACAAGAGCCCAGGAGAAACTGTGAGGAAAAGTCTGGAAATAATGGAAGACTGTAGGAAAGCCATGAAGTACTTCATTCAGAACAGCTAAGGAATAGAAAGAAGAACACTACAATTACATAGCAGTTCATACAGGTGTCTGCAAACAAGGGTCTCTGCTAGTATAACCGACTGAGAAAGTCTTCTGGTGCATTACCTGTTTTACATAACACATTCGTCTTCTCTCAATGGCAAGAAAGGGAATTATAGGATAATTAAACCGGTGACTTAGAAGGAATGTCTAGCTAAAATATGACAAATTAATACATAGGATATAGAGGGTTTTGAGAAATCTTACAAATATGCCCACTACAAGGCTCTGTAATCTATGTATGTACTGCTATCATATCATTTTAAGGATATGAATGAATCAATTTCCAGTGACTTTTTTAATCTTCAAAGTCTGCAATTTGTTTTTAAAGTGTTATTTACAAACATAAAAATATAGATTAAAACACCACCCAATTCTAATCACACAGTGCAAGCATAATGACATTTAATTATGTCAAAATTAAATCACACATCTAACAAAACTATTGACATAGTTCAAACTAAATTGTTGTTAAAGAAAATCAGCATCTGCATAGAAAACCATAAACTAATTGTCTGGCTACGTTATGTGGCTTGCACAGTAAAAATCTTATTTGACAAAAAATTTTCAATCACATTTTTATATTCACCAGTTTTGAAATGTATGAGTGAGTTGTCAATGTTTTATAAAATTCAGTAACAATATTTGAAGAAATCATCTTTTTTTAAATGGCAATAAAGATTTGCCTTTTCCCATGATTGCTCTAGGTTTAGCAATTGTAAATCTTTATACTTTCAAACATACTTACCTACAGAAAATTGGAAGAAAGGATTATTAGTCATGTTTACACTTTAAACAAGCTTCCTATTTTCTCTAAGTATACTATTTATAATAGTACACAGATGTTTTGGACTGAAGAAAGTCAGTTTAGCCAACAAAAACATAAAGTCAATGATTGATAATCTGTTTAAACAACTTATCGAGGTAATAGCATAAAAGTCTGTATTTATAAGATAATAGAGCTAAATATGGCATTACTTGATTGTGATTATTGTTGTCAAAGGTTTAAACACTATGAAAACAGTGACTAGGTCCATGCAAACAATTAGTACCTTGCTTAGAAGCTAAGTGAAAATGTCCAAAGGCACAGTGTAAATGGTGAGCAGTTAGTAAATTTTAAACCCATGTTAAAATCACTAGTCCTCTTCTGTTTATCCTGACTTCCCTGGTTAGGTACCCTAAGAAACATACACGCTTTTTGTCTTCTCATTTACTATCCTTATGAATGGTTTCCTTGGGTGTGTAGTATGATTTTCATTCAACAGTTCACTTAACCTCGAGATTTTGCATATGTTCAGATAGAATGTCTAATGTAAACATAAGGGGAAATAATATTTTGTAAAAATATACTTAGGAAATCTCAGAACCACAAAAAATCAAAAACAGTTTCAAAGTAATTAAAAGTCTCAAATTTAGAAAATACCAAAATGTGTTTGAAAATCATAAATTATAAGGTGTGACTTGAAATGTATACTATGTAATATTATGGGAATCCAACAATAGGTCTGGGTTCATGAAGAACACTTCATGAAGGGCTAAGGAGAAAGAACAAAGGACTGTTTTTTCAGAGGTAGAACTTGCCCGGGATCCTGTAGTAACCCTCATCTGCTCATTGGTTTGCCATGCCAAACAATAACTAACTGCCTCCAAATATCCTATATAAGATAACAGGGTTAGTCCAAATATTAACATTGACTACTTTTCATAATTCAAAGAATAAGTTGCAGAATTTTTAAACAATCAATTTTTGTTTTACTAGTATTATTGTTGGTGTGGATTTTGAGACATGTTCACTTTTCAGTAGCAGATTTACAGATAGAACATTGTAAGTGGGTGAGGTGAATTAATAAAATAGATCAAATGTTGAAGCTCTTGTTGGATTATTAAATGTATTTTATTTTTAGAAACAAGCTATAAGAAAACCTCTCTTTTATTGTTAAACCTTCAAAAAGTTATGGAAAATTAATTTACCTTAAAACAACACATTCATAATAAACTGATAGAAGCTTGCTATCAATGGGTTGAGGGAACAATTACAAGTTGAATCTATGCATTATTTGTATTAACTATGCATCTGAATTTCAAATTTGCTTTACACTTAGAGTGTTGCATTCAAATTGAGTTAACATCCAAACAACATAAGTAGACGACCCATATTTTCCCATCAATCAATGGATCTCACATTTGGATTCACAGAACATCAACACCTCTGATACTTATTCTCAGGTACTCACAACCACACTGACATGTGCAGGTGAGTGTGCACCCTTCTTCCTCTCTATCTCCCTCCCCCACTACTTTCACATCATTTTAGTACTTCCCATTCTTATGCTCAACCTCACATATTTTAAATATACCACAGTGTGGGAAATGTAGCATCAAATGAGGCAAAATTAGGTAATATAAGCAGCAACTTTAGTTATTATATTATTTGGGCAGAAGAAAGTTGCTTACTTCTAAAATCTTCAGCAATCTTATGAATTCTACATACTTTTTTATGAAAATATATTAGAAATCCTCTTTATCTCATTCTATGGCCTAGTTTTAACCCTCTGGGCATTCTTTTAATACAATACATAGGCCATAAAATGTTTCCTTAACACTCAGCAAATAAACCCTCTCTTTCCACACAGCTTTAATCTAGTATGTGATTCTTTAAAATGCACAATTCTTTGTAGACTTAAAAAACTTTGCTTTTCAGATTTTACCCCCTACAATGGAAATTCATTGCTTCTTTCAAGGTTAATATAGAAAAGAGAAGGTCCTTTCTAAAATAACTGAGACTGTCCAATGATAAACTATATTTTATGAAATGCTACATTTCAGAAATTAATTACTCAAAATTCTTTTCATTGATTTTATTATAACTTATATAATTTTATTATAAATTATTAATATTAGAATACTATAGTGTTGTGGTATGCTGTCTACTAATACTGTATTGAGAAATGCAATTGCTATGAATTTTTTTTGTTTTTAACTTTAGAGGGCTTTTTATACTTCACAGATAGGAGATATGAAATAAGCAGATGTTTAAATATTTGTAAATGTCCATTTAATTCATACAATCACACAGCTGATTAAATACGGACACAAGAATTCATTCCTTGGTGAGGAATATTAACCAGGTTCAATCTTAAATAGCTATCTATGCTCAAGAGATTCAGCACTCAGTACTGACCTTTGGGTAGCAATAAGCTCCAATGTGAAGGACAATTCATAATAATTTTCCACTCAGTTTAGTTTTCTGTGGCCTGTCAAGAAACATATTCAGGTATTCCAAACCCTAACCTATATTTCCCATTACAGTATCTCATAAACTCTATATCATTTTGTTGGAAAGTTGTATGGAATGTTTTATTTAAGCCAAAGACACAGTTGCAAAAAAAATATGAAAATCTATTAAAAAGAACATGATCTCTAAAATGTAATTGCTTATTATTAATAAAGCCAGCCAAAATTTAGGCATTCTCAGCAATGATAAAATAGATCCTACTGATGTTTCCACCAGTTCTTATCATTAGTTCTCCTCGGAATGGGGGCTACATGGTTACTCTGACACATTTGCAGTGTTCTTCAGCATATTGTTTGGCATCCTGCTCTTCCTCCTCAATCTGTTCAGGTGGCTTAGACACCTGCCTCTAGAAAACCGTTCCTGCCCCCTGTCTTCTCCTGGGGATTTATATATTCAAACTATTTCTTACTTTTTAAAATGCTTCTTATTGCAGAGCAGAGAGCTCCATTTGACACTGTTTCAGAATATAATTATGGTTGGTACTAACATAACCCTCCTCAGTCTCCTCTCATTGCCCACATCATGGTATAAAATTACTTGCTAATTGCAGAGACTTTAGGAATTTCTTCCTGGGTCATTTTTAAGAATATCAATAACTCCGATATTCTCTTATATACTCATAACTATAAATTCTATCCTCATAGAGACTTTGGGATGGGGATAGGGAGTGTGAATACTTTTTCTGCTTTTGAAGTTTAAGAAACAAAAAGAAATAATACTGAGGCGTGCCTTGAAAAGAGAAAATTAAAGTTATGGAATTTTAGCCAATGCTAACAAAAGACAAGTGTAAAGATTTGTGACCTTACTACCTAGAAACAATCAATGAGCTTCTCCAACTCTGCTGATTAGAATTGGCAATGAGTTCAAGCCCTCTAGTTATGATGGCATGCAGTAACTTTTTGTAGTGGTAATAAAATATCGTGACAAAAGTGACATTTTTGAAAAAGTTTCTGTTTGTTCACATTTAAAGGGTTTATTCTATTCTGCATTGAAAACTTGGTGGCAAGAATGTAAGGTAAATGGTAACTTTGTTACTGCATAGTTAATTCTTCAGAGTCATACCTGCAGGCTTGTCTCCTAGGTGATCCAAAGTCTCATCAAATTAGCATTCAACATTAATGCTTATAAGGTTATTTTGTCATTTCCTTAAAAGTGAGAGGTTAGGGCACAGCATAAAATTTTTATATAGTTCAATTTCAATCTCTAACATTTCCTCATTATAAATTGTCACTTATAGAATTTATAGTTTTAAAATATAGTGATTTATTGTGTCGAACAGATAATTTCCTGAGTGAATGCTCATTATTTATATGATCTTGGCTATGTGAAGGACTCCAACAGCTTGTACTCATAGAAATGGCAAAGACTTCCTGTTGTCAGGCTCAGAGGAATGTCAACGTTTTCTCATGGTCACAGTATAGATGTTAAGGACGGTTGACCCTTAGCTTAAGCCAGTGTGTGCAGAACTAGCAAACTGTCAACCACAGCTTGTTCTCCCCAGAGACAACACCTCTGAAACTGCCCTGCTACAGAGACCACCTGCTCAGATTAGCTAGCCCACTTCCTACTCAAGCAGCTGTATAAAATAAACCTGTCTTCTTGGCTCAGGTTCATAAAATAAATGTGCTGGGCTTCCGGGCTGCCCCTGGTACGTCTCCATCAGGGTTCACGGACAACCCAGCTTGTGTGTGTGTGAGTGTGTGTGTGTTTTCTTCATCACATATTGCCAAAGTCAAGTCAACTCTGAAGCCATACAGATCTACATGAGAAAATTCATTTGACTTTTCTCAGATTTGGGATCATTTACGTAGGGCTTGATGAGTAGGCTTTCACAATTATTCCAGTGTTTGGGACTTTTTATCGTTGCTAACAAAAGGTTTTTTGTTTTTCTGAAATTTTGTATCATGACGCATTACTTCCATTCATGTAAAACTGCTTGTGGCAATCATGGCTCTATTGCAAGAAAAGTAATCACATTTTTGAATATTTAATTAACCACAACCAAGAGGTTACTATCACCAAACTTAGCATATTCTGTATCAATAATACTTTTCTATTCTTATATCATTTTGCACTCATTCAACAGAAGGATCCATACAAGTTTCTGATTTTGGGAGCAGCATATATAATTCACATGTAAGACCTTATTTATAAACCAAAGACCTTACAGCACAATACCTTGTCTTGCCTCCAATTTTTAAAAACCCATGCTTTCATATCATATTTGCTTTACAAATTGTTAAAAATGTTAACACTTTGCCTCACTTTCCCACAAAGAATATTAAAGGCTTCTAAACAATTGTGGTAAATAAACAATTAAGAAAATGTAACAACCAATTAAATAAAAATATGCCATATTCATTGATTGGAAAAATCGATGTTATGAGCATTGTTATTTCCACAAGTAATCATTCATATTAAATGTCATCACCCTAAAATCCCATTAGATTATATTTCAGAAAGTATAAATCTTAGGTAAAATTATTTTACAAATTCTATATACTTAGAATAGATTGTGGTAAAACTACATTGACTCAAGCCTTATTATAGTTATAAAAATTAAAATAAGGATATGAGCTATGGCTCAGTTGTTAAGAGAACTTATTTCTTCTCCATAGGATGCAAGTTGTGTTCCCTGGTTCCATACCATGACACAACTACCTGTAACTCTGTGGTCAGGAACTAAAAATTTTGTCCAGCCTACATAAGCGGTAGTACATTCAAAAATATATTTATAATACACATGAACACACAAACAAAACGCACAAACCCCCATATATTCACACACACTCATGCACAAGCAAAGATAAATACAAATCTTGAGAAGAAGAAATTAAAAGAAAAAATTAAAAGTAAATATTGGTTTAACTTAGCAGCCCCCAGAAAGAAATGTCTCTCTGCAGTCAGAAAAATTCAAAGAAAACACAATAAAATGCATAATGCAGACTCTCTGTGCATTCTCCATCTTCATATAACTAATTTTTCTTTTTTCCTTTAATCTATGACTGTCTGTTTTCTTTTATATTACTTTTACTATCTCTTTGAAGACTAGTTTTTTCTTAATTTTTATTATTTTATTAGTGGTGGTGGTTTGCTTTTTTTTTTATTGCGAAAAGAAGAAAAAAAAAACATAAACAAAAAACAAGTTTCCACCTCCTCCCAGCCTCCCATTTCCCTTTCCCTCCTCCCACCCTTCTCCCCCTCCTCCCACCCTTCTCCCCCTCCTCCCACCCTTCTCCCCCTCCTCCCACCCTTCTCCCCCTCCCCCCACTCCTCTCCCCCTCCCTCTCCAGTCCCCAGAGCAGTCCGGGTTCCCTGCCCTGTGTTAAGTCCTAGGTCCTCTCCGTCCATATCTAGGAAGGTGAACATCCAAACTGGCTAGGCTCCCACAAAGCCAGCACATTAAGTAGGATCAAAACCCCCTGCCATTGTCCTTGGTGTCTCATCAGCCCTCATTGTTCGCCATGTTCAGAGAGTCCGGTTTTATCCCATGCTTTTTCGGTCACAGTCCAGCTGGCCTTGGTGAGCTCCCCGTAGATCAGCTTCTCTGTCTCAGTGGGTGGATGCACGCCTCGTGGTCCCGAATTCTTTGCTCATGTTCTCCCTCCTTCTGCTCCTCCTTGGGACCTTGGGAGCTCAGTCCAGTGCTCCTGTGTGGGTCACTGTCTCGATCTCTATCCATCACCAGATGAAGATTCTTAGCGAAGAGGACAACTATATGTGTTTCCTTCGGTTCACCTTCTTCCTTAGCTTCTTTAGGTTCACCTATTGTAGACTCCGTGGTCCTTATTTATGGCTAGAAACCAATTATGAGTGAGTACATCCCATATTCATCTTTTTGGGTCTGGGACACCTCACTCAGGATAGTGTTTTCTATTTCCATCCATTTGCATGCAAAATTCGAGAAGTCATTGTTTTTTACCGCAGCATAGTACTCTAGCGTGTATATATTCCATACTTTCTTCATCCATTCTTCCATTGAAGGGCATCTAGGTTGTTTCCAGGTTCTGGCTATTACTAATAATACTGCTATGAACATAGTTGAACAAATGCTTTTGTCATTTGATAGAGCATCTCTTGGGTATATTCCCAAGAGTGGTATTGCTGGGTCCAGGGGTAAGTTGATCCCGAATTTCCTGAGAAACTGAAACACTGACTTCCACAGTGGTTGCACAAGATTGCATTCCCACCAGCAATGGATGAGGGTACCCGTTCTTCCACAGCCTCTCCAGCAAAGGTTATCCTTGGTGTTTTTGAGTTTAGCCATTCTGACTGGTGTAAGATGATATCTCAAAGTTGTTTTGATTTGCATTTCCCTGATTGCTAAGGAAGTTGAGCATGACCTTAAGTGTCTTTTGGCCATTACTCTGATACCAAAACCACTCAAAGACTCAACCAGGAAAGAGAACTACAGGCCAATCTCACTCATGAATATCGACGCAAAAATCCTCAACAAAATACTGGCAAATCGAATCCAAGAACACATCCGAAAAATTATCCATTATGATCAAGTAGGCTTCATTCCTGAGATGCAGGGCTGGTTCAACATACGAAAATCTATCAATGTAATCCAGCATATAAATAAACTGAAAGAAAAAAACCATATGATCATTTCATTAGATGCTGAAAAAGCATTTGACAAAATTCAACATCCATTTATGTTAAAAGTCTTGGAGAGATTAGGGATACAAGGGTCATACCTAAATATAATAAAAGCTATATATAGCAAGCCGACAGCTAACATCAAATTAAACGGAGAGAA
Source organism: Microtus oregoni (assembly GCF_018167655.1). Lineage (NCBI taxonomy): Eukaryota > Metazoa > Chordata > Mammalia > Rodentia > Cricetidae > Microtus > Microtus oregoni. The sequence continues at coordinate 13,213,064 of NW_024543077.1, read as the reverse complement.
ACTCAAAGCCATCCCGCTTAACTCAGGAACATGGCAAGGCTGTCCACTCTCACCATACCTCTTCAATATAGTGCTTGAAGTTCTAGCAATAGCAATAAGACAACATAATGGGATCAAGGGGATTCGAATTGGAAAGGAAGAAGTTAAACTTTCGTTATTTGCAGATGATATGATAGCGTACATAAGCGACCCCCAAAACTCCACCAAAGAACTTTTACAGCTGATAAACAGCTTTAGTAATGTGGCAGGATACAAGATCAACTCCAAAAAATCAGTTGCCCTCTTATACACAAAGGATAGGGAAGCAGAGAGGGAAATCAGAGAAGCTTCACCATTCACGATAGCCACAAACAGCATAAAATATCTGGGGGTAAATCTAACCAAGGAAGTGAAAGATCTATTTGACAAGAACTTTAAGGCATTGAAGAAAGAAATTGAAGAGGATACCAAAAAATGGATGGACCTCCCTTGCTCTTGGATTGGGAGGATCAACATAGTAAAAATGGCAATTCTACCAAAGGCAATTTATAGATTCAATGCAATCCCCATCAAGATCCCATCAAAATTCTTCACAGATCTTGAGAGGACAATAATCAACTTTATATGGAAAAACAAAAAACCCAGGATAGCCAAAACAATCCTATACAATAAAGGATCTTCTGGAGGCATTACCATCCCTGACTTCAAACTCTATTACAGAGCTACAGTAATGAAAACAGTGTGGTACTGGCATAAAAACAGAGAAGTCGACCAATGGAATCGTATAGAAGACCCGGATTTTATCCCACAAACCTATGAACACCTCATTTTCGATAAAGGAGATAAAAGTATGCAATGGAAGAAAGAAAGCATCTTCAACAAATGGTGCTGGCACAACTGGATGTCAACCTGTAGAAGAATGAAAATAGACCCATATCTCTCACCGTGCACAAAACTCAAGTCCAAATGGATTAAAGACCTCAATATCAGTCTGAACACACTGAACCTGATAGAAGAGAAAGTGGGAAATACCCTACAACAGATGGGCACAGGAGATCGCTTCCTATGTATAACCCCAGAAGCACAGACATTAAGGGCAACATTGAATAAATGGGACCTACTTAAACTGCGAAGCTTCTGTAAAGCAAAGGACACTGTCACTAAGACACAAAGGCAACCTACTGACTGGGAGAAGATCTTCACCAACCCCGCAACAGACAAAGGTCTGATCTCCAAAATATATAGAGAACTCAAGAAACTAGACTTTAAAATGCTAATTAACCCAATTAAAAAATGGGGCACTGAACTGAACAGAGAATTCTCAACAGAAGAAGTTCAAAAGACTAGTTTTTTTTAATAACTGTCTAAATTCTTTTTCCTTTCCCTTCCAAGCCTATGTACATTTTTAAACACATTGTGTCTTGTTTAGAGGTCTTTTATGTCCATCTGTCTGATGGTGTATCTGAAAACCTTTTCTGACATGGAGCATTTTAAACTGGTAAGTGGTAGAGCTGCAGCAGCCCTGGATGCTGGCTCTACCTCTCTTGTCCTTTCAATACGGCAGAAGTGCGTTTACCTTCAGCTCTGAGACTTTTGGGTGGGAGCCGTGCTTACCACCTCAGCTCTGGGAAGCACCACTCAGCATATAAACCCTTCTTGTATGAGTAGAAGCTAAATCTGCCACGCAGCATGCTGTAAGGCCTGGAAATGTCTCCGTGTGAGTGATAGGAATCCACCATGTTTTCCTGCCTGTGCACACCTAGAAGACCAGATCCAGCTGCTTACCCAAGGGGTGGGAATGCTGAGGGGGAGGAGTGCTCGCAGTTACTTTCCTGCTAACTCAGAGCGGGCATACCATCTTCCAGATTCAAAGTGTGTGCCTGACCACGTTGTTTAGACCCAAAGGTTGGGCACCATTTATTTATTTATCCATTTATCTATCTATTTATTTATTTAATTTATTTAGGGGGAGACTGCTTTTTTACTTCCTGGCAACTAGGACCCAAGTAATCACATAGAAACTATAATTAGTTACAACATTGCTTGACATAATAGCTTAGGCTTCTTATTAACTAACTCTTACATCTTAAATTAACCCATTTCTACTAACTTATGTACTGGCAGAAGCTGTGGCTTACTGGTAGGGATCGGAGTTTGCACCTTCAGCAACTACATGGCATCTCCCCGACTCCACCTGCGCTCTCTCTCTCTTTCCTGCCTGGCATTACTCTACTAAGCCATTGGCCAAAACAGTTTTATTCACTAACCAATAAAAGCAACACTTATACAGAAGGACATACCTCATCAAAAATCACTTATGGTCCAAATAATAATAAAGAAAATAGCTATTCACAACTTCCGTTTCAAAGGTTTAAGTATGAGCTACTTTAAGTGGATTTAAATCTAATCATGTGTCCTTCGAAAATTAATAATAATCACAGTAATATTGAAAAGAAATACTGGAAAGAGAGCTTGCTTAATACTAATTGTCCAAAACACCATAATTTCCTTTTTTATCTGCAGCTCTACTTTAAGTGAATTTAAATCTAATCATGTGTTCTTCGAAAATTAATAATAATCACAGTAATATTGAACAGAAATACTGGAAAGAGAGCTTGCTTAATACTAATTGTCCAAAACACCATAATTTCCTTTTTTCATCTGCAGCTCTGCTTCTAGTCCAAATTTCTGTTGAAAAATCTTTGTAACTAGATTCAGAGAGCTATACAAAAAGAGAAAGAATGAAGTAAAGAAATAGATACGTTGGTTTATGGAGCCTGAATGAGGATGGATATGACCCAAATACTTTGTACATATATGTGTGTGTGTATGTGTGTATATATATATATATATATATATATATATATATACACATACACAAACACACACGGAAGAAAATTTCAGAGAATAAGAAAATATTAATTTGAAGTTTTACTTTGTCTGATAGTCTCAAGTCCCAGTGTCCACACCAGTATACCAGTATATTTACATATAACCATAACTAAAGGGCAGGTATGACCAAAAACCTTAGTTATGCAAATCCAAAGTTCTTAGTCGATGAAATATTTTCATATTGTATTTCACTAATTTGTTCATTGAACATATTTCTAAAAGCATAGAACACTAATGAGCATGAGATACAAGGCTTGGAAACATAAACAATTTTAGATTCTTAATAGAATATTAATGTTAAGAAATGTCATAAACCTCCACTAAATATCAGTGGTTTAGCTCTGTTAATGCTTCCCACACTTGAAGTATTTATATTTTCTACTTTTCCTGGAGATTTTTCAATTTAAGACTTGGGGTATTTTTGGCAAATTACCAATTAAATTCACCCTGTGAGTCTATTCCCCATGTGAAAACAATAGATGTGTGTGTATTGGCTTTGCTTCATTACCTGAAATTTAGGCTCAGGAGAACAATACCTTCAGTAATGTGCTTAGAATTTAGCTCATTCCCATTGAGAATTGAGACTAGCAACTCCAAAAAAAAAAACATCTTAAACAGGCAAAGCACAACTGATGCTCTTGTTAGAAAGAAAGAAAAAATGTGTCTGTGAGTACACCCTTAGTGTGAAAGCTAGAAACAGTTCAGCGTCCAAGTGGAAGGAACTTTGCCCACTTAAAATGCATGTACTGTGCGTTTATGATATGTAGTTTGGCATTCATAAAACACCAGATTGTCTTCTTAAACAGAAGCTTCAGGTGCTGTTTTTTAATTTGATTGACTTATAACTCCAAGGATGGGTCTTTCCTTGTTACTATTAGAAAATCAAGTAGTTAAAAAAACCTTTATAAATAACAGAAAATAAATTTCTTTTTCACGTTTCTTAAAATAATTCAATACAAAAAAATGCAGTCTATGTAATTTGAAGACACCTGAATGGGTAAAAGAAAATTAATTTTGTTTTTAATTGGACTTTTTATCTTTTCATAGTTCACTCAGAATTTCAATAACTCTGATAAAACACATGGATTTAAAATTTATAACAATCAAAAAATCTCAAAGACAAATTAAAACAAAACCAGAGTCTGTACTTTACATTTTGGATGGTGATGGTGCAAACCTTTAATCCCAGCACTCAGGAGGCAGAGGCAGGCATTCAAGGCCAGCCTGGTCTGCAAAGTTACAAGTGAGTTCCAGACTAGCCAGGGCTGTTACACAGAGAAACCCTGTCTTAAAAGACCAAAAAATTAAAATTAAAAATTAAAAGAAACTGAAAAATTTAGAACACATTTATCTATTATTTATATATGAATATTAAATGACTACTAGAGACAGGTGTCTGTATTTAAGCTCATGTTACTAGAGGATATATATTCTTAGCATTTTGCCTCTTCACTGACTATTGTAACACCCTTCATTTTTGTCAGTCATTACCTATCAGAACTAAAAAACCAATACAGATTCGGTAATTTTCTGCCATACTCATAAAATAGTCAAAGTAAATTAGAATGAAAATTGTTAGTGGAAAGCATAATATTAATTTAAAGCTAGCTGTTTAGAGCTATCTGACCAGGATGATCAATTCTGTGGCTCATAGTGTCTATAGCCGTAGAACTACCGCTTGTCATTTTCCCCTTGACAACTTGCATAGCACCTTCTGATCCTACGAGATGCAGGACTCCGGAGGGAGAGTTTTAGGTTAGTTCCCATTCAGTTCCTTCAATCCTGTGTTCAAAACTTTGTGGTATCTTCAGAAGTAGCATCCTACCTTCAGGTTCTGGAAGGCAGTCAAGGGCAATGGCAATAGCTCATAATATATACGAAATTCTGCTATCCCCCTAGCCAGCATTTTGAGGGAAAATTCTTCTATTCCTGTGCCTGGTCCTGAGGGTTTGACTACATACAGCATTGCTTATGGGATGTGCACTATCACCCCAAATGACATAACTCTAATTGAGAATGAAAAAATATGTATTTATATACATGTTGTAGGATTTGATCACACAGTGAACCCTGAGTTTGTGTTTGTATTAAATAAAAACAATCACTGTTGGGTCAGGAGGCCAAGTAGCAAGTAGTTGACAGAAAGCAATCATAGAGAGTTAGGATATCTGTAAGATAATAGAAACATATGCAGAAAGTAGTAGGGAGGGACTTGGTGTAGCATGGGTTCTTTTGTTTTGACTTAGTGGAAGAATGCTCTCTTTCAGAGATACTTGCATAAAGAGCAGGTCAGCTAGTTGTTACTCAGCCTCTCTGGGCAAGCAGACTTTTACCCCAGCCTCTGACCCTGAGTTTTATTGATAAACAGAATGATCGAGATTTAGCTAAAAGTTTTATTTGGCAGCAAAGACATAGCCACTGCCTGTTGGAACAGAATTTCTGCCAGGTCATGGACTAAGCTGCCTGATCAGTGCCAGAGAAGCAGGCCAGTGCTGCGGAGCCAGATTTGCTGGCTAAAACGGCAGCAGATTAGAAGGCATCCTCTGTGCTGATAGAAAAGCAACAGATAGACATGAATGAATATATGTATATTGTGTTACATGTGTGTTGTCTATGGATTTTTAAAGTAACACAATGTGTTTCACTGTATGATTTTAAAACTTCCCTAGTGTTGTTTATCTCTCTTTCCCCCTCTCCTTCTATTCCTCTTTCCTCTCTAATTAAAGCCTTCCACATTTTACCCACTGCTCACTTCATAGTTCTGGTTTCCTACAATTCCCTGCTTTGAGGAGCCTTCTCCCTTCCCTAACCATGATTTCTTTCTACTTTTTTTTCTTCTTTTGCTATAATCAAATATTAAAATTTAAAGCTAGAATTCTCAACCAAACTGGAACAAGTAAATTTATATTTCTGGGTCTGGCTTACTACACTCTGTGTAGTGCTTTCCAGATCCATTAATTTACCTACCAATTTCATAATTTCATCTTCTTTGCCATGCAATAGTGACACTCTATATTGGAAGTAACAGCTGTCAATTGGATTTAGCCAATTTGATGGGAGGGAGTCCACGTCTGATTGTGTAAAAGTAATCAAAAACCCATGGTTAGAAAAGTAATAGATACTAGAGGAAAATGTACTCAACCACTTTCCAGGATTAATATAACTTCTAAATTCTAGATACTCTTCATTATATCCACAGATTTATGGGGAATTTACCTCTGTGAATATGTTTGATTACCATTGGTTAATGAAAAGGCTACTTTGGTCTATAGAAGGGCAAAATATTGGTATGTGGGAAACCTAACCCAAATTCAGGGAGAAAGAAGATGGCATCAGGCAGACACCATATAGCAGCCATGTAACCACCAAGAGTCAAGAGATAGCAAACCATTAACCTTGTGGTAAAATATAAAATAATAGAAATGGATTAATTTAAGATCTAAGAGTTTGGTAGAAATATGTCTGAGTCACTGGTCAAACAGTGCTGTCATTAATGTAGATTCTGTGTTATTATTTCCAGTCTGGGTGGCTGGAAAATGAAAGAACAGTCTGCTTACAAAAGATAAGTGTAGTTCTCATTCCTCATCAAAGAAAATTCTTTTTTGCACTACATGGAGCCTATTTCAGAGATCCATATCTGGTAAATGTAGTACCAGTACAGTGTTCAACCTTAACTGATATATCTTCATGCAACCTCTAATTATAAGATGTAGTAGGGATGCCACTAGTTAGGTCCTGGCCATTTAGCCCCAAAATAATCACACAGATACTATACTAATTAAATCATTGCTTGGCCCATTAGCTCTAGCTTCTTATTGGCTAACTCTTACATATGAATTTAACCCATTTCTATTAATCTGTGTATTGCCATGTGGCTGTGGCTTATTGGCTAACGTTCTAGCCTCTGTCTCTAGCAGGGCTACATGGCATCTCTCTGACTCTGCTCTTCTTTCTCCCAGCATTCAGTTTAGTTTTCCCCACCTAGCTAAGTTCTGCCCTGCAGTAGGTCCAAAGAAGTTTCTTTATTCATTAATGGAAATCACAGCAGACAGAGCGAAATCTCACATCATAAGACTCAGGAGATAATGCAGAAATGGAAGGAGAAAAATTTAAAAACCAGAAGACCAGAGTACTTATTGGAAGATAGTGTCACCAAGATGCAATAGGGAAAATGTACCCGTGAAATTTAAACAATATGGTTGCCTGAATAAAACAGGTATAATCCAATACCAGGTCACATATCACGTTAACCAGGAAAATGCCTCAAATTACCAACCTTCGAGGATGATTTACAGGTGACCAATGACTGTTGAGAGGAAATCAGTTTCCTCTAGGAAGGATAGCCTAGCCTTCTTCCTTGGCTGTGATTAAGATTATGACCGAGAGCACCTTGGATTGATAGGGGACTATTTACTGTATTTATCCTAAATCCCAATCTATTGAGGGGAGTTAAGATAAGAACTCATGGTAGGAACCTGAAGACAGGAACTGGAGTGGAAGCTATGGATTTAGAACACTTACTGGCTTGCTTTTGTGGGATTCTCGGGTTGCTTTCCAATACAACATGGGATCACTTGCCTGGTGTTGGCAATGTCTACACTGAGACATTAATTAAATTTTCCACTAACTTGCCTACAGGCCAATGTGATAAATTTATTACATTAATTGCAGTTTTCTCTCTCAAGGTAATACAGGCTTTTGTCAAATTGCCAAAAAAAATCTAATAAGCACAGTTGAGCTCCCAAATATTTAACCATAGATACAGATTCATAAAGATAATGCTAAATGGATCCAGTAGATTTTATATATGTTATGCATATCAACATATAGCTCAATAAATACAGCTATCAAACATCTGGATTTCCAAATAACTTCCATCAGAGAAATTATGCAAAGTGGATTAGCACTCTATATACTGTCATATACCCATAAAACATATACTGAAAATCTTTAATGGCGTCATAAACATAAAAAGAAATTTGGTATTGAATAAGCAGTCTCTCTCTCTCTCTCTCTCTCTCTCTCTCTCTCTCTCTCTCTCTCTCAGTCTCTCTTAGTCTGTGTGTGTGTTTGTGTGTGTACGTTTGTTTGAAGGGATTAGTTTGCAAAGTGCAATTCACTGAATTAAGTGCCAACATCAAGGACTATAGAATAACTGCTTTGAGAACATAAAATATCTTTTAATCTAGAATCAAAGAAACTAAAAATATGAAATTATGCAGTTTTAACTTAGAAGCATTATTTTCAGCTATGGGATTTCAATGATAAAATTTTCTCTCTGACTTACTGTGCCATTATAACTATTACAAATTAGGCATTTTGTGAACTTGAGAAATATATTTCTCAAAAGTTGTGGAGGCTAAGGCATTAAAAATCATAGCACATAGAGATCCAGTTACTGGTGAGTTCTTTTTATCTGGTTGATAGATGATCACGTTTTTGTAAACAGAGAGATCTCATCTATTTCACCCTCTTAGGACAATCCATGCCAGACTTTTTATACTGCATGACAAACAAGGATAACTACCACTGGAAATATTTTACATTCCAGATTTTACAGGTTTTCATACAGGGAATTCAGTGCAGGAGCTCAAGTAGGAAATGAAGCAGTAAAAAAACCATAGGGATACTGCTCAAACTCAGCTAGGGATGAGCTCATACTCATTCCTAGGGATGGTGCTGCCAAGGGTGGGCTTGACCTTCTCACATTAATCATCAATTAAAGCAGTGTTTTATAGATATGTGCATAGGCCACTGTGATCTGAACAAATCTGCAATTAAGATTTTATCTGCTCAGGTAGCTCTAAGATGTGTCAACCTGGCAATAAAGCATATCGAACACAGAGTCCATTAGTTAATGGATGGAACATTTTAGACCATTATTCTCCAAAGCAATTTGGGTGTTCTTGTTGCTGCATATCCAAAGTTGGAGAAACTAATACCACGTCTCTAACTGAACATCAGTCTTTATGAAAGTCAATCAGTCACGTAAAGATTTTTCTCACTGGGCCGGGTGGTGGTGGCGCACGCCTTTAATCCCAGCACTCGGGAGACAGAGGCAGGCAGATCTCTGTGAGTTCGAGACCAGCCTGGTCTACAAGAGCTAGTTCCAGGACAGGCTCCAAAACCACAGAGAAACCCTGTCTCGAAAAACCAAAAAAAAAAAAAAATTTTTTTCTCACTGAATCACATACTCTGGAAAGGTAGAAATTATTATTGGTTGGCATAAATGTGACATATTTCAGGCATAGATTAGTCTTGCCTTCTACAATATTATGGAAGATTTATTCTATAAGTTCCTATGAAATGTTGATTCAACAAAACATTACACCACATAATATCACTTTTGTCCAGAGAAACTGTGTTTTACCAGAAGTGAAATGATGACCAGCATGATGCCACTGTATCTAGTAATCATATCACATTCCACAGAGGCCACAAGCTTCTAGATTGGTGTTCAAATCTACACAAGAATTTTCATATTTCCATCCATTTGCATGCAAAATTCAAGAAGCCCTTGTTTTTTACTGCTGCGTAGTACTCTAATATGTATATATTACATACTTTCTTCATCCATTCTTCCATTGAAGGGCATCTAGGTTGTTTCCAGGTTCTGGCTATTACAAACAATGCTGCTATGAACATAGTAGAGCATATATTTTTGTTGTATGATAAGGCTTCTCTTGGGTATATTCCCAAGAGCGATATTGCTGGGTCCAGGGGTAAGTTGATCCCGAATTTCCTGAGAAACCGCCACACTGCTTTCCAAAGTGCTTGCACAAGTTTGCATTCCCACCAGCAATGGATGAGTGTACCCCTTTCTCCACAACCTCTCCAGCAAGGGTTATTCTTGGTGTTTTTTATTTTAGCCATTCTGACAGGTGTAAGATGGTATCTTAAAGTTGTCTTGATTTGCATTTCCCTGATCGCTTAGGAAGTTGAGCATGACATTAAGTGTCTTTTGGCCATTTGAACTTCTTCTGTTGAGAATTCTCTGTTCAGCTCAGTGCCCCATTTTATAATTTCGTTGATTAGCCCTTTATGGTCTAGTTTCTTGAGATCTTTATATATTTTGGAGAAACACTATCCTGAGTGAGGTAAGCCAGATCCAAAAAGAGGAGCATGGGATGTACTCACTCATATTTGGTTTCTAGCCATAAACAAAGGACATTGAGCCTATAGTTAGTGATCCTAGAGAAGCTAAATAAGGAGAACCCAAAGAAAAACATAAAGGCATCCTCCTGAATATTAACCTTCATCAGGCGATGAAAGGAGACAGAGACAGAGACCCACATTGGAGCACCGGACAGAAATCTCAAGGTCCAAATCAGGAGCAGAAGGACAGAGAGCATGAGCAAGGAACTCGGGACCGCGAGGGGTGCACCCACACATGGAGACAATGGGGATGTTCTATTGGGAACTCACCAAGGCCAGCTGGCCTGGGTCTGAAAAAGCCTGGGATAAAACCGGACTCACTGAACATAGCGGACAATGAGAACTACTGAGAACTCAAGAACAATGGCAATGGGTTTCTGATCCTACTGCACGTACTGGCTTTGTAGGAGCCTAGGCAGTTTGGATGCTCACCTTACTAGAACTGGATGGAGGTGAGGGTTCCTGGGACTTCCCACAGGGCGGGGAACCCTGATTGCTCTTTGGGCTGAGGAGAGAGGGGGACTTGATTGGGAGAGGGGGAGGGAAATGGGAGGCGGTGGCAGGGAGGAGGCAGAAATCCTTAATAAATAAATAAATAAATAAATAAATAAATAAATAATTTTCCTACCTCAGGACTATCGGTATTTTGAGACAAGAAATTTTTTTTTTTCACATGTAAACTCTAGAGGAGATTGCTGTGTTGGCTCAATTGTTTTATTTCAACTCAAAACTGTACTTTATTTTCCCCCAAAATATAAATACTTCAATTAAGTCTGGACAGTAGGCTCACCAGTTACAAGCACTGGCTGTTGTTCCAGAGCATGCAGGTTCAATTCTGACCACCCCCTTGCAGCTCATAACTGTCTGGAACTCTAGTTCCATGGCATATGAAACCTTCCCACCAATGGACATAAAATAAAAGAAAAATAAATGAATAAATAAATAAATGAATAAAATACTTCAACCAAATACCAGTAAAAAAAAGGTGGCCAAACTTTAAGATAACACTACTGCTAATGTATTAAGTTTGTTCTTTGTGCCTAAATTCAGAAAAGAAAAAACATAAATTATCATAGAAAGGAAAAACCCACTTCACCATTTGGAGGAAATAGCACTGCTTTAACAAGGTAATAAATAGAAAGAATGAGAATTAGGCTAGGCTCACAACCATAAATATAAAGAGAATTAAATTTAGCTGATCTATTTGAGTACTTCTTGATATTTTTGGTCATATCTTAAGGTAAAATTATAAAGGATAAAGAGTGTTGTGTCTAGAGTCTCTGGTCAACAATGAGGTACTAGATCATTTCATACATTAGGCTGCCTGCTCTAGCAACTGTGCTAAAGAAAAAAAAGGAGAGTAAGAAAGCTTGTATGAGTTATAGAAGAATTAGGAAGGCATGTTTACTATGATCCCCCAAACAATTTGTGACTGCCACGAAATTAATCCCACTAATTTCCTTCCACATTAATTCAGAAACTGTATTAAACAGAAACATGAATGAATCGCTCCACAGATCCTATGAACTGGCATAGGAAACAAGTAAATCCAAGAAGCACTGGGTGGATGCTAAAGACTCCCCATACACAGCCCTGATCATTCCTTCAGATGTGGACAGGGGAGATCCTCATGGAATGTTGCTCCCAGCTAGCAAGGGGCTGCATAGGTACCAGGAGCAGAGCACATTCTATTATTGCTAGACACCTCACCTGAGCATTAGATGAAAGTTTCCCTAGTTTTTCCTAAATCTGGGTGTTTCCTTTCTTTCAAATACTCTGGAGTTAACTGCTAACTCCATTTTTCTTCTTTCCTTACTTGTATATATTCAGCCAAAGCATTCTGCAATAGTGTTCCTTAAAAGTCTCAACTCAAGATCATCTGAAGAAGATTTGAGAGTCAACATTGACCCATATCAATACTATCCCATATTACACTTAAGTTTGTGTGGTGATGTGGGATTCCTTTCTATATGCTGTGAAAATGTTTTTATTACAATTGGTTAATAAAAAGCTGCTTTGGCCTCTGACAGAGCAGAATATAATTAGGCAGGAAAACTAAACTGAATGCAGGGAAAAAGAAGGCAAAGTCGGGAAGACACCATGCAGTTGCTGAAGGAGAAATAAGACAGAAACTTATCGGTAAGCTAATGCCTCATGGCAATATACAGACTAATAGAAATGGATTTATTTAAGATATAAGAGCTAACTAGAAATATGCCAGAACCATCAGTCAAACAGTCTTGTAATTAATATAGTGTTTTTTGTGATTATTTGGGTCTGGGTGGTCAGGAAATAAAAAAGGAGTCTCCATTTACAGTGTAAACAAAATAAAGATACATTTTATAATATATGTCCAAACTCGGTGCTTAAATAGATATTTTATAAACATAGCAAAGAGATTTTCTAGAGAAAATATAACTCATTTGATATAAAATTGTGTAAAAATAATCCAAGGTGTATTTTTAATTAAAATGACTTTTTTACTAGTATATAAGTGAAATGAGTTGGCTGCCATAAATTGGATATCTGTATAAAGATTTTATTTTTTACTTTTTGTCTACACCATATTCAATAAAGATTCTTTGAGTTGGGCTCCTGAAACAGAGACTGACTGGATTGTAATGGAAGCTGAATATATAAATGTTGACACTCATAATTCCATCTTTTAATGTTATCTCCTTGTCACTTTATTGATTTAAAATGATTTTGTTTGGGGATATTTGAAATAACTTAAAACTCACCATAGATAATTCTTACTTTAAAAGAGAAAATTAGTATAGTTTTTAAATAAAATGTACTAGTTTTAGCATATTGACTAGGCTGAATTTTAAATTGCATATTTCTCCTTGAAACATAATAGTTGGATAATTTCATATTTGTAAAATGAATTTTAAAGTCTTCGGATGACTAAATCAGACATAACTGTGTAATCTTACTACAGATAACTGGGCTTTGGAGTGTTTAGTAAGAGTTTGCAGATATTTGTAGTATGGTCTTTTACTATTTAAATAGACTTATAATTTCGTTAGCAGAGAATAAATCTGAGTGGCCATTTAAGGTCTTTGTAACATTTATAGATGGAGAAAACACAATACTTGTATTCATAACTTGTATGTGGGATGCAGTTCAATGTCAAGAAGTTTCCTAAATTAGTCTCAGCAATCCTTAATACTATTTCTTGTGTCTTTCCAGGTTCTGAAGAACTTTTCTGGGAAAAAAAAACTAGTAGTAGAAAAATACTGGGAAGTTAAATAGGATTGAACATGCACACATTCAAAGAAGTAACTGAGCATAGCAGATCTCAGCCCATTATCTGAAGTTGGCAAGGATATTTCATTTTATACATCATTTAGAGGTTAATTCTCCACAGTGGTTCTATAAATGTAGTTGCTCTTAAAATGTTAATGGAATGAAGGGCGAAAAAGATTTGTTTTCAATAAATGTCTGTGCCGAGGTGCATTGAGCCAGTGAACCTTCCAGGCCTCCTAGGGACAAACTCACATCTGACTGAGCTAATATCTCCAAATCTCTAACTATTTTTTAGTTTTAAAAAAGTAGAAAAAAGACACGTTGTTTTTAAAACAATAGGCTTTCATTTCACTTGAGGGTTCCGTATTATATGTAGCAGAACATAAATTACACATGAAGAATGTAACAAATCAGTTCATTGCATTGCCGCTCAGGTCAAATTTTTACATTGTGAATTTGCATACATACATAAATACATGCAGAAAATTTAAAAATGTAAAGGGTTTTACATTTGTTTGTGCTGCGGAATATTACTTTAACTGTGTGAAGCTGTATTGAATGCAGCTTCTGTGGCATTTGTTTAATTATGCAAGGGTGTGCTGCATTTCTTTCCCATTGCCTTATTAAGGCACCTAAGCCTAAGCTAAGTATTTGTAATTAATAAGGCGTCTCTGTGTCGTGACGTGGGAGTTGTTTGATGGCACAAAAAAAAATCTGGTACATATTATATATAATTTTCCTTTTTGAAATTGCAATAATTTTTTATTTTTATTTTTCCTGGCCTTTCCTTCATCCACACCCTGCTATATAACCTAGATTTCACAAACATGTGTGTGTGTGTGTGTGTGTGTAGTGTGTCTGTCTGTGTGCATGCATGTCACCTGTGTATGTGTTCTCATGAAGGTTTGGGGGAAGGTGTTGTATCCCCTGAACTGGAGTTCCAGGTAGCTGTGCATCAATCACTCACCTCTTTGTGGTTGCTAGAAATTGAACTCCCGTTCTCTGGAAGAGCTTGTAACACTCAGGCAGATTTTAAGATAACAATGGGTCTGAGTTATAGGAAGAAAAATCAAAGTCAAATGCTGTTTAGAAATCAAATTTTCAAAGGATACAGGAAATGTGGCATAGAAGTCAAGAGGTGCATTTGTTGCTTTTCTCATTGTTAGAGAAAACTTTGAGTACCTCTGTTTCATCACTGAAATATAGAACCTTTCGATTAACCAGCACATTAAGAACCTGGTGTCATACAATAGAAATGAACATAGAGTTCGTTGTTTTAAAATCTTTGTATTGTGAAATAAGGAGCTTAATGTAAGCATCCAAATCTCACAAAACACAGAGAAAGAAATGTAGAGCTATTAACTGGACATTGGGAAAGACTATATTGTTGGCCAGGGCTGCTCATACATTTCCAGGCCACGCAGACCCAACATAATCACACAGAAGTTGTACTATAACACTTCTTGGCCTATTAGCTCACACTTCTTATTGGCTAGCTCTTATTTCTAAAATTAACCCATTTCTATTATTTTATATTTTATCATGAGGCTAGTGGTTTACCAGTAAAGTTCTGGTTGACAGTCCATGTCCTTTTCGTCCTGCAGCACATGGCATCTCCCTGACTCCACCTACTCTCTTTTCCTCTATCTCTCTGGAATTCCCACCTTGCCCTATTCTATGCTGCAATAGGGCCAACGTAACTTCTTTATTAACCTGTGTTATTCATAACATACAGAGGGGAATCTTACATCATCTCCCCTTTTTCTGTCTAAATAAAAAGGAAGGTTTTAAGGTTAACATAGTAAAATTATATCTAACAAAACAGTTATCAAGCAGGAATTATAATTAGAGTATTTAATCCATTTACATTTGGAAAATTAAGAAAAATTCTCTATTATCTTTCCCATCTTTGTGAGGCAAAAGTTTTATAACTAATTTATCTGTTATAATTATAGCCATCTTTCTTTAACTCCATCAAAGACTTCAGAAGAAGGATATAATATTACCCAAGTTAACAGGAAGTACATTGTAAGCAACTTCCAAAACTCTAGAAATGACAGAGACATCTCTAAGCCTAGATAGTCACCCAAAGTTCTTCTGTACCATTGTGGCATCCATCTGCAGTCTACAGGCCCATCGTATCTGGCAGACATTCCCGTGAAGCAGGAAATTTGAAGATCTCTTTTGCCTTCTAATGGTAAAGTTCATCAGATGCCTTCCTTCATGTCCTTCAAAATGTCTGTCAATTCTTTTATTGAGTAGGAACCCTGAAGAACCCTCTCCCCCTTAGGCAAATTCAGAAGTCATTTTTCTGTGGGCTCTGCATGTCCAGTTTATACAGCATAACACCAAACAGTCCAGGCAAGAGCAGTTTCTTGCCCACATGGATGAACAACTCTGTAAAGAGCTTCTTTGATGACATCTTCCTCTTGAAGTAATTGGTGCTGCAAGGAACAGATGAGTCTCATTGTCATGAAAAGTCCTAAGTTCTTAAACATTTCAAATGCCATATTCTGTTAGTCTTTGAAAGGTTTTAAGAATAAATATCTATCTGAAGTATATCTCTGTACATCTAGAAAACCTAACTAACATGACTCCAAGCTGGACTATTACAGATGACTATATATTAATCTGTATTTTTAGTTATATATTACATTTAAATGAGCAACACAAACACAGTACCTTCATCAAGAGTAGAAATATTATTTCTAATATATATATATATAACAAAATCGACCTTAAATTTGTGACAAATTAACCAAGATCCATACCATTGTAATTTATTCATCTCTATATAATATCCCCCTTTAAATGTAAACAAACATTTATAAACAATATCTGGGAATTTTGTCATAGTTCTATCCCAATTGCATCTAGCACATATGTGTGTGTATGTGCATGTATATATATATATATATATATATGTGTGTGTGTGTGTGTGTGTGTGTGTAGTATGTAGGTAATTAGGAAGATAAATAGGTAAATACATAGACAGGTAGATAGATAGTGCATGGGTGGATGGGTGGATGGATAAAAGTTTCAGACAAATTACTAATTTAAAATTGTAGTTTACAGAGCAACGATAAATCTTATATTATTAATACTATTAAATGAATGAAAAAGCCAATATTACAGTTCATACTTAAGTGTCTTTAAACCTAGGTCTTTGGAGTTAGAGGAACTTGAATCTCTGAGTTCAAGTCCAGTCTAGTCCACAGAAGAAATTTCAGACAGCCAGAGCTACACAGAGGAATATTGTCTCAAAATGAAGGAAGGAATGAAGGAATAGAAAACAAGTTATGGTTAAGGAATGCATAGCATGTCAGTCTGGATGGAAAACAAGGTCAGCTTTCTTCCACTGTATAGGAACCTTACATGAAAAAGTAAGATGTTATAATCACACTGAGAATCCACAAACATAAGTCTCAAATACTTTTCTGGGTACCACTATACATTACAATTCTGAGTAGGTCATGGTGACAGCATTGTAGTCTGCTTTATGTCTTGGTATCCAGGTAACCATGTTATAATTGGTATGCCGAATAGTTTTATGTCAACTTGACATTACCTAGAGTTATCTGAAATGATGAAACCTCAGTTGAGAAAATGCCACTCTCAGATCGAGTTGTATGGCATTCTCTTAATTAGTGATTGCTGGAGGAAAGCCTAGACCTTTGTGGGTGGTGCCATCCCTGGGCTGGTGGTTCTGGGTTCTATAATAAAACAGGCTGAGGAAGCCATGCCAGTAAGCAGCGCTTTTCCATGAACTCTGCATCAGCTCCTACCAGAATATTCCTGCCCTGTTTGTGTTTTCCTGTCCTGACTTCCTTCAACAATGAAAGGTGACTTGGAAGCTTAAGCTAAATAAACCTTTTTTCTTTTCAAATTGCTTTGATCATGGTGTTTCATCACAGCAATTGTAAGTGCAACTATGTCTGGTGGAATACCACCCTCTCTATAGTAATATTTACAGAATTATCTTGGGGAATATAATACTGTATGTAATATAATAATAATAGTACCACAAATACACTATACATATAAAAATATACATAAACTTATGTATATATAATAATACCATAAATACAAAATCACTTTCAGTAATGAAAAAGTTAAGTGAATTCTGTTAGTATTTAATCCTATTTTTCCTTTTATAGCTCAAACATCATCAAGCCAAGGGTTTATAAAAAAATCATCTGATGTAATATCTGGAAGTAAAAAAAAATAGTTAATCATGAAATTTTTCACTGGTAAAATTTACATCATCATTATTCATCCTCTTTTCATGATCTCGGGAGGATGCCAACAGCTGTTTTTGTATTAATTATTTAGTTAGAGACAATTTTAATTTATGTGTACCTTAAACTCTAAAGGGAAATTGTGTAAAGATCTTGCATAATAGTAGTATGTCACAATGAAAAAATTAATTCCTAGATAAGCCCTCAGTCTTATTCACAGTTTACTAATTTTACATACACTAATTCATCTATGCATATATAAAATTTTAATTCGTCCACGGGTTTTTGGACCACTATTACAATTACAAGATAGTTCTGTCATAATTGTGTGATTATACTCACATTATTGCATAATCATGTATAATCATGTATACCTTCTAAAATTATGAGCACAGCTACTTCCTTCCACATCCCTTCCAGTTCTCTTCAGCAATCACTTGCCTGTTTCTTATCTCTCCCATTTTACTCTATTCAGAATGGTATATATATAAAATTTGTAACTCTTTGTCAATGTTAGTTTTTCAGTCAGGAAAATTCTTGTGAAAATCATACATGTGTTGCCTGTACCAATGATTTATTTTTGATTTTCAGTTATACATTATAGAAATGTAGTGTGTGCAAAATTGTGTTTTGAACAATATTTGCATTGTAGAACGCATAAACCTATCTAATTAGCAAACACATTGGTTCACAGTTGCTATGATTTTGTGTTATAGACGTTTCAATTAAATTAGAAAAATAAGTTCTTGAGATTTTTTAAATACAATTATCATTAATAAACATATATTGTTTTCTTTCTTGACACTGGTATACTATAAAAAGTAATTTTTTTAATTTTCCAAGCTATTATAAATAAATTTGCTTTTAAGATTTTATGACATTTCTTAAATGTTCATGGGCTTAATACAGTATGTGTGATGATATTTAGAGTTAGATTTTTTAATTTAAGGAATTATTAAACATTTCTAGACTCTGCACTAGTGTTATTGACAATGTATGATATATCTTTCCAATATTCCTAGGCACTTGTCTTAATTTCTGTTTTATTTTGGTCATTCTGACTATATATGTGGTGATAATTCATTTGTCTTAAATTCACATGTTCTTAATGGAAAAGAGCGAATAGAAAGGGATGCTGTGCATGCTTCATCTACATACTTATCTTTAAATGAGATGTCTCTTTTTGTATATTTTCCAGTTGTTTGAACAGCTTGGTTCACATGTTTTAGGAGTTCTTATTTATTTGAGACACCGGCATGACATTGAATATGTAATTTGCTAATTTTTAATCAGTCTTTTGATTTTTATCTTTACATAGGGTTTCGCAGACAGCACTTAATTTTATAAAACAAATTGTACTTTACACAAGCCACGGAGGTTACCCTAGCAGAATAACAGATGATTTCAATACCATCTTCCACGAATACAATTTAAGAGATTAAACCAAAAAATACACAGAGAAATATTGGATCTACATGGAATCATACAACAAATTGACCCATCAGATTACTTACATGATTTTCTATCCAAACACAGGCGACCATACACTCCTGTTGGCAGGCCATGAAACTTTCTCTAAAATAGACCACATAGTGGGATTGAAAACACATTTCAGTAGATGTGGAGAATTGGAAACAACCCCTTGTAGTTTATCTAAGGTCAATGTACGAAAGATAGATAATAACAACAGGAAAAACCTTAGAAAATATACACAATTATAGACATTAAAGATTGTAGTAAGGAAAGTACAAGAATGAGCTAATTATAGGATAAACAAAAAATTTCTAGAATTCAATAGAAATGAGAACATATACTCCAAAATCTATGGGATACATGAAGAAAATCCTAAAAGAATAGTAAATATTAGTGCATAGATCAAATATTTGGCAATTTTTATACATCCATAAAATGTAATTTGATAATAATTTCTTTCCTTTGATTGAATTCTCCATCTTCTCTTTCATTTGTCCACTTTATCTTTTTATGCAAACAGTATACACACACACACACACACACACACACACACACACACATATATATATATATAATCTAGACCCTCACAAATAAAAGATCCAAATTTTCTTTCTAAAACTAAGCTCACTTAATCTGATCATTTCCAGTTGCATTTATTTTCCTACAAATGTGGTTATTTCTTTCTTATGCCTGAAAAAAGAAACTGCCATTGACTACATACCTCATTTTCTTTATTGATGAATCCGTATTGGACTCATAACTTAGCTGTTGGGAAAGAACTCTAATAAACACTGTACAAATATTTAAGTGAGAAACCGAGCAGATGCTAAATAGCTAATATTTATGTTGTGTATGTTTATCTCTTACGGAAAACTAACATCTTATTCCATTTCATGAGTTTCTAGTCAATCTATATGGTCTTTGATCAACAAATCTTCTAGAATGTACAGCAGTTATATTACACCAGAAATGATTTCATGCTCATCATATTTTTGAGACTAAATTCTGAAGTATTATTGTCACTTAAATCCGTTCAAATATTTTCCTGGAGCCCTGTTCAATAGTGATATATAACTGATTCTATTGCTTTCTTCTTAATTAGACTTAACTCTATAATTTATTAATTTAACACTTTTCATTGTAATTTTCCACCTCATGTACTACTTTCTCTACACTTTCTTGCCCAGAACATTAAAGATCCCCTTAGAATAGGAAAGTAGGTCACTCACATGGTCCTGAATTAGGAGACGTTTGTATTTGTGCCGAATTACAGCTAGTTTTCTCCAAACCGTTAACCACAATGAAATGAACCACTGTTCATTTCTTTGTTTAGGAAACGTGAAATCAGGCCCCACCTGAGAGTTCTTCATGTCTCCTCAATGGATTTCCATAATGTGTTCCAAGTTACCTGTGACCCAGTTTATCCCACTTTTCCTACAGTTTTGATAACTTGTTCACTTAAAGTTCAAATGTAATCATGCCAGTTTCCTACTTAGTCATTCTTGGTAAATATCTTTCATTTGCTATAATAAATTAAATTCCAAACTGACAGTTGTCTGTATCTCTACAACCTTTATCTAGTAGTCATGTTGAAGCTGAAATCTGACTTGACATATTATATTTTCTCAGTCCCTAATACTGTTTATTAAAAAATGTTCACTGATATCAATTGCAAAGCACATTTTAATTCTCTAGGTATCTTCATCTTCATGAGACATATTTTCTTTCTGCACTGCAGCCAAAAATTTTAACGCACAACTTTGGCTTTCTGCTAATCCATAGTTTAAAGAATAAGCCTGGTCACTTTATAGTCTCCCAGAATTTAATTCTGGGCTTTTCACTATATGAAAACTGAAGAGATCAGTCTTACTCCCCAGAGGGTTTCTCCATGACCTGTCTTTTGTCTCTGTTTTCTTTTAGTAACACGATTCTTATTCTTTGTGTAGTCTTTGCTCCCTTTCATCCCTTCCCTTCTCTTTCTCTTGATCATTCTCATTTTCTGAATATTCCAAGTGATTTTTTAAAAATATATTACTTACATATCATAAACTCAAGTGTCACACTATGAAGAAATCTTATTCAACCACACCAACCAAGGTGCAGAGAGTAAGGAAATGACCAGCCCTAATAGAACATCTGTGACATATCATTTCTCCCAGGTTTCAGGGATCTTTTGGGAAGAGGATACTGAAAAAGTTTAGGAACCAGAGTGGTAGATGACTGGAAGGAATCGGTGCTTTGTGTACATATCTGAACACACAATCTTTGTGAAAGAGTGTATACAAACAACACATGCACAAACTACACAAAATCCCAGCATTACAGGGAGTGTATGTATGTGCAGCGGAGAGGGGTGGCATAAAGTCCCACCAGTAACGGGAGTATTATTGTCAATTGATAGCTGCTGGGAGTTGAAGAGCATTTTCTTTAAGGATATGTCCCGTGGTAAGTTCCCCATGCTCCAGTGGAAGGGTAAGCATAAGTTGGTGGACAGCACAAATTAGGCTTGATTTTGGTTTTAAAGTAGAGCACACAGAGTTGGGTGGGTGGGAGATGGAGGGTGGATTTAGAAGGAGTTGAGGAAGGTGGGTAAAACATTAAGATATTTTGTGTGAAGCTCTCAAAGAACTAATTATAAAAAGTCTGTTTTAAGTATCACTTAAAATAGTGGCAATTAAATATGTACAGTATTGAATAACTCTTATCAGAGTTATCAACAAGCAACAAAGGGAGTTACTCAGAAAAATTTTAGTGGTTAAGAGACCTCAATTTCTGGAATGTGAGGCCTTTGTAAGAGAAGCATTGATTTCTTTTTCTTTATCAGAACTTCAGAACATAGTCTCTGGCTCATTTTTACTAGGTTAACACGGATAGGGTTTAGAGTTATCCAAATTGAACATGGCAAATTTCCCATGGTCAGTGTCTCAATTTAAGGAAAAACTGTCATCTACCCCCTCCAAAGCTTAAGCTGTCTAAATGGAAGTTAAGGAGTATGAGAAAAATATGAAATTTTGCAACAGACCAAAACTGCTTTGTAATATGCAGAAATTGTAACAACTCACTGTGAACTGAATAAATGTTAATGAAATCAAAGTGAGTATATTTATAAATAATGACACAATTTGGTTATCAGAGACAAACTGGACCTATGCCACCTAGGACAGTAGCCCTATTGGGAAGGGTTACCCAAGCTACATGGAAAACTTCATGTTGAAGGACCATGTCCTCATAAGATAGCATAATGGATATAGCGTTCTTAGAATTATAACCCTGTCACGAGATTGCTGACATCAACTAGTTTTTAATGGGATTCATATGGTCTTTTAAGCCAATGCAAGTACTGAATGACTGATTTTTATACATAGAAAATATGAAAGAATTTCCAAGACAAATTTAAAAATGAGTCTATTATTTTTATTTTCTATTTATATCTTAACAACAGCAGAAAAAATCCTAATTTTAGAGGCCATGCTGCCTGCGGACCATTGAATCACTCTTTTAAAATTATCTTTATTTTATGTGTATGAATGTCTAATTGATTGTATGTATATGTACTATGTAAATTTCTGTTACTCATGGAGGACAGTAGAGGATACTAAACTCATGAAATTGGAGTTGCATGTAGTTTTGAACCACCAAGTGGGTGCTGCAAAGGAAAACCAGGCCCTCTATAAGAGAAGTATGCTCTTATTACTGAGTTACTGAGCCGTAACTCCAGTCCCATGACGGTTTTGTTTTATAGTGAAAAAAATTCTCCTGTATTCTAGTGATTTCTCCAAAGCAGAGGCTTTTAAAAGCTCCTATCTGGGACAAAAAAAGGATGTTATAGTTGACAACTCAGAACCCAACATACCAATTCCAATTCAGTACCTTGTTGTTATGGAAATGTACTTGCCAATCTATATTTAATTGTGTTCCAAGATTCTTAGCGTGGTCTGGCTTTAACCCTGGAGCCGATTTGTTGACTCAGAGTGGCACCCTGTGCCCCAATAAAGCAGGTTTGGCCAGCTATTGTCAATAATCCAATTAAAACAGCCAACTCAACAGCAAAATATATATAGCAAAAGCAGGGTGTATTTAATGTGACCACATTGGGAAGAGGAGCAAGAGAATCTATGACCACTCATCCAAGTTCATTTTCAGTGACTGGATAAGAGGAAAGGTTTACACAGAAACTAAGATGCATGAATAGCTAAGCCACCCAGCCAAGGCTTAATCCCTACAGCCCATCTTTGTCTTAGATTCACATCTCTTCTGACAAGTCATTAGACAAGCAGTAAATCTCACTCCTAGAGACAAGTTCATGCTTTGGGTGCATGTTTCTTCTATGAATAAAATCCATGAGGTTTCAATTTTTCTACTCTGCAGTGGGAAATTACTGGGGAAATTTTAATTTCCTTTAGTCCATCTTTCCAGTAGTTTGGTAGTCAGAGAGGAACACATGTTTCTCTATGACATATTTATTCCTGAGAGTACGTCCATTATAGGCACACCTTTGGGTTTGGCCCATCAATATTGTTTGTGGCATTAGGCCCTTTATCCTTCTGTCCCTCACTAGAAATTTTGCATGATCTGGTGACACTCTAGGAAGCTACTCTTCCTTACTAGAGAATTCACTGGAGGTCCAGAGCACAGAAATGCCAGAGCTCTTTCTAATGGGAAGCCTCAATGATAGAAGTTACTATTTTTTTTTTTGAGATAAGAAGCAAAAAGTCAGTTTGACATGGATCATTTTTTAATTTTTGTGGATTATTCTTCATTCTTGGAGTTTTTGTCTGAATTAACCTGTGGCTGATTGGTTCTAGCAGCACATTTCGTGGGTGAGGGGTCTTCTCTGCATTCTTTTCTTAAGACCCTGTAATGGTTTTTCCCAATCACCATGACTTTTTTGAATTCACTCAGTAGGTGACCTCCTACCCTCTTCCCTCCTTCATGTTTTATTTCTCCAGATGTGTGGCAACAGAAATGCCTTCCAGGCAGATGGCTTTCAGTGAATCTGGAGTTCAAGGAGCAAGTTGGACATCATAGAAGCCACAGTGCACAACTATAGAGAGTTGATGCAGGATAAGAGGAAACTGAGCAGTGTGCATGAAGAAGAGCCCAGAGTAGCCTGTGGATACCTAGTGCCAAAGCAGGACAGCCAGTCCCAGCAGTTTGGCTGCTGGCTGGACCTTGTTGAAACTCTAGGCATCTCACCCGAAGACCTTTCCCTGTTTTTGGCATGTGTCTAATGCACAGAAACAGTAAGCATGCAAGGAGTATGAGAAATGGTGCAAGAGGGCCATACCACACTGAGGAAATACACACCAAGCAGCTACCTGTCCTGCTGGGACCTGAGTTCTCTAACAGTATTTTTGCAATTTTGCTGCTTGGGGGACAAAAGGAAGATAATTGCTTTCTAATATACTCATGTTCACTGTTTCAATTTTTCATATTGTGACATGTCTTTAAGATTAATAATTTCAAAAGTTAGGATTTAGTTGAGAAAGGGAGATGCATAAATAATAGGAAATTATTTCCAAACTTGAGTTGTTCTTTGCCATTGTTCATTACTTGCATCCTTATATCTAATACTCCCTGCATACCCCCTCCTCTCCTGCTTTCTTATATCCATGAAAATATGCTAGAGCAGCAGTCTCAGGATCATATAACATGAGGTACCACTATTAATGAAGTAGAAACTTTAGCATAAGAAAAGCATTCTGTGTTAAAGTCAAATATCACATAGAAACAATGATATGTTTATTTTTTAAATATGGAGATGCCAAAAAAATTGAGTTAAAAAATCCCAAGCATGTAAGTCTATTTTTGATGGCAGACACCTTTTGCCAGCAGCCTATTTACTTAGAGGAAACCTATGACACTTTCTGTGCTCTGGTTGCCTAATAGTATTCTGTCAGAGCAAATTGGGTTTCTGGTAACACATTTGCTCTAAAATGGCATAAAAACTAATGACCATGTCAAGCTATGTACACTGCCGGCAGCTACAGTGTGCAAGGGTAATTGCTTAAATTTGGATATCTGACACCCTTGCTCAAAGATCCACGTTGGATGCCAGCAGTCAAAATAATGACTCAGCTGTGTATCTTATGGAGAGATACAAGTTCAGAAACAGGCTGTTCTTGCAAGAGATCTCTAATACTAACAACAATGGCAATGCTCCCTCATTTTTCAGTCTGCCTTCCCAACATAAAGCACCAGCAATTTTCGACCTGTGGAATGAGACATACTGAAGAAAAAAGAAACTAAAAGGTTTCTTGGGGATAAAAGAATTGTTACAAGTTTGTTAGAGTCATATTTATTTATTCATTTATTTATTTATTTGCATCGTCATGGTTTCCCCTCCCTTTTTTCCTCTCAGTTCCTCCTCCCTCAGCCCATCCCCACACCTTATACTCTTCTGTTTCTCTTCAGAAAAGGGTAGAACTCCCATGGATATCAGTTGGCCGTGGTATATCAAGCTGCAGTAAGACTAGGCACCTCCTCTTCTATTAAGGTGCTGAGCGGTGGTGGCGCACGCCTTTAATCCCAGCACTTGGAGGGCAGAGGCAGGTGAATCTCTGTAGCTTCAAGGTCAGCCTTGTCTACAAGTGCTAGTTCCAGGACGGGCTCTAAAGCTACAGAGAAACCCTGTCCGAAAAAACTAAAAATAGAGTCAGAGACACCTCCTGTTCCACTGTTAGGAGTCCCACAGGAGGACAAGATACACAACTGTAACATGTGGACAGAGTCATGCAGGCTTCCTGATTGTTAGTTATGTCTCTGTGAGCCCCTATGATCCCAGGTTAGTTGATTCTGTGGGTTTTCTTGGGGTGCCCTTGACCCCTTTGGCTCCTATAGTCTTTCCTACCCCTCTGTCATGAGATTCCCTGAGCTCTTCCTAATGTGTGTCTGTGGATCTCTGCATTTGTTTTTATCAATTTCTGAATGAAGCCTCTCTAATGACAAGTGGGATCTGTGCCAATCTGCATAAAGCAGAATATCGTTAGGAATCTTTTCATTGACTTCCTTTATGCCAGTCTTGTTTACTTCTTAGCTAGGTCTCTGGGCTGTCGAACCTCCAGAACCTCCAGGCAGTGTCAGAGGTGAGCTTCCTCTCCTGGCATGGCTCTCAAGCTGGATCAATCATTGGTTGGCTACCCTCACCATTTCTGTGCCAATTTACCCCAATCACATCTTCTAGGCAGGACAAACTGTAGGTTGAAGGGTTTGTGGCTAGGCTGGTGTAAAATCCTGACTCTCTAAGTCTTCACTGTTTATAGGAGACAGCCAGTTCAGGCTCCAGATCCCACATCGAAAGGGGACTTAGCTAGGGTCACCTTCATGGATTCTTGGGAGTTTCCATTACACTAGGTTTTTACACATTCCAGAGATGCCCCAGGTTCCAGCTGTACCTCCAAGCACTGAATCCCTTTATTCTCCTCCTACCCTTATCCCTCCCGTTCCCATCTACACCCCAATGGAGACCCTCTCCCCTTGTCCACTAGCAATGCCTATCCTATTTCCCCTTTACACTGAGAATTAAGAATCCCTCCTTGACACCCCCCCCCATTGTCACTTATCTTTTTTGTGTCTGTGAATTGTAGCATGGCCATCCTTTACTTTACAGATAATATCACGTTTTAAGGAGGTACATGCCATGTTTGTCTTTCTGGGTCTTTGTTACCACACTCAGGATGATGTGTTCTAGCTCCATCCATTTGACAGCAAATTTGATGATGTCATTTTTTTTAACAGCTGAGTAATATTTCACTGTAACCTATTTTTCTTTATCAGTTCTTCAGTTGAGAAGCATATAGACTATTTCCAGGTTCTGGCTATTATAAAAAGCTTGTATGAACACAGTTGAGCAAGTGTCCTTGTGATATGTTTGAGCATCCTTTGGATAGTGCCCAAGAGTGGTACAGCTGGGTCTTGGGGTAGATTGATGGTGTGGGAAATCCTTCTGTACATGTGTTGCTTTTATTGACTAATGAATAAAGCTGCTTCTTTGGCCTGTGATAGGGCAGAATAGAGCTAAGTGGAGAAAACTAAACTGAATCTGGGTGAAAGAAGGCAGAGTCAGGGAGAAACTATGTAGCTGCAGGAGGAAAAAGACATGAGCTGTTAGCTGGAACCTTTGTGGTAGGCCATAATTATGATTTCAGGATAAACGTTATATTTGACTAATACTTATTGATGATGTTTGATCCTTGACCTCAATTCTTATAAAGCAAACGTTTTTATTTTTATTTATTTATTTTTCCATTCAAAAATTTACACTTCCTCCCTTCCTCCCATTTCCCTCATGCTCCTCCACTCCCCTCCTCCCTCCCCCTCCCTCCTTAAGAGAGGCAAGGGAATCCTGCCCTATGGGAAGTCCAAGGCCCTCCCCCGCTATATCCAGGCCTAGGAAGCTTTGCATCCAAATAGACTAGGGTCCCAAAAAGCCAATACATGCAAAAGAAACTTTATTCATGCCTTTAATCTCAAGCATATAATTTTATACTTCCCTTGCAGCTTCTTCCTCTAGTCTCTCTATTTTATTTTACTTCATATTTTTCTTGACTTTCTGGGTATATTTGGTGAATTCAAAAGTAGACTTCCACAATATGATTCTGGAGTATAGTTTACTTGGTAGAGTATGTCCTGAGCATACAGAAAGCACGAAGTTTGCTTGCTGGAACCACATAACACTAAGTGTGGTGGTGTATGCTTGTAACCCCAAAGGAGTATAAAGATAAGAAGACAAGAAAAGTAAAATTATCTCTGATTGTGGGAAAAAGGTCCTGCCTCAAAAGTAACAAAGCAAAAACAAAGAAACAATGAAGTACTTAATCAAGTCTATATATATATACACACACACATACACACACACACACTAAGGAAAAGTTATAGAGTGACTAAAATATTTAAAATAATTTTAAACTCAGGAATTGTAATTTTTCTTTTATACTTACTCTTTCTAAAGATGCTATTTGGCCCTCTAGCTTTGAAAGGATCTATGTGATGATTCTGAATTCCATGAATTCAATATAATATCTTTACATTGTCTCTTCATTTGATCAATTTTAAACTAGTTAATATCTACACATTTAAGTTATTTCTATTTCATACTAGAGGCTAAAAGATATACTTTCTGAGGCTTGCCTCAATTTATTTTAAACTAAACCATGTTTTTTTTTGTTTCTTTACTTTTATATTTAATATACAACATCTCTCCTCTGTATTTTGATGACTGCATGTTAATGGTTTTAATTTGCATTCATACTTGAACTTCTACGAAATACAGACATATTTATTGGCAAAATTGGATGCCTAAAACTGAAAACAAATAGATCTCAGAGACACATTCTTGTATGCTGAACTTCTTGAAAAATAAAAGTAATTAGATTAGACACGTTTAATGTTTGCTGTCTGGGAACTTGCTCTTGTTTCCTTTGTCTTAGTAGATTAAGAGAAAAGCATGCATTTTGTTGAGTGATGTCCATGCTCCCAACATTGACTTCTAAAAGTTGTCAATTCTAAAAAATTACTTAGGTTGTTAAAAAGCTGCTTGAGAATGATTCTAGTCAAATGCGGAGGAAAAACTATTGAATTATCTGAACATAATGTTTATTGATTTATGACACCTAAGCTTCTCTTAGATTGTCCTCTACTTTGTATTACTGATAAAATATTTTGGACAATGATGTCCAAATCTCAAACTGTTAAAATTCATTGTTTTTTTCCTTTTATTATTACTTATTCCTGTATACTTTTCTTTAATATGTGAATATTGCTTAATTTTACCCTTATTAATCTAGCAAGTTATTTTTATTTACCACTTTCACAAAACTTGTAATTAGTTTGAGACTTTGCTTTCTTTTATATTTTTAATTTCTTTTTAAAAATATTTATTCATTTCTCCCTTTCCACCCTTTAAACCATTCCATATCCCCCTCTCCAATCTCCTCCAAATTCATAACTCCCTTTGTCACTAATTCTTAATGCATGCATATAAATATATACATATCACACATTATACACACATATACATGTATGCATATATATGCACATCCATATACATATTTTTAAGTCAAACTGCTCAGTTCCTATCATGTCACCTCTATGTATATCTTTAGGTTCGACCATCTGCAATTGTGCTGTTCCCTCGTGAAGGCCACCACACCTGCTGCTAGCCTTTATCAGTTGTTAAAGACCTTTATGTAGGGTTGAGGTCTTACAGACTTCCTTCAGCCCACTTTGGCCTGTCCATTAGGTTATCCTTGTTCAGTTTATATAACACCCCCACACCTAAGGCTCAATGAACATTGTAGAAGGACAAAGATTTGAAAAAGTATAAGGGCCATGAAGTGGCTTGTGAGATTGTATCCCCTAGCAATATCAGAGACTACACACATACATCTAACTAACATGACTGCCAAGCATGAGTTGAACAAGGCCTTGCTTTCCTTACTGATCACATGAGCTTTGATTGGGAGTATAGATTTGTGTACATGTGAGGGAAGGAAGGATGTAGATGATCACGGGTAAGACAGATAGAACTCCTAGCCCTTCTCTCTGCTCTTGGTTTTTCACTGTGACCATCTTTGGACTTTTCCATATTTGAAGCAAATCTCTAGGTTTCTTATCAATATAATTTTCTATAAAAAATATATATGAACAAGGGAGATCAAAATCACAATGGAGAAATCTGCAGAGACAGCTGAACCAAACTCATGGAAACTCATGAACTCTAGAACAACAGCTGTGGAGCCTCTACGGGAGCAAACTAGGCCCTCTGTATGTGGGAGACAGTGGTGAAGCTTGGACTATCTGAGAAGCCCCAGGCAGTATGACCAGGGTCAATCCCTGGTGCATAATCTAGCTTGTTGGAGCCATTCCCTATGGCTCACCCTTAATGCACAGGGGAAGAGCATGGTCCTGTCATAATTTAATGTGCCAGACTTTGTGGTTTCCCCATGGGATCCCTTACTCATTGGGAGTCATGGATAAGGGGTTGGTTGGGGGTGGAGAAAGCAAGGGGATGGGGAAGGAGAGGTAGGAGGAGAAGTGAGGTTAGAGGGTAAAAGAAAATTTAAAACAAATGAATTTTCTAATTTGCCAAAGAAAATTTTCAATAAACATGAAACTAATCTTACTGTACATAAATTCTTATTGAGGTGAAGTGAGAACATCAAGGTATGGAGAGATTTATCGTTGTGCCAGACCAAACCATATGGACTATT
The DNA here is from genome assembly GCF_018167655.1 of Microtus oregoni. NCBI lineage: Eukaryota > Metazoa > Chordata > Mammalia > Rodentia > Cricetidae > Microtus > Microtus oregoni. Next base: position 13,182,868 of record NW_024543077.1, on the reverse strand, counting down.
ACTTATAGAAGCACTACAGTATATCAGATGGAACTCATGTTTTATCAATTTTCCTGAATATTTGTCAATGGAGACTATTTATATAGCGGAGCACATGGTTCATCTTCTTTTATCACTTGGCATATATTTTTCCACACACACACTGAGCAGGCCTACCTGCTGAGCTGCCCTCTTTTTACTTAAAGAGTCACATTTTTTTTTCATCTGCTTTCTTTTTCACACCGTTTGGAGTTGATAATTCACGGAAATGAAAACAACCCATCATTTATATTTTATGTCAAAATTTCTATACTCTCAAACAAATTTTGATAATTTTTTCTGTGCTCTTTCATAATCTTTTTAATCATCATGTTAAAATTTCTACATTATGAAAAGTATATTCTAAATAGCATTTTCTTAAGATTGCATATTGAGCATGTCCTTAGTGCTATTGCAAGCTTGAAAATAATTATTATTGTTACATAATGTAGCTGTTGTTTGACATATAATTGTGTACATTTTACATGAATATGCATAAATTTATCTTTCATCTTAAATTTCTTAAAATTTACTTGTGTGCTCAAATGGAACAATAATTTACCACACTTGTTACCTTCCTTTGAAGGAATCACATTAGCAGAGGTCTGTCTTAGAAGATTATTTGGCCAGGGTAGACCACTGATATATTTTACCAGGGAAACACTAGCATTCCAGGCCATTTTCTAATCTTTCTTTGAATCTCTGCTTGGAACAGGCAGTTTCATTTGAAACACATCTACAGGACATAAAGATTAAGCTGAGACAGAAAAGCCAATGCTATACAGCTCGCTGATCATTTATCCAACACAAGTTCTGTAAAGAAGGCAGCTCTCTGAATGCTTATCAGTCCTGTTGTTTGATATCTTGGCATCCAATTAACTGGTGCCCCAAGACTTCATCTCAGCTCCAAACAAAAGTAAAATGTACAAAACAGCCCTTGGATGCTATCCTAAGACATTACAGAATATAGCACTGTATGTGTACATTTCTCAGTTTATAATTTCATTCGATTTATAAAAATTAAATGTCTGAAATAAGGTTAGCTATTAATTCTCAAATATTCTTAAGAAAACAGTTAAGTCTGTGTAATGGTACTGACTCCTGGCCACTCAGATTGAGTAAATTCAATCACAAAATTTGCTAATGTCATCAACCTCAAGGACTAATTAATGTCTATGAGAAATGACCGTTTCCTCGAAATTCATGCCCTTGAAATAATTCAAACTTCCAAGGTTATTAAAGAGCAAGTATTTTAGAGGAAGCAATGGATCAAGAGGCCATAATGTCAAGTTTTAGTGTCCAAAAAAATTAATTTTGTCATCAAGTCCTTAGGCAAAATTATTAGGTAAAATGTAATTAGTTGTAATGATTATCATTCTTCTATATTTCATTTGATTGAGTGTTCCTCTGTTCTCTGTACAGGAGTAGGAGAGGATGATTTTTTTTTCTTATATTTCAGTCTCACCTCCATGTCAGACATCTGATTTTGAGTAGTTTGGAACCACGGTTTAAGGGTATGAAATAGTGAAAAATTTGCGCATTCACATATTTTCAAACTTTAAATTGTGTGCTACAGACTTAAGCTAGGGCTCTCTGCTAAGTGGGACTCTACTAGTAAGCTACATACCCCCTCTCTATGTCTCCTTCTCTCTCCATATACCTATGAAATATGTTTTTATGTATTAAAATATATACACAGTTTTCTACATAAAAAAAGTTTGTTTGAGATAAAGTTTTCCTAGGCTTCTCAGGGTGGCCCTAAACTCACTGTATAGCAACTTAAAATTTATAATCATCCTTACCTCAACTTTCTTAGTAGTTTGGATTATAACCTTATGACACTTAGCCTAGACAGCACTTAAAAAATCTGGAATCTTATTCTCCACCGAGTTGAAAATTAAAGCCAATTGACTTATGTCTCTGTACAATTTCTGTATAACTATCTTCTCATGAGATAAAAGTATTTGAATTTAAATTTTATACATCAACTCGTCTTACTAAGTGTCTTATAATTCCTTCCACAATCTAGAAAAAATGTCTAACCTTTATTCCAGAGAGTTGCTAATTTGTTTATTTAACTCTAGTATAATGTGATGGCCAATGACTACGCATATCAAACAATATTAACTTCTTATTTTTCTCACAAACTTCCAAAAAATCATTAGTGCTTGATTATAATGAGGAAGCACTTTCACTAATATGTATTTTACCCTTTAAAATAAATATTAGCAGCAAAATTAAGTGTAATACAAAATAGCAAAGTAAATATTGTCCAAAAATTTAAAAAAAGCTTATCACTATAAAATATTTTAAACCAAATATAGCAGACAGAGAAACTGTAAATCAATGAATCAAAAGCTAACACTTAGGATAACCAGGTAATTCCAAATAAAAATCATAAATAAAAATTGAGTAAATGATATATGAAATTGGAACAAATTGAAACAACGAAAACAATGAATCTTCACATTCCATAATGGTCTTGAATGTGAAAAGATTCTAATCTCCACTGGAAATACACAGAGAGCCTAAACAGACTGAAAAGCCGCAACACTCAGCTCCATGCTTCCTGTCAAGATTCCCTTGTTCTTATGGAGAAGCCTGGGCTCATAGTAAATGGACTGTACATGAAATGCTGCACAAATATAAACAAAAGAGAATACGAGCATTCATAGTCAAGGTAGCTCAGTGGATAGCTCTGCTTGCCACCAAGCCTGATGGCCCTTGTTCTGTTTCTCGAACCACAAGGTGAAAAGAGAGAACCCGTCCTCCCAAGTTGTCCTCTGGCTGCCGTGTCTCTACAGTGGCATTCCTGTGCCCACACAGTTAGATGTAGCACAACAGGAGCTTAAGATAAATGGAAATAAAGCAACTCAAAACCCAACATATAGCAAAAATAATTCTTAAAAGAGGAATTTTATTATCACAAATAGCTCTATCACTAGAAGAAAGTTCTCAAATCTAAATAGCCCTATTAAGAATAAAAGTATAATAATAATCACGCAAGCCCAAAGATGGTAGAAAGAAATAATAAAGATAACATAAAAATAGGGAAAAGAGAAATAATAAAAACAATAGAAAATTTCAATAACACTAAAAAATGGTTTTTAGAAAAGCAAACTGAGTGTAAAAAAGCCTTAGCAATACAATAAATGAGTGAGAACCTAAAGAAGTAGAAATGCATTAAATAACATGTATCTAGTCTAAATACAAAGTATCATGAGACTATTAGTAGCCACTATACAGAAACAATTCAATAGTCTAGAAGAAATGGTTGGATTATTTAGCTCAAGACTGAGTTATAAAGAAGAAGAACATGAGAAAAACAATAATGACTGAATAGAAAAGTAAGCAACAGCAATCTTCCATCAAATTAAAAGTCCAGAATCTACTGTCTCAGCGATAAAACCACAGGGAACTGTAAATCAAAATCACAATGTTATATTACCTTAAACTTTGCTCCCATGCTGTTGAGGATATGCAGAAAGGAGCCCTATCCACAGCTGATGTGTATGATATAAATATGCTCCTTGCGACAGATGCTTAAAAATAGTTCAAACTCTTAAAAGTAAAACCCAGTGACCTGGTGATACCACATTATGTGCACATTTGTATATAAAAGACGCAGTATATATTCACAAAAGACCAAATATAAAATCAACTAAGAATCAATGAATAAATGTATGTAGAATAGTTGGTATATGTCAAAGAGAAAATTTTTTGATGTATAAAAAATATGCATCATTTTGAGGACAACATAAAAGACCATGGAAGAGAATGCATCAAATCAGGTAAGGAAAGACAAATAACCATATGATGTCATTCATGTAGTGTTTAAAAATGGTTCACATGGAAATTGGGTACAGAAGGGTGGTTACCAAGAGTGTCATGGGTGGAGGCAGATAGAGTGTCAACTGGAAAACAACAGTCATTCAGACAGGAGAAGCAAAATCAGAAAGACTAATGCACAGCATATTGACTCAGTTTGGTAGCATAAGTACACTGAATGACTTTTTAACAGCTTGTTATTTAGAATTATTGAGTGTATAGACTTTTCCTAGTAGGAAATTTTCAGTTGATTGAGCTATTCCACAACACCCTTATTTTATTAAAATATGAGCATTGAACACTAGAAGGCGTCGTGGAAAATCGTCCTATAGAATCAGTCAATTCTCACTTTGTATTTCCTTTACTACTCAAATATTACATACATGCATCACATGTCTGATAGTGTAAAATAAGGCCCATTTTAACATAGAAACTTCATTTGAAGGGAACGGGAGGAGTTTTCTTATGTGGAGGAGCCTCTACCATTTCCCACATGGAGAACTGTAGTTTTCAGAAGTGTACCAGAAGACCGCAGGCTTTGCATATGGAAAATGTCAAAATAAACTCTGCTCAGTGAAAATTGAATATTTTCCTACAGAATTTAAAATAGGCCTGTAAGTTGATTTCCCTTATATTCCAGTGCCCCCTGGAGGACAAGAATATAACTGTATGACCAAACTCAGAAATCTTATGACATGAATTATAAATATATATATATATATATATGTATATATATACATATATATAATGATCAAATATGTATCAGAATCAATGAAGACACACTTATTGTAAACTTGAGGATTATTCTACCATTTTTTCTATGAACTATTGTTCTTGAATATAAAACTACAAAAGTAAGTTTATCCTAATCAAAGTTCAGATATAAACCTTTTAAAGTTGTCTATTTGTCATTACAGAGGGAGAGTAAGTTAAATAACTATGAGCTATTTTTTGTTATGCTATATTTCAGAGTCTTGGTTGTTGGTGCCATTAGCCTATTAATTTTCTGGAGATATTCGTAGATTCCTGGCTGTTTAGTCCAGTAGTCACAGAGGGTTTAGTGCTGGGCTGTGGTACTGACGAAAGCTTCGGCTATTCAGAGAACACTTCAGGCTTGCAGTTGTCGCTGTTAACATACCTACTCTGCTCTGTGTTTTGTACCTTTCAATCCCTTCGTCAAAAACACGGAGCCTGGTCTCTCCAGCGTTTAGAAGCTTCTCCTTTGAGGGTAAGAACATGTATTCCATCCTCCGCTAAAGTATTTTTCTGCTTCATCGTTTCTTGATATACTAATTACATCTGAAAGTTCCTTTCTCCAAATGTTCTACATTTTTAAACAGTATATAAAATGTAAATCCATCCTCATTCTTTTTCCTCTTTCCTTAGCATTCGTTATTGTTTCAATGGATGATGGAAATCTTCCACCGGTCAAATGAGAAGGACTAGAGAGACAAGCTACAGTGATTTTTCCTTTCTTTTTCTTTTTCTCAAACTGCTCTTACCATTTTCAAAAAATTATTATAGACCTAGATCCTTGAAACTCTATTAACTGAAGAGATGTAACCAGTGATTTAATACAGTGTTTACATTGGTATTTTATTTTGTTTTTCTAGATTTAAATTGATTCTTCCTTACTAAATATATGTCAAGATAAACATTTTAATATATTAATTTTATGCTTTTTATAAAATATCAATTATCAAATTAAATCTGGAGTACAAATAAAGTGTAATTCTCTTCTACATTTTAAATCCAGAATATACTAAGTTTGTAAGTATGAAAATGTAAATTTTTTAAGAATAGGAAGCTATTAAAATGCAGTGTGCCTCAGAGGTAAACACTGGTTGAAGTTTAAATGTTTAAATTAAGAAAGTTAGCAATAGCAAGCTTGTGAACTATGTGGGACAATTTAAAAAAAGTCAGAAAGGGTATCAAGTTTGAAAGTCAAAGTGAGGGGAAGTGAAAACACCATTTGGAATGCTGAATTCAGCCTAAAGATATGATTGCTTCAGGGTAACATGACAGATTTTACAAAGTTAGATAAAACATGAAAAAAAAAACTACAGAAGTTTTGGGTTTACATGAGTGACATTGAAAGCTGAGTTTCACATACTTAAGGAAAACTGTACTGATGCACACACAAATGCAGAAAGTGCCTACAAACATGGCAAATTGATATATTGAGAACTGGACAAGACGGATGAGGTGCAGTAGTCTAGGACCAGCACAGTGTCTAGGACTATTGAGGAGAAATACTTAAGCACTTACCGAATGCTGACTCTGATTACTCAAAAGACCAATAACCTCAACCCATGCTGACCTTTCAGAATTGGAACGACAGTACATTTTTATTTGCCAGGGAGGTCTATCTCCTCTTCCTGTTAGTATTAGTCTGGACTGTACACAGGACTCTCTCCAGTTACCTCATTCCTATGATTAAGTTGTGTCATCGAGACAGTTTGCTTGGTCATGTGAAGATCAAGAATTTTCAATATTCAAGTTTATCTTCAGACTAAGTATAAATGTTTCACCACAAATATAATTAACACTATTTTCTGGTACCAGCAAGTCAACATATCTTATTCGTAAAGTGTGGTAATTAATTTGATATTTTATGCCTCCTGTAGATGATCATATATATATGAATTGAAATCAATTATATATGAAAACACATACCAAAGAACTCTTCAAAAACACAATAGCAATAATAATAATATAGACAAGTCGGTTATAGAAAATAAGTGTTTGTAACTTGCTTTTGCAGTTTGGATTCCATTGCTATGTCAGACATGACCAGAGCAAATAAGTAAAAGGAAAACATTATTATAGTGGAACTTGGTAGTCCATGGTGTCCCTACAAGATCAGTTTGGAATGTTTTCCTCACAGCTCAGACTTGACAATTTAAAAAAAAAAAAGAATTTGTTGACATAAAACTTTTGTATATAATAGATGTTTAATAAAATAAAAATTTCTAGTTATTTATCAGATAAGTGATAAATAGCATCTACAGCTGGCAATTTTTTATCAAGAGAAATGAGGAACTCTGTTTCTTCTGCCTGCTGTAAAACTAGTGCAAAAACAAAGCAAACAAAACAAGATCTGGTGGCTTGTGGCAGCAAGTATTTTTTGTCATTATGTCAAAGTTGTGTGCTTGAAAAATTCACATCACTGGGTCAAAACTAAGCTTCTCATTTGGGCTGAATGCTCTGGTAGAGAATCAAGATCCTTGCCTTTTCAGATTTTTGTGGCTATGGTCATTCTTTGATTGTGCCTGTAACACTCTAGTCTTATTCTCTATGTTTATAATGTCTTTTCAGCTCTCCTGAATGTCACATTGTAAAAATAGAAACAGACCAATTGTGGCTCAAGGTAGCATACTTAGGAACTGAGATACATGTTGTATGTCTTCAAATAAATTCAAAATGTAAGCTGTGTCCTGTAATGTTTATTTGTATTTTGTTTTATTGTTTTGAAATCAGTTCTCTTGAAGCCCAGAGTGGCCTTGAATTTGCTAGGTAGCCAGGGATGGCTGTGATCCTCCTGCCTCTCTCTCCAGATTGTTGGGATTAAAAATTGCACCACCACATTTGCATTAAAAATGAAAACATAAACATGAGACAAGGGCTTCCATGATGAAATACTATCAACTGTATGCAAACTGCCTGTAGATAATATTGCTAGCAGTTAATAAATTTGATAGTTGACTTTATTCAGGAGCATTTTAATATTTCTATAGATACCTTCATAAAATTCAAGCTGTGTCAATCTTGTTCATTCAGTAGTAGCAGATGTCTGTAGGAAAATAAAGTAACTATTTAAGAAATAAATATTTCATAGACAATAATGCAGTTTACACACATGTTGTGTGATTTTATAGAATGAATCCTTACAGCCAGCACATTTTAAGAGCTTATAGGTTGAGAAACAGCAACAGATAGAACACAGAACTTAAAATAATGAGGAAGGTTTAAAGCCAAAGAGTTGGCTTGCTAAGACTATTTATAAGCCAGTCAGTAAAACAAAAAACTGTCAGCATGCAAATTAATACACACAAAGTATCGCACAGCTACAACAGCAGTCAGGCATGTCTTCAGACTTCACTATTTTTTTTATTTGCTAGCTATATAAAATCACTCACTAAGAATTGTATATCTTAAGTTATTACTGTAGCAACATGCCAACTAATAGAATACATGAACAATGTGAGTTCTAAGTAAAAGACAATTATATTAGTCTTCCATTTGTAACAAGTATATGATTCTTTTACAATCTTATGTGGGCTGCTTATAATCACTAATCTAAGAATGGGGAGAGACTAAATCTAGATATGTTTTGCAAACATCCAAGATCAGATTTCTTTCATGATTTGTAGTTTAAATTACAACAATCTCAAATAACAGAGATCCAAAAGATTTATGAAATTTGACCTTAATTTTACGAATTCATTCTTAAAGAATCCAATGTATGAAAAAGAAATAATCACCAAACAGCAGACATACCTTCTGGGCATCCTTTCCAATCACCATGCTCATAGTTCTTATTCCCCAAAACTTGTGTTTCAAAAGAGAATTTCTCACAGCTCTTTCTATAGGCTTATTTGATTTCAGAAATGCATTAAATATTATGTAATATAGTTGATGTAGAATTCTAAATTGAATAATAAAAATTCAGTTTCCCCCACTATTATTGTTTTCTATCATTATAATAAAAATGTAAATAACAATGGATAGTTCAAAAATACAAAAAAAAACAAAATAGATAAAATTATTTTATAATTATAGTGATGCCCTTGGACATGGTAGTGTAGCCACTATTCATGTGAATTTGGTTTGACTCCTATGATGTGGGAGTGATTTCTTATTAATAAAGAAACTGCCTAGACCCATTTGATAGGCCAACCCTTAGGTAGGTGGAGTAAACAGAACGGAATGCTGGGAGAAAGAAGCTGAGTCAGGGAGTCTCCATGATTCTTCCACTCCAGGCAGATGCAGGTTAAGATCATTCCTGGTAAGCCAGCTCGTGGGCTACATAGATTATTAGAAATGGGCTAGTCCAGGTGCGAAAGTTAGCCGAGAAAAGGCTGGAACTAATGGGCCAAGTGGTGTTTAAAAGAATACAGTTTCCGTGTAATTATTTCGGGTAAAGCTAGCAGGGTGGCGGGACACAGCCCGCTGCTCCTATTTCAACAGAGTGGCACCCAACGTGCTAATGAACTCCACATAAAACCTGAGAGGGCTTAAAAAGGAGAGAGAATTTAAGACAGCTTTTTGCTGTTTGTGGGTTGCATGGAGCAAAGAAATTGTCCTGACTCAGCAGCAGGAAAAAACTGGCTGTTTTAAAATGCCGGCTTTCTGGGCTGTGCCGCCATTGCTATCTCTGTCTGGCTCCTGTGGGAGACAGAGCTTTTGAATGGAGCATTTGGAGTAAAGCTCTACGGCTTGATTGATGGCAATGTGGACTGCTGTGTGCCTGGAACTGTGTGTGGCTCAGGGGCACCAAATGGCTCTGAGGCAGGAGAGGCTTGGCTCAGCTCTGCCATGCTGAACTGTCTCTGGTCTCAGGCAGGAACTACCGTAATTACCGTAAAAACAGCGCAGTTAAGGTTTCAACTGGGCAGGACACAAGTGGTACCGTATTACCTGTACATGGCGCAACTTGAGTTTTTAAGAACTGCTTAACATTTTAAGAAATGCTCCTGGATAGTAAAAAATGTTACAGATTCACAGTAAAACAGATTCAGACATAAAAGACCACACTGTTGGATGAATGTACATAGGCTTGAGAGAGAAAAGAAAAAAAAAATATAGAGAATAAAGTTAATGGTTTAAAAAAAAAAGGTAAAGTCTTTAAAAAGACAGAGTACAGATAGTTAAGATATTAAAAGAAATAAAGAAAAATAAGCCAAATAAAAATGGAAAATTCACAGAGTGTCTGGATTTGGTACATTGTGTTTTCTTTAAAATTTTTGACTGTGAAGGAGCTAAGTACAGAGAGACATTTCATTACATGGGCTGCCAAGCTAAACCAGAATGGATATAAGGGTATTATGATTTCAAAATTTGGGTCTAAGGATATGATGCTTTGGAGAGGGTCTTCTTTTGTTTTCACAGAGGACCAGACCCTGTGGATTTCTTCTATCCTGATATGGTATGATAGACCACGACCTCCCGAAAAGTTCCTGTGAACACCCTTAAAAAATTACTTTGCTCAACTGCCAACTGAGATGACCATGGCACACAGGTTATACCATAAAAGACCTAATTAACGATGCCCCCATTCAGCAGGAAGCAGTTTGGAGAGAAAAACTGCACCCATGTTCCCAAAATACTGTTTATTAATGTTCTTTTACATTTAAAGGGGGAAATGATATAGGTATGAATAATTTGCATTGATATGGATTTTAAGGTCAATTTTGTTATATGTATATGTGTTTCTGATCTTGATTAAGGTATTGTGATTGTGTAGTTCATTTAAAATGTAATGTATAATAGGAAATATAGGTTGTTGATGGATAATCATAAATAATAGTCAAGTTTATAGTCATGTTACTTAGATTTTCTAGATATATAGAGATGTATTTCAGATAGGCATTCTTCATATCTCTCAAAGGCTGCAGAATATGGCATTTAAAATATTTTAATAACTTAGGACTTTTCATGACAATGAGACATATCTGCTCCTGGCGGCACCAATCTACTTCGAGAGGAAAATGGGCATCGAAGAGGATCCTTATGGAGTTTGATAGCTATTTGGGCAAGAAACTGCTCTTGCCTGGACTGTTGCATAAATTGGACACAGAGAACCTGCAGAGAGAGGACTGCTGAACTTGCCTAAAGGTGAGATGGTCTTTCGGGGTTCCTGACTCATGAAAGAGTCTGCAAGACATTCTGCAGGATACAGCAGAAAGTGACTGAACTGTCTTTGGAATTTCCTGCTTCATGAAAATGTCTGCTGGATACTATGGGCCTGAAGGCTGAGGATGGATGCCCCAACGGTACAAAAGAACTTTGGGTGACTGTCCAGGCAGCGAGATGTCTCTGTCATTTCTAGAGTTTGGATTTCTTGTTTGCTTAGATAATATTATATCCTTCTGGAGTCTTTGATGGAGTTGAAGAATGAATAGATAGTTATAGTTTTCCTTAGTTATGATAAAAGATAAAATAGATATAAATATTGTAACTGTAATTCTTGCTTGATAACTGTTTTGCTATATGTAATTTTACTATGTTAAAGTTAAAGCCTTTCTTTTTTGTTTAAACAGAAAAAGGGGAAATGATGTGGGAGTGATTTCTTATTAATAAAGAAACTGCCTAGACCCATTTGATAGGCCAACCCTTAGGTAGGCAGAGTAAACAGAACGGAATGCTGGGAGAAAGAAGCTGAGTCAGGGAGTCGCCATGATTCTTCCACTCCAGGCAGATGCAGGTTAAGATCATTCCTGGTAAGCCAGCTCGTGGGCTACATAGATTATTAGAAATGGGCTAGTCCAGGTGTGAGAGTTAGCCGAGAAAAGGCTGGAACTAATGGGCCAAGCGGTGTTTAAAAGAATACAGTTTCCGTGTAATTATTTCGGGTAAAGCTAGCCGGGTGGCGGGACACAGCCCGCTGCTCCTATTTCAATACTCCTACATATTTGAATTAAAGCTGCTGCTGTCTGAACATTAAAGAATGTGTACCACAATTCTTTTGACTGGGTGGTTGTGTCTTATGCCTCTAATCACAGCACTTGGGAGGCAGAACAGGCAGATCTCTGTGAGTTCAATGCCAGACTCATCTACAAAGTGAGTTCTAGGACAGCCAGGGCTATTACACAGAGAACCACTGTCTCGAAAACCAAAAAAAAAAAAAAAAAAAAAAAACAAAAAACAAAAAAAAACAAAAAGAAAGGGTTCTTTTGTCTCTCATGATGCTGTTGCCAATGTCAGGAGAATCAGAACATTATAATTATAAGACTGTCTATTATCTGTTTCCCAAGGTTTTAAATTTTCCATTAAGATCCTAAGAGAATACACTACAGAAAGGCCTTTTCCATAAGACAACTTCCTGATTTAAGCACAACTTTTAAAAGCTTATCTTTCCTTTTAAAAATAGCACTTGAAGATTTCCTAAGCACAGTTTGTGTCTCTTATCTCCTTAAAATATAGCCGAGGATGGATAAATCAGTCTCTTCTTAATGAGGTGGAGCATCGCTGAAAGAATAAAGTTTTATAATTAACATAATAGAATAAAGGCCTTAAGGCTCCCCATCCTCTTTCTGTGTGTATTTGTGTGCGTGTTCATATGTCTGTGCAATGTTGACTTTTATAATTATTATCATTTTCCATTCAGAGCACTTTTATCTGCATTATCAAACGTTTACACTGCTACTTAGTTTTGTAACAACTGTTACACAATATGTAGTATATCCTTCTCTCTTTTCATCCAATCAAATAAAAACAGGGCCTCTAATGAAGAAAAGCGAAGCTTAAGGTCCTAGCTGGAGTCATCCTTGTGGGTTCCTGGTAATTTCTCTAGAGCCAGGTTTCTTGCTAACCCCATAATGGCTCCCTCAATCAAGATATCTCTTTCCTTGCTCTCACCTCTGTCCTTCCTCCACCTTGACTACCTCATTCCCTCAAGTTCTCCTTAGCCCCTCCCTTCTCCCCTCCTCATCCCCTTCCACCCTCCCTTCTCCCCCTACCCCCATGCTCCCAATTTTGTCAGGCGATCTTGTTAGTTTCCAATTTCCAGGTCGATGTATATATGTTTTTCTTTGGGTTCACCTTATTACTTAGCTTCTCTAGGATCATAAACTATAGGCTCAATATCCTTCATTTATAGATAGTATCCACTTATGAGTGAGTACGTACCATATTCATCTTTTTGGGTTTGGATAACCTCACTCAGGATAGTGCTTTCTAATTCCATCTATGCATGAAAAATTCAAGATGTCATTGCTTTTTTCTGCTGAGTAGTACTCATCACATTTTCTTCATTCATTTCTCAGTTGAGGGGCAATTAGTTTGTTTCCAGGTTCTGGTTATTATAAATAATGCTGCTATGAACATAGTTAAACAAATGCCTTTGTAACAATAGAGGAGAGGGGGCTCGATCTTGACTTGCCCTGTAGTCAGACTGAAGAATATCTTAAATATCATTATAAAACCTTCATCCAGCAACTGATGGAAACAGAGGCAGAGACCACATCAGAGCACTGGGCTGAGCTGCCAAAATTACAGTTGAAAAGTGGGAGGAATGAGACTATGAGCAAAGAGGTCAAGACCATGATGGGTTCACCCACTGAAACAGTCTACCTGAGCTAAGGGAGCTCACCAACTCCAGCTGGACTGGAAAGGAGAAAGCATAGGACCAAACTAGTCCCTCTGAATGTGGTTGACAGTTGTATGGCTGGGGCAGAGTGAGGGTCCACTGGCAGTGGCACCAGGATTAATCTTTACTGTATGCACTGGCTTTTGGGGAACCTATTCTCTCGGATGTACACCTTGCTCAGCCTAGATATAGTAGGGAGGGCCTTGGACCTTCCACAAAGCAATGTACCTTACCCTCTCTGAAGATTGCAGGGAGGTGGGGTTCCGGGAAGATATGTGGAGGGAATGGGAGGAGGGGAAGGAATGGGAACTTGGATTGGTATTTTTTTAATCTAATAAATTAAACAACAACAAAAAGAGAGACGCTCATATAACATAGCAATCCACAGTGTTAGTGCATTATATGATAGCTAACAATATCCTCTTAAAGAATCTTTGAGAACACGCTTCTTCCTGCTATGTTACAAGGAATATGTAAAGCAAAGCATGTGAGTGTTACTATTTGCCATCACTTCACTCTCCTCACCGACCACTAGAGCATAATTTATTACTAACGAAATTGGGAGTAAAGTTACTTCTGATACCTTTCATTGCTGAAGCAGGTAGAAGACTTTCCTCTTAAACTTTAGCATACCTGTATTGGTGGTTTATTAAATTGACATTACAGTGGTAGATGCTCTAGTATATAATATTCTTGTACATCAATACAGAGCTGTAGAACACGAAGCAGAGTGGGTAATATTTGCTGCACTGGCTGTACCATATGTAATAATGTAGTCTTTATTGCCTCTTACCAAATAGAATATTGATTTTTATTAAAACATCTATAAAATCATTTATAATTTTCATATTTATATAAAGTATTTCATATATTCTGGTTGCTCTTAAGTCTGTATGTATACATCCTTTTAGGAATATTAGAACCTTCATTTGTGTTACCCATTAATAATGTTTGTCATTATTTGACTACATTCCTTCATTTTTCTGCAAGTATTGCATAGTCATTTACTATTACAGACTGTATTTCAAATTTAACTGACTGAAAATTGATAGAAGAAATTCTAGATTATGACTTACAATCACTAACTTAGTGATTGAATTTAATTTAATAAATTTATTTTAGATCCTTGTTTCAGTTTCCCAATCCCTCCTCTCTTCCCATCTCCTTTCCCCACCTCCCCTCTGTCTGTCCTCAATCTACTTCTCCTATGTTTCTGTTCAGAAAATAATCTTCTTCTCTTTGGTAGCAAGAAAACATGGGATATCACATTGCACTAAGACTAAGCACTTCCCCGTGTATTTAAGGTAGACATGACAATCCAATATGAGGAACAGGTATCCAAGAACCAGGCAAAATGTTAGGGAAAGGCTCTGTTCCAGTTATTAGAAATCACACAAGGAGACCAAGCTACACAACTGTCATATATATTTAGAAGGCTTATGTCAGTCACACGTAGGCTCCCTGGTTTTTGTTCTGACTGTATGAGTTACTGTGAGCCAGGCTTGTTATTTCTGTGGGTTTTCTCATAATGTCCTGACTTCTCCGGTGCCTACAATCCTTCCTCTTTCCCTTCTGCAAGATTCCCCAAGCTTGGCCTAATGTTTGGCTGTAGGTCTCTTCATCTGCTCACATCAACTGATGGAATCTTTCTGATGACAACTGGAGTAGTCCCCAATCTGATCACAGGAGCTGGCCTGCTCAATCTATGTATCCACTGTTGCTAGGAGCCTTAGCTGGGGTCATCCTTGTAGATTTAGTGGGCACTATCCTTGTAGGTTTTTATCTAACCCTACAATGCCTCCCTGTCCAAGTCATTTCCCTCAGTAATCTTGCCCCCCCCACACCTGTCCAACCTGATCCATCAAGTTTCCATCCCCGCTAACCACTATTCCACTCAGGAGATCTCTTCTATTTTCCCTTCCTAGGGAGACCCATGCATCCCCCCGTGAATCCTCTTTGTTACCTAGCATCTCTGGGTTCTAACACAGTTATCCTCTACTTTACAGTTAATATCCACTTATGAGTCATGTTTGTCTGTGTTACCTCACTCAGGATGATTTTTTTTTCTAGTTCCATCCATTTGCCTTCAAATCAACAACTTAGTAATACTCCATTTTGTACATGTAGCATACTTTGCTTATCCTTTCTTTAGTTGAGGAGACCCTAGGTTGTTTTCAGGTTTTAGCTATTACAAATAAAACTGCTGTGAATACAGTTGAGTAAGTATCCTTCTGGTATGATTGACCATCCTTTGGGTATATGCCCTAAAGTGCATATATGCCCTCAACCTGAGTGTTGAGGTAGATTGATTACTAGTTTTCTGAGAAATTGCCATATTTATATCATTCTTTATTTGGTTCAGAGTTCGGGTAAAAATGACTCAAATTTTCAAAATGCATTTTCCTTTGCCATCTTTTGTCAAGAGAAAGCAAGTTATACAAAGTTCTTTGGAAATAAATATTCTACTTGCTTTAAGATAGGAAATTCTATTACCAATAGAAGATATGCAAATGTGAAATGCATTGAAAAAACTTAGCATACTAAAGAGGCAGCACATCAGCACTTGGTAAGGTTCTTAATAGCAAAGTACATGGGTTTCTGGGGACTGTGATTTACTCTCAATGCCCAGTATCCAGAAAATAAAGTATTTTAAATTGGGCAAGCAAAATCTAAATATATTAAACAATATCTTCAAGTCTTAAGCTGAAAACACTTTCTGCAAATGTTGCTGGAATAAAAAAATATTTCAGAAAAATAAATAGAACTCATATACAAATAATGAACAGTCTGAGAGAGAAATCAGAAATGAGGAAAATAACAACTTTCACTGTAGCCTCAAATTGTGTAAAATGTCTTGGGGTAACTCTAAGCAAGTGAAAGACATGTGTGATTAAAAACTTCAAGTCTTTGAAGAAAGATAAAATAAAATTGAAGAAGATATCAGTAGATGGAAACATCTCCCATGCTCTTGGATCAATAGGATTAACAATAAAAATGACCATCTTATCATACATATTGAGTGCAACCCGATCAAAAGTCCAAAGCAATTCTTCACGAATCTTGAAAAGACATCTCCATATGGAAAAGTACATACACACAAAAACAAAACAAAACAAAATACAAGATAGTTAAAAACAATAATGAATAATAAAAATGGCCAGAGGTATCACAATCCCCAATTTCGAGTTGCACCACAGAGCTGTGGCAACTAAACATGTTATCCACACAAAAACAGACACACTGAATAGAATTCAACTGAAGACACAGACATAGAGCCATATTCTTATAGATATGCAATGTTTGATAAAGTGGCCAGAAATACACACTGGAAAAAGGAAACATCTTCAAAAATGATGCTGGTTAAATTGGATGGCTGCACATAGAGGAATTTAAATAAATCCATATTTATAACCCTGCACAAAATTCAAGCCTATGTGGATCAAAGACCAAATAATAAAACTAGAAAAATTAAACCTGATGGAAAAAATAATAATCTGAATTAGCACAGGAAAAGATTTTCTGAACAGAAAAAACATTAGTGCAGGTCTTAAGATCAATAATTAATAAATGGGACCTCATGAAACCTAAAAATGAATCCATCCATTAATTCTATGTCTACAATGGTGTCTTGCCTGGTTGTGGGAATGAGAAAACTATAACAGATTTGACTTAAGGCCTACTCCATGAGATGGAACGCATACCAGACACTGCTTGGCTGACAAAGAAGCAGAGGTAGCCAAATTCAATATGGTAGATTTCGTTTCATCTTATTATATTTTATTTTGATAGTAATAAAAGAAAAATACTATAATATCCACAACATAATATATAAGCAAAATTTTCTCTGCAATCTGAGATCAAGGTTTTCATCTATTTTATCTCATTTTCAATATTTAATGATTAGCATTAAGTTGAAGGTTTTGTAGATTTTAGCATTTTGTGGAGATTCATTTCGATGTGGCATTCAAAGTGAATGGAAAAATCACCAGAAAAAGAAAATCACTCTATCTTTAAGAATTTAAGGCATTTCCAGTATCTATAGAAATGAACTGTTAGAATTAATTTCCTATTGATCCAAAGTTCTAAGGAATAATAATAAAATAGTGATGTTTCCTTATTCTTGACAAGAGAGGAATAAGTAGAATAAGAACCTCATTAATGCTATGTTTTCTAGTTAATCAATATGGGATTTCAAATATGCACTACTACCATAGAAAGTTTGCTAAATATAAAAGCAAAAATGTTTTGGATTAGATCTAGTGTTACTGATTCAAGATTATTATAGTCAGACTTCTTGGTCCACATTGAATGTTCAAAATTACTAATCATTTAATTGATAAGGATATATAAAACAATAATATACCAGTGTTCTCTTTACTCCACATTCTCTCCGACATAAGCTGTTATTGCTGTTTTTGATTTTAGCCATTCTGACTGGAATAAGACGACATCTCATAGTCATTTTAATTTGCATTTCCCTGATGGCTAAGGATGTTGAGCAGTTTCTTACGTGTCTTTGGGTCATTTGAGATTTTTGTGTTGAGAATTCTCTGTTTAAATCTGTACCCCATTTTTTAATTGGGTTTATTTGGTTATCTCAGTTTCAGAAGGTCCCCTTCATTTATTGTTTTTCTCAGTATCTGTGATACTGATGTTATATTGAGTTTTTATATAGGAATAATGATCATGCTAAAATACTTCATAAACAATTCTGTTTGTATTTTGTTCATATATATGATATTTTGAGAAAATCATATATAAGTATTCTTAATTCACATTATTATTTCTTATTTTCCTTTTCCCAATTCCAACTCCTCAAACTTCTCTTGTTGGAATTTCTGATCCTGTCATCTCTCTCTTTCTCTCTCTCTTCACAAATATAATACACATACAAATCATTTGTTTGTATGTATACATATAAACTCACATATCATACACACCACGCATATAAATCTTATATTATCTGATTACATTTAACCTATTTAGTGTTTCTCATGTGTAAATTAATTTAGCGCTAACCTTTTCGAATTATATAACCTATCTTGGGACCTATTATGAAACTTTTGCCTAAAGGAAACTTATCATTTTCCTACACATCAATCATTGATTACCTTCAGTTATTCATTTAAGTGTGGGACCCTATGGACTTTCTCCTACCCACATGGGCATGTCAACCGGCATCATGATTATTTAGATCTTGTTTGGACCAATCAGTTGCTGGGATTTCATGGGTGCAACATCACTATAATGTTTAGAAGTTAATATCAAGAAATAGACATCCATTTCCTCTGACTTCTTTTCCATTCTTTTTCATTTTATTCCATTTAAAAAATTATTTTATTTTATATAAATCCAAGTTTCTCCCCCTCCACTCCTCTTGCTCCCCCTAACTTCCCCCACCCCACCCTTATCCACTCCTCAGAGAATGTGAGGCCTCCTATGGGAGTCAACAAAGTCTAGGACATCACTTTGAGGCAGGACTGAGGGCCTGCCCACTGTATCTTGGCTGAGTAAGGTATCCCTCCATAGGGAATGGGCTCCGAAAGGTCTCTTCATGTACTAGGGTTCTACTATCTGTGGTAGTAAATACTGGTTCTACTACCAGTGTTTGGACAAACTGCCCAAGCCACACAACTGTCATCCACATCCAGAGGACCTAGTTTGGTATTATGCTTGTTTCCCAGCTAACAGTCAGGAGTAAGCGAGCTCCCAGTAACTCAGGTCAGCTGTGTCTGTGGATTTCCACATCACTGTCTTGGCCCCTTTGCTTATATTTTGCTCCTCCCTTCCTCTGATAATTACAAGATTTCTTCTCTCTTTTTCTCAATATACCCTTTGCGTTATGTGTGGAGCTTGTACTGTAGGTGTAGAAAATTGGTAGAATATGTCAAGGCCACTTATTCTCTGCAGTTTGATCAGTGACGAATCTCTGTAGTAGTTTTCATCTGTTCCACAAAGAATATTCTTTTTGAATGGTGAGAGCTATACTAATCTGTTGGTATAAGGATTGGAATTTACAATACAGCTATAAGATATACTGATCAGGGAAAATGGCTGAAGTAGATTTGCCTCTACAGTCTGGGCCCTCTTTTGTCAGGAATAATTAGCTTGAATTCTTTTCTCAGGTCACCGTAAGTCCGATTAGACAGCTGCTTGTTACCCTCAAGATATAATTTTTATAGACAGATATTTTGTCTCTCGTGAAATAAAAATAAAATGTCCTAATAATCACGCACATTAAATGTTAAATCCAGCACATCTTTTTAATAATAGCTATTACATTTAAAATCCCCTTATTTTAGAGTGTGATCAAAGGTATTTTTATGTACTGATACTTGAAGAGATTTGTATATCTCATATCATCAAAACTTTACTTCACTTATGTAGTTATAAAAACCGGCTACTCGTTTAATAGTTATTATCTCTGAATAGTGAAGTTTCCCTTGTTTGACACTAGATGGTGGTAGATTACTTTAACAACTGAGCACATTCTAAACTTATAGGAATTCTAATTTATCTACATAAGTGAAATGAAAAACAAAAACTACTCAGTGAATAAATGTGCTTTGATTATTTTTAAAATGCAGAGCTAGAATTTGTAATTTTTCTGATAGCTATTATATTCTGGCTCAAATAATGCTATGACTTTTAAATGAATTCACCCTAGCATAATTCACGAGATTCAACACATTTTGCATTAACATTTAATCTCCTCCTAGCAAAGTTATCAAGATACTATTAAATATAAACCCTTACACAAATTCAACATAAAGAAGTCTCTGATAAATTACCATGATATTTATGATAAATTCCCAGAGGAAGCCTAAGTATAAGCTTTCACAATGTGGAAAGACTACACTGTGAAAGAATAGTACTCCTTTATTTTTTCCTAGAAAATATCTAAGTTCACTACAGGACTCCAGGGGGTCCACAAAACCTTCAGTACCACCTGAAGCTTATTCTTTCTGAAAAATTTGTATCATAACAAATTTAAAACAAATCAGCCAATGAATCAATGAGTAAACCTTAAGTACTTGTCTCTTCCCCACACAGAAATATCTGGGGAATGATAATCCTTATATTTGGTTAATCAATCTAAGATTTTAATAAAATTTTAAATTGTGAATGTCTTAACAAAAATCTCTTAGCATTTACTTAATATGAAAACTTAGAGGTTATATGAAAAATCAGATGTCACAAACTAGAGCATCAGTCAAATATTACTACAAATAAATCATTTATGATACATTTCCAATTTATTTGCCTTTACATTGTGAGTTATCTTTATGATGTCTGGCCATTTTGGGTGTGATGTGGGATGTCCTGTATATGTGTTGCTTCTTTTTTTGGTTGATAATCAACCTATGACTGAGAAGAATAAAACCAGGTGGGAAACAGAGATGTAGAGAGAAGGTAGGCGGAGTCAGAGGAACACCATGAAGCTGCCAAAGGAGGACAGTACCAGAACCTTATCCGGAAGCCACAGCCTCATGGTGATACATAGATTAATAGAAAAGGGTCAAAATATAAGAGTTACTTAATAAGAATCCTGAGCTAATAGGCTAAACAGTGTTGTAATTAATATAGTTTCTATGTGATTATTTGGGTCTGGGCAACTAGGAAACAATTGAGAAGTCTCCATCTACAAAATGGTGCCCACAGTCTGGGGCATGGATCCACATAAGACCTGAAAATAAAGAGGGCCTCTAGACACAAAAACAGGAGTCAAGTGCAGCTTCTTGGTAACCTCTTTTTTATAGACAGGTTTTGTTTCCTGGCAGTGAGCAGAGGTGCAGTTCCTTTAAGAAAAGGCTTCCTGACTCTGCATTAGCAGCAAAAACTGTACAGTTACTTTAAGAGTTGGTGGCTTCCTGGATCATGCTAGCACCAGGAACTCTGGCTCTTTTGGGAGGTAATGAATTTAAATGGGTTTTGTGAGAAGCGTGCTAGTCATTTCTTAATGACAGCATCGGCCCATTGATGCTAGCAGAGGATCCTTGATGCTGTCATTGATGCTAGCAGAGGAGTTAAATATACCTCCACCATGTTGGATGGGGCAGTGTCAGTGAACAGGGCTTTGGAGTTGATCTTAGCCAACTCCAAACCACAGCCACTTAGCATTTAAAGAAACGGTGATCCTGGTCAAAAATAATTACAGGTACACAATAGGACAGATTCAGACATAAAAGACCTCTAAACAAGACATAGTGTATTTAAAAAAATGTATATAGGTTCTGGAGAGAGAAGAACAAAAGTATTGACAGTTTTAAAAAGAAGTAAAAAGTTTTAAAAAATAAAACAAAGTCTTTACAGAGACATTAAACTAATATAAAAGAGTACAAACAGACACAGATTAAAGGACTAAAAGTAATTTTAAAAAGCCACATAAAGATGGAAAAGACACAGAGAGTCTGGATTATGTATATTATTGTATTTTCTTTGAATCTTTTGACTGTGAATGAGATAGATGCAGAGAGACTTTTAATTTTACAGGCTGCTAAGCTATTTAAAGGTATTTTGACATCAAAATTTGAGTTCAAAGACATTCTATTTTGTCAGATACTATGAGCCTGCAGGTAGAAGATGGATGCCCCAACGCTACAGAAGAACTTTGTGTGACTATCCAGGAAGCGAGATGTTTCTGTCAATTCTATCGTTTTGGAAGTTACTTACATTGCACTTCCTGTTAACTTGTGTAATATATCCTTCTGAGGTCTTTGATGGAGATGAAGACTAGATAGTTATAGTTTTCCTTAGTTATTATAAATGACAAATTAGATATAAAATTTCCTTAATTTACCAGATGTAAATGTACTAAATATTGTAAGTATTTCTTGCTTGATAATTGTTTGTATATGTAATTTTACTATGCTAAAGTCAAAACCTTCCTTTTTAATTAGAAAAGGAAGGATGATGTGGGATGTCCTTCTGCATATGTGCTGCTTTTATTGGTTGATGAATAAAGTTGTTTTGGCCAATGGCTTATCAGAGTAAGGCCACATGAGAAATCTGAACAGAGATATAGAGAGGAAGCAGGCAGAGTCAGAGAGATGCCATGTAGCTCCCGAAGGAGAAAGATGCCATCGTAATCTTACCAGAAGGCCACAGCCTCATGATGATACATAGATTAATAGAAATGGTCTAATTTATGATGTAAGAGTTACTTTATAAGAAGCCTGAGCTAATATGCCAAACAGTGTTGTAATTAATATAGTTTCTGTGTGATTATTCCTGGTGGGTGACTCGGAAACAAACAGTTTCCCTCTACATGAGTGTTCAGAGAAATAAACTTCATGGTCAACATCTAGGTGTGTCCATTGAAATTTCTATTCAAAAATTACAAATATGCATCCCATACAAGCTGTGTAACTCTCTCCAAGGTACTATCACTATTATTTGCTCACCAACTGCCCAAGATTAAAGCATGGCATTTCCATTTACCATTACTACATGGTGTTAGCAGATGTGCGATTTACTGTTTCCCAAGCCACCTTATTTTATTGCAAGACTACATAACTAAAGTGTACATAATATCACTGTGACCAGGAAAGGAAAGACAGCGGTTAAATAAATAAATAGAAAACATGTGGAAATGCATACTCGGTGCAGAGCACATACATTCGCTATAGTAGATATCAGCCTTAGGCAGAAGGTGAAGTGATCACCACTACTAATCCTACTTTAGACTGGTGGGGGTCACTCGGATAGTTCCATAATTGCTACCGCTCTTTGTAGAGTCGGCAATTTTCCATATTCCTTAAATAAGACCTAATTTAAGATGAAAAGTCAAAGTGATGTTCTTTTTAATAACAGTTTCACAGACAAAGGAATGAACACTATGCATAATTACTTCTTGATTTCCAGTGAACTCCTTTGTGTAATCTACAATGTTCATTAGCACAATAAAGAAAGAATATCTTATAGAAATAGCTCAAAATTATTTTAGCAAAATCCTTAATGCATTTTAGCCATTTATTTTAATAGAATATATTCTGCAAATACAGTTTTCAGTTTTGTTTCAACACCAAAGCAATAATGTTTTCAATGCAAATTAAAGAATTTCCAAGTTCCACATGCTTATTTGTGAATATTTAATTCCTAAATAATTAATTTGGTAGTGATATGCTTGTATTCAAGAGACTTGACCCATAAGCACTTGAGAAAAAGAACAATCACAAGTTTGAGGCCAACCTTGACAACATGGTGAGAATGCCAGTTCCGCAAATCATATTAATTTTCAAATATGCATATCTTGAACATATACATAAATATATTTTAGTTAGCATCCATATATGCTTAGTGTCTCATTTTGTTTGTTATTTCTTTTTTCTTTCTCCCCTCTTTGTTTGTTTGTTTTCCTTTATCATTTGTTTGTGGATAGTTTCTTTTACTTTTTGAGACAGGTTCTCATTATGTAATCCAGTATGTCCTTAGCATCATGAATGCTGAGATTACAAGAAGCTCCATGCTCTTTCTATGTGATTTTGTTAATATATAAATATAAAACCCATAAATAAAAAATAGACAGATAGTTATAGATAGATAGGTAAAATATAAATTATGGCCCAATTATGTATAAAACTGATATTAATATTTTATTATTTCAAAACAACTGAGACAGTCTAGTGCCAGTACAAAAATTGGTGAAATTAAATGTGACCAGAAAGTATTCAGACAGTATTCAAAAGTTCAGCTCTTAAAGAACAGGGAATAAGCAACATGATCTAAATTTTATTTATGTATTTATTTATTTCATAGCAATCCCAATTCCCTGCCCTCCTCTCCTCCATCTCCCTCCCCACCCCATCCACCCCATCATTTCAACAGAAAGTATAAGGCCTCCCCTGCAAAGTCAACTAAGTCTGTCTCAACGCCTCTTGAAACAGGGCCAAATTCTTACCTTCACACCATCCTGTACTGAGGCCTAGCAAGGTATCTCTCCATAGAGAATGGGCTCCACAATATCAGTTCATGCATTGGTGTTAGATCCTGGTCCCACTGTTAGTGCCTCTATATATTGCCCAAGCTCCACATCATTGTCACCTATATTCAGGGGGCCCAGTTTGGTCATCTCTCCGTCAATTTTCCAATATGCTTGTCTTAGTTTTGTCAATAAATCTACTTCAACACATATAAGCTATACATGTCCTGACTTTATATTATTATTTTAACTAAAACTCAAAAGGATCATGAAGGATTATAATTTAAGATCAGTTATTAAAATGAGTGTATCATTCTCTCTTTGTTTATCTTATATTTACTTCAAAACCATTTAGACAAATTACAATAAAATTCATGAATTTGATGTAGCTATTCAAACAGCAAAAACATAAACTGATAGTTATTTCGGTGTTAAAGACAAGTGGTTGGTATTTTAATTTATGTGCATGTTTGTGAATTTCTTGGATACTAAAGGAGATTTCCATTCATTTTTGTGGTGCTGGACCTCTGAAGTAAATATATAGCATGACTCTTCATTTGCGGTGCCAGATGATCTTAATGAACGTTGGATTCAACCACACTTTATAGTAAGTAGGAAAATTCTCCTTAGCCTGTAGCAAATTTTGCTCTAAGTGTTCACAAAATGTTCCCACAGGCTTCCAGATCTCTGAGGCTCATATTCCTTCACAGTCACTGAAGGATTTAGTGTGGTTGCTATTTTAAAGTCTTTCAACCTAGACACTGGATTTTATAGTTCAAAGTCAATTGTTGGCTTTAGATTCTCTCACAATTCCTTCATGCTTTTTTTATATACACTTGTTTCCTACCAGTTTGATGTATGAACATCCATACCCAAATCTTATTTTTTAAAGTAGACTTAACATTTAATATATGTTGTTGTGATCGGTGACAATGTCCTTTCCTCAACTAAATCTGGGTCCTTAGGATCTGTGTAGAGAAATGAGAAGGTGAACACCCTTAATCTGACTTTTGCTATAAGGCCAAGTCACACAGTTTATTTGAATAATTTCAATGGATTTCTTTTAAAAACTTGTTTGTTTAATCATTTGCTATTGGTGAAAGAAAAGAGGTTGGGCTTTAGTTCTCTTAAAAAATAAAATTTATGAAGTTTCTCTATGCTTTCGTAGGTGTACTTGTAACGTTTCAGCTATGTTCTAATTTTATCTCCCTTGTAACCATTGTCAAAGGCATGTGCATTAGTCAGTGCAATGAGACACTGGTTAAATATGTCTATATTCTTGCCAAGTTATTGCAGGTGATAATTTTGCCCAGTGGTTTGAAGTTGTGTATATTGAACCATCACAGTTTAAATTATATAGCAGTAAATTACTCATCCAAAACATTCACTTAATATTACAATTTTTCTAATTGCTAAATAAAAATATCAAATCTGATCTCAGGTTTAACACAGTAACTTAACTCTACTCCATATTCTCATACAAATAAGAAAAATAATAGAGACTGTTTTTCAAAGTTGTTTGGAAATTTGAATTCCATCTACCATTTCTCTACTAATAGAAATGTGCTTCCTCTGGTCCTCAATATCTGTACAGTGCAGTAGGAGAGAGATGAAGGGAGAGGATAAAATAAAAGAGAGATGAAGAGGTGATACAGATATAGATATAGGTATAGATAAAGATATGATAGATAGATAGATAGATAGATAGATAGATAGATAGATGAAAGGAAGGAAGGAAGAAAATAAAAATAAATAAGGTAAGTTAGAAAGATGAGAAATAGATAATATAGAGGAGGAGTCTAGAATCTATATTCTAATCTGGATTGACTCAACTCAGATTTAATACCACTGTCCACAGGTAAAGAAGATACCACACAAAAGCCTTCATGGGTAGAACAGAGGCATCTCTAAGTCAAGGAAATGGAAAGTAACAGCGGTCAACAGAATCTGGGCAGCCAACATGGTGCAGGCTATCATGCAGAGCTACCAGAAGGAATCAACATATCTGACACATGTACTTCAGGCTCCTGTCCTCCACAGCTGTTAGGAGAATACAACTCGGAGTTTCTGCACACCAGGTTCTGGCAATCTGCTGATTTAAAAGATACCACTGGGTACCTTTTAAAAATTGAATTTTGAAAGTGGTTATATAGACATATATACATTCTGCATGAAGATTTCCTGCTAATTTAAGAGGAGATGTACATTGAAAATCCTGAGATGTTGGCTGAAAAGTTGGCCCATCAGGAAAAGCTTGCCATAGGACCCTCACCACCTGAGTTGGGATTTGAATCCCATAGGAGAAGAGAAGCAGTTCGTGGAAGTTGCCCACTGATCTTCATGTATATGCTGTGGCATATGTGTGTGTCTCTCACTCACACATCACGTGACTCAACACACAATTGTAAATTTAATAAAATTTAAAAAAATACTGAGATAAAATTTTTGAGTAAAACTAAAATTCAATGTTTATAGCATTCTCTCTCAATGAGATTGCCTTGGATGACAATACCGTGATCACTCCGAGAAGGAACATAGTCATGTAAAAAGTAGCATATAATGTGCCTTCTCATGCCATAATCACCTATAGGAATATATCCTGGTAAGTGAGATAATAAAATATCAAATGTCTAGTTGCAGAATATGCATAGAGAGACTATGGGAAGTAGGAAAAGATAAAATAAGCAAATTAAGAAACGTTAATGAACCAAATCAAATACTTTTCAACCACTAGACACAACCTGTATAAATATCTACGCTGAAGAGCATAGTGCAGAGAAGAGCGCATTTCTACAACCACTTATAAATATATGGGAGGGCAGGATTTAAGGAATAGAGAAAATACTATAAATATTACTCAAGATAATTTTGAGAAAGTAAAGAGGATAAAATGAATATTTTCCAAAAATATTCAGTGTATAGTGAAATAGATTGAAGACGTGAAGTAATCACACAGAAACTGTATTATTTAAATCACTGCTTGGTCAATCACTTAAGCATATTGCTAACTAGTTTTTCTATCTTTGGTTAACCCATTTCTATTAATCTGTGTATTGCCATGTGGCTGTGGTTTACTGGCAAGGTTCCAGCACATCTGCCTTCTGCAGCAGGCTACATGGTTTCTCACTGACTCTGTTTTCTTCCTCCCAGCATTCAGTTCAGTCTTCCTAGCTCTATTCTACCCTATCACAGGCCAAAACAGATTCTTTTTTCATTACAATGAAAACAACACATATACAGAAGGACTTTCCACATCACCTGATACTGTAACTTTGTTTACAAACTTGTGGATTCACTCATGGGTGAATCTACTACCATTATTTTACTAAACGAACACAGTTTCAAAATTCCTTCTAAATTACTCTCTTTATACACTTAGATTGGTGCACCTCTTGGACCTTAACAGAAATTAATTTTGATAGTGGAGGAAGTAAAAGCAGAAACTCAAACATGTCAAAGTGCAGAGAACAAGTGTCAATGAAGTGCTCAGCAACAGATAGGCACCTGTATCATACCTTCTACCCCAAAGGGTTGGGTACCATAGTGGAAGATGTGTCAGAAATATTGTAAAGTACAGAGTTTGGAATTGACTTGAGCCAAGTAGTGTCTTCTGCACATGCCAGGACCACTGCATTGGTTTACTCAAAGTTCTTACTTACCTGTGCAAGACCAAATCAACCAACATTCCAGTGTAGTGTGAAGAGGGACTATGATCTCTCACCCCTAGCTGCGCATTTATTTGCTGCTGATAGCGTACAGAGGATTTTTACTCATTTTTCTTCAGGAGGAAGGTCCCTAGCAGGGGAGGGTTGACGAGTTTTCATTGTATGGTCCCATGAATTGAATTTGGCAGTCTATAAGAGTAAAAACAAGGAGTTGGGAGGGAGAAAAGAGGTAGACATTGGATTTTAGAGGAGTGTGGGGGTAAGGAAAATACATTGTATGGCTTTTCTGAGAGTACATATATGTGTGTGTGCATATATATATATATTAATATATACATATATATTAAAAGGGCAAGAATAAGTAAACTAGGTGATCACTATTAGTTTTTCAGCTTACACAAACAAGAACACTCAAAATAAATTTGAGCAAAAATTTATATTTATTATCTTGATAAGATTTTACATACATTTAACTAAAGGGAAAAGTAAAACGAGTATATGTGTGTGTACAAAGATATGTTTAATGTAAAAAATTAATTTTTTTACAAAAATCAGTTAGCATTAATGTGAAATTATTATATAAATTTCTCATGAAATAAAAAGAATAATGTATCCTCAAAAACTCATGCAAATGTAAATTAAATAAATATGCAAACAAGAGTCTGAGGTTGAGTATCTAGGAAGCTTTTTAACCTTTTGACTCATACTGAGAAAAGAAAGCAGAAAAAATAAACAGAGAGTCATAAGCTCCAGACACTGTACAAATAATAGTAATAATAAAAGCTTCATTTGAATATTATCAAGAAACTAGAGAGAATATTGACACATTAGAGACATAAAAAATTCCATCAATATCTAGCACTGAAAGTTACCATTGTCTAAGGTGAAAAATAAGATAAAATTACCAGCAAACTAGGCACTGCAGAGATGAGTATATGAGAATGTTTATAAATATTAGCTATTTTGAAATTTTGTTTAAATTTTTATTTATTATTTTTTGCATTTATTATTTTAAGATACTTGCGCTGAGAACTGAACTCAGGTCCTCTGCCATAACAGCAAGCATCTTAAGGAACTACACATCCCTAGCTCTCTGCTTCCCAATATAAATTATTTCAAATTGAAAGATAAAATAATTGGAAATATATTAATAGAATATCAGGATTTGGAGAACACAATTTATTGCAACTAATAAATATAAAATCTTGCAGTAAACAAGAGGATGAAACCAAAAATGCTTTTAAAATAATGGTCTTAAATTTTACAAATTTTATATAAAGCATCAAGTCAGAGGTCCAGGAAGATGAGTTAGATTCAACACATACCACACCGAACAAATGATGCCAAGTTAAATAATAAAATGCTTTTAAAAAGACTCAAGCAAACATGCCTACCACTGTCCAGATGCAGTCAGGAAGCCCTGACACAGTTTTAAAGTGGGCAGGAATTGTTTAAAAACATATTTCAATGTTGGAGAATATACTCCACTATATTTCCATTATCCTTTTAAAAAAGTACTTACATATTTTGATGTTACAATTTATTTTCAAGTTTAATGGCATGCTGTCATAAGAGCATGCAAGTTACCACACTTCACATACTGTTGAGCCGGCCTTGACTGTGGTAATATGATCTTTAAACTTGAGTCTGAATGAGTTTGGTGAATTGAAATCTTTTACTTTAAAGATTACAATAAGCTTATGGAATGAGGGTAGCTTTGCTCTTAGGGCTCTTTCAAAAACCCAGTCTGTTGAGGTTTAACTGTAAATGGATTTAATTTCATTGGCTCAATGCCCACTGCAGAATTTGATGGGGAAACTGGGAACATATTTTAAGTTTTCTTTTACAACAGCATCATTTAATCACATAGTAAGGGATAGTCAGCCAGCCACAAAACATTTTTTTCCCATTCTTATTTGTTCTGCTTTGAGAAGTATTTTTCACCTTTGCAATTGAACTGAATTTTTGTTTGATGTGGTTATCGCTAGTGAACAGGAGCCTTATAGAGGAATTCTGTAGACATAATATTTTCTGAACTACTTCTGATTTCATTCCCCATTAAGTTCAACAACGTTGCAAAAAAAAAAATAAAAAGTCAACAATAAAAAACATATCTTTTAAAAAATTCTCTAAATGAAATGTAGCTTTCTCCTTTATAGGAATCCCAAAATTGTTTTCCGGCATCTGCAGACTTAAAATGAGACAATAGTCACATAAAAGCCATTCGCTCAGTACTTCTAAATTTATGGCAATTTCCACAAGCTAGGTAGACATGAGGATTCAGTTAAGCCAATGAGAATTGATTACAGCAGTTTTTATAATGGAGATGACGGTGTACCTCAGTGCTAAACAGTTCTTGCTGCTGGATAAAACAAAATAACATCATCTAGCAATCATCTACATTCACGACCTCTGTCTGCTCCTTGCCTTCCCTCTACCTGGCAGAGCAGAAACTGGCCAGGAAAATGGGGTAGTAGAAGATACAGAAAGTACATTTCCCCTGTGCATCAGAAAGTAAGGGGGCTATGCTGTGCGTGTTGTCACCCCGAAAGCATTATTTTGGAATTGAAGAACCTTGTACTTTTGTCAACTTTCCAGTCCCTTTGTGATTTCTCTTTATATTCTTGAAAGTTTTCTCCATCTTTGCTTTTGTATGTGTATGATGAAATTTTTGTGAGCAATATTTCTCAACAAACCAGATGCAGCGTGTCTCACCTCACTGTCTGACTTTTATTACAGTAAGTAACTCTGTCTCCTCTGTCTGTGCTGTTCCCAACCTTGGCTCCGAATGCAGTCTGAATAAAGTCTGTTTCTGTATTAGAAAGCCACATGCACCCAGTACTTAACTCCTCATTTGTAACACAATGATGGCTGAGAGGTTTCAGGTTATCTCATTGATACCTACACACCTACACAGTCTTTATTTGGTGAGAATCCTAGCATAATGCAGGGTTTTTTCCAGGTATATATATATACACACCTATGTCATATTAAGTTTCAGTGATTCAATTACATAAAGAACCAGATGTTAACTTTCCATTACTGATTGTAGTAATCCAATTGGTGTTAAATTGACCTCCTCGTGTTTCATCACTGTTGTGGTTTTGTGCGCCCTTATTTTATTTTTGTTTAAAAAAAAATATTTATGTGAGGAGAGTGCAAGCAAGCATTATTTTTCCCTGATTACAGTGTAAATTTTGCTAGTATACAATTTAAACTCGACTGCATGTTGATTTTTAGCCCTTTGATTTTACAAAGAAAGATTCAAGGGGAAAATCTCCAGCCGTTAGACATTTGTAGAGGTACAATGAAAGGCTCTAGGACAAGAAATAGCTGTGGCGACATTGTGTTTCTCGATAGCTACTAGAGAAACATTTGCCACATTTGTAGGGTCTTCTGTACTTCCTCAACACTTCCCATATATTAATCCATAACATCACACTATGGTTTCTCTCTCTTAGAGTAGGGAATACAGACACAAGGAAGTTAAATGTTTGTCCCCAACCTGAAGAAAGAACGCCACAGCAGTTAGTGGCTTTCCCTCTAGGGTGATCTTTAGGAGACTAGTCAAAGTCCATGTTTCTTGAATCCATGTGCCCTTGATGAGGTTTGGGGCAAATGGACAGTTTATGTTTTCTCTAGGAATAATATTTAAATATTCTTTAAAATTCCTGAAAATGAAGAAGCCCCAAAATTCTGCAAGGTTTTTGAGTTTATGTCGTACAAATATTTAAAGTAAGCATTTTGTTTGAGTGATAAAAATCCATCTTCACTTTTCCTATCAGATTTTGGGAATGGGAGAATAACCAAAGAGGAGAGGTAATTTACATTAATTGATGGGTCAGAATAAATTTAGCATGTGGAGACTAACACTTGTTTATCACATTAAAGTAAAGAAAAACTGGAGAATAACATGATTTTCCAACTTGGGTTACACAGATATTTCCTCGTTCTGTACCAGCCACCTTCTGAAACAAAGTAAAGGCAGTGAGCCTTTCAAAGATTAGTCTTTATCAAATACACCTTATTCTTTAATTTTATTGAGCTTGAGTACAGATTATCCAAAATAAAAGTTTGCAAAACTAAAGTTTTTGAAGTTAGAGGGTAAGTGTTAAATACCAGAATTTATTTTGACCTATAAAGAATAAAATTATGATTATCTAAAAAGATGATTTTGGAATTGTAGTATTGAAACATATGATGTTTACAGTATTTTAGACAGTATCTTTTATACAGATAATCACAAATAGAATATTCTCACTTCTATAGAAAATAATCTGAACTTAATTTCACATTTCCTTTTTTAATTTTATTTTGCTACTGTTGAATTTTATTTTACTGTTTTTAGCTTTACTTTCCATTCTTAGTTTTTATTATTCTTACATAAGAAACATTTTTGTTGTTAGTCATCAGTCATTTTAGATTAATATTTTCTGGAGAACTATCTTTATTATGACCTTAATACAGAAAACTCTAAGATTTAGAGGGTTTGTACTTTCTATTCTTATTTATCTAGGTAATGGATTTTTAAAATATTGTCATTTACTTAAAATTAGTAGACTCTTCTTTCAATTAAAAATACAGTTACTTCTTTGGCTACCTTTTGAAATTTATTGGCACTTTCTTTCCATGTCATTTTACATTTTATATTGAAGCAGTATGTGGGAGCTTGTAAGTAAATATTGACACCATTAAAATTGGTATATTTCAGACCTACCTACTTTTTTAGTTTGTTTGTTTTATGAGACATCTTGGCTATCCTGGAACTCTGTTTGTAGACCAGGCTGGCCTAAGACTCACAGGGATCTGCCGGCCTCTGTGTCCTGAGTGCTGCTGTTAAAGGTATGCGCCACTATTTCATCTTTTTAGTTTTAATTTTCTTCTGCTCTGGACATTACTCATCAAACTGACGAAAAGTTCCTTTTTGTTCAACCTACTTTCTCATCTATAAGGTTCAGTGTGGCTGGCTTTATGTTGAGGTCTTTGATCCATATGGACTTGAGTTTTGTGCATGGTGATAGATATGGGTCTATTTTCATTCCTTTACGTGTTGATATCCAGTTATGCCACCACCATTTGTTAAATATGTTTTCTTTTTTCCAATTGATAATTTTGCTTCTTTGTCAAAAAAAAAAATCAGGTGTTCAAAGGAGAACACCTTAACCCCAGCAGCACAGACACTGAGAGAAACAATTAATAAATGAGACCTCCTGAAACTAAAAAGTCTCTGTAAAGCAAGGACATGGTCAACAAGACAAAACGACAGCCTACAGAATCGGAAAGATCTTCACTAACCCCACATCAGACAGAGGTCTGATCTCCAAAACATACAAAGAACTCAAGAAATGGAACATCAAAAGTATACATAATCCACTAAAAAAAAATGGAGTACAGACCTAAACAGAGAACTCTCAATAGAGTAATCTAAAAATGAATGAAAGACACTTAAAGAAATATTCAACATCCTTAGTCATCAGAGAAATGCAAATCAAAACAATTATGAGATTCCATCTTACACCTGTAAGAATGGCTAAGATAAAAACACTGATGATAACTTGTGCTGGAGAGGTTATGGTGTAAAGGAAACACTCCTGCATTGCTGGTGGAAATGCAAGCTGGTACAGCCCCTTTGGACATCAGTGTGGTGATTTCTCAGAAAATTAGGAAACAACCTTCCTCAAGACCCAGTAATACCACTTTCAGGTATATATCCAAAGGATGCTCACTCATGCCACAAGGACATGTGCTCAACTATGTTCATAGCAGCATTGTTTTTCATAGCCAGAACCTGGAAACAACCTATACGCTCGTCAACTGAAGAATGGATAAGGAAAATGTTGTACATTTACACAATGGAGTACTATACAGAAGAAAAATTTTGAATTTTGCAGTAAAATGGATGAAGCTAGAAAACATCATTTTGAGTGAGGTAACACAGACCCAGAAGGACATTTATCACATGTACTCACTCATAGTGGATTTTAAACATAAAGCAAAGAAAAACAGCCTAAAAACGACAATCCCAGAGAACTTAGACAACAATGAAGACACTAAGAGAGACTTACGTAGACCTAACCTACATGGGAAGTAAAAAAAGACAAGATCTCCTGAGTAAATTGGGAGCAGGTGGACCTTGGGGGAGGGTTGAAGGAGGAGGGGACAGGTTGAGAGGGGAGCAGAAAAAAGGTAGCACTCAACAAAAATAAATAAAAAATTTACATTAAAATTTAACAGTGGGTAAATAATAAAAATTATATTCATTATTACTGATTGTGTTAGTTGTTTATTTCACTTTTACGAGTGTGTGTGTGGTGTGTGTGTGTGTGTGTGTGTGTGTGTATGTGTGTGTGCACGTATGCATGCCAAGAACATGTGTGGAATTCAAGGACAACTTGTGTGACTCAGTTCTCTCCTTTCTCCACGTTTGTCCTAAGAACACATGTGTGCTGTCAGGCTTGGTTGCAAGAGGCTTCACAGACCGGTATAGTCCTGAATCACTTTAGATTCAGCAATTAGAAGTTGTCAGAAATGAGTGGTTGAGAGTTAGAAATTGCCTTGTGAAAATATTTTATTGAGAACTGAGTATTTTTATTCAGATATATTTGAAGTTGTTCCATAAACATGTAATAAAATAAGCCTTGTCAATATTAGTTTTGTGTTACTAGTGCAGAGAAAATGCTGTGAAATATAAGTTTCTAAATCAGATTCTTGTCATGTAATTCATGTATACATATCTATAGCAGCTTATCTATAACAATATATATTTATATAACTGTATTAATGAAAACAAGTTGAAAAACAAAGTATGGTATGAAGAAATGAGTATGACATAAAAAAGTGTCATAGGCCAATTGGTAAAAATTTAAGTAAAAATGTGTGTATAACATTGGATTATATTAATATTATTTAAATATAAAAACGTAGTTATTTACATGTCTCATGTTACTTTCATCATCTGCATATGTTATAACACAGTTCACCTATATAACTGGAGTTCTTAAGTCCTCTGAATGTTTAAATTAATTGAGATGCTCTAACTACACACATGAAAGGGGAGAGTACAGAAGCAAGACTAGAAAAAATTCTGTCCTTAAAGAGAAAGATGTACAGAGGCAAATAAATCTCACTTGTCCACTCCATTCTTGATTCACTAATCAAAATTCAACAATTAGCTGTCAGATTTCACTCTGCAAAAGTCAAGAAACAAAAACAAAGATAAACCAAATGGCACAAAAACCACCAGTGAAGAAATAAGGAAAGAAAGATTTAAAAAGAGAAAAAAAGAGACGGTAGAGGAAAAGTGAGTTCCACAGGAAGAATGAAAAGAACTTACAATAAAAAACAATTATATACAATGTTTCTTACATAGCAAAAATAAAACATGTACAATTAGGAATATATATGTATGGCAAATGTTTGGAGGACTTGAATTTGAAGAGATACCAGTACTACATAACAAATCTAATTTTAGTGTTATTATGCTACCTAGTCTTTTCTTCAAGATAATATTTCTATGGTACAATTTTAACAATTATAATTCTTAGAAATTCAAAAGAATTCAGGACATTATAAATATCTAGTAATCAGAGATTAAAAACCAGAAAGTATAGGTTAGAGTTCAGCCAACCGTACAAGCCAGGAAGCTGGTTTGCCTTCTGAGCATCCTTATCAGTCAAACGGGAAAGATGTGTTTAATATTTCCTACCATTCATCCTCTTATATCATGTCATTTTGTTCTGGGGATATAGATGCACATGTATATATATATAGCACATGTGTGTAATTGACTGCCTTAATTGTAATGTTGCTATGTTAGATGAATAACGAGCTGCCTTCTGCCTCAAGTCGGGGTTCTAAGGCAGTGAGTCCACACGCCTTATTTTCACTAACATGTTGACAGAGGTTTCTGTCTCACCTGGTCCTGCAGCAGTTCAGTCCCAAAGAAACATACAGAGGCCTAAATAAATTACAAACTTGCTGCCTTATTAGCTCAGGATTCTTATATCTTACATTAATCCATAATTCTTGTCAGTGTTAGCCACATGGCTTGGTACCTTTTATCAGTGAGACATTCTCATCTTGCATCCTCTGTGTCTGAGTGATGACTAGAGATTGAGCCTTACTTCTTCACAGAATTCTCCTATTCTGGTCACCCCATGTATATGTTTTGCCTGGTTACTGACCAAACAGCATTTTATTAAACCAATACAAGTGACAAATCTTTACAGGGTACAAGACCAGTGTCCCACACCACTAACATAGTGATGATTTTCTAAAAACTATACAAGACTTCCTACTGCAATGTTTTTCTTTTCCTAAATTTTCCATAGTTTGTCAAATTATGATGAAATTTTACATTTTGTCAGTATTTATCAGATATACCATTAAGTTTATGAAAATAAAGTCTATCTCTCTCCTTCCTCATCCCCTTCTCCTCTCTTCTTCTTCTCTCCCTCTAGCCATTCCTTCCCTCACATATCAATCATCATTTAGTCTTATTTTGTAGATGAAAAGCAAGATTCCTAGATACCCATTAACAAATTTACATAGGGACATTTATGCAATTTTTTACTATTACAGTCATCTTAAACATTTTCAAACTATGCTGAGCAAAATTGCTAGAAGATTTTACTTGATAATAACTTGGTGACTTCAACTATTTTTTTTTTACAAAAAAACTACATTGCAACAGTGAAAAACACTATAAATAGCTGTGATGTAAACTAAATAGATTTCCATAGATAATTTAAGAAATTACCTAGTCACTGGGTTGCCTTTTTGTTTTAGTGACAGTGTCCTTTGCTTTACAGAAGCTTCTCAGTCGCAGGAGGTCCCATTTATTCAATGATGCCCTTAATGTCTGTGCTGCTGGGGTTATACGTAGGAAGTGGTCTCCTGTGCCCATGTGTTGTAGAGTACTTCCCACTTTCTCTTCTATCAGGTTCAGTGTGTTCGGACTGATATTGAGGTCTTTAATCCATTTGGATTTGAGTTTTGTACATGGTGATAGATATGGATCTAATTTCATTCTTCTACAGATTGACATCCAGTTGTGCCAGCACAATTTGTTGAAGATGCTCTCTATTTTCCATCCTCCTGGATATTAACCTCCAGCCGGCGATGAAAGGAGACAGAGACAGAGTCCCACATTGGAGCACCAGACTACAACCCCAAGGTCCAAATCAGGAGCAGAAGAAGAGAGAGCACGAGCAAGGAACTCAGGACCACAAGGGGTGCACCCACACACTGAGACAATGGGGATGTTCTATCAGGAACTCACCAATGTCAGCTGGACTGGGTCTGAAAAAGCATGGGATAAAACCGGACTCACTGAACATAGCTGACAATGAGGACTGCTGAGAAGTCAAGAACCATGGCACTGGGTTTTGATCCTACTGCACGTACTGGCTTTGTGGGAGCCTAGGCAGTTTGGATGCTCACCTTACTAGACCTGGAAGAAGGTGGGAGTTCCTTGGACTCCCCACAGGGCAGGGAACCCGGTCTGCTCTTCGGGCTGATGAGAGAGGGGGAGTTAATTGGGGGAGGGTGAGGGATATGGGAGGCAGTGACAGGGAAGAGACAGAAATCTTTAATAAATAAATTAATTAAAAAAAAGAAATTACCTAGTCACATACGAGAAAGGTGTAAAAGCTGATGTCTTTTTATGAGCATTCTGGATATATAGGGATAGTCTTTCTCTCTTCCTATCTCTCTTCTTTTTCTCTTTTTCATATACACAAAACCACACAACTGTGGTAATATGATAAGTACAGCAAGTCTTACTTTTACACCACTAACATTTCTTGAATGATTAGATCAATACACAGATATTCACTGCAGAGTTTCCAGGTTAGTAGGTCTGGAGGAAGATGGATAACTTGCACTTTCACACAGACAAATTATGGTTATGCTTTTCTTCTAGAACCACCAACACCAGAGGGTGCAGTTCAATAAAGAATCTATTATCCCTGTGACTAATGCTGTGATTATTGAATAATCCATATATATATATATATATATTAATCAGAATTCTTCAGAAAAAAAACAATCATGTAAGAAAGAGATAGATGGATAAAGATTCATTATGAAAACAACTTGTCATCATTATGGATTGAAGTTTTATAAAAAGAAATGTGAAGAATTATGAAGTCTGGAAAACCAAGTGGTATAATTCATTCTGAATTCAAAGGCAAGACACTGGTGTAACTTTCAGGGCTCAATACCTAAGGACTCCTGCAGAGTTCCGATGCAGGGTATGAGTCAGAGCTAACAAATGATTCAGCTGGAACATGAACATATTTTGGTTCAAGCTGAGAGAAGACTCCTCCCTCCTCTGCCTTTCTGTTCTATGTGAGATTACAACAGACCAGTCTATATCAAAGACTGCTTATTACAATTCTAATTTCTTCTATAAACATTATCTTGGACACATAAAATAACGTTTTTATGTCCAGTAAACTATCAAGTTTACACAACATTAACCATTGGAACAGGCTCACTATTTTGTATTCTGTTGTCATTTGATGGTTATTAATTTCATTTTCAGAGTGATTTCTACTTTAGGAAGTCAGTTGCGCAAAAATGATCTAATTAGTTAATTGTAAAATATGACCTCTGTAATGTGATTTTTAATCTGTGAAGAAATATATCTGTATGTCTAAGATATGGAGATGCTTTCAACAAATTAAAATATTTCCTCCTAATGGGAAAATAAGCTCATAAGAGTTGACGAGTTACAAGGCTTGAGATACTCATGATACCATGAGGAAGTTCAGAAGATTTCAAAATAAACAACACTCTCCAGACTGTTTAAGCCATGAGAAATTGCTGAGGAAGAAGAAACACTCTTATGATACTGATGGCAAGTTGTATAGAGAGCTCCAAAGATGAAGCCTGGTAAACTGTCAACTGTATGGGGGAGTAAGTTCTTCGGCAGGAAGTTGCTTTTTGACACACCATGATAACTCCAATAAACTCATTAATTCACCAGGATGCATTAGGAGGAATTATTTCTTTGGTCTGTTCCTGATACCCTGTTAAGAATTAATGAATATATATATATATATATATATATATATATATATATATATATATACACACACACATATATATATGTCTATATATGTATATATATATATATATATTTGCAATTCTTCAAGAAATGTCACACAACCCTTAGAAACAGAAGAGCCAATGATGAAGTGGAAAGGCATGATTACATTGTACCTTTGGTGAATGATAAAACCTGGAACTGAGGCATAGCTCTGTAGTGTAATGTTCATAGAAAAAATAGAGATAGGCTTCACTTTTCCTTTGCGGTATGGGGTTTTACATCTCTTTGCCATGATAAGGGTTGTATGCTCCAAACATTTGTCACATACATCCAAGCCCAACAAGAAGAGAACTATGAAGAAACCCTAGGGTGGCAATCATCAGCATTGTATGGGGAAGCATGTTAGCTTGATGAACAGGAACTACATCACATCACAAGTACAATGATGCTTCCAAAATTATTAATGTGCCATTAATGGGCTAGAGAATCTATTTCAGTTACTCTAAGTACATGCTTATGAGCAGACTATGAAGATGTTGAGCAGACTTTGCAGAGGAAAATAAACCAAGAAACTGAGGGTAAGTTCTGCTTTTAAGGAAATTGCCAAAGTAAGGGTAAGGAAAGAAATACAGCTAGAAAATCAATAAAAATGGCATTTTCCGTATTAGCCTCTGAATTTGAAGAAAATGTGAATAAAATAGACAATGAATAGAAGTATTCGCTTATTATTTGTTTTAGCTGATGGGGTTCAAGGAACAAACTAGATCTTTGCAAAAATAGGTAAAACCCAGGGGAAGAATCACACAGTGACTAAAAAGAAAACAGTTCAGAGTGATTGAATAAGCAATTTGTAATAAATAAAGACAAACAGGGACCTGAGTAATGGTGCAAAAGAGGAAATTATGATCACTAATGAATATTCTGCCTTTCTACTCCTTCAACGGGGAAGACTTTTAAAACGTAAGAACTTCACTTATCATCTCTTGAGACTGTGTGACTTGCTGGATCACAGAGTTAATCTGAGCAATGCAGACACAGACAAATTAAAATCACTAACCACTCAATCTTCCAAGAATCAAAGGCTATGTAATATGAGGCAACACACATGAAATCAGTCTTTATGGATTGGCTCATAAGGTGCTGTTACTGACATTTAGCTTTCATTAGCTCTGCTCAATATGAACATCAGAGAAATGACAACAATAGAGGGAAGGCAGGACTTACTGAGAGAACTGAGTATGAGAACAGCAGTCTTTAATGCCCAGTTCT
Source organism: Microtus oregoni (assembly GCF_018167655.1). Lineage (NCBI taxonomy): Eukaryota > Metazoa > Chordata > Mammalia > Rodentia > Cricetidae > Microtus > Microtus oregoni. Next base: position 13,142,804 of record NW_024543077.1, on the reverse strand, counting down.
CTGGGCCAGATAGGATTGTAATTACATGAGAATTAATAAAATTAATAAGAAGATTGAAGCTAGTGGCACACTTTTAATCCCAGAACTATGGAAGCAGAGGCAGGGGGATTCTGAGTTTGAGATAAATCTGGTCTACAAAGTGAGTTCCAGGACAGTCAGAGCTGAACAGAAAAACACTATCTCAAAAATTAAAAAAAGAAAAATGTGAAGAAGAGAGGAAGATTGATTCAGCTGCAACAAAATATGGGGATCTTGTGGCTTTGCTGGTTTTCATGGGATCATGATTTTTTAGAGGTAAAATGTACCCTGGCACTGATGCACCTCAGTGCCTGCATGCAGAGGTCATCAAGAGGCCATGAATGTAGGGTAAACAGTCTGAAGGTGAATATAGCCGTATTTGTGTCAAACAGGAGTTCCCATACTTAGCATTAACAACAATTATTAACAGAATTAACAAAAGCAATTAATAGCAGGAATTACTAACAGCGAGCTAATGTACTGGTCAGGAATTAGAACATGCTAAAGCCTGTGCCACAGCTCACAGAGCATGTAAATGGTAGAATAGTGCAGGTGACCAAGACTAAGTGTGTCCTGGCATGGGCAATTATTAGTCTATGTGGTGTGCATTTCTAACTTGCAAGAACGTACACTTGCAATGGAATTCTTTACTCAAGCTGGAGTCCTTTAAAGCTGTCTTGTATTTCAAAAGAAAAGACAACAAATATCCAGAGTGTTAACTCAGAAATCATAATCAGGCAGCCAGGTCGAGTGGCAGGCTCAACAGGCTAGAACGTAGCAGCCTCCCTCTTCGGTAGCCTGATCCAGGCCAAGCAGTTCAAGCCAACCTTGCACAAACTGCCAGATGAGGAAGATACACAGTGGTCCTGCTGTATTATCAGGACGCCAGGATGAGGAGGCCACATGGGGCATGAAATATGACTGTGAATTATAGTGGACTAGACATGGCAGTGTCTCCCATTAATTCCATTTTACCCAGTTGCTCTCAACAAAACTACTGATTTAAATGAGGGGATCTTTCTAGGCTGTATTGGACCTTGCTAATGCTTTCTTTTGAAATAGATCTTAAGCAATTCAGGACAATTAACAGTTGTTTCAAGGAGACAGTAGGACCTTCATATTTCCTGTCTTGTAAAAGAGATTTCAGTATATAATAATAAACATGAGTGCCTTATGACTTTGGAAGAATATCTGGAATTACACTTAAATTCAGCAGTTAAGAAGTTTGAATATCAGTGACCCGAATAAGTGAGGATTATACTCCCAAAAGCCACACTGTTCAGTAAAATCCTACTGCCAGAGAGGAGCTATCTTCTTGCAAGTTATATTGAGGAAGCATCCCAAATTCCCAGGAGCCATATGATCTGTGCCAAGGGGCTGAACTGGATACTTCTTCCATGCTTGCTGGCTTTCATAATAACAAAAATCATTTGGGGACAACTGGAAAAGAATTGTCAGCAACAATCCTGCTACAGTATGGACATGCCAGGCATGATTGATTTACTGATATAGCAGCATAGTCATTTTAGGCAAAATCAACTGCTTTTAGATCGAACTGAACAGCAGATCCATAGAAGAAAATCACACTACAATCCAAGGCATAGCCAGTGTGTGGCTGGCTCTTAGGACCCAGATGTGAAGCCATGCTGTTGTTTCCACAGGTAGATATGATGTACCTGTCAAATTGCCTTCTAATTATGAATGTTTTCACCTATGGGATTAATGCTGCTTTCATCATCTTCAGTCATTCAGGCAGGCAGATTATTTCTGAAATGGCTGTGTATGGCAAAGAATCTTAATCAATCAAATTCCTATGAATAAAAAACTCTTCTTATGTTATTTCTATCCCATGTTGCCCTATAATTGGAGGAAAGAAATTAGGTATTTATATCACTCCATGAAGGCTCAGTGAACATAGTAAAGAGGATTGTAGATAACCTGCGGGTCACAATCCTTTCAGGGGTTTCATATCGGATATTTACATTACAATTCATAACTGTAGCAAGACTACAGCTACTAAGTACCAGGAAAACAATTTTGTGGTTGGGAGTCACCACAACATGAGAAAATGTATGACCAGTTCTCAGCATTAGGAAGGTTGAGAACCACTGATATAGAGGACACAGTAACATTTGTCTTGCATTCTTCCTGGCATGGCTATTCTATGCTGATTTGGCACAAGGCATATTTGTGGGCTGATGAACACTGAATACTTCTTTGTGAGCTCCTTCAGCACATAGTTATTTTGCACTAGAAGCATATAAGATCCAAGTATGCGTCACTTTGGTTTCTATGAATTACACGCACACACGCACACACACACACACACACACATAATGGATACAGAGTACAAACACAAAATACAAACAAAGGAAAATGTTTCTTTTTATGAGTGGGGAAACCTTTGGACATTTGTGAACTAGTGTATTTCTATACATTGGAAGAACATACTAACTAGTGGATTTGTGGAAAATATCACAAAGGTTTTGTTTCTACTTCTGTTCTGTATTATTTTGATAGTAGATGCTGAATAATAGAAATTCTTAGTCAAATCATATGTCAATTTTCCAACCTGAGGGCAAACATTAGTCACTAGAAATATTCACTATGTGAGTCAATCCATTCATTTCGACAGGAAAAGACCCCAGAAAACCACAGAGAAATATCAGTCAGAAGATTTCGAAATATAGTTTTCGCATATTGCTTAGCAGAAGCCTAACATCATACCCTCATATATTACCTCAGTAACCTTCCCTTTTGAATTTAAGGAGTATATGATAAACAATGTTATCACACTATTGAGTTTCATCAATAATGGTAATGAAGCTTTATCCATCATTTCTTTCAGTTATATTTGTGGCTGCAGAAGACAAAAGAACTCTACTAGTTTTAAGAACTCTAGCAGTTTTAACTCTCAATGTCTTTCTCCTTGTGGATAGGCAAGAGTATTCTTAAGGGCATGGTTTTGGAAATGTTACTGTGAAATGCTTTAAAATTCTACAACACTGTCCACCTTTCTCATTTGGTGAGCAAGCTAGTTGGAGCCATAGTGTCAGCAAGCAGATGTGCAGCATGAAATAGACACATTGGCGTCACAAGGCAGGTGGCAGGGAGAGACATGCAAAGCCACAAAGCGGTCCCCGAGAAGGAGAATGTGTTCTGATGTCTACCCACTAAAAATGATGCCTTGATCGCAGTCCTGCCATCCAGAAGGGCATCAAGGAAGTCTTAATAAGCACCTGAGCACATTTGATGATGGTCTGACTTTAGTCCATGTCCTCGGTACCATGGTGATGTTTGTTATTTTCTCGCTTGAACCAACTGTATAAGCTCCCTTTGTTTCCACACAGCCGTTGCACAGTATGGCACTCCTAGCAGCACTGAAGTCCATTTCCCTGTAAAGAACTCTCTCATGCACCCTCCTCTGATGCATATTCTTCATGTGTCACCGCATTCCCTGGTATTCATAAGTAGAAGGATGGAAATGCCTGGTGTTTTGATGTACAGATTCATTTCCCCTTAACCACTCACTTTCCTATTTTCTTCTCAAGGCAGACTTTACAGGACGATTTAAACTACTCTTTTCCTTTTCAACAGTCCCATAGGAGGTATTTTGTTTACATTTTGAATGGGTTTCACAGACATTTCTCATAAGAATAAAATCATGATATAAAACAGATCATGAAAACATGTTGTTCATGAATGCAGTTGCAGGATGGCATTGTTTCGTAATACCTCACTCTCCTGACACAAGAGATTCTGTACTTTCCAATAGAATTAATGATAAAATCACAGGTGTTTTCATGTACAACCCAGCTGAGAATACGCTTTCAGACTCTCCATCTCACTCTTGCCTCTTCTCTAGTCAGTGTGTGGCTCTCATTACCAAAGCAGAAGATTTGTTCTTCATCCTAAGAAGTGACGTACAGGCAATGCTAATTATTCTGCTCACAATGAAAGGTTACTGTGAAGATTAGCAGAGATGATACCCAGACTTTTACAGCCTTCTAGTAATATTTAAATATTTATTTAGTTCTAGTACTAATGATCATTGTCTTAACATTACGGTGAAAACCAAGGCTTATACAGAAATCTAGCATCTGTTCATTCATTCCATTATAAAATTTCAATGGATTAAATACATCAAAATTCATTTACTGATTCAAAGGAAATTTTAATAGCGTTTCCCAACACAGCAATTTTAAGAAACAACTATTTTACATTAAACTTTTAAAAGATTTTTAGAGATCAAAAAGGAAGAAATGGTTAAATAATATATTAGACCACTCCAGTGTAAATTACAACAAAGAATTTTTAAAGAAATATTTATTTATAGTCTATGTGTATGAGTGCTTGCCTGAATGTCTTTATATGTGTCATCAGTGTGCTTAGTGCCCTTGGAGGGTGGAAAGGGACTTCAGATCCCCTTCAACTGGAGTTATCAATAACTGTGAACTGTCACTGCGGTGCTGGGAACCAAACCGACTCCTTTGCAAGAGCAACAAATCTCTAATCCACTGAGCTGTCACTCCAGCGCCCGGAGAAAAAGTTGTTTTAAAATTAGAATTTAGCAGCAATAGTAAAACAAATACACAAATAAATTAAGGCAACATGTGAGCTGAATAGCTCAGAAGACAGAGAGCAGGTGATTCTCGAGAAAGACGCTAACAGTTTGCAATCTGTTCTTTAATGTTTTTACTGGTTCTTTTACCATTACAGCATTTTGTAACAACTATTCCTTGAAATATCTGCGTAGTAAGTAGGCAAAATGAATAGCAACTAACAGCACAGGTACTGTGTAAGATGAATCTGTTTTTTAAATCTCCCTAGGTAGGAGAAATAGATGTTGCCACTGGACAGGAAGCATGAGGGATGGCAGGTTTGGGAACAGCAGAGATCAAGTCGGGGAGGGGAGAAAATACTGAGAGAAGCTACAGTAATTGGGGGACATTTCGAGGACAAGGTAGAAACCTAGTGCATTGGAAACACCATGGAATCTATGAGAGTAACCCTAGCAAGATTATTAGTAATGGGGACTTGGAGCCCGAACCAGCCAGTTTTTGCAAACAGGAGGAATTGGTACACCAACCAGCTAAAAATCTTGTACAGTTTGTGGTGCCTGCAAAGTGTTCTGGGACCAGAGCTTAGCACAATTGTCATCAAAGGGACCAGAGAGACTTCATCTAGCAACTAATGAGAGCAGAGGCAGACTCCAAGTCCGATCACTATGTAAAGGAGCATGAGGAAGGATTGGAAGAATCGGAGGGGTCAGGGACACCACAAAATCACAACCAAGAAAATCAACTGACTGGGACTCATGGGGGCTCGCCGAAATGAGGGAGCCTGTAGGGGTTCGACCTAGGTCCTCTGCATATGTGTTATGGCCTGAGTAACTTCGCGTTTTTGTGGGATTCCTAACAGTGGGAGCCTGGGTTGTCTCTGAGTATTCACTGCTTGTGAGAACCTTTTCTTCCTACTGAATTGCCTCCTCCAGCCTTGATGTGATGATATGTTACTGATCTTAGTGTAGCTTGCTATGCCATGGTTGGTTGATGTCTTTGGGAGGCCTGCTTTTGTATGAGGATAGGCAGAGTCCGAGGCGGCGGTGAAACACCAGAGACTACATACATACTACATACACACACACATACAAGTAGGAGACAGAGGAGGGAGGGGAATTGTAGTCAAGATGCAAAATAAGAGAAAATTTAAGAAAAGAAAGAAAAAGAGTCTTAAAAAGTGAATCCTGTTTAAATCTTGTCTCTGGGAAATATTTAAAGAAATGTTTGGAAAATTATAAATGCCATGCAACTGCTAAGTATTGTTATATCTATATTCATGTTTTCTCCAGAATCTCTACCTGAAAGATATCATTCATAGATTATTCACAACCAGAATAATCCTATATAATTTAAGACATAGTGGTACCCCAAAGAGCTTTTTTAACATTATTTTAATATTGTGATATAGTACATTTATCATGTAAAACCTAAGTAGTAGATGCATTTATCTTCATTTTGCATATAAGAAAACTTCTTAGATACCCTATGAAAAGATTTTATTCTCAGTAAAAATTTAAAATAGATTTGTGTCTGTACACACTGTCCCAGTCACTTGCATGGTGAATTTGTATTATCTTTCAATGAACATTATGCTATCTATGGATAATATCTATGTGATGTCATTGTTACTAAAGAAGATAGAAAGTAATATCATTTCTTAAATATTCTGGATAAACATGATTTTATTAAATATCCTTTTACTGTCTCACTAAAAATTTTCACTAAGCCCTTGAGTCCTGAACTTTATTAATAACATTCTAACATTGCTTTGTTAGCAGATCTGCCACAAGATGGCAAGCTTCCCTAAGAAGTGCTCTCTAGCTTAGGTGCAAACACATGATTAGCTGGCATTTAGTAGGGCCAGGTTGGATGGCAAGAGCCTTTGTACATACTTTTATAGAAATATATACAATATTAGCTAAGATAATTCAGGGCCAACAGCCAGTATGGCTGGTAATCAAGCCATATATCCAAAATTCTATCTTGTGTTTCTATTTGTCAAAAACATTGTACTGTTTTATATACTTAACTTTCCATTATCGAGAAAAAAGTTGTTGGTCTGACTTTGTGTTATTTCACTGGAAATATTTTGATAGTAAAAACATTATATATTCCCCAGGGAAAAGACTCTTACAAAGTACCTATCCATGGGAGTGCTTATATGGAATAAATATTTGACTGTTCTGTGGCCTGTCAGCATCACCATGGCCCATCAGCACTGTCAGGGCATTCGTGGGAGACTAAACACTTAGGCAGAAACCTTGATAATTCAGACAGACAACCTTTGAGGCCAGGAACATGGTCCATTATTGGCAGATGTTGATAATTCAGACAGACAACCTTTGAGCCCATGAACATGGTCCTTTATTGGCAGATGTTGAAGACTAATCCTGTGCCGAAAATAGCTTTTTCAACTATTTCATATTTCAAGGTAGAACAGTATTAAAAAAGGGAACTAAAACAATATAAGATGCGTTACAAAGGCCACGTGTGTATTATCAAAACACCGCACTTTAAACTACAGTTTAGGCGGAATGTCAAGGCCTTGCTTACACTTGAAATGCTTGGCTATGGTTAAAGAAGATTTTCATGTTTAAGTAACAATTTCCTGTGAAGGAGAGGATCTGCTCCGAGGGCTGTCAGTTCTCTTTAAACCGTTTAATACAATAGCCAGGCAGCTACAGAATGGTCCTCTATGGGTGTCGGGGTCAATGAAGAGTCATGCGTGGCTCAAACTTTCTCTCCACAGAATCTGTAGCTTTCTCAGCTCTGGCCAGCTCTAGAGCGGAAAATGGATTTGAGAGATTAAACCTAAATCTCATGTGTATGAAGGCGAGCAACTAAGTTTAGAACTACCGTGCTGGCTGCGTGAGCATGGGTGGATCAAACCACACTTCAGACAAGTATCTGTATGGGGAGCTAAGCCTTTGGGAGATTTTTGTTCCCTTAGGAGAACAGTGGACGTTAATAAACAAAGATTTTATACTTGCATGCACACAAACATTTGAAGTTGTTTTGTTTTTCTTTGTGTTCTATTCACTTGTTTATTCAAGACAGGTGATTTCAGCTCTCTGTGTTCAGAACTCATTGCATTTAGTAGAGCTTACTTACACCCAGTTCTGTTAAAAATATCAAAAGTTTTATCAGAATCCATAGATTGGAATTTTTTCTCTGTCGTATCTGCATTGGGGAGGAACGTTGGAAGGGGAAGAATGGTTCCTCCTCAGATGTGCCTTGAAGACCTCCAGAACAAAACAGGATATTGTCATTCTCTTGGTTGTCCACCAGACTTGATGGAAATATTCTTCTGCTGAAGATATCCTACAAGTGGTCACAAGACATTGAGAAATGAAATTGGTCATTATGAAGCGCTACTACCCTGATTATTAGTTTTGATGGTAATAGAAGGTTTTGTGCAAGCTGTTGAGGGGAAATGCCATCAATGTTGCACTTAACTACGAACACGCATTATATGTTCACATGGACAACATTGGCACAAACATTACAACTTTAGACATAGCTCAGTTCTATGCGAATGAAGGACAGATGCATCTGTAAGTTGAGTGTTTTTCTTAAGTCCACCGGGAAGATTATTTCTTACTGCCATCCATATGTTCCACTTCCAGAAAAGAAAAAAAAAAGTGAATCTCCTTCTTCTTATTTCCTTTGAGTTGATTTCCCCTTTGTCTGAATCTTTGATTTTCTCCTCTCTTGTGTGAGATCAACTAGAACCTGGAAAACCAGAACTAACTTCTTTAACTCCATATATGAGAATGTTTTTCTCTTCTTCAGAAGCTCCAAGATCCAGTGTGAAGACATAAAAAGTTTGGGGTAACTGTATTTTGTCTGATTTTCTATTTATTTCTTTTTTAAATTATTACTTACCATTTTATGTGTATGGATGTTTTGCCTACATGTAAGTTTATGGACCGTGTGTGTGTGTGTGTGTGTGTGTGTGTGTGTGTGTGTGTGTGGTATCAGCAGAGATAAGAAGAGAGCATCATATTTCCTGAACTGGATCCAGATGGTTTTGAACCTCAATATGAATGCCGGGAAAAGAAACTAGTATTCTTAATCACTGAGTGATCCCTCTTGTGCATATTCTAATTGTTTTAATATATTCCTTCTAGGAGAATTACCCTGATAAAACCGAATTTTACTTTTCCATTTTTATTTTCTCATGTTTTAATATATATCTCTGGTGTGTTCACATATGTATAACTTTAGAAATCTTAATAAAGAAAAAAAGTTAATTGCTTCCTGTTCACTAATACTTTTCTAAACATCCTTGTTGCAATCATCTTTCTTTCAACTAATGTACTGGTAGTTTTAAAGAGGCTTCCTAAGACTGTTAACAAAACTTTGAAACACTGTTTCCAAAGAAAGGTGAAGTTTTGGGGCAGTTAAATTGTACCAAGAACACAGCCAGTTCTTCTCAGACAACTGTAGCTCCTTCATAATAGGCACAGACAAGACTGTTTTCAAAAGGATGGTCTCACAATCCTCATGAGGATGAAGTAAATTTATAACAAGTCACTAGTAGGTTTTGGTAAAATTATATTTAAGAGGCATTAGTGAGTAGTGCAAAATCACCCAGAAATAGCTTTAATGAGGGAACATATATAAGTATACCAGGAAAGGTATATCAGATTAAGTTGGTATAAATTGAGTAACTAATAATTATAGTAGATATTGATAAGTGACTGTTGAACAATATATGATCATTTGTTGTACTAATTCAAGTGTTCATTCAATAATTATAAGGCACTAATATCAAGAGCTAATTTGATATTAATGGTATTTGAATAAAAGCAATTTCTAGAACATGATTTTAGGTGCTTTTGTGATATAACACGATTTCACTAATATGAATTACTTACTCAAAGTAATAAATTTTATTTTGGATGTTTATGCCAAAATACAATATTCCATATTTTTAAGTTTGTAGAATGAAAAAGAAAATAAAAAAATAGGTGATTCTAAGCCTACTACAAAGGAAAACAATGAAGTCGAGTTGAGTGCATGGGGACCCTGCAGCAGCACTACAGGCAGAGAGGATGGGGGACACACTTTATGTCTCAATAGCCAATTGCCTCAGCCATTCCATGTGTTATTGCTGTCCTTGAATACTGAAGTGTAGGTCTTGTGGAAAGTAACGGTTGTACACTCCCTCTGCTAAAGTATAGGAGTTGCCACTGCAGTAATGCTGTTCGGTATCATAAGAAAGAATGAGCTAGATAATTTACTTGTGGAAACTTGAAGTGACGCTGTGTTCAGATCTGTGGAAAGAAAGACCGTGATCCTCACAGCCACTTTAAAAAAAAATAACTTTTTGAGAAGGGGAGGATGGGGGGAACTTGGGGAAATGGGATGGTTGGGATAAAAGAAGGGTAGATATGGGAGCAGGGAAGTACATATCTTAATTAAGGGAGCCATCTTAGGGTTGGCAAGAGACTTGAACCTAGAAGGGCTCCCAGGTGCCCAGGGCGATGTCCCCAGTTAGTTTCTTGGGCAGCCGAGGATAGGGAACCTGAAATGACCCTATCCTATAGCCATACTGATGAATATCTTGCATATCACCATAGAACCTTCATCAGGTGATGGATGGAGATAGAGACAAAGACCCATACTGGAGCACCGAACTGAGCTCCCAAGGTCCCAATGAGGAGCAGAAGGAGGGAAAACATGAGCAAGGAAGTCAGGACCACGAGGGGTGCACTGAGACAGTGGGGCTGATCTATTGGGAGCTCACCAAGGCCAGCTGGACTGTGACTGAAAAAGCATGGGATAAAACCGGACTCTCTGAATATGGCGGACAATGAGGACTGCTGAGAAGCCAAGGACAATGGCACTGGGTTTTGATCCTACTTCATGTTCTGGCTTTGTGGGAGCCTAGCCAGTTTGGATGCTCACCTTCCTAGACACGGACGGAGGGGGGAGGACCTTGGACTTTCCACGGGGCAGGGAACCCTGACTGCTCTTAGGACTGGAGGGGGGGGGGGGGAGGAGTGGGAGGAGGGGGAGAAGAGTGAGAGGAGGGGGAGAAGAGTGGGAGGAGGGGGAAGGAAATGGGAGACTGGGAGGAGGAGGAATTTTTTTTTCAATAAAAAGATAAATAAAATAAAAAAAAATTAACTTTTGAGATTGTAATATAATTGTATCATTCTCTTTCCCTTTACTTCCTTCAGGCTCTCCTTGTTCTTTTTCAAATTCAACACCTCTTTTGTTATTATTATCATTATTAATATGTTATTAATGTTAGTGACATTTATAATTTGAAGCCAGAACTGTAGTCATATTTACCAGCATACAAAGACCTATAGACCACTACATAATACAAAAAGCAAAGTAGGCAGGAACTCCAAGTGGGTTTATATATTTTTTCTTATGATTTTCTTTAAGTCATCTAAGATTATACATTTAATGAGGTCACAGCCTCTAGAACAACAGCAACACTTTGAAAATGGAACCTTAGCTCTCCTGCTAGCCCAGTCCCTACATTATCCCCCTCTTTGGGATGAACACAGCGAAGTTCCATTTCTCTTGCACTCTGAGTTAAGCTCGGTCTCCTAAATCTACTTAATTCAAATCCTCTGCTTTCAGTCCCTTAGTAGAATGATGTCATGCAATTAGAATATATTTAGATTCGTTTGTCACAGTCTGCATTTCATATTGATTTCTCTACATTCCTTAGTTGAATTTACTAATTGATGTATAGTGGTGAAGTCTGTGCGTTTTGCCAAATGCAAAGAAAAGTGTGTCCCAGCTGTGGCAGAGTTGTAGCAGCCCTGCTCAGTCAGCTCCTGTGCCTTTCTAGTTCTTATGCCTCCTACAGTCCATGAAAAACCCTAGGGCCCTCTCTGTTAGTAAATTTTGTTCTTCTAAACAAATTGCTACGTAAATGATAATGCATAGTATCCAGGCTTCAGGCCCATTTACTTGTTAAATATCAGGGGCCATGGCTGCTCTATGATATACTGTGGGTATGCTTTGCTTTCTAACAAGGCTGTCAGATTATTCTCCTCAAGTGACAGCACCATGCTGCCCTTGCATCTGCCCTGCATGAGATCACCAGCTGTCCCCGGCCTCTTACCACTTGGTATGGTCAGATGGCTCCAAGTGTCTTTCCTTCAGAATACTGAAAAGATCAGGGCACTACATTGGTTTTTCACATTGGATATGTATGTGGATATATTCAGAGGTCAATAGAGCATTGGATGCCCTGGAGCTAAAGTTGCAGGAGGTAATGTGCTTCCTAATTTGAGTGCTAGGAACTAAACTGATGCACTCTGGAAGAGCAGCAAGTGCTTTTCACCATTGAGCTATCTCTCAAGCACACAGGAACTATACTTAATTGTTTTTAGAGAATGAAGCACAGGGTTACTAAATTTACATCATTTAACAGTTTCCTATCCACAGCTCCCATGATGTCCTCCCCCTTCCCCTCAAACTCATGACTTCTTTAATGTGTGTGTGTGTGTGTGTGTGTGTTGCCTACTGCATTTCTTCAGTGAGGCTTGTATATAAATACACTTACGGATGACAACGAGGGTTGGGATAACCAATTAGGAAGCTCTTCCCTGAAGAAAACTTGCATTGCTTCAGCTATGGGTAGGATACGGTGAAATTTCTTGTATTCAGATTGATATGCTAATGGATATAGAGGTATTGTTTAGGCAATCATATTGTTAAAATGTTATAAGTGCAGCATCTCTGCCCTGTATAAATAATTTTATCTAGCAGCAGGTGTCCTGGTCCTCTGTTTCGAAGGATCTCTCCATCTTCTCTTCTACAAGTTTCCACACGTGTAAGTTGTAAGGGTTCGGTAGGTATATCATAAGAGGCTTTGTACTCTTTAGTTACTTATTCTCTGTAGTTTCAAAAGTTGCAGATCTCTGTAAGAGTCTTCATCTGGGACAAACAAAAACATCTTGGATAAGGGGTGAGAGCTACAATTACCTGTGACTATAAGGCTAACCATTTAGAATACAGTAAGGAATTATTTGGCTTTGGAAAATGGCAGTAATCTGTTTTGCTCCATTGTCTATGACCTCTATGACCTCTCCAACCAAGAGTTTAGATTTGCTATGCCAGGCACGAATTTCCTCCATTTGAGCATGTGTTTTGGGTCCAATCGTTGCTTACCCCCAAGTTAAGAAGTCCCAGTATTACAACACTGAGGGTATTCTACAGGCCAGTCATTACTGTGGGTAATAGCTGTAAAGCCGAGCTGGTCTATTAATTGATGTGTTCCTTTTGCACGTGCTTAGAACCTTCAGATACTATTATAAGTAGTCCTCAGAGAAGTTTCCATACCAGTTCCTACTTGATTCCATCAAATTCCATATCAGAAGTGTGTGGTGACTGCAGAAATGATGTGGGATGCCCTTCTGTATGCTGTGAATACATTTATTACCATTTGTTGACAGAGGTTTCTTTCCTGCCCAGTTCCACAGCCACTAAGTCCCAAAGAAACACACAGAGGCCTACATTAATTACAAACTCTTTGGCCTATTTGTTCAGGTTTTCTTTCTTTTTTTTTTTTAAATTTATTTATTTATTAAGGATTTCTGCCTCGTCCCCACAACCGCTTCCCATTTCCCTCCCCCTCCCCCGATCAAGTCCCCCCCCCCCTCATCTGCTCGAAGAGCCATCAGGGTTCCCTGACCTGTGGGAAGCCCAAGGACTGCCCACCTCTATCCAGGTCTCGTAAGGTGAGCATTCAAACTGCCTAGGCTCCCACAAAGCCAGTACGTGCAGTAGGATCAAAAACCCACTGCAATTGTTCTTGAATTCTCAGTATTCCTCAGTGTCCGCTATGTTCAGCTAGTCCGGATTTATCCCATGCTTTTTCAGACCTAGGCCAGCTGGCCTTGGTGAGATCCCAATAGAACATCCCCATTGTCTTAGTGTGTGGGTGCACCCCTCGTGGTCCTGAGTTCCTTGCTCGTGCTCCGTCTCCTTCTGCTCCTGATTTGGACCTTGAGATTTCTGTCCGATGCTCCCGTGTGGGTCTCTGTCTCTGTCTCCTTTCATCGCCTGATGAAGGTTAATATTCCTGAGGATGCCTATGTGTTTGTCTTTGGATTCACCTTATTTAGCTTCTCTAGGAACATGAATTATAGGCTCAATGTCCTTTATTTATGGCTAGAAACGAAATATGAGTGAGTACATCCCATGTTCCTCTTTTTGGGTCTGGCTTACCTCACTCAGGATAGTGTTTTCTATTTCCATCCATTTGTATGCAAAATTCAAGAAGTCCTTGTTTTTTACTGCTGAGTAATACTCTAATATGTATATATTCCATACTTTCTTCATCCATTCTTCCGTTGAAGGGCATCTAGGTTGTTTCCAGGTTCTGGCTATTACAAACAATGCTGCCATGAACATAGTTGAGCATATACTTTTGTTGTATGATAGGGCCTCTCTTGGGTATATTCCCAAGAGTGGTATTGCTGGATCCAGGGGTAGGTTGATCCCGAATTTCCTGAGAAACCGAAACACTGCTTTCCAGAGTGGTTGCACAAGTTTGCATTCCCACCAGCAATGGGTGAGTGTACCCCTTTCTCCACAACCTCTCCAGCAAAGGCTATCATTGGTGATTTTTATTTTAGCCATTCTGACAGGTGTAAGGTGGTATCTTAAAGTTGTCTTGATTTGCATTTCCCTGATCGCTAAGGAAGTTGAGCATGACCTTAAGTGTCTTTTGGCCATTTGAAGTTCTTCTGTTGAGAATTCTCTGTTCAGATCAGTGCCCCATTTTATAATTGGGTTGATTAGCCTTTTACGGTCTAGTTTCTTGAGTTCTTTATATATTTTGGAGATCAAACCTTTGTCAGTTGCAGGGTTGGTGAAGATCTTCTCCCAGTCAGTGGGTTGTCTTTTTGTCTTAGTGACAGTGTCCTTTGCTTTACAGAAGCTTCTCAGCCTCAGGAAGTCCCATTTATTCAATGATGCCCTTAGTGTCTGTGCTGCTGGGGTTATACATAGGAAGTGGTCTCCTGTGCCCATGTGCTGTAGAGTACTTCCCACTTTCTCTTCTATCAGGTTCAGTGTGTTCGGACTGATATTGAGGTCTTTAATCCATTTGGATTTGAGTTTTGTGCATGGTGATAGATATGGATCTATTTTCATTCTTCTACAGATTGACATCCAGTTTTGCCAGCACCATTTGTTGAAGATGCTCTCTTTTTTCCATTGTATACTTTTAGCTCCTTTATCGAAGATCAGGTGTTCATAGGTTTGTGGGTTAATGTCAGGGTCTTCTATTCGATTCCATTGGTCAACTTCTCTGTTTTTATGCCAATACCAAGCTGTTTTCAATACTGTAGCTCTGTAATAGAGTTTGAAGTCAGGGATGGTAATGCCTCCAGACAAACCTTTATTGTATAAGATTGTTTTGGCTATCCTGGGTTTTTTGTTTTTCCATATAAAGTTGATTATTGTCTTCTCCAGATCTGTGAAGAATTTTGATGGGATTTTGATGGGGATTGCATTGAATCTATAGATTGCTTTTGGTAGAATTGCCATTTTTACTATGTTGGTCCTCCCAATCCAAGAGCAAGGGAGGTCTTTCCATTTTCTGGTGTCTTCTTCAATTTCTTTCTTCAAAGACTTATAGTTCTTGTCAAGTAGATCTTTCACTTCCTTGGTCAGGGTTACCCCAAGGTATTTTATGCTATTTGTGGCTATCGTGAAAGGTGATGCTTCTCTGATTTCCCTCTCTGCTTCCTTATCCTTGGTGTATAGGAAGGCAACTGATTTTTTGGAGTTGATCTTGTATCCTGCCACGTTACTAAAGCTGTTTATCAGCTGTAGGAGTTCTTTGGTAGAATTTTTGGGGTCGCTTATGTACACTATCATATCATCTGCAAATAACGAAAGCTTAACTTCTTCCTTTCCAATACGAATCCCCTTGATCTCCTTATGTTGTCTTATTGCTATTGCTAGAATTTCAAGCACTATATTGAAGAGGTATGGCGAGAGTGGACATCCTTGTCGTGTTCCTGATTTTAGTGGGATGGCTTTGAGTTTTTCTCCGTTTAATTTAATGTTAGCTGTTGGCTTGCTGTAAATAGCTTTTATTATATTTAGGTAGGACCCTTGTATCCCTATTCTCTCCAAGACCTTTATCATAAAGGGGTGTTGAATTTTGTCGAATGCTTTTTGCGCATCTAGTGAAATGATCATATTGTTTTTTTCTTTCAGTTTATTTATATGGTGGATTACATTGATAGATTTGCGTATGTTGAACCAGCCCTGCATCTCTGGGATGAAGCCTACTTGATCATAATGGATAATTTTTCTTATGTGTTCTTGGATTCGGTTTGCCAGTATTTTATTGAAGATTTTTGCGTCGATGTTCATGAGTGAGATCGGTCTGTAATTCTCTTTCTTGGTTGGGTCTTTTTGTGGTTTTGTATCAGGGTAACTGTAGCTTCATAAAAGGAATTTGGCAATGACTCTTCTGATTCTATATTGTGAAATACCTTAAGGAGTATAGGTATTAATTCTTCTTGGAAGTTCTGGTAGAATTCTGCATTGAAACCATCTGGTCCTGGGCTTTTTTTCGAAGGGAGATTTTTGATAACCATTTCTAATTCTTCGCGAGAAACCGGTCTATTTAGATCATTCACCTGGTCTTGGTTTAGCTTTGGTATATGATACTTATTTAAAAAAATGTCCATTTCTTTTGTATTTTCCAGTTTTGTGGCATACAGGCTTTTGTAGTAAGATCTAATGATTCTCTGAATTTCCTCTGTGTCTGTGGTTATGTCCCCCTTTTCATTTCTGATCTTATTTATTTGCGTGTTCTCTCTCTGTCGTTTAATTAGTTTGGATAGGGGTTTGTCGATCTTGTTGATTTTCTCCAAGAACCAGCTTCGTTCAGGTTTTCTTATTAAGTAATTTTATCATTTTCCATTAACCCATAATTCTTGTTTGTGTTAGCCACATGGTTTGGTACTTTTTACCAGTGAGGCATTCTCACCTTGCATCTTCTGAATCTGGGTAACAGCTGAAGACTGAGCCTTTTCTCCTCCCAGAATTCTCCTGTTTTGGTCACCTTGCCTGTATTTCCTGCCTGGCTACTAGTCATTCAGAGTTTATTAATTTATTAAACCAATACAAGTGACAGATCTTTACAGGGTACAAAACTATTGTCACACAGCATCCTTCAGTTAATAAAGAAGCTGTTTTGACCTACGGAAGGGCAGAATATAGCTAGGTGGGAAAGCCAAACTGAATACAAGAACAAAAACATGGCACTGGTGGAAATTCCAGGAGCCAGCAGAGAAACAAGATGTACGTTAATGCTACAGCCATGGGGAAGTACATAATTAATAAAAGTGGGATAATTTAAGATATAAAAACTAGTTAATAATAAGCCTGAGCCATTGGTCAGTTTGTGAATAATATTAAGCCTCTGTGTAGATATTCAGAGACTGGCAGGTTGGAGAGAAACCTCCAGTTACAACTAGTATTCCAATGTGGGTCTTTTGAATTTCCTAGGGCCTAAGAAAGCTTGAAAAAAGTTCTAAGTGCACAGAAAGACAGCCACCCTAGGCTTCCTAGTCTCACATGCCAGAAACAGCACAGAGATGTTTCTCTCAACAGCTGCCTGCAAGGTGAAGCCACCCACCAGCTACCATGAGTAAGTACCATAGTTAGTTTCGAAGTCTCACACAGCTCACAATAGAGAGGCTTATCAGTCACTCACTATATGAGCTTTGGCTCATATAGACAAAAAAGTTTGTGAGTCGGCTGTGTGCTTCCTGATGGCAACATGATGCTTATTGCTACCTCCACCATGTTGAAAAGTTGAGTAGAGTAGAACCAACAATGTGGCTATTTTGGTCCTAACGATACCCACTTACAAGTTTAAAACAGTGTTTAAAACCGATAACGGATACGTAATAAAGACAGATTTAGTTAAAAAGACCTGAAAACAGGTCACAATGTGTTTGATAAATGTGCATAGGTTTGGGAGAGAGAGGACAAAGGAAAGGCAGAGTCATAGATTAAAATAATAGTTTATAGATAATAAACTGAGGTTCTTAAAAAGGAAATACAGTAACAAAGTTATAATAAATGACAGAAAGGTGGAAAATACATAGAGTCTTGGTTATGTCTACCATTGTGTTTTCTTTGAAGTTTTTGACCATTAATAAGGTCAAAACAAGGAGACACTTGTTTGTGGGGCCTGCTAAGATAAACCAACATAAAGGTATCTTGACTTCAAAATTTGAGTCAAAGGATATGTTGCTTTGGGAAAGACATTCTGCTTTTGTTTCCACAGAACATGAGAAGCTATGGATTTCTTCCAAGCTAATGTGGTTTGATCAAGTAACACCTCCTGAGAGGTCTTCATGGGAGTGATGGCACAAGTGATCCATCATCCAGAATAACTCATAGCAGTTGACTGTCACTATGCAGCCTCATAGAATATCATGAGGATCCCTATAAGATTATTATCACCACCCAATCAGTGTGAAGTAGTATAAAAAAAACTACACCAGCCGGGCGATGGTGGCGCACGCCTTTAATCCCAGCACTCGGGAGGCAGAGGCAGGCGGATCTCTGTGAGTTCGAGACCAGCCTGGTCTACAGAGCAAATTCCAGGACAGGCTCCAAAGCCACAGAGAAACCCTGCCTCAAAAAAAAAAAAAAAAACTACACCTAAATTCCCAAATATTATCTGGAAATGTTTGTTTTCATTTAAATGAGGTTAGTCATAAATGATTAATGGTCATAGTTAATCTCTTTCTACAGAAAAAGGAGATATGATGTAGAAATGATTTAAAATGGTAGAGCATTGAATATACATTAATCCAAGAATGGATGGCATGTTTGGGCATTCCAATTTGTTTTCCATCATCTTCCACTCTCCACTATACTGATTCCTATAGTTGTAAAGTCTTAAATTAGTAAAATTATAAATCCTGTGTTTTTCATAAGAATATGACTCTATGTTAAGTTTTTAATCTTTTGCCATTGCTCTCCCATGCATTCATTTTGACTAAATTATGGGACATTATTTGGAAATTTCTATGTACATAATGAACATGCCATCTAAAGCTAGGGAAATGTTGCTTACTCAGTGTGTCTATTATTTTAATGATTGATCTGATTATGCTGATAAGGGCTTAATAAACAATGTTGACTATGTAGGGTAAGATAGTCACTTTTATCTTAGAAAAAAATCAATCCTCTCATAATCAACCATGCTATAAGGTGCAGATTTGTTAGCATGTAACTTTGCAGAATTACCATGTTAGATTAAGGAATTCTACCTATTCCTGTGATGTTGAGAGCATGATGGTATATTAGCAGCAATATTTTTGGTTACTGTCAAATGTTACTATTTTTTCCTTAAATCTCTAATAATATAAATTATTCACTCTGTTATTTAAAAATTGAATCATTCGTAGAATTATTACTGCTACATTAAATTTGGTCAGAATCTTTATTTATACATTCATGATATGTCTATACAGTTTTCTTACAATGACTATAATTTTATTAACTTGTTTCTAGCCTATGACAATAATTTTGTAGTTGTTCCTCTTGTAATTATTTTCAAGGATTTACATATGATCACTATTATTTTTCATACATGTTTGATAGAATTAATGAGTGAAACCCTATATATTTGATATTGTCTCCTATAAGATATTTAAACAATATATTTAATTTCTTTAATCGTATTCTACTTGTAAGGTTACCTAGCATGTGGATTTATAAGCTTATGTTGTTTAAAAAATTGATTCACTCTATATATTGCTTAGAATTGCACATAAATTTGTGGTAGGATTTCTGTATTTTCCTACAAGGATAACAGGATCACTTATAACACCCACATTTTATCTGTAATATTAACAAATCTGATACCCCCGTTCTACCTGCTTTAAGTTTAAGCCTGAATTATTTCCCTCTGTGGGTATGTTGGAAAATCAAGTCATTTGATATGAGATCACTCTTTTCCAAAA
This sequence comes from Microtus oregoni, assembly GCF_018167655.1. Taxonomy (NCBI): domain Eukaryota; kingdom Metazoa; phylum Chordata; class Mammalia; order Rodentia; family Cricetidae; genus Microtus; species Microtus oregoni. The sequence continues at coordinate 13,123,237 of NW_024543077.1, read as the reverse complement.
TACTTTTGAAAGAAAGATTCTGTTATGATTTATGCATGTGTATGTTTGTATATAGGTACACACATGTGTGGATACACCTAAAGGCCAGAAGGTTTTAGCTCCTACGTGTCTAGAGTTTCTGGGAACTAATGTATCATCTTCTAAAAGAAAATCAAGCTACTGAGCCATTTGTCTATCTATAAAATATCTTCATGTGTTAAAAATTTCTCCTCCTAAACAACGTTTTAGCATTAGCATACATATTTAGATAGGTCATATAGTTTTTTATTTCAGTTCAGAATACTTTTAAGCTTTCCTTGATGCAGGTAAATAAATGGATTTTTTAAGATATTGTTTTAAGGATTTTACTGTAAATCACTGTGTTCCAAGAACATGCAATTTCTTTTTAAAATGTTTGTAATATATGATGTGCAAGTGTTCTCTATTAGTAGACGGTTTTTGAGAAGAATGTGTATTTTGATATTCATTAATAGCATATTTAAGCTATGAGGTCAATTCTGCTGTGTTGGTAGTCAGGTTATTTAGATCATGATTGTTTTTCTTACATTTTTCTACCAACTATGAAAGAGAACTATTTGGTATCATAAATTTATTTCTATCCTTTTTTCAATGTAACCAGTGATTTCTTCCTTGTTTTCATGCATAAAGTGAAATCATGCATGGGTTTGTTACTCCCACAAGTTTTGTACAACCATTTCCCTGGTGTGCAGGCAAGGTAAAAGTGTGGACTAAAGGGTTTATAGCTTACATAGTACCTTTGGGTACCAAGAGCACTAGCCTCTAGGGGTTAAGGCTGCAGGTAGGCACCATCTGGACTTTTCCATATTCAACAAGTTATGTGGCACTGTCTCCAACAATATGGCCTTTTCATTTTGTGGAGAGCACAGCTGTCATCTTATTAATACACAGAGTCTGTCGTATATCAATATTTAACGTGAATCTGATGATTGTGCTTTGTTTTTCATTTTATTTGCCTTGAAAGCTTTTTTTGTGAAGTTACTAAGACACAAATCCTTTGGCCTAAAGAAGCTCTTCCTTTAATATCAGTGTGATTATGATTCTAGTTGGTAAATGAGCTAGATTATACATATCACACATATCACAATACCTCACACCAGCTTCAGAGCCTTCCAGTGCTTTCTGACTTTCATCAAGCAGAAGGTCACACTTACTTTATGAAAACTCTTTCCCTCCATTGTTTTTGGGAGGCTTCCTTTAACATTATGTTCTCAGGTTGAGCATGTCTTCTGTACCTTCCAGTGTCATTTCAATATTCTACCATTGTTTTCTCAGTATATAATCATGTTGGGGCAAGGGTGGCACTTAAGCCATAGGCTTGGGATGATGGTCTTAGGACTAACCGTTAGATGTTCTTTCCTCTTTCCTCCCACTCTAGAAATGCAGACAGAATGTAAAAGCAATCCGACTCAGAGTTAATTCTTTTTAACCCTTTTGTGTTTCTCATTTGTAATATTCCCTAAGGTGCAATATTCTCATGCTTTTTAATTGCCCTTTCCCTGTGAATTAATGCACTTATTGAGAAGAAATAGGGAAACCACATTGAAATTTCGCTCCAGTGAAAGCACTGTTTCAATCCATGCTTTCTCTGTTTTGGTCTTTATTTTCCTTTGAGTATGTTGTAGCACGTAGAACCAAAGCAATAACAGTGCATGAGCACCTTCATGACTGTCCACAAAGAAAGCATGTTTGGTGTCTTCACTGGATACTCCCTCATTCATGGTAATTTTTAGCTTTAACATTTTAGATTTTGGAATTATGTGAATTTGGGTCTTAGGAAAATCAAATACCTACTTAAGATATTTTTCTTCCTGCAAATCCATGCCTGTCCCCAGATCTTTAGTATGACATTTTATGACTTTATTTTGGATAATAAACAACATAATTAACTTCAATGTTTCTTGGCTTTTTCTACTTATGAAAACTACAGTATCAGAATTTTCCATTCCAAACAGAGCTCCTCTGTCTCTACCTTTTGGTTTACAAACTTAAACCCTCAAAATGAGGTCATTAAGACTTTTTTTTTTCTTGAGGAACCAAGTCATCAGATGACTTCTCAAGGACTGCAACAAACTAACACAGTGACACAGGATATACTTTCAATAATTTACTCAAGATTATCTGAGAGCCTTCACTTTCTTGTAGGATTTTGTAGGTAAAATAAAATAATCAGATCTCCACAACTTAGTTTGAGTCTTTACTTAATATTTAATAATATTTTCTTCCATATGAGCAAGAATTAGTGGCATGGATGACTAAATTTTTATTTCATGCAAATACACATCTACAAACAAACACATGCATACACAATCTTTTTAAATTAGGAATTTAGATCAAATGCCAAGACTGAACACATGCTATGGCCATCTGTCATCCTTAAAATATGAAAAAATGCATGCAGTCATTTTGCTGAATAACTGTGTTTCAGTGCTCAATCAAAGGCAAAATATGGATGGCATGCCTTTGGAAATTAAATAAAAATTGTCCTTGAATAGCTTACCTAAGATTTCCAAAATGTAATGGTATCTTTTAAGTTGTTACCAATTTATATTACAAAAAGGTCAAATTAATGCCATTCTTTTAACAAGTATATAAAGAATAACTACATCTTTAAGAAGAAAATAGTTAACAGGATGATACTACAAACATAAACCTTATTCAGACTGTAGATAGATAAATTATATTGTTTACATACCTCCATTTTGGGCATTTAGTTTAACAGTAAAATTCCAAATAATATACACACACAAATATAAATATTTATGGAATAATTTTAGTATTTTCTGTACAAAACATGAAAAATTTATACACCCTTGTTATTTCCTAGTTTATTCAATTTGTGCAGTTTCACCTAGAAATTAATATCATGAAGTAAATTTAAAATTGTTTTGAAATTAGAATATCTAAGCCATACAAATTAAATCACTCTCTTTCTGTTTTAAATCATATATCTTTCTGGAACTATTTTTTTCTGTGGCTTGATGACCATGCCTATAAAAGAGAGCTAGTGGTAGAGTAAGTGTAAAATGCATTAAATTTCTTTGATGAAAACTTGAAATGTATGCCTTTAGTCATTTAGTTCTAATGCCTAACGGAATTTCCATTTTTTAATTCGTTATAATCTTTTTTAAAGGACCAATGGAAAATAACAACTTTCAAACCTCAGAATCCTCATCCAGTAATTAAACTCATGCTTATCGTCCTCAGTTTATAATTTAATAACAAACACAGCTCTTAAATTATGCACTCATTCTCACTGTATGCTTTGCTGTGGTGCAGAGACGGAAATTCTTATTTCTGTCTCTGCCACAGACTTATCATTTTTCACTAGCAATAAACTTCTCATATGTGATCTATTGGCAACACTTTCAGTTTAAATTTTCAGAGCTCAGTCTGCTTGAGATGAGGGTACTAACGCAAAATAGCCTTGAACCTCTGGATGAGATTTCAAGGAAACTGCTTAAGGAATCTGACTCAATTGAAAAAAAATCAATTACATTTTTTTTGTCCCATTCTATTTTCTGTTGCCTATAGCATGGATTATTGAAGCTGTAGCATCCATCTTTTAACCATGATACTAGAGTTAAAAGACATAAGACACTTGGTCCCAACATCTAAACCATTGTGGTGATACCAGAAGCTGCCAAAGCAGGGTTACTGGTGCTGAGGAAAACTGATATTTTAAACTAAAGCTCATTTTCATCAGATTTCTGATAACTTTGGTAAACTGATACTTTTAAGTGAATATGTGATATTCAAATAGGAATGAAAAAATAAAATTTTATCATTTTCGATAAGCAATAAGACATACTCACACATACCACATAAAAGTCAAGTAAGTCAACTCTATACAGTTTTTTTTTTTTTTAGTTTTTTGTTTGTTTGTTTGTTTGGTTGGTTTTTGTTTTAGTTTTAGTTTTTCAAGATAGGATTTTTTTGTGTAGTCATGAGTGTCTGGAACTAACTCTGTAGATGAGGCTGGCCTCAAAATCATAGAGATCCACTTGCCTTTGCCTCTTGAGGGCTGGTATTGAAGGCATGCCCTCCCATACCTGGCTTTTAGCTTAATTTTATTGCCGATTTGTCACAGGCAAGGGCCACAATTCTTTGATATCTCAGTTATATTTTTTCTATGCTTCCTTTCAACCAAAGTTTATTGGCAAACTTTCCTGAATTTAGTCATCATAATCTGTACTTAATATCTCAAATGAAATAGAACTATTTCTTTCAAACTCCATTTCTTCCTTCTGTCTTTGTAAGTATCATGGATTGAGTTTCTACTTCAGATTGATAGGCAGTAGTCTGCATACCCCTTGTTATAGTTAAAAGTTTCTCCATTAGCCCAGCAGTGGTGGCACGTGCCTTTAACATCAGCACTAGTGAGGCAGAGGCAGGTGAATCTCTGTGAGTTTGATGCTAGCCTGGTCTACATAGTGAGTTTCAGGACAGCCAGGGCTGCACAGAGACTCTCTATCACTAAAAACAAAAATGAAGAAAAAGTATATCCATTTAATGATTGTTGATGTTCATTTAAATGACACAATTGGGAGGAAATTTAATTTTAATCTATCAACTATATCCTTATACAATTACAGAAACAAGACAAATTTATAATATCAGACAAATCTGTTGATAATGGTAAAAATCCCTTAGATGAATGAAAAAAATATTTAAAATGTACACATATATGTAAAAATATACCCATACATTTAATATTAATAAAAATCAGTATTTTCCTATCAACCACTATTTTAACATACTTCCTATAGAAGAAAAACCTGACTATGGACATTTTCAAACAATTTAAAGGGAATTATATTGTGAGTAATTACGAAGAGATCAGCTATAAATTCAATTTTGTTTGAAAAGACCAGTTTGTTTTAATGTATTAGAAAGTTCTTGCTCAAAAGATTCTCGTCAATGTCAGTGGTCTGGAGTATTTTCCTCACACTTTCTTGCAATTTCCATAATTTCAGATTTTATATTTAAGTCATTAATTGAGTTGATGTCTTACTCTAGTGAGAGAGTTGATTTCTTACAACTGGAGAGATATATGCCAAACCAGATTAAACTCATTGAAACCTGAATAGTAAAGAAAAAACCGTCACTTAACAGAAGAGACAGTTTGTAGAATCACACAAAGAATTTCATCCTCACATTTGATGCAGTGTTTATGTATATATGAACTAAAACAAATCAATAGCAATCAATCAAGAAGTAAATCAAGCTCTTTAAAAAAATAGTCAATGGATTCAATAAATCTTTCTGGAAGCAATATACAAAAATGACCAGTAGATTCTTGCATTACTGATCAGAAATATTAGTCACCAAGGAAATGCAGATCAGAGCCACCAAAAAACACAATTTCATTATTATAAAATGTTGTTAAAATAAAGGATGAAGATAACAAGGGTAGAAAAGAGAACATTTGCATAGCTTTATAGCATGCAAATTACAATCACTGTGTAAATAAATATGGTAATTCTTTATGAATATTAAATAATCATAACAGACATGATCTAACAATCCCACTCTGCCTACCTGAAGAAAATTAAGTGAATTATAAGAAAGACCTTATGTTCTTATGTTGAGATTACCAGAAAAAAATTAAATGACAAAATATTTATTTTTTCAATGTCAGTATAATATATTTCTGGGAAAATTTTCACTAAGTAATTCTGACCTAATAGCCACCATTACTAATGTCAGTAAGTTTTAGCAAAATTACATAAGCCTATAAACCTACACAATCTATTTTATTTGGAAATAATTTTCACTTTTTATTTTTAAATAATTGACTAACTTTAAATCCTATATTATCAGCAGTGTATTAAAAACAGAATAAAACTATTGTAACTAAAGTAAAAGCAGTACAGGATATAAAAACGTCCTAGAAAAGAAGCATTTTAAAACAAAGAAGTCCTAAACTCAAATAATAATAAACCATTCATTACCCATGTCCCTGCAATCCTTCTTTATATAACACTGATTATAGACACAGACACACCTATATTCTCAGTTTTCAAAAGAAAAATATCACACTGTGCTTTTGGAAGGGAAATCATCAGTGGGTTCATTTCCCTAACCTAAAAACAGATCTCGGGAAACAAAATTATAGAGTGTGAAATTGTTTTCAACTTCATTCCTACAGTGAACATGCCAAATAAAGGCACTGTGATTGGAAAAAGCACACCAGTTATATTTAATATCTTCCATATTAAAAGAAAAAATAGCATGGAAATAAGCAATCAAAGATACTTGTAATTTTCCAAACTTTTCTTATTCTATCATTTATTTCTTTCCTTATGCTAGAAGAATTTCAATCCTGGGTTCAAATCTAAGGGAAACTTTCTAATGTAGCCACGTAGAAGCTCAGGGTTCAGTTATAAGTTTTACACAATAAGTATTTTCATAATTTCACAACATTCTTGAATACAGGGGTAATCTGTTTAATAGTTTATCAGTTTTATTATTTTATTTTATAACATTCTTTTACAGTTAGAGAACAGTAAGACGATTGATTCTTCTTTGTTTGATGCCCCACCATGCATGTATTATAAGAGAATCTTCCTGCATTCATGCACAATTCCCAGAAGTTTTATGTAATGCTACCTCAGTTGTTCAATACTAGATAATGTGTTTTAGACATTCTTTGGCAAAGAAGGGATCAATTAAAAACATTTACAGAGAAAATAATTTTCTAAATTAAAAAAAAATATCAAAAAGCAATGTGGGGAATGACTTGTAGAAAAACAGAGGTCACATAGAGAAAGAGTTTTAGATGGTGCTGTGTGCATTCAAAAGCAAGTCTGATATGCCATCCTCCCAAGACAGTCACAAATAGGATGGATTGCTAGAAAGCAGATCAGTCCTCACAAAATTTCAGGGGGCATCCGTTTCAGAGCTCTTGTCACACAGAAGAAACGTAACAAACATTACTCTCAAATGCCCAGGAGACTTGTTCCTGGCAGATCAATGGTCACCCTATGATAAAAACTGTTTTAAAGCCATTTCTACATAAGTGAGTCCTTTGACCCATTAACTGGGGTGCAAACTGGGTGCCCACTAAGAATGGCATGTATCGGGCTGTACTGTATCTTTAGACTATCTCAGAATCGCCGTTCTCACATTACCCAAAACCTCTGCAGACTGCAGTTGAACATACAATGCACTGGTCTAAATTAAAGAGTAATTTGAGTCAACATGGATTAGGCAAATAAAATGTAAATATCTAGGAAGACAGAAGTCATTGCCTGGAGAATGCAAAACACAGAGTAAGTCTGTTAACTGGTATATCCTGCTCAGCTTTTGACCATATGTCATCTGGAGCTGAAACAATTTCTCAAAATGCCACACTTACTTCTAGTGAGTGTGTATTTAAAAACTTGCTCACATATATAAATCTTCACATGTATTATGTACATATGGAATACAATATATTCAATTTTGATTAAGACATACTCATAAAGGTAATATATAGTGGAGAAACTATATAAATAATTAAGCTCCTATTTCAAACTGAGGTTAAGAATTAAAATGTAGAGTTCAATAAAAATCAATAATAAATAAAAAGCAACAACAAAAAACCCAAAACAACAAAAACAAACAAAGAATTAAAGCTCTCTTCTGATGCTTTAACTATGACTAGGAAAGTAATTATAATTTTGGCTCATCATTCTTTATATATTTTCAAATATAATCTATGCATGTTTCAGACAAGTGATCAAAACTAAGCTACTGAGATAAGCTACTTCCTTTAGATGATGAAGTAAAAATAACTGAATCTACTTTAATAGGAATAGTTTTTCAAATTAAAGATGACGGAAAGGAGAGATAAAATAGAACTTGTTCTGTTGTCTATAAAATAGTTGTACTTCAGAGTTTCTATCTAGGGAGAAGTTCAAATATCTACCAACTCATCTGTAGCTGAGAACTGGATTCAGGCAATATTGACAGACCATGGACTGTCTTCAGAACGGTCCAAGTGTGAGTGCCAGGCATGTGTTCACCCTCCTGGAGGAACATGTTAGAAACTAAAAAAGGCATCCATTCCAAATCAAGACCTCTAGCTATGACACAAAAAAACATTTTGGGATTTACTTCATCTCTCCTACCTAAGGTTTTTCATGATTTTCCCATGGTTGATATAAGAACTAAGCAATAGCACAAAGATATGTCTAAGGGCCCCCAAATCCAACTTTTCTTAGTATCATTAGCTATTCCCCATCGTTTGACACACATAGTCCATATTTTCTTGACTATTGAGAAACTAGGCATTCGAGTAAGCACCAAGTAGGCAGGAGGACTTCTCAACAATGGGGTCACATGATGTCTTCCCATGAGCTCCTCCTCCACAGATGCAGCACTTTTTTGAGATTAAAGTAGATTTTATTATAAGTAAACACATATGCTTTTATTGTGGTAATTATCTCACAAGACACTGAAATGAGCAGGCCAAATAACTTGGCTCCATTGTTTGTATTATTTTATATATGAGACAAATAATTGTCAAAACCTCTCTCACAAACTTATTTTATAATGTTTTTGCTATATATCAACTATTTCCTGAGTAATTTTCAAAAAAGACATTTATAAGAGAAAAATGTTTGTCCTTAAACAGTGGTATAACATAAACTGACAGAACAATTACTTTGATATGCCGAAATATTGATAAAATTCTATTCATACAGTAATGGTATCTTGTCAGTTTTGACTTGTTCTTTTTAGTAGCATCCTTTAACCAAAAACTTAAATATTTAAAAAATTGTTGAGGAAAAATATTAAGTAAGGGAGAGATATAGGGACTTAGAGATTCACACACAAAGATGGAAAAGAGGTTAAAATATGATGAAGCTTTCCTTCTTTGACAAAGAATAAAACATGTGAAGAACAGATGCCAGATTTGCAGGAAACCTCACAAGCATGTCTCACATTATTCAAACATCGCCTTCACTTGCATTAATCTAGGTTTGATCTTTGCCTAATTCCCTGAGAATTAAGAAAATTCCACCCTAAGAAAATTAGGGCATGTAGAGAAAAGGACAAGCAAGAGTATACCAAAGGCAATATCTACAAAGAGGACCGGCTCTCCTTCCGTCACACAGGGAGATGCTGAAGATCTTCAGCCTCCCAGTAAACAATCTGGTGGAAATTGACTGCAGTGTCCTCCTTTTCTCATTACATTTCTGGAAAGTATTTAATTTGAAAATTTCTCTTGTTTGTTTCTCCTGCATTGGAAGAACATGCAGGCACAGTGAGTGTCTGTATGAACACACATAAGCCAAATAGAGCATTACCTTAGGCTTATGGAGTTCTTATATTTACACACCCACACTCTAGAAAAATATGAGGTGGGATGTCCTTCTATAAATGTGAGGTTTTTATTGGTTGATGAATAAATCTGTTTTGGCCAGTGGCTCAGCGGAGTAATGCCAGGCAGGGAAAGTAAACAGAGAGAGAAAAGGTGGAGTCAGGGAGATGCCATGTATCCACTGAAGAAAAATGATACCAGAACATTACTAGTAAGCTACAGCCTCATGCCAATACATAGGTTAACAGAAATGGGCTAATTTAAGATATAAGAGCTAGCTAGGAATATGCCTAAGCCTTTGACCAAAGAGTGTTGTTATTAATAGAGCCTCTGTGTGATTATTTGGGTCTGGGTGTCTGGGAAAGAAAAGTGCGGTCTCCATTTACAATATGTCATGCTTTTTGTAGAACCAATTGGTTATGCTGTTCCCTAAGGAAAATTGTTCCTCTCACTCAGCAGTCCTTAGCTCATCTTAGAACTTTATTTAGGTACTGTTAAAGACTTGTGAGAGATCCACCGTCCACTTTAGCTTGTCTATCAATGTCTGACTCATTCAAGTGATATTTGTGAAGTCATTGGTGAAGCTTCAGGTTGTACTTTTATATTTAGGAATATATATATATATATATATTTACTATATATGTCATGTATATATGTATATATGAGTATACATATATATGTAACTTCAAGAAAGAAAATGAGGCTATAAAATTGAAAAGGAAAGTACATGGTGGAGTTTGAAAAGGGGGATATGATATAATTATTATAAAGTCTCAGAAAGCTTTATTAATAACAACAGTGTTTGGTCAATGGCTTAGGCATATTCCTAGCTAGCTCTTATATTTTAAATTAACCCATTTCTGTTAACCTATGTAAAAACAAATAAAAATTATGCCATGACAATTGAGTCTATGTAAAAACAAATACAAAAATTATGACAATTGAGCCAGGTTCTATGACTCTCTCTTAACCAAGCAAAATGAACTTGGCAGAGAAGAGCAGGCATGCACATTGATTAAGGTGTGGGCAATTCTTCTATGTTATTGTTTGGCAACAGTGGACTCCTGTGCATCTTAATCTTATGACTGTTTATCTAACTAAAGTTGCAATCCACTTATATCATGGACAGACAGAGGTGCTGGGCACCACAGAGTGGGGGAAAAAAAAAACCTAAATCTGAGATATCAACACGGGAGAATGTGAAAAGTACTTCCCATTTTATTTTGGGAAGTAAAATTACTTGGAAGTATATAGAAGTATATTAGATGTACTTTTAGGCACTTGTCCTCAAAATCCCTTTGTGGAAAAAGTTTTCAAAACATTACAAATCATATAATTTTCAAAGTTTATTCTTTTTTTCAATTTAAGTTTCTGGTCCTTACTTTTTTCCCTTACTATATTAAGAAAGGGATATAAGTAATTATAACTAAAATGTCTGTGAAGCCTGTTTTTGAACCACAAAATACATGTATATTTTTAACAACGGCCTCATTTCTAAAAATCTCTCATTTTTTCTTGATGTGCCATGGTAAGAGGAGAGGAAAGATATTTTTCCTTTTTCTCTTCTCCAGTGATTTTCCAGAGGCAACCACAACTGGAAAGGGATTTCATAGGCTTGGTAGTACTTCCTAACCACATAGGATTTTGATTCTCAAAGAAAAAGAGAGCCTGCACTTGCTGGCTGGTGTCATGTCAGTGACTAGGATTCCTTGCACACAGTGGACACAATCCTCCCTCAAGACAGTCAAGAGTTCCCACTTGGGAGATGGAATTTATTAGGTACATTTATTTTATTTTTTATATAATTTTGTCCTTTGTGTACTTTCAAAAATGGTGGTGTTTTGTCAATACCATGTAATTTTTATTTAACTTTGGTTTTCAACTTCCTTCAAGGAAACTCTGTGCAAATTCTCAGTTTCTAATGATGCTTGTCCTCAATGTTTGCACAGGGCTTTGATGCCAGACATGAATGATTCAGAAATTAGAAGAGTATGTAAGCAAAGGGCAATGAATGTTCTACTGTGTCCTAATTTTTGACAAGGCCATGATGCATTCATCTTGGAATAGTCAAACAGAGCACCAAGCTTCACAACAAATTGGGTCATAGACAATTCAGAACAGTATGGTCATATGGAGAAAAGTAGTTCAATACCAGATTTTCTTTTAACTATAACTGTGTGGAAAATAGGTTCATAAAACTATCACAGGATGCGAAGGGGTCTGTTGAAGTGATTTGAAAGCAAGAGATGGATCCCTGGCAATGAGGAAACAGTAAATGTTCCTACTTGGAAAGCACTGAAGGCAAACACTGAGGAATAGGAGAAATAATAAAACTGCAGAAGGGCGTTAAGGAGAAAGTCATCTGTTTTTCATTAAGCTGTTCTACTGTCAGTTACAAAATCTGTTTAGTACTGGCTTAAAGATTGAAGAGAAATATGTAAATAAGTATAGAACTTTAAAGAATAATTCTATATGAGTTAAGCGATTATGCATTGTGGTATTTGAAAAAGGATTAAAAACCTTGTTTTTCTTCCAGTAAGAGAATTTGATGGTCAATGTGAGGAAGGATGTGCATATAATGCCTCTCAACTGGGCACAGATTCCCAAGAAAGAAAAACTCAGTTACAGCAAAAAGGAAATGTAAAGGACAAATATAATGGAAACTTCCAAATAAGTAACATAGGAATTGGTGTTTGAAGATGAGAAGGACTTTATTTGGATTCTGTAATAGAGGCCCCATGCATTTCTACCACAGGATTTGCTTTTATAAGTTTAGGGAAGTCTATGTAGAAGAATGCCAGTGAGAAATACTAATTCACAAGGAACTGGTTACTACATGGGACTGTTAAAGTCATGGCTAATACTTACAGAGCAATTGTTACGTGCTGGCCCTTGCTTAAGCATCAAGCCAAGAACACAGGCAGCCATAGTCACGGCCACTCTTTACATAAAGGCTAAGACCAGATATGGTAAAGAAAAGCTACTCAAGAGACAGGTCTAATAACTTCAAGCTGATTCTACATTATAGTAAATACTTAATCCAGTTTATTTTTGTAAATCCTTCACTTGCCATATGGTATAAAATTATAAAATACCATTTAAATAGTGAAACTTTACCTTCTTTGGTTATGCCTAATAACACTTTAATATTATTGGCAATGAAGAGAGGGAGAGTGGAAAAATAGCACTTAAAGCATTTCAGTTTAAACAAACAGAATTATCACTACTAAGGCAAAGGTCACTATTAATTTTTATTAATTTTAAATTAATTATTAAATTTTAAATTCTATTAAATTTTAAAAATTTAGTCTGATATTTTTTGACAATAGATTCTTCTCCCATAAAATCCAATCTAACCAGTTTCCCCTCCCTCCACTCTTTCTAACTCTCTCATTCTCTTCTTATCCCAATATTCCCTCCCCAATCAGTTAGCTTCATTAGTCCAACTTCAGAATGCTGCAGTCTTTCAGTGTGTGTGTGTGTGTGTGTGTGTGTGTGTGTGTATCAAAATAAAGTAAGGAAAGCATAATGAATAATTACTGTACCAGGATAAGATCAAAATCTAACTTGGAAAACTCCAAATTCTGTAACACCATCTGATGTCAAAGGGCTTACATGCCTCCACCTTCCCTGCATTGCAAGAAGCAAGGCAATCTTTTGCTTGCTGCTTTGCTAGAAGCAAGGCAATCTCTTCTTGGGATGGTTCTGCCCAACACTCTCTGAAGCTTTCCTTCGCAGATCCCTCATCCCTGGAATCTCCAATATCTTGGGGTCAGCAATATAATCCTGGGTTCACTTTCACGGCGTCAAATATTGGCCTCTCTAGGCATCCACACAAAGACCCCGCTGCCACACGACTGGCTTTGGAGGCTTTCCTTACATAAAGCTTCTATAACCACTTACTCAAGTATCCTTAAATTCAGAACTACATCGCCTAAGCTGCCTAGTACTGCAGTCTGCTTGTGTAAAATTTTCCTCAGAGACTGAAACATTCCATCCTGTAAGAAGCTTCTTACCCAGGAATGTGAACACCTAAAATAGCTTCAGGAAGTCCCTGAAACTGACCAGATTCATGAGGTCCCTCCCTGCCATTGTAAACAATAAAAATTTTGTCACTTTCTGACTTGAAAAAAAAAGCTGAGCTGTAAAACTATGCCTATCAGATGAGTTGAGTTGCCAAAAAGACTCAAGACAAGTCAATCTTCCAAGACCGAGACCAGAATAGTCGCCTGCAAGAAGCAGAGACAGTCCAAGCTGGCTAAAGGAGGTTTAGACCAACAAAAGCACATGGAAAGCACACTTCCCAACCCGTTGAGCTGCCTGCAGACTATACAGTGTACTCTATGTTCCCAGGTTTGTGATCTCTCACCTCTGTTGGGAAGGACTTTGGTCATTCAGCTCCTTTTGAGCTATATCTGCACTCTTAAGTAATCCCTTTCCAAACTATTGTAAGTAACCCCATTAAAAACCCATGGGTCACTAAATTGGACTTTCAGCTCCTGGGTTCCCTATCTGCCCTGAATAGTTATATATATTGTGTCTCCCCAGGAAAAGTTATGTCACATAACACTGCTTGGGATGGAACCTGGCCCATCTTTGAATTACATTTTTGTAAGCTTTCCGTTGTTATTATTTTCTAGGAACAGAAAATTCCTCAGGCCTTTCTGTTTCACAAGTTGGAGATAAGCAGCGTAGAGTCTTGCCCTGGGGCATGTCTCCTTTTAGTCCTTTTTTTGCACCTAGCTGCTCATTACCTCTTTCAGCCAAATTGGCCAAATTATCAAATTCCTTTGTGCTTTTTCTCACTTCAAACTGTGCTTTGTACGTCTTTTTGCCCCACTTCAGCTCCTTCATTTTAGGTCTGCATAGGAGTGATTACTAATAACAAATGACAGAGTCAATATTAGCCTTTCTTGAAATCAATATTCTTTGCCAAATAAATTAGTACTTTTCAATTCTTAGGATTTAGGTAGAAAGTGTACACTTTCTTTGCCATAATATCTCTACTCTGGTGTCCAGTGTAGTTGCTGATACTGTTCGCTTCTACACCTATGAGCATGTACCTCCATAACTAACCTTGTCCTTAGCACTATTATACTCCAAACTACTACTAAGATGGCCTCGTAAACCCTGCTTACAGAATTCAATGGCTTCCTATCCAATGTCCTAAAGTCATTCACATTCCATCAGAAAGTGCATGTTCATGTATCACAGCAATATGTGACACTCGACAACAGCTTCTGTCCTAGCTACTTTTCTACTGCTGTGATAAAACACCTCGATCAAAACAACCTGAAAGGACAGCATTTACTTTGGGGATTAGAGTTTCTGAGGTTTAGAAATTATGGCCATTACGATGGGAAACACGGCATCAGGCAGGCATGCATGGCTTTGGAGCAGCTGGATCCCCAAGCAGGAGGCACAAAGAGCTAACTCATGATTAGGTCTTTGAAACCACAAAGGCCACCTCAGTGACTCCCTGTCTCCAGCCAGGCCACATTTCATAGTTCATCCTAAATAGCTCATTAATGGTCTTTAATTTCTTTATTTATTTTTCCTTGACCCTGTGGTAACTCATCAGAGAGGTATTCCGTCACCATGACTTTGTAGACTTTCTGTTGTTGAAATCCAGCTTTAATACATGGTGGCCTGATAGACGCAGGGACTCATTTCATTTGTTATTTTCTTCTTCTTCTTTTTGTATATGTTAAGACTTTTTTGTGACCAGGGATGTGGTCAATTTTGTTTCCATGTGGCGCTGAGAAGAAGGTATATTCTGTTGTGTGTGGGTGAAATGCTGTGTAAACGTCTGTTAGGTCCACTTGAGTCATGTTTCTCATGCCCAGTAAAGCCATATCAGCAAAGTATCTCTTGGAACAGAAGCTACAGACCATTGTGAGCCACCTGTTGTGGGTGCTAGGAACCAAATCCTGGTCTTCTGCAGGAGCAACAAGTGTTCTTAATTATTGAGCCATCTTTCCAGTCCTTTATTGTCTTTGCTTTAATTATAAAACATAAAGAAAGTAGAAAATATACAAACCACATGTATTACTTAATTATAAACTATAAATTATATATAAAATTAAGTAGACAAAATGTAAAATAAATATAATTTGGAATCTAACAAAGAAATAGCACATTGCTTATACCACAAAAGTATATACATCCCTCAGAATTGGTTTAGTTTCTTCTCTTTCTCCACTGCAATCACTATTATAGTTTATATTAATTTGTATGCTTAATACACAATAGATTCCACAAATATGTATCTAAATAATAATTTTTTTGTAGTATGCCTTGGTTTACATCACTTATTCATGTAAGAACAAATGAATAAAAAATAAATCAGAACAGTTTTTTTTATTGTTATACCAGTTTTTATTCTTGTTTCATTTTTAGAAATGAAAAATGAGATAGTACAGCTTGGGCTTAACCTGACTGAGTAGTGTGGTTCCTGATACAATGATAAACTGATTATTCCCCTGTCTCCAAAGGAGAATGGAATAAAAGTTCATACACTTCTGTAATCTGCCTTTCTTTTGACATACGTTTGAAATTAGCTACAGTTGATTTATATGATGTTTACTAAATAATGGGATGTTTCCAGTTAGGCAGCTACAAATAAAGCTTTCTTTAAGTCATTAACCTGATACACTTTTGAAAGGGAGCAAAGTGGGTGTTAATTTATATGCTAGGATTCACAATGTTGTGTCAAAAGTTATTGATATCAAATTTATATCTAACTATTTTGCCAACATTTGTATTCTAATCTATAATCTCATCAGCTGTGCCTGCCAATTTCTGTTTCTCCACACATTAACATTATTATGAAACACTTAAAGTTTAGTATGTGTAATTTATTCTTAGTTTTAAATTTGCATTCCTATCCTTTGCATGGTAATGGAATTTCTTCTTACGTTCATTAGGTAGAAATCTTCAGTCCCTTTAGTAATAGCATGGATTAATCTATCTTACTTCATTCAAAAATTCTTTGGTCGGTCCATACAGTCTTAGCAGTGGGTTAAAAGAAGTTTAAACTTTAACACAATGAATATTATCTGCCATTTCTTCTGTGTTATTTAAATGAATTAATTTTACTTTGATTGGTCCAAGAAATATTTACAAATCTATTCATAAGTTATGAAAACATTTTCTTTTCATGTTTTAGTAAGACTGTAAAGTTTGGCGTTCCGTATTTTGCTCTACAAACCATATGTAGGTGATTTGCTTTCTTCTCTATTAAGAATGTGTTCTAGATTTTAACTCTCCATAAGTACTTCTAAGATTTTCCAGAACAGTTTCTGAATACAGGCCTCTTTCTTTTCTGGCAGGTAACATCCCCTGGCGTGTATGAAAGCCTCATCCAGCAGCCCAGGCATTTCAGTTTTAGCAGGGTTATACCTGCATCCCGTAGTGTTGGAGTGTAAAGCTTTATTGCTATATATTTAAAGTGTTTAGAAATAGTTATTTTAAAATATTTGCAATGTATGATGTGTTTCTTAATTTCAATATTATGAATATTTTTCTACCTTTCACAATTGCACAGATCAATTATACTATTATAAAATAACTCATTCTGAATTAGTCCTTGAGGAATTAATAGTAAAGCAAGATGGCTGCACGCTACTGGTAGCTTGTTATTTAATACTTAATGGTATGGTGCTCTTCACTTAGAAGAGGCTTTTACCTTAAAGTATAAATAAACGAATGAACTATGCCATTGTTCTGTTGGGTGCTGTTGGCACGTTCTACCACACGTTCTACATTTTACCACCGACTTTCTTAATGTGTGATGTGTCCTTCGTACTGTTTCATAGCTGCAGCTTTTAATATAATTTAGTGTCCTTTTAACTGAGCTATTTTATCTTCTGTATTCTATTGTATCATTTTCCATACTTTGTATTCATTGTGCACATTGTTTTATTGTTTATCCTAGTTTCCATTGTTATATCTTTTCATGAAGAGTTTTTTCATTCTGGTTTTAAGCCCAGTGGTTTGAAGTTTCTGATTCAAATATATGCCAGACTTGTTCATGCTCAGAATTTGATAGCAGATGAGATTGTGTGTTTCAAGATGATATTGCTTTGATAGCTCAGAATTCTATACTCAAATTTCATTCTTGTTCTACATATAATAAATAATCCAACTTATGAATCTGAATAAAAATATTCCTAAACCAATATCTTTGAAATACTTAAACACAATTTAAGCATATCCAATTTTTTTACATTGTTCTGTATTTGACTGGTTGCTTTTCTAAAACCTTTATTAAACAAATCTGATATTTTACAACTACATATAGTTAAAAATTATTACACTTTTATCTGTACCTTCTATTACCCCATCCTTTATCATGTCAGATTCTCCTGCCATAAGCAAATATTTTGAAAATATTGTTGATAACACAAGAAATTGTTGCAGAATTTTTTTTCGCATTTTATCAAAATTTGTCAATTTCATCATTATTTAAGGAGGATATGTTCTTTCAAACATTAAACTATTATTCACTGGGTCTTCTGTTATGTAAGACCATACTGTGTGTTTAGTTGTATTTCTTCAATGCAGATAATTTCCTAAATATTCTTTCTTTTATATATTAATTAGTTTAATCACAATATTATTTTTAAACATTATACATGTTATCCTTTTATTTAAAATAAATCAGATGCAGTTGACCTTTATTAAATCTATTTTATTGTACCTTAATTTCTTTCTTATATTTTATTTTTCTTTGTGCATCTATAATAATTTTCAGACATATTGTTCTGATTTGTGTTCCAGTTTATAACTCTATTTTTAGGTCTGTCTGATTATTTCTATTTATCCTACTAGGATTTAAATTTTTACGGATACACTCAGGGTTTTTTTTTTTACCTTTACTTATTTTTGTAAAAATATTTTATTGAATCTTTGTGGATTTCATATCATGTATCCTAATCCCATTCATCCCCTCCTCCCTTAATATTTACTCTCTGACCTTGCAACTCCAGTCCACTAAATAACATAAATTTTAAAGAAAAAATAAAAATTAAGCAAAAAGGAAATCAAACAAATGAACAACAACAACACAACAAAAGCCTTGGTGTGGAAGCTGTCATGTGACACAGTGAGTCACTGGTAAACCCTTTAGCCTGTAAGTCTTGCTTGTAAGTGTTAATGGCAATAAGTCATTGATCTGGATCAAACTGCTTCTGGCTTTGTTATACCCTTGATACTGGGCCCTCACTGGTACTTCTCTTGAATATCCTGTTGCCCTGGGAAACAGAGATCCTGCAGCTTTGGACCTGCAAGGCTGGCTCCTTCCGATGCTCCAGCAGCACAGAAGTTGTGGTGGGCCATCTCATAGCACTTGTTCTGGGTCTGAGTGCTAACTGGGTTGGTCAGTTGCCAGATTTCCCTCATTATCAATCACCACTGGTAACACAGTAGAGCTAACCCTGCTGACTGAGGCACAGGTGAGCCAGCCGCTGAAGGCATGAGGGCAGGAGAGTTGTCCTTGCTCCCTCTCCTTTGCCATGTGGTGGCATGGGTTAGGGAAAGTCTCCCCCTTGCTTCTTGCCCCGTGCAGCAGGCAGGAGACCTAGCCATTGATGCACAAGGGCTGGAACGTTAGCCCGGCACCGCACCCACTGAGGCACTCGGGAGAGTAGATCCTGCAGTTTGCCTGGGAATAACAATAGTTCTGGCACTACTGGTGTGGATGCCACAGAGCAGAACCTGAGGGTGTAAGAGAACTGGCCCCACTCCTTGGTGTCTGCTGCAGAGGATGAGCTGTCCAGGTCAGGTCTAAGAAACCCTTAATGTGTTTTTCATCTTTTAAGTACATTTGTCTTTTTAACTTGCATTGCTACTTGTAATTTTTTGGGTTTTCCTATATTTTACTTTTTAATTTAATTTCATGTGACTATAGATAGACTTAGCTGCACAGGTGCATCAAACAGTAATAGGAGAATTAATTCAGTCAGATTGAAAGTGATTCTAAGGATGTCTAGGCAGTCAAAACAGGGTGAGATCATTAAGAACAGATGTAGTCATCACTATTTGTTAGAGAGGTAATAAAACTCATTACTCAAGAAGACGTTAGTCTGATTAGTTTAGATGAGTCAATTATATATTGCAGTGAAATTGAAATTGGTAAAATTGAGAAAAATTTACTTTTAGAAAAAATAGTGTTTATTGATAATGACATAAGTGTTGACATTAGCAGTAGGTGGCAGATTATGGCAAATAATATGACTACAGAAATAGTAAGTAAAGTATAACAGAAATAAGTATGGAAGTCACATAAGAATTATTGCAATTCTACAGGACTAACTTTGACTCCTATTTCCAAAAACATTGAATCTGTCCCCTCTGAGGATGTTAAAATGTTCATCTTGTTTTTATGGTTCTACTCTTTTTTGTCTTTTTTATTGGGAGAGAAACTCTTAAACTTCCTTTGTTATGACAAAATGTTTGGATAGTTGTTCTTTCAATAACATGTGTCAGAAGTGTCCCACCTTTACTTTTGATACATTATTAAAAAGAATGGTAATAAAATAAGGATACTTTAATAACTGATAAAATTAGTTCATATTTTATAACAGTTCAATGTTAAATGTAAAAAATATTAATAAAACAATAGGCTTCAATTTAATTTTCCTTCAAAAACTTTCTGCATGTTGTTTAATTTTGATACTTTTTCTTATTATTTGGTTCATATTTAAAGTAAAGCTATAAAAGCGAAACTAGACTCATTTCCTCTCTTGTAGGATTCATCATTCAGTGTCATGAAGCATTGACTAATATGCCCTGTTCTGTACATTAGAAAGTGTAAACAGATTTTTTTTTATTAATACAGTATCTCACTTTGTAGCTCTGGCTATCCTAGAATTTGATAGGTGTATCAGGCTAGCCTGAAACTCACAGCAATCCACCTGCTTTTGCCTCCTAAGGATTAAATGTATGTACTCCTATTACTATCTCATACTTACCTTGCCTTTCTTACCTGGTTTTAGAGATACACAGATATTTAATACTTTGGTTTGTGTGTTCTCCTTAGCAGAGTTTCTGCTACAGCTCTGTCTCCTCTGATGCTTACTAAATAACACAGGTAGCTCTTGAATGTGCAAGTCTGTGCCTTGCACCCCAGCATTGGGACTGGAGGCATGCCTGATATATCACTTTTATATCAGGATTCCCTGCCCCTCCTCTCATCTATCTTAAATTTCTTTATTCTCATTTCAGTAGTCTTTTATTTGAAATTTTTGTGGGTGTTTTATAATTTAATACATTTATTTAAAATTTAATTAACTATACAGTTTTAGATTTTATGTAAAATACTCTTTTCTCCTTAAGACAGTTTAGTTATTTGATAATGATTTTCCACAAAATTAAACTTGGGTATTGAGAACTTTCCTAAGACATAAATAAGCATCCCATGAACACATGCAGAAAGACTTACTTCCTATATGATTAAAAATTGGAGAATTTACTACCACATCCAAGATCTATAGAGATAAATTAAAACAAATCCCTTAAGCTTTCTAAGTAGCCCTATTTTTATCTACAAACTAGACCTCATATACTTTGTTGCTTCTCCCACAGTAATACACAAAGTGAGGCCAGTATATGTTTTAAAACAGTGCAAATTGAAACTTACGACAGTAGACTGTGCCTGAATTGCTGCAGGATCCCACAAATATCTCCAGTCAGCCTTGTGGAAAAGAGTTCTGTAGTGATGCTGAGAATGCCTCCTACAAGACCACAGTTCTCATGAGTAAATGGAGTTATAATTTACCACATACAGTGTAATAACTAATGGGATAGGCAGTCTGGGTCTTGATGGTGCATGGTTGTAATCACAGTCCTTGGGAGTTTGAGGCAAGGAGACCACCAGTCTGGATGCATAGTAAATTCAGGCCAGTCCTGGCGGAAGTGTGAGAGCCCCATCTCAAAAAAATAAAAAAAGAAAAATAATCAAAAAGCAAAATAAATATCAAAGACATTAAAGATTCAGTAATTGTTAGTGCACGGCTAATTAATAGAATTGTTATAGATTCCAAAAAGTTTTCGGATTTCAATGATAACTGTACTTTGAATGTTTCTCATTATTATCAACCTCCTAAAGGAGAAGACACTGAGGCATTCTTCTTGATTAGGCAGATAAATGTAATGGCAGCATGGGCAGAGCCGTTCCTATGGTTACAAATGAGATATTTGTAAATGTTTATGTAAAACATATCTCATTTTCAATATTCCTTTTCCCTTTCTGTATCTTTCTTTTCCATGTTTCATTTAGATACACATCTGATATTTGAGGTTGAAATTATTCCATCTCCCCAAGGAAGAAGTTGATAGATCCAGTATGCTGCTTCCTTCTTAGCCAACATTCTGATTTTTCTTTGTAAGCATTTTTGCTAGGAGCTTAGGACAGATGACATAGAGAGGCTGCTTCATATCATTTTAATGATTATCTTCAAAATGGAAAAGCATGCATTTGTTTGAGAGTGGCTTAAAATGATATGCTTGTACAAACATGGAAAGAGTGATTTCATGACAAAAGGTTATTATAAATCTCTGGAAAGAGTGATTTCATGACAATAGATTATTATAAATCTCATTGGCATTAGTCCCATTTCATTAGAAAGCTATCCTGCTAAAATATAGAAAGTATTATGTAAACTGCAAGAAAATAGAAAGCGTTATCCAGTTTTTATTTCCTCAGTTTCCATATCCCCTAGCCTATTGGAAATACATACATTGTGGAATATTACTTTAACTACGTAAAGATGTGCTACATGTGTTTATGTTGCAGAGTATTATTTTAACTCTTTAAAGGTGTGTTATATTTGTATAATTAGTCAATGATGTGCTGCTGTTTTACCTTGCCTGCCTAAAGCAACCGATTGGTCTAATAAAATGCTGAAATCCCAATAACTAGGCAGTAGGGGAATAGGTGGGGCTGTTGTGCAGAGAGGATAAACAGGAGAAGAATCAAAGGAAGAGGAGAGAGAGAGAGAATGAGGAAGAAAGTGATGACGACACCTGGGGCCAGCCATCCAGACACAGACTAGGACATACAGAATGAAAGGTAAAAAGATACAAAGCAAAACATAAATGAGAGAAACTGGTTAATTTCAGTAATAAGAAGTTGTGGGACAAGCACAAGCTAAGGCCAAGCATTCATAACTAATAATAAATATCTGTGTCTTTATTTGGGGACTGACTGGTAGCCCAAAAGAAATCCTGTTGAACACGTATTTGAAGAAACCAATAAAAATCAGATCTTTAGCTTGAATGGTACATTATGGTTTAAAAAAAAAAAAACTCTTCTTTTGGTTCTCTTCGATCATTTAAGCCCAATGGTAAAGTAGTGAAGAAGTTGAAAGGTGAGGTAACAGAGCTGAGGAATGATCCATATATCTTCCAGCTGGCTATATTATGTTAAGCCACTGGTCAAAAATAGCTTCTTCATTAATGAATGAAAACAACACATATACAGAAGGACTGCCCATATAATTTCCTCTTTTCTGTTTAAATAAAAAGGAAGTTATTAACTTTAACATAGAAAAAATACATATAACAAAATAGGTATCAAGAAAATTACAGTTACAACATTTATATATAATTTTTTATCATAACTAAGAAAAACTATAATTATAACTATCTATTCTTCAACCACATCAAAGAGTCCAGAAGGATATAATATTACCTAAGTATACAGGAAGTGTATTGTCAGCAACTTCCAAAACACTAGAATTAACAGAGACATTTTGCTGCACAGTCCCCAAAGTTCTGTAACATTGTGGGCACACATCCTCAGCTTACTGGCCCATAGTATCTGGCAGACTTTTCCATGAAGTAGGAAATTTCAAAGACAGTTCCACCTATATAGCAGTTTGTCAATAACTTTCTTCTGCTTCCTACAGAATGCCAGCTCAGTAGGTAGAGCATGGAACTCTTAATCCCAGCATCATGGGTTTGTGCCCTACAATGGGCACCAGATGAATACAGATGCTAAAAAGAAATTCCACACTAGCTCAGAATTGTGTGGGTTATTTTTTAGAGGTAGACTCACAGATCACTGTCCTCTGCACAAATGGGAAAGAGGACCAAATCCAGCAGCCAGAAGAGAGCAAGTGCATGCTTTACATTGGTATTTATAGTATAAAAGATCATGCCCAAATGGGCTGGTATCTTAAAGGCTACTGGCTGAAGGAGTTCCTAAAGAATTTAAGCACATTAGCATGGTTATGTGCTAGGAGTAAGTATTCTTTCTTCTGTTTTATAACACAAAATAGGCTGTAAGTAATGAAGATTATCTGCTCATTTTGCAGTTAGGTTATTTGTTTATGATTCATGTTTTGCTATGCTGGTAATACTATTTAGGAATCATGTTATCCTAGTCACTGTCTATTGCTTGAAAAGATACAATGAACAGGAATAGTCTTATAAGAAAGCATTTAATTGAGGTTTATTTATAGTTTTAGGTATATAGGCCCTTATCATCGTGGCCAGGAGTGTGGTAACATGCATATCAATGGAATGGTAGCTGAGAGCTCCATCTGATCCACAGGTTAAGGGAGGAAGAGGAAGAGAGAGGAGATAAAGAGAGAGACAGAGACAGAGAGATGCTCCTCCTGGTGTGGGTTTTTAAAACCTCAAAGCCCAACTCCAAAGAACACTTCTGCCTTCTGCTACAAAAGTCACTAATCCTTCTAAACCTATCAAAGAGTTCAACTCTCTGGTGACTAAGCATTCAAATATGTGAGCTTATGGGGTCATTCTTATTCAAACTACCACACATATAAACTAAAAATAAAATGATTTTACCTATTTCTAATTTTAGTGAGAATGTTAGGAAATTATTATTGACATTGAAAATATGTATAGCTGGGGAGATGGCTCAGCAGTTACTGCTTTTGCCCAGGACCAGGTTCAGTCCCAGAACCTACATGGAGGCTCACAAACTTCTGAGCTTCTGATTCTAGGGAATCTAATGCCTTCTTCTAGGTCTTTGGGGACTGCACAAACACAGTGCACAGAAACACATACAGACAAACCTTCCTACACATAATATTATATTTGCAGTCATCCTATCAGTGCTGTTTCTTTAGAGAACTCTGACTCATATAGATATAAATTCATTTAAAAGCCTCACATATCATTTCAGTGCCTTCTGATAATATTATGCCTTTAAAGGAAGAAATCATAGACACTAAGTGTTGTGTCACAGTGCCTTCCAAACTAAAAGATTCAGTTTGGAAGGTGAGAATCTCATGATATTGAAGTAATAAGATAGCATGACAAATTGTGTATATTTAAATTTTTCGGGTCACAAAGCACCTTCTCTGTTATACAAGCAGTAAGTTGCTGAGGAGAGGAGACTGAACTGTCTTCAGGTGGTGGGATCAGCACCAGGGGATTCAGATTAGAGAATCATCACCCATGGTGAGGTGGGCTCTTAACCATAAATCAATTTTGAGTAGTCTATGACCCTATAAAAAATCCCTCACTTATATGCCTGTAAGAAACTTAAAAGTTGATTTGCCTATGAAGTTGAACTTTAATGCAATCAATAATTAGCCTCTCATTGATGCCTTATTTAGGTATTTTTTCATGCTTCAGGAAAAATTAAGACAATAGCCAGAAAGAAAACAAATGTACAAAATGGTAGAGATAGATGTGGGTGGAACCTGTATGTGAGACTTCCTGGCATCCTCCAGAGTCAAGACTGAGAGCAAAAGAGCAAAATGTGTTATTTCTGATATTTATGAATGCAAAGGAAAAACATGAATGAAAGAAAACCCTAGAAAAAGGAAATTAGCATTTAGGACCTAGAAGCATGAAGTTGACGCTCTTAAAAGATCAAAGTAAGTGAGGAAATTGATGAAGTATTTCAAGAGATCTAGTGTCTATGTCACCACCTTTTTAGAGAAATGGAGCAGATGATCTGATCGTGAACATTTGGTTACTTTGGGCAGGATCAGGGTTCTTCCCTTACCCCAATGGATTTGACACCTTTTCTGTACTTGGTTACATTTTTCTTGTTATTGTATACTCCTATAGTTGTTTGAATGAGAATGGACACCTTATGCATATATATTTGAATATTTTGTTCATAATTGGTGCAACTGTTTGGGAAGGATTAGGAGGAGTGACCCTGTTGGAGGTGGTATTTCACTGAGAGCAGGTATTGGGTTTCAAAACACTCACGTGAGTCTCAGTGTTCTGTTTCTGTCTCATGGGTGTGGATCAAGTTGTGATCTCTCAGGTGTTTTTTTGTTTCACTGTCATGAGCTCTAACCCTCTGAAACTGTAAGGTAAATTAAATGCTTTCTCTATAAGTTACCTTGCTATGTTGTTTTATCACAGCATTAGAAAAGGTGCTGTGGCAGAATTTGTTATCAAGACTGAGTATTTTTTTTTATTTGCTTTTTTTTTTTCAGAATGTCAAAGAGTCTGGTGAACTAGTAAAGTGGTTTAAATCCAGAAATGCGGCCAACTAGCGTATTCTAGTAAGAACTTGAAAGACAATAGTGCTGAGAGAAATTTGAACTAAGGGGCCTGATTCAGATGGTTTCAAAAAGAAAAATATTGGCCACTAGGCTAGAGATTGTTCTTGTAATATTTTGGCAAAGGATGTTGCTGCTTTTGGATATTGTCCTGAGAACCTTCCTAAGGATAAATTGAAAGCAAATGGTCTGATCTCCTTGGTGGAGGAGATTTCAATACAGCCTAATATTGATACACAGTATAAAGTCAAAGAACACCAAGAGGTTAAAGCTGGAGTACACACTAGATTTGTGACGAAAGACATAAAAAGTAAAGATAAGCTTGATCTGAAATAGAAAAAAAGGAAGAGTATCCTCAGAGAAAGAACGTGCCAAGGACCCCATGCCTTAGACCTTCAGGAGTGGAAAATCCTTCCCATGGTGAGCCTCAGAGGATGGCAATGCTTGCCTTAGTTACAAGTGAGAGTGTTGAGAATATGTGCAAAAAATATTCATCATAGTTTTCTCTCCCTCGAGACTTTGAAAGATGGCTCTCCACAGAGACTGCTCCTTCTGAGTAGTTAAACCTGCTTTTTTTGTTCAGCCATATACACTAACTTTACATCCTATTCAGCAGTACACAATAAACAAATGAGCTACAAGAGAGTTGTAGCTTTTCCATCAACACACAGACTCAGCTCTTCTGTCTATGTGTATATATCTGTCATTTTTTATTCTCCTGTTGCCCCTATCCAGGGTTTATCTAAGCCATACAAATGCAGCATTGAGGCCTGGTATTTAAACATTTTTAAAGTATAAGATTTAAATATGTGATCATACCAGCAAATCAGTTTTCAATATAGTTTTTTTTCCTTTATGATATCAGCTTTCAAAAATAATAATTTCATTCTGTTTAAAATAATGGAAAAATAGTGGTTATCTCAATCCTTTATTTAAGTGTAAATTTGACTAGTGCCAGCAGGTCCAATTTTCTTGTAACCTAAAAAAGTTATGACTCAATTATAACATTATTTTTATTGTTACAAAGCTTCATTATTGCCATCTACAGCTACAGATGAAGCAATTATTCACGTATCTTATTTCAGAGTTCATTATTAAAGGCATACAAGTACCTGGTGCTTCTGCTTCCTGGATTATTCACATTGCACTGAACCAGAAAGTCTTGCCAAAGCCCTTAATTCTTAAGAAATCTCACAAGGGATTAAGAACTGGATGAAACCAATACACTCTAACTGTTTCTATACATAAAACCATATTTTTGCCAGATTTTGGACATTTAATTATCACTCTAGAAAGAATACAAAACTTTCTACGTAATACACTTGGCATATGACATTCATAAGTAACAGGAAATGGCATGTCTTTGTGTAAAAGCATATGTGTCAGCACAATTATTATAAATCTATTATATAGCTTTACCAATAAAGTTTGAGGAAAGAGGTGTATATTTCAATGATTTTGATAAAAGTTAACCTTAAGAAATCTTTAAAACTTTCCTGCTTTAGTAAAAGAAGGGCTTTGCAGCTTGCAATGCTTTATGTAAGGCAAAATAAACAAAGAAAGTGAGCCAATTGGAACATAAAGAATGCAACTTTTAGTAAATCGATAAAATTTTAGGGGCATTTTTCTAATGAAAGGGAGGGTAAAGGACAAACTTGGTTGGTGACAGACCAGCTCAATGTTGTTCATAGTTAGCATAATCAGAGCCTTCAAAATCCAGATTTCTGTATCTTTCAATCATATCTATCATTTTTAAAATTAACTATTTTTTCAATTGTAATTAGTATTTTTCATTGAGATCTCATTTTTTAAGTACCTCCGTTTTGTCTTCACAACCTTCTCCAGTTATCTCTAGAAATCCGTGTTTTCAGGTTTTTTCCTCTCAAGTTTGGTTAAATAAATTTTATCATAGATCTTTTCCAAGAATTCTTAAATATGTGATATATAATCAGTTTCCTGATCTCAATTTCCTGGACTTACATTTTAGCCTCCACAAAAGCTCTCATCTATCACCCCAAGTGTCTACCCTCTACTTTAAACACAGTCTGAACTTCCTGCCACTTTCTTCTAGGCCCTTAATAACTGTCCTCTTTAATTTCTGACATCTGAATATCAGATAATATGGGATCTGACCTACCACCATCACTCATGGAGAACAGAGGAGCCCTTGTTACCGTAGCAGAAAGAGGGAAATTTCAAGCATTTCATGAATAATATAATATGTCTTAAAATACCCATATTTCATTATGAATGTACCATCATTAGTAGATCCAGCTATAAAAACACAGGAAATAGACAAACACTTTGAAAAAAGAATTGGATACTCCCCTTCACATTTACGATATTAAGAAAATTTTTAGATCCTCTTCACTATTTAAGATACTGTTGCCAATAACACTTTAAAGGTTTTGTTTCCTATGTGTCTTCAAATTTTCTGTCTTTAAAGTTGTACTGCATAACAATAACTGAGAATATAGTTACTGTTGACCTGCCCCATAACCAACAAGACTAAGTCAGAGCTGATAAAAAGATATAATAAAGACCACCATGGGCTACCAGGAAATTCTAGGCACTTGAGCTCAAGAGGAGTGCAAACCAAGCACTTCTCCTTTTTATTATTAAAGCAAGCAAGACATGAGGTGGCATTCACAGTTAGCTTAAGAAATGCAAGCCCAGGGAAATAACACATCTGGTGTTACATCTTATCATCTTTGGTTTTGTGAAGAGAGTCGATGATATTCTTATCGGGCTGTTTTCTTTCTACAGAGAAGGCATGGACATGCCAGGGCATTCCCTTCATGTCCTTACTCTCAAGTGCATTCCCTTCTCATGGTTTATGAAATTCTTTCTAAAGAACTACCCTGTGGGAAGAACGTTTCGTACGCTGCTCTATCCATAGTTCACAGTAAGTTCACAAAATTCTTATACAGGATCCCAGATTACAGCAAACTATTTAGTTTTCACTCTCTACTAGTTGTTGAAGCAATTCACCACCTAAAGTTCACCACTATTCCCATTAACGTCTTTAGAATCTGAACAATGTATTCTCATAGTTCTCTTGGATATGTTCAAGTGAGCAAACTTCTACAAACTATTCTATATTAATGGACATTTGCACTCACCTTTTTCTTTGGAATAAAGCTTTGGTGAACTTTACATTGCCTCACATTTCCTTTGAAGGCAAACTCTGATTACAGACTTAGGCTGGCCTTAAATTTATGGACCTTCTTCCTTAGTTTATTGAATTCTATAGTAGAACCCAAGAATTCAATATTCTTTTCCCATATGCATTTCCACTTTATTTTTTAACGTAGAAAAAAGTTAGTGTGCTGGAGGCATCCACAGGGATTAGAAGGAGAAATGATGAGGATATGATTACATTCCATTGTATATGTGAAATAAATACCACTTTAATTGTGGAATATATTTCATAGATCAGTTTCATTTTCATATTTGAGTTATTCTTTCATAATGCGTTGAATTTCTTTATGAAATCTAAACACCTACTGTGTTGAGTCTTCTTTCCTTATCTTAACAAGTATCAGTGTTCCTTGAATTATATTCTCTCTCTTTTCTCTTTCTCTCTCTCTCTCTCTCTCTCTCTCTCTCTCTCTCTGTCTCTCTTTCTCTCTCTCTCTCTCTCTCCCCTCTCTCTCTGTCTCTACATGGCTTTTCCCTGTTTATCTTCCTCCCTATGTGATGTGGGAGTGATTCCTTTTTAATCTGTTGCTTTCATTGGTTAATTAATAAAGAAACTGCCTAGGCACATTTAAAAGGGCAACCCCTTAGGTGGCTGGAGTAAACAAAACAGAATGCTGGGAGAAAGAAGCTGAGTCAGAGAGTTGCCATGAGTCTCCCACTCTAGACAGATGCAGGTTAGGATCTTCCCTGGTAAGCCACCTTGTGGGCTACACAGATTATTAGAAATGGGTTAGATCAATATGTAAGAGCTAGCCAATAAGAGGCTGGAACTAATGGACCAGGCAATGTTTAAAAGAATACAGTTTCCGTGTAATTATTTCTGGTAAAGCTAGCTGGTGGTGGGACACAGCCCGCTGCCGCTCATACTACAGCACCCAATAATTGATTTGATAGGAACTTATGATTATGTTCTGACCTGTTCAATAGAGAGTCCTGAGTGGAGATAAACTAAGAGGCATTTTTGCCCCACAGTGAGGAAATGAGGATTCAGTCTAATAACTCTTGAGGGCATGGATGCTGAACACTGAACATACACAGGACCACAGCAGATTCTTTCTACTAAAGCTTTGAGATAAGACCGAAGACCCAATCAACACTGACAGTTTGTAAGAAATATTGTGAGAAATCCTGAAAGAAAATACCCAGAAATGCTGGGTACATTTTCTTCATCAAGAGAAGCTGTAACTGCTGCTGTGTTGCTTTTGTAAAACACATTGAGTCGGGAAATTAGTGAGAGCACGAGAAGGTCTTTGAAGGTAGGGGGAATAGAAATGGGAATAATGGAACAGGAAGGGTTAAATTTGTGTAGGAAATGGAAAGGAAGGAATATGGTGAGAGATAACTAACCTACTATAGAACCCTCCTAAATTATATACATGTATGTCAAACACATTCATATAAAAAGATTTTCAATGGAGCAAAGGAGGGACAAAATCTTGTAGACAACCTATATTTCTAAGGCAAATAAAAACTTCAGTACTGGGAATGTACCTCTTTGTAAGTCATTGAATGACCCCTCAAAATATAGGCTATTATTGCAAATGCTCCTGTTGACCCTGTAAAACATGATGATAAAGTCCTATTACTGTATATACCACACATTGAAGTCAAAGAATATGAAGAAATCAAGCCGGAATGTACAACAAACCTTGGTCCCTACTGTATTCCTGTTGCAGTGCTGGGAAATGAGATGCACACCAATAGAAGAGAAAAGTGGTCATTCATCTCACCTAACTGTGAGCCCTGAAAGCTACCATTATCTCTGGCCTGACGTGATATATACACTGTTGCAATAGTGAACCCTTGTTGTAGGAATAATGAAACACTTTATTAGTGGACTGAAGACAACTCCATGAGAAGGAACCTTTCCTTATACTGTTAACAGGGCAAAACACCTGTGGTTTGGTAGGTCATGGGCCCTAGAAGAGAACCCAATAGTATTCTGCTAAGTGAACATAGCATTAAAACATCAGCTGACAACTCACTGGTATTCACAGGACCCAGTGCATCACTCTTCCCTATTCATAGATGCTTCTTACAGTAGATAGCAGTTAACATAGTGATGCTCAACTCGTCAACAACCAGAGAATAAGAGACTGTAGAGAGCTCAGCCCTAAATGGGATTTGCATATCACATCCTTCTTTCCGAGACTCAGAAAACTTATTTTGAATAAGGGTGAAAAGATCGTAAGAACCAGACATATAGGATGGCTTTAAGGAACAAAGTTGTTCAGACAAAATAAGATGATTACATATAAACTCATAATGATTGTGAAAGCATGCGTAAGACATATGCAAGCTCAATGCTGACAAAAATCCTAGAATGTAAGGCCAGGGGCAGGGTGAAGATGGGCACAATAATCCTACCACTAACTGAGGAGTTTCATGAGCTACTGGGAGAGGAAGAATCGGTTCTCTTTAATAACTTGCTGCTAGTAGGTCAACCATACCTCAAGGCAGGTCCCTCTTCTGAGAATAGTTAAGCAACATGAACTGAACTCGATATGGAGAAAAGAACTAAACTACATTTTAGTTTTTGAACATAAGTAAATCGTGATATTTAAGTTTGGCAGGCAGAGTCTAGATTTTTCCATTCAATCATTCTTGACTCTATTTCTTTGCATTTGTAGCTAGTGAATCCATCTTCTGTCCTAGTAAACTAACTTTAGAAAAGTCCTTTCCCCCTATAAGCATGAAACAGTGTGAGCATGTTTCTTCTTATAAATCTCTAAACACATGGATTTGGTTAAGTCTCCGGGTGGAACAGCAATGGAAACACTAATATAAAGCTTGCCCATTTCCTCTGCGAACTATCTACTGCAAGAATGATATCAGCCATTCTTTGAAACAGACCATGTGGTGCATAAAAACATTGTGGTATCTTAAAACAGGATTTCTTTAGTCATTTATATGATAATTTTGAAAGACATATATCTTGAGGAGCCAAATCGCAATTGTATGTCTTCAGAGATGACCACCATTGAGGGGGAGGCACCACTAACACAGTTTAACCAAAATGATGCAGCCCCGGAGGCAGAGTCCCACAGTTTTTGCCATAATTTACACTCAGTCTTGACAAACTGCTTAAAAATTTCAAAGAAGATAAAACAAAATGACTGCCAAAAGGAATCGTCTGTGTGTTCTGTACCAGTGGTGTGGTAAGTGGTTTATAGAACTGAATATCTTCAGAAAACAAAGAATCTTTTCATACCCCCTAGGAAGTTTAGACAGTCAAATGTTTTATTATTGTCTCACATTATATTAAGAAAAAATTCCTGGAATTGGAGATGTGTGGGATACATAAATTTCCATGTTCTATAAAATAATCTTCTAAGTTCCTAAAATATAGTTCTGAGTAAAAGAAAATATTGTCTTCAGAATGTCATTAATATTAAATTCTTATTTTCAATGCCTTCTAAATGTCTTTCCTATTTCATCGGCTATGCTTTAAACGTACACTCTCCCATTTACATAGTACTTACAACACAACATAGAAATTTGTAGACAGTACACTTCTGGATCAGAGCAAATATCTTCTCTATTTTGATAAAGAGAGAGAGAACTAGGGTGTAGAGAATTAAAATGCCTAATGTTTAACATACTGTCTTAAAAAAATGAAACCCAAATGCCATCATTTTGCATGTCATAATGCCATCTCACACATGGCAGAACTGACTTGCCTCACACTGTTAATCTGCACAGCTACTCTCTTGGTTGATGAAGGGATGGTAAGGCATTTGACTTGATGGAACATGTCTTATACTACATCTGTGAACATCCGCTTGCATATTCAGCCTCATACTGTCAGTATGACTCTAGACACATAATTTAATAACTAAGAGTTTTCTCTACTTCATTTCCCTTCATTGCATATGGTGACATATGTACTTTTAATATTACTTAAACTCTGCAAATCTTTGATCAAGAAAGAGGAGCTAAATAAAAATACAGAATGCTTGGCATTAAAAGTTTTCTTTCTCTTTATGTCTCAATGACATAGATGTAAGTACAAGAATATATTTGAATGCATATAAAGTTGGAATGACAGAAATGTATTTCCCCTCTTTTGTGACAAACTGTTTACTGCTAAGTTTTAGTGAGTCTAGACATGGTTATGTGCTCTTCCAGGAGCTTATCTGTGCCCAGTCTATAGTGTTTACTATGTACTTTAAAGCAACCAAGAAACACCATTAGTAATGTAAGATTTTATGAAAACAAATCCCTGATTTGCTAAATTATGAAGACAAAGCATGTTTGTAAAACTGATCATCTGATACTTGTGCTTCAGTGTCTTGAAAAAAAATTGTTTTAAAAGCACAAAAGAATTTATGATAGGATTTGAAAGGTAACATATCTGTTTTGTCATTCAAGATTCATTTAGGTTACAATTTTCTTTTAGAAGACATCAAACAGGGGGCTGGTGGTGGCCAAGTTCCATGAGAGAAACATCAACATGTGTAGCATAAGTATTCCAGCAGTTTCCAGAGAATCAATACACAACACTAGGGTAACAGAGGAGCAACATAGAGAAATGATGCCAAATAAATATGTACTTTCCAGAAATGTCTTACTGATTGGTAGGTACATACAAGGCCAAATAATTAGAAAAGCACTACTTTCTTGCATCCAGGAAACACCTCCATAACAACAGGAAAATAAAATTGAAGATGGTTTCAAGTCTTTGCTGGAAGGCACAGTCTAAAGTCTAATAATTTCTCTATTTTTGATTCTTAGTCTGACTTTTATCTCTTTCTTCAGTCACGTAAACATGATTGAGATCACTAAATTCTACTCATAATGGATACAATAAACTCTAAAGCTGAACGAATATCTTAATGCTACCTTTATTTAATTCTGTGAGTAATTTTAATATGGATAAAAATAATTTCAACAAATGTAACATTTAAAAGTTATAATAGACACACCGGTTGTAAATGATGAGGCATATATTTGAGACTGGAATGAGCATTCTGTGATTTCTTTTCATACCACCTTTTCATTTGTAAGTTCAGTTCTGTTCAGTAAGTCTTCGCATAACTCACTTATAAAAACAGAAGGGATCTATTGTATGAATGCTATTGTAGCAGATTTATGCTTTCAAATTTCAGGGCAATCACAGTCCATTTTTTAAGCTAATGTATGCTCATATAAAAATTCCAAGCTATGCGAAAGACTGTAAGATGGAAGTAAGAAATCACCGCAGACTTAAGATTAACTTTGTTAATGTGTTTTCGTGGGGACATCTAAAAATATTTTATAGCAATTTTATTTAACATAACATTGCAGAGTCAACATACTGTTTTAAATTTTATATTTTCTCATAGGATAACATATCAACTAATTTTGTATGTAACTAAAAATAAGTCTAATAATGTATATTTTCTTGTACATATCTACAGTATAAAGAATGCTGAATTCACAATTGCTTATACCTACTGGACTGTCCAGGGAAACTAAGAACAAGCTTGCTGAGGTAGTCTAAATGTATCAAAGCAAACTTTAAACTTTGATAGTTAATGGTAAAGTGTCCTTGAAATACGTTTGAATTTTCATGCAGAGTCTATGAGAACATTTCTTCTTTTGACTATGAAGAACATATACAGACATATGTACAAATACATACATATTAATACATATGTAATGAATTTTTAATGACTTAAAGATGATAATTTTTATTTGTAAGTAAAGTTAAAAAAGAAATATATTTTCATATAGTTTTGACACTGATTTCTTTTTTCCATTAATGAAGTACAGAGTTATAATCCATGATAACAAACTACTTGGTCATTTTTGATTTTCATGTTAATAATGTATTTTTAATCTTATCCAGTAGAGAAAATGCTTAAAATTAAATCTCTCATGAATATTGTTTGCAGAAAATATCCTAATCTTTAATACTACAAAATGAAATTTATACAATTGTTTTAATTTCCACATATTTAAAACTTTGTAAACATAGACTATCTTAAAAAATCTTTTAGTCAGTAGCTCCTGAGGCTTGAGACATGCATAACCCCTCAAGTGTCTTTTCCAATTTTTGTTTTGTTTTGTTTTACATCCTGACCAAAGTTTCCCTTCCCTGGCTCCTCCCAGTCTCTCCTCCATCTCCCTCTTTCCCACATCCACTCCTTCTCATCTATTTATACACAGAAAAGGTATCTTCCTGTGGACCCAAGTCAGCCACAGCATAACAAGCTGCAGCGAGACCAGGCACTTCTCTTCAGACTCACGTGTTACTGTAAGACAATCCTGAAGCCATTTTTGAATCCTCTCAGCCTCTGTGCCATAGTGCTTCCCCTCCTCTCCTGGGAAACAAGGACCTAAAAGCTACACTCGCACGTACTCAGTTCCTGAACAATTACCCATATATGTATGCTTTGGTTCGGTCCCCTGGGAAACGGGGTCAAAATGACCTCTTACCTCATCTGATCTGGCAACAGCTCTCCAGTCAATTATTGGTAATAGCCCTTTTAAATAAGCCAATCAGAATAGTCAAAGAACAACCCCCCTTGCTTCTGTGGCCCCTTTAAAAGTAGACTGTACCCGCTATTCGGGGTCCCTCGGCTTCCCGAATGCTGGGGGACCCTGTCATGACAGAATTAATAAAATCCTCATGCTTTTGCATCGGCTGTGGTGTGTGAGATGGTCTCTGGGGGTGACTCCTTCTCGGTGTTTGGACGCTAGAGTCCAACATTACTTTCAAGAGCATCATTTTGCACTCCTTTATGCTTTTTATTTAAAACTCTTACCTTTATTTTTCTCAGTTTTTGCTGCTAGTCTAAAATATACGGAGAAAATTTATTTTACCTCATTGTTAAGCACGGTCCATTAAATTTAAAATTACCACCTGAATCTATCACTTCTGATCTCTCTCAAAATATTTTGCTGCACGTTTCTTCCATCCTTGATTAAAGTATTTTTTTTAGCATGGGGTGAATTTTAAAGTAACGCAATGAAACTTCACTGTCTCAAAATTTTATCAATCACCCTAGTAATTTCAACCAGCCTTATCTTCTTTTGAAAAGCATTTATACAGAAAACGACATGGCTGAAGTGACGGATCTCTAGCGAAGACATGCTGTCATGAAGGTCACCAGGGTCCTCTTCCCACCATTCCCAGCACCCACACTGAGCGGCTCATAACTACTTGCAAGTGTGCACACACAACCCCCCTCCCCACAGCTGTTCTTTGCCAACACAAATACAAAACAAATATCTGAACAAAAGTAAAGCTAATTTATAGTAACATAGAAAAGTAATCTTATAATTTCAGTGATAAGTAAAAAAATAATTAGTATCTCTATTAAGCCTTTGCAAAAGCTAGAATTACATTGACTCACAGTAACTTTCACTTACAAAATTATTCAACTGACAATGAAAATACAAATAATCTGTGTAAGAAAATATATTCAATAGATATTAAGAGAACTCAGCACATATTTTTTTTCAAAAAGATCACCTCATGGGAATAATGATAGATATATGTTTAATATGTATATGGATATATTCTAACGGAACCTGTTTTTTTAAGGAATGTAAAGTACTACAAAAGACAGTTCAAAAGAGAAATTAGAAACAAATGTGTTTACTCTCACTTCAGTAAAGAGATAGTGTAAATCATCAGTGAAAATAAGTAGCCCCAAACAGTCTCATTAGCTATTTTGTAAGTTACAATCATCATTACCATAAACAACACTCAGAGTATCTAAAAGAGTTCAGATACCTTGTGTTAGCAAGAATGCAGAGAAATGGAATTTTCCCACAATCTGCTGTGGTGTGAAATTCTCTCCTTGCCGAGACACAACTTCCTTCAAAAGCTGAATACACATGGACACAGAGTTCTACTCTTACGATGAAATCAAGAACATGTACACCCTAAGGTGGTAGTTTATAATTATGGTTATACAGGTAACAGTAATTTACAAATAGTTTACAAAAAAATCTATACAGCATTGTTCATACTAATTCAGTCTGAAAATGTAATGATACAAGTCAATAGCAAAAATTAGAAAAAAAACTATGGTATATTAACAAAATTCAACTGTTGCTTATAAACCAAGTGAAACAATCTTATCCATAATGTTTGACACAATAAATTACAAAATAAAATGATTGTATATCTTACAAATCTAGTTACATAAAATAGATACAGACAATCTGCAGCATAAACAGACATTTGGGGAGAGGTGTTATTACTAACCTGGCCGGAGGCATAAGAGACATTTCCACACATTGTTAACATTCCAGTTCTTGAGCAAAGCGTTTTCAAACTCATGCTGTTTATAAGGCACCAGAGGGAAGTGAGCTTAAGGTTTTCTACTAATATACAACTATTATCTATGACTTCTACCTTTTTCCTTAGTAAGCTCCAAGATGTCTTTTAGTGAAAGTGAGAAATCTATGAAAATTATATTTTCCCACTTTGGAAAAGAGAGCAGTGTAGAGGCATTTCAACTATATTTTTTTTTAATTTTTTTTTTATTGAGAAAAGGAGAAAAAAAAAACAAGTTTCCACCTCCTCCCAGCCTCCCATTTCCCTCCCCCTCCTCCCCCCCTACGCCCCCTCCTCCCACCCTTCTCCCTCTCCCCCCACTCCTTTCCCCCTCCTTCTCCAGTCCAAAGAGCAGTCAGGGTTTTCTGCCCTGTGGTAAGACCTAGGACCTCCCAACTCCGTCCATATCTAGGAAGGTGAACATCCAAACTGGCTGGGCTCCCACAAAGCCATCACATTACGTAGGATCAAACCCCCGTGCCATTGTCCTTTGCATCTCATCAGCCCTCATAGTTCGCCATGTTCAGAGAGTCCAGTTTTATCCCATGCTTTTTCAGTCACAGTCCAGCTGGTCTTGGTGAGCTCTCAATAGATCAGCTCCACTGTCTCAGTGGGTGGGTGCATCCCTCGTGGTCCCGACTTCTTTGCTCATGTTCTCCCTCCTTCTGCTCCTCATTGGGACTTTGGGAGCTCAGTCCAGTGCTCCAGTGTGGGTCTCTGTCTCTATCTCCATCCATCACCAGATGAAGGTTCTATGATGATATGCAAGATATTCGTCAGTATTGCTCAAGGATAGGGTCATTTCAGGTTCCCTATTCTCAACTGCCCAAGGAACTAACTGGGGACCTCAGCTTGGGCACCTGGGAGCCCCTCTAGGGTCAGGTCTCTTGCCAGCCCTAAAGTGGTTCCCTTAACTAAGAATTGTGGTTCCGTGCTCCCCTGTCCAACCTTCCTTTATCCCAATCCTCCTGCTTTCCCAAGGCCCGACCTCCTTCCCTTCTAACTTTTCTCTCCCCATCTCCCCTTACCCCCAACCCACCCCACCCCAAGATCCCAATTTTCTCCCCGTCAATTTTGTCTACTTCCCTTAGCCAAGAGGATAACTATATGTTTTTCCTTGGGTTCCCCTTCTTACTTAGCTTCTTTAGATTCACCTATTGTAGACTCCGTGACCCTTATTTATGGCTAGAAACCAATTATGAGTGAGTACATCCCATGTTCATCTTTTTGGGTCTGGGATACCTCACTCAGGATAGTGTTTTCTATTTCCATCCATTTGCATGCAAAATTCGAGAAGTCATTGTTTTTTACCGCTGAGTAGTACTCTAATAAATAAAGACTGCCCGAAGATTTGAGAGTAAATCAGACCCACTGGTTAGTTTTACAGACTAGATTATGGTAACACACACCTTTAATCCTAGTAGCCACACTAGTTGCCATAGAAACTTGGTGGGATGTGCCTTTAATGATGGTGGTGCATGCCTTTATCCCATCCCCATTCCGGGTTTCCCAATCTGGGAAACCCTATGTGATCCAGGTGTATATCTGTGGGAGAGCACTGGGTGCTCCTTCTAAAATCCCCTTATGTCTCTAGCAAGTCTTGAGCAAGTCTCTAGCGGCCAAAACCCTACTTGGGTTCTTGTTTTCTCAACCAAATAGCCCTAGAGAAGATTATAAAATGGGAGGAAACAGCCCATTAGAATCCAAATAATTCTTGTTTTGGTTGTTATTTGGTCCGACTGACATCATCCATATCATTTCTAAAGTCAATAATGCACACAATATCACCCATAATAAAAAATTTGCTTATCGGCATTCTGTCCACTTATGGAGTGAATTCTACACTGTGATACCAAATCACCAAGCCCTTTACTAACAGACTGACTTCGTCATACAAATTACTCAAGACTAATTACCCTAGCTTTGCTTTCACTATGTAAAAATGCTATTTTTTCATAGACCTCATTTTAAAAAATTCACACCATTTTATGCCTGTTTTTACTCCTTAACTGAAAATAGTCTATCAATGCAATGGAGACTGATTTTACTTTCTCTTCTTTCCCCCTATGTTTCTATGCCCTTTTTCATGTGTTTCTTCGAGAGCATTCTCCTGAAACTCAACTATTCTTTTTCTACACACTACCTGAGCATGTGTACATTTAGAAAGTAGATGTGAGTTGGAGGTAGAAGAGATGCTGGCTGTGCATATTTCCATTCAGGGACACAATGTTTAACCAGGATTATCACAGCCCTTTGGTGAAGGCTGACTGATGGGAGACATACGCGTAAGTTCTGTGGCATGAGCCCTTCCTGTGCCAATCCTGTCATCCAGACCTGTACACATGAATGCTTGTATAAGGCTCAGGTGATTTCTTTTCTTTTCTTTCTCCTTTTGCCACTCACCACTACAACAAGAACGGTTCCCTATGATCCCAGGAGCACTTCCTTTGAACAGTTAGAAGTGAGACCAATTTAATACCAGCTCACCATTTCCCATGAGCCTTTCTTAAATCCTAAACAGAAAATCTTTCTGCTCTTTCCACAAATCTTCCAGATGAGCCTGAAACACCAGGCTGTGAAGTTCCCAGATTCATCAAGCATTTACTCACGTGATAATTCTAGAAGTAAGGACTCATCCCAGTCTCTAGTTTACCCACCTGCTACGAAAACACAGGCTATGGTACTTGTTTCCAAGCTGAGCACTTCTAACTGACCTTGGAGATTATGGTCTGTTTTAGCATGATCAGGTGGTTTCTTTTTACATTACAAGCTTGTTGGAAAGAGCATCTGCTCTATCCAGATAAGAAGTAATCCCTTGGCTGTGAGTCAGATGGACTGGAGAAGCATAATTTTGTTGGAAGGAAAATGAATCCTTTAACTGTTTTCTCCTGCCACGACCATGAAATGATGGGTGATTTACAGTATGAAGTTGTCTAATTTTCCATCTGCACATTGTTTGGAAAGGAGTTAGCTTATGATAACGTAAGTGCAGATGAGTTAAAGTGGAATTCACTTTACTTCCTATGGATGCCGGTCAGGGTTTTCTTCAGCACCCTGCAGTGAACCTGCTTAGACTCTGAGCTGTCTTTCAGTGTGGGTTCGACCGCTTTCAGAACTGGTGCTTAGGATCTTTTAAGACAGTCGTGAATAAGACCTCAGCATACTTCACTGAAGAGTGACAAAGAAAATGGTAACTTCTGAGCTCCCCTGTCAAAATAGTCGAAGGCTTTTTACCCTTTAGACAAGGAAATGGGGAAAATTTCTTGACTCTCTTTTCAGGTTAAATAGCAGAAGTTAGTTTTCAGAAGTGTCAGTCCCCATATAATGGAGAGAGGACATGGGGAGCACAAAGAAAACACAGATCTCACCAACATCCCCTCTACATTTGTCCTGCTTTTCTCCCACACATTGGAACACAAACTCAATGTACATAAATTATCATTCCTTAGCAAAGTAGGAAACCCATCATAGAAATTGCAAAAGCTCAGCTGTCAGTATAGCACATGTTGAGTGGCAGTTACTTTAGTCTTTTTAAAGAAACATTGTCTTCAATATTTGAATACAATGGCTGTGCTCAAATGCACTGCCTTCTAATCAAGCTTACATTGTCAATGGGGAAAGACTAGTAGCAAGACAACATCCTGCTTAAGAAAACAATTAGAGTATATTTATTGATTTTTATTGAGCTTTACATTTTTCTCTGTTCCCATTCCTACCTCTCCCCTCCCCTTTAGCCCTCTCCCAAGGTCCCCATGCTCCCAATTTGCTCAGGAGAGCTTGTCTTTTTCTACTTCCCATATAGATTAGATCTATATATGTCTCCCTTAGGGTCTTCATTGTTGTTCAGGTTCTACGAGATTGTAATATGTGGGCTGGTTTTCTCTGCTTTATGTTTGAAAACCACTGATGAGTGATTACATGTGATAATTGTCTTTCTGTGTCTGGGTTACCTAACTCAAAATGAGGCTTATAGCTCCATCCATTTTCTTGCAAAATTCAAGATGTCATTATATTTTCTGTTTTGTAGTACTCCATTGTGTAAATGTACCACATTTTCCTTATCTATTCTTGGGTCGAGGGGCATTTACTTGTTTCCAGGTTCTGATTATGACAAACAATGATGCTATAAACATAGTTGAGCACATGTCCTGTGGCACAATTGAGCATCCTTTGGGTATATACCCAATTGTGGTATTATTGGGTCTTGAGGAAGGTTGTTTCCTAATTTTCTGAGAAATTGCCACACTCACATCCAAAGGGGCATTCCCACCAGCAATGCAGGAGTGTTCCCTTTACCCCACAACCTCTCCAGCATAAGTTGTCATCAGTGTTTTTGATCTTGGCCATTATTATGGGTGTAAGATGGAATCTCATAATTGTTTTGATATGCATTTCTCTTATGACTAAGGATGTTGAACATTTCTTTAAGTGTCTTTCAGCCATTTTAGATTCCTTCGTTGGGAGTTCTCTGTTTAGGTTTGTACTCCATTTTTTATTAGATTATTTGTTCTTTTGATGACCAATTTGCAATGTAAACTAATATTTCAGTTACAGTAAAGCCATGACAGCTGCTATTAGTTTTAGTGTACCTTTGTTTTGTCAAAATGACACCTAAGCAAAGCAAGCTTCTCCATGATTGCATATCTAAAATGATGCCTGATTATGAAACTGTACTTACAACATATCTCTAATACACACAATAACAAAACTAAACACCTCTGTTTTCATACAAAATCTAGTAATTTATTATACATAGATGTGATATCACATACACTATATTTATGGCTGTAGTTGTTTTATGATATTACCTTTCACTTGTGTGATTACATTATTGCAAAATGCATATATGTAGTGGATGTATGTATGTGTATAATTACATCTAAGTATAACACTATATTATATAGCCAATTTTTATCTGGGATAATACCAAAGAATTGAGGAAACTGTGAGACTGCCAACCCATTTGAAGTAAATATTTTCATCTGGATAGAAAGTATATTTCTGATAGCTTACATAACCTTTGTGTTTGCCATAGCATTTGAGTTTTACCATAAATCTGTCATTTCTTCTGTTCCCACTTAGATTTTAAATATAGAGAGAAGAGGCATCGTAATAAATGTTTATAGATGCTGTTATCAGTGCACTTGCTCAGAAGAGCTTCAACAGTACACGGAGCGAAGCTAGGAAAAAGATAAAGGGAAGGGGAGAGATAATTATGGGGTTATAGGAAAGGCAACCAAAAGTCAAGTGGGCAAAAAAATTTGCAAGGCCTGATACAGGACAAAAAAACTCAACTAAGATTATTTATAATATAAAATGCTAGCCAACAGCAATCTGTACTATTGAGAAATAAGGGAATGACAGCCTAAATATTAGCAGCCACAGTTACTGAAGTTTACTAAGCACATATACTAACATGATTTTAGCATTTGGCTTAAGATAATGTGTGTGTGTTTGTTTATAGATTCTAAACAAGTATCTGTGCAGCAAAACTCACTG
This sequence comes from Microtus oregoni, assembly GCF_018167655.1. Lineage (NCBI taxonomy): Eukaryota > Metazoa > Chordata > Mammalia > Rodentia > Cricetidae > Microtus > Microtus oregoni. The sequence goes on along the minus strand of NW_024543077.1, from coordinate 13,080,441 downwards.
ACAGTCCTACCATGATTGAGCCAGTGGAATAAATAGTCTCATGCAACACTAGGTATTGAACTATTTTTCTAGGTATATACATATTAAGTACTCATAATTGTCCACCCCATACATATTCATCTACCTTAGATTATAGCATAAAATTTACAAAATTCTTGAATAGATTTTCTTTTACATATCAGGTTTAGTTTAAATAGAATAATGACAGTATACCAATGTATTTATATTTTAAGTTCAAGATTTTGAATCTCAGAGATTTTTTTTGTATCAAGTACAAACATATGTAAAACATTCCAAAGAAATAGACCTATGTTTTAAAGAGAAACTAGGATCAAGAATGCTGTCTACAGTGTTGCTTAAAATGCAAATCCATTTTTAATGACTCCTATATAAAACCCAAAGCCTAGATTATCCATTTAGGAAGTTACCAGAGGGTTAAACATACGTACCAAAAGGATAGCTCACCCAGTGTCCCAAGAAGATAACAGGAGACGAAATGGTGTGGATCAATGGAGTCATAACTAAAAACACACCAACAATCATCCATAAAAGGCTTGTGGTAATGCGAGATGTCTTATTTACAGAACTCTCATAACTCAGGCCTGACATCTGGCTTTGCCTTTGTCAAAAAGACTATTTGAGGTTTCTGTTGAATATTCTATCAACTGGGTTGCAGAAATGATAGAAGCCAGTTTCCACATTAGCGTTAATTGTGCACTGGCTTGAAATATACCCTAAGTCCCATAAAAACTGACTTTATAGCAGCAACGAATTTTGGCCATCAAAGGATTTACTTTAGTTGGTCACATCAGCCCATCCACAGTCAGTTGGATACTAAAAGGGGCAGGAGTGTGTGAGTGCATACACACACCACATGCATACACATGGAGAAGGCAACTTGCCAGATACTCTAAAGCAATACTCAAACTTGAGGCTGCCTATTCTTGCAGCATATTAAAACTGGTCCATTTACAAGGCTTATCAAAAAGAGATTATGCATCAATTGCAAAGAGAACTTTCTTGAATTTAGACAGAATTTTTATATTATATTGCATTTTAACATTATAGATAGCGTGTACTCTGTGTTTCTGATTTTTTTATGTCTTAGAATTCTAGGATAATCTTTATAGTAGTTGGCATTGTTGAGACAGCATATAGTTATTTGATGATACAAATTTTTGGACCGAGTTACCTAGTTTGTACTTTCTTTGGTAGTTATTTAAAAATATAGTTGTTTATTTTTCACTATTTTGAAACTTAATTCCACTAAAACTATGAGTGGAAATTTCCTAGATTATCAGATACAAAAATATAGCACTGCATAATTTTTTTTGTAATCAATATGTCTCCAAACTGATTTTATAATGATTCAAGTCTTTTATCTAAAGAATCTTTGTTTTCATAGGCATTTGCATATTAAATGATAGATTTCCAAAAATAATTAGGATTCAAACCATGTTTAACCATGCCATGTTGTGATACAGCAGGCCCCATTGTTGGGCTCCATTTGGTCGTAAATAATCAGTACTGGGTTGCCCTGAAGGAAAAACCCCACTCTGAGGGTTCTTATTTCTATGCTTTATGCCCATGAAGAAGTCAGAAACGTCCATGTTTTGTATTAGACAGCCAATATGATAATAGTCTGCTATTTGCAATTACATTCCACATTATTTTACTAAAAAGAAAATAAAAGATCACTTTTTAATTATATTTCCCAAGCGTAGAGAGCTGGAACTCATATTAAGACATACTGATATTGTAGAAAACTGTCTATTCGGGAGAAGAAATGTGGATGGTAGATAGAAAAAAAAACATTCATAACAAAGAGTATCCTACCTACAGAATCAAATGATCTCCACCCTCAGAGGGAGTTACCTTACAGAAGTCCTTCAGCAAGAGAAACTGTGTTTCCAGATCATGGTTATAAAGAAAATGCAATCTAGGGAAAGCTGGCCATGATTTATAGAGTGAATCTGTCTGATAAAATTTAAATAAATAAATAAGTTTAGAAACGTGTTTAAAATTTCAAAGCTGTATTAAATATCACCCATAAAAATTAATACTATATATATATATATGTAAAATATCATTCATTGTGTAACAATAATAAAGGATACTGGTTTTAAAATTACTTGACAACAATGTAAACTAGCTTTTCAAATTGCTAGAATCAATAGTTTAGAACATTTGTTTAAATAAACTGAACTTCATATTTTTTTCAGCAAATATATACAATATGTCATGACCAAAGACACAGGACCAAACAATGCGGCACTAAATTTTCCACTCTAAACCAATGGAACCTTTCTTCTTTTAAGTTGTGATCCAGGGTATTTAGTAACAATTTGAAAGCATTAATTAATATGAGTCCCAACAGCCACATAAGAGAACACAATCAATAACTTATGTCTACTAGGCCCAGTTTCTTAAAGGTTCCACACTCTCTAAACACAGCTATGAGCCATCAAACAAGTTTTTAATGTGTTATCCTGTGAGTGAAATTTATGCAAGTAAAAAAACATATTGAAGATTAAATTAGGTGTGTTGATATAATCCTGTAATCTCTGAACTCAGGAAATGAATGAAAGAGGATCTTAACTTTGATATTGACTCAGTTATTATAAGAAAGATTTTGACTTAACAATAAATTAATAATAATGATTAATTTCAGCTTATGTGTGTTTGTCATAACTTTATGATTCTACTGATAATGAAAAGGAAATATTGACAAAACACTTTCATATTGTCTCAAAGGTAAATCCTTCTAATTGAACAATCTTATCCAACTAAAAATATCAGACTTCAAAATGTGTATAACTTTTAATTTACCTTTCTAATTATTAAAAAGACAATACCTTTCAAATCACCTACAAAAAGTTAGTTTAGTGGGTTAAGTACTATTTAAAATTTCATTCATTAAATAATTAAAGAACAGATCAGAGAAACAAAGATTTTAAGGGGCTGGCAAGATTGCTAAATGATGCATGATTAATAAAACTCAGAGAGTGAGAAACTGGGGTTCAACCTGAAGACCAGAAAAGTAAAATAGCAAGCCGCTGGCTCTTACCTCCACCTCAGTCCAAAATGGTTGTCCTGCTCTAGGAATCTGAGAATAAGACTGAGATTGAGAAATTTTTCTTTTTTTTTTCTCATTGTCATGTAATCTCTTTTTTTTTTAATTAATTTATTTTTAAAGGATTTCTGCCTCCTCCCCACCACCGCCTCCCATTTCCCTCCCCCTCCCCCGATCAAGTCCCCCTCCCTCATCAGCTCGAAGAGCAATCAGGGTTCCCTGACCTGTGGGAAGTCCAAGGACTGCCCACCTCCATCCAGGTCTAGAAAGGTGAGCATCCAAACTGCCTAGGCTCCCCCAAAGCCAGTACGTGCAGTAGGATCAAAACCCATTGCCATTGTTCTTGAGTTCTCAGTAGTCCCCATTGTCTGCTATGTTCAGAGAGTCCGGTTTTATCCCAGGCTTTTTCAGACCCGGGCCAGCTGGCCTTGGTGAGTTCCCGATAGAACATCCCCATTGTCTCAGTGTGTGGGTGCACCCCTCGCGGTCCTGAGTTCCTTGCTCGTGCTCCCTCTCCTTCTGCTCCTGATTTGGACCTTGAGATTTCTGTCCGGTGCTCCAATGTGGGTCTCTGTCTCTGTAATCCTCTCTAATTCTAGGATTAAAGGCATGCACCATTACCGCCTGGTTTCTATGGCAAGCTAGTGTGGCTACTGGCATTAATGGTGCATGTTATTGCTACATGGTCTATAGGGCTGGCCAGTGTGGCTGTTTTACTTTCCTGATTCTCAGGCAAGTTTTGGTTATTAAAATACTAATGAAATGCCACTACAGCTAATGGGGTAAAGGTGTTGCCACCAGAGCCTGATGACCTTGGCTTTGTGGTGGAAGGAGAATCATGAGACCTTGGTATATATGTGTCTTCACATATATGTACACAATACAATATAAGTAGATAATTACCAAAAGTAAGTATAATTTTAGATAAAATTTGCATATCAGACCTGTATTAAAAATTTATTAAATCTTTTCTGCTCAAAATTATTTTAAAATAGATATAGACAATTAAAATGGAGGGGAACATGAGATAGGTCAAGCATCAGTGTACACAGGTTGGTCTAACAGGCTTACCAAGAACTGCTTAAAGCACAAGTGATGGTTGAATGATACAATTCTATGATGATTTCCAGGTAAATAGAGATCATATAAGACACTTTCCACATAAGGAGGTAAAGAAAATATTGGGGAGTATGATGGCTCAAATAGCATAGGTTCATATATTTCAAAGTTTGATGTGTTGGTTTGAATAAGAATAGCTACCATAAACTCACTTCGAATGCTTAGTGTACCACATTAGGAGCTGCGGCCTTGTTGGAATAGTTTGACCTCATTGGTTAAAGTCCACTGGGGTGGACTTGGGGTTTCAAATGCCCAAACAAGACCCCGTGACTCCTTTCTGTCTACTGCCTGATGATCCGGATGTAAAATTCTCAGCTACCTTTCAATACCATGTCTGTCTGTGTACTGCCAAGAGTCTAACAACAATGATAATTGACTTCATCTTGAGCTCGTATGCCAACCCTAATTAAGTGTTTTCCTTTATAAACGTAGATGTGATCTCTTCCCAGTAATAGAAATCCTAACTAAGACCCTGTCACTAAGAAGTGACACTGCTAGACAGCGTTGAGGAGTTGTAGCCTTGTGAGAATAAGTGTGCCACTAGAAAGGCATTAGGAGTTGTGGCCTTGTTAGAATAAGTGTGTCACTATAGAGAGTTTGGGGGTTTAAAAATGCTCAAGCTAGGCCCAACATCTCTCTGTTACTCCTGCTTATAGATCCAGATGAGGGACTCTCAGGTCCTTCTCCAGCACCGTGTCTGCCTGGATGCCACCTTGCTTCCTGCCGAAATGATAATGGACTAAACCTCTGTAGCTGAAGCTTCACATCAATTAAAAGTTTTCCTTGATAAGAGTTGATGTGGCCATGGTGTCTCTTCAGAGCAATAGAACACTAACAGAGACAAAGAGACACAGATAAAATATTAAAGAAAAAATACAAGTTTCCCCTGAGGATTGTAAATGATTTCTAAATGGGAATTCAGTAAGACAATCATTACACTGCTAAGCAAAGAGCTAAGAAAACTTCCTTAGACGAAAGAAGCTAAAAAGTAACTAAAATTTTAAAATGTAGAGAAGATAAAAAGGAGGAAACACCAGAAAAGCAATCAAAGAGACAAAACAACAACAAAATCTAGCTCTGAATTTGATTATACCATTTTATTGAAGTTAAATGTTCTAAACACTTACAAAAATATTGTCACGTGCATTATTTTGTAAGATAGGTCATGTTTTCTTTTAAATAGACAAACAGTATTCCTTAGGATATATTGAGTACATTAATTTCTCATTTTTCTTTCTTAGACTCCCTTCTTAGCATCATACTGTAACAACACTAAATTAAACTACCTTTTATTTAACCACTAATAATCATTAGGCATCTTGTTTCCATTTGGGCTTATAGTGAATAGCACTTCCCTGAACCTCACGAATAAGTTTATCCATGCAGTACGTAATGCATAAGGTAGGAACTCACAGGTGATAAAAATACAGGGATAATACGGTGGAGCACTCAGGTGTAAATGGGATATCTAGATAAAACCCTCCACAGAGCTTACGAATGTTTGTAGAAAGAGGGACAGATATATTATAAGAATCAGGTTATGGAAGGCCAGAACAAAGTAGTGTCTTCTGGACACAACAGGGCCACTAAATGACTAAAGCCACAGCAGCTATCAGCTATGATGGCCTGCTCAAGACCTGCACAAAATCAAGCCAACCAATATTCTATGGAGGAGAAGGGAGGGAATCCCAGGATCCTTTTCCTAACTGAGGTGTTACTGAAGTTGGTGGTGTCTTCAGGGATAGGGCTAGTGTTTTTTTTAAGTATGTGACCCCTTGTAGCTTGACCCCACTAGTGAATTTATCACTGCCAAGAGGATCAGCCTCCAGAAGTTCAGGAATTGAGGGAAATCCACAGAGTTGGCAGACTAATCACACAACTTGACTTTTCTATCTGAGATAGTAAAACTTAACTCTAGGCATAGCAAAAATGAAAAGACACACACACACACCTTTGGTGTCTTTCTACCACTTTTTCTTTGTTTTGTTTTATTACTTTTTTCTTACCTCTATTCAAATGAATCCCTCCTGTCTCTCTTGATGTCTTCCTTCTAACTAGCTTTATTTTCCCTCTTACAGAGTATATATCATAGCAAAATCTTTCAAACAGAATTTTTAAAGAAAGCATTCTATTTTTAAGTGAATGATTACAGTGACTACAAGTGAAAAACAGCAGTCTTTCCATATCCCTTACATGATTTAACATTTTCCATATTACAGATGAAAAACATGTTTTCCCAAGAACCCTCATGTGTTCATTTCCAGGCAACTCGTTATAGATTAACAGACTGAAGCAGGGAAGGTATTTTTCTCAGTCAGTTCTTTTGCTGCCAGGTTGCAGTTAGAAGGACCAATCATTTTATCACCAATCTCAAAAGGCAATCTTCTTTTCTTTTTGTAGTTGTTGCAAAAAAAAAAAATTCCCATTTCCCTCCATCTCCTTGCACACATCGCTCCCTCCCCCAACTCCCGTCCCCCTTCCCCCCTCCCCCCCACTCCATTCCCCTCCCTCTTGAGAATGAAGAGCAGTCCAGATTCCCTGCCCTGCGGGAAGTTAAAGGTCCTCCCACTTCTATCCAGGACCAGGAAGGTGAGCTTCCAAACAGGCTAGGCTCCCACAAAGCCAGTTCATGTATTAGGATCGAAACCTAGTTCAATTGTCCTTGGCTTCTCATCAGCCTTCATTGATAAAGGAAGGGTGGACACAGGAGCAGAGAAGTTTATATCCTAATTACGGGAGTCATCTTAGGGTTGGCAAGAGACTGGACTCTAAAGGGGCTCGCAGTTGTCCAGGGAGATGTCCCCAGCTAGTACCTTGAGCAACTGAGGAGAGGGAACCTGAAATGACCCTATCCTATATCCATACTGATGAATATCTTGCATATCACCTTAGAACCTTCATCTGGTGATGGATCGAGATAGAGACCCAAATTGGAGCACCGGACTGAGCTCTTAAGATCAAAAGGCAATCTTATAAGAATTCTTAGAAGAATCAATAATCTAAACTTTTGTATATGAAAAACAACCACTCATCCCTGCTTTAAATCGTCAGGTTGCATACACATTTATAAACAGTTATTTATGTCAGGAAGCTGATGGAAGAAATGGGTACAAGGAATTACCATCACCCTTGATCACCAAACCATCCTAACAAGAAAGGCATGTCAGCTAGCAATAGCCAGGCTGTTCTTGTACCCTCAGCTCAATAAATTCTTCAGTCAGCTGTGAAAATATGCTTATTTAAACTATTTTTCAAGATTTTTTCCCTCAAAGCCATTAACAAAAACATTTTAACCTAACGCCAACTCATTATTTAATGTTTTGTTTTAGCTATGATATACATTAAAATCTGTGAACACATCTCTCAACAATAAGATAAAATAAATTGAACTTGCTGGGCTTCTGAGACTTAACCGATTTTCCTAATCATTAACCTAAGTCACAATCAATGTCAATAAAAAGTACAGAAAGTGTAAAAACTCTTAAAGACTGAAGAATATACTGTTATATGATAATTACTTCACTTGAAAAAAACCTACAATGAAATAAAAATATCTTAGAATAGGATGAAAATAAAAACATGTCATACCAAAACCTATGCATACTTTGAGGGCAGTCCTTAGAGGAAAGTTTAAAGTATCAAATATCTACATCAAAATAACTTTGAGAAATCTCAAGTTCCTTTCTTTAATGTTTCAACTCTTCACCAGAAGGGCCTGGAACATCAAGAAATCACAAACTGAAAACAATAGAGAAGAAGAGATGACAAGTCAGTCCTAAATTTACCAAAACAGAAATAAACATCAATACAAAGAATTAACCAAATGAAGATGTGGTTCTTTAAAAGACTAAGCAAAATTGTCTTTTTCCTCAATTAAGTAAAATAAAGACAGATAACATCCAAATCTTCCTTTCAATTAAATGTTATGAGTATGTTGGGGTTCCTGCGAGCATAGATGTGCACCATCTGTCTACCTGGTGCCTACAGTGGCCAGAAGATGTCTCTAAACCATTGGAAGTAGAGTTATAAACAGTCAAGCAGTGTCTTGAGTAGGCTTTTTATCACAGAGATCCCTCTCCTGCCCCAAGACCCACACTAACAAAATTAGAAAAAGAAAGGGAAACATTGCAACAAACTCCATTGAAATTCATAAAATTATTTGGACACACTTTAACAATCTATATTCTCTGAAGTTAAAAATAAACATCAGATGTGGTTAAATTCCTCGATGCACAAAACATACAAAAATGATAGTAAAATAATTTATACAGATCCATAATTAGAAATTAATTTGAGATAGTAACAAAATCTCAGAATTACAAATATCTCATAGTCCATACCATATTCATCTTTCTGGGTCTGGGTTACCTCACTCAGGATGGATTTTTCTAGTTCCATCCATTTGCATGTAAATATCAAGATGTCATTGTTTTTATATCACTGAGTAGTACTGTGTAAATGTACCACATTTTTCTTATCCTTTCTTCAGTTGAGGGGCATCTAGGTTGTTTCAGGTTCTTGCTACTACAAATCATGCTGCTGTAAACATAGTTGAACAAATTTCCTTATAGTATGAATGAGCATCCTTTGGGTATATACCCAAGAGTAGTATTGCTGGGTTCTAAGGTAAGTTGATTCCCAATTGTCTGAGACACCAACATACAGATTTCCAGAGTGGTTGTACATGTTTGCATTTCCACTAGCAATGGAAGAATGTTTGCCTTACCCCACGTCCTTTCCAGCAGAAGCTATCACTGATGTTTCTGATCTTAGTCATTCTGACTGGTATAAGATGGTATCTCAGAGTCATTTTCATTTGCATTTTCCTGATGGCTAAGGATGTTGAACATTTCTTTAAGTGTCTTTGAGATTCTTCTTTTGAGAATTCTCTGTTAAGATCTGTATCCCATTTTTCATTTGGATTATTTGGAATTTTGATGTCTAAATTCTTGAGTTGTTTATATATTTTGGAGATTAGTCCTCTGTCTGATGAGAGGTTGGTGAAGATCTTTTCTCATGCAGTAGGTTGCCTATTTTGTCTTATTGACAGTGTTCTTTGTTTTACAGAAGCTTTTCAGTTTCAGGAGGTCCCATTTATTTATTGTTGCTCTAAGTGTCTGTTCTACTGGGGTTATATTTAGGAAGTGGACTCCTGTGCCCATGCATTGAAGGCTCCTTCCCACTTTCACTTCTATTAGGTTCAGTGTGATCAGATCTATATTGAGGTCTTTAATCCATTCGTATTTGAGTTTTATGCATGGGGATAGATATAAATCTATTTGCATTTTTCTACATGTTGACATCTAGTTATACCAGCACCATTTATTGAAGGTAATTTCTTCTTCTCATTGTATAATTTTAGTTTCTTTGTGAAAAATCAGTTGTTTATCATAGGTTTGAGGATTAATAACTGGGTCTTTGATTTTATTCCATTGTTCAATCTGTCTGTTTTTATGCCAGTACCAAACTGTTTTTATTACTGTTTTATTACTCTATAATAAAGTTTGATGTCATAGATGGTGATGCTCTTGGAAGTTCTTTTACTGTAGAGAATCCTTTTTGCTATCCTAACTTTCTTTTTCTTCCATACGAAGTTGAGTATTGTTCTTTTAAGATCTGTGAAGAATTGTGTTGAGATTTTGATGGAGATTGCATTGAATCAATAGATTGCTGTTGGTAGGACTGCCATTTTTTATGTTGATTTAAAGTATCCAAGAGCATTGAAAATTTTTTTCATTTACTGGTATCTTCTTCAATTTTTTTCTTCAAAGACTTAAAGGTCTTGTCTAACAGGTCTTTCCCTTCGTTCATTAGTAATACACCAAGGTATTTTATGTTATTTGTGGTTATTGTGAAAGATGATGCTTCTCTGATTTCTTTCTCAGCTTCTTTATCAATTGTATATAGGAAAGCTACTAATTTTTTTGAGCTAATCTTGTATCCTGATATATTACTGAAGGTGTTTGTCAGGTGGAGGAGGTCCCTGGTGAAGTTTCTGGGTCACTTATGTCACTCATAATTGGATACTACCTGAAAAGTCAAGGATAGTGAACCTATAGTTCACAACCCAAGAGAAGCGACCACTGGAGGAACAGATGCCAGTACCATGACAGTATGCCACGACCTTGTGAAGCTCAGTTTAATAGATAAGGGTTGTTTTAAGATGTAAGAGCTAGCTAGAAATATACTTAAGCTATTGGCCAAAAGTATTGCAATTGATAAACATTTCTGTTCTGGAAATGAACAAGCAGCCTCCACAACACATTAAGCAATAGTGGAGAGGGTGACCGAACTTTCTGTTTCCTGTCATCAGATCGATGACTATCTTAAATGTCACCATAAAACCTTCATCCGGCAAATGATGGAGACAGAGGCAGAGACCCACAGCGGAGCACTGGTCTGAGCTCCCAGTGTCCAGTTGAAGAGTGTGAAGAGTGAGAATAGGAGCAAAGAAATGCAGACCATGATGTGGACACCCACTGAAATAGTTTACCTGAGCTGATGGTAGCTCACCAGCACTGGCTGGACAGGGAAGGAACCAGCATAGGACCAAGCTAGATCCTCTGAATGTAGGTCACATTTTTATGCCTGGGACATACTGTGGGCTACTGGCGGTGACACCAGGGGTTGTCCCTGCTGCTTGTACTGGTTTATTGGAACCCATTCTCTTTGGATGGATATCTTGCTCAGCCTGGATATAGTAGGGGAGGGCCTTGGTCCTTCCTCAGAGCAATGCCCCTTGCCCTCTCTGGGAAGTGGATGGGGCGTGGCATGGGGGTGGTAAGGTATAGGGAATGGGGGGAGGGAGTGGGAACTGGGATTGGTATGTAAAATAAAGAAAGATAGTTTGTTTTCTTTATAGAAAATAAAATAAAAACAAAATCTCTGGGACAGATAGATTTAGTACAAAATTCAACCAGAACTTTTATGAAGAATTAATAGCAAAAGTACAGAAATTATTCCATGAAATAGAAACTAAGGATGTCTTCAAACTCTTTCCATGAAGACCATGTTATTCTGCTACTAAAATCGTATAAAGAAAAAAGAAAACCAAAAGAAGTTACAGAATGTTTTATTTGATGACCAGACATGCAAAAAACTCTCAATAAGATACTGATTAATCATCTTCAAGCTCATATAAAAGAGGGCATTCATCACAACTAATATGGTTTCATCTCAGAGATACAGGGATGTTTAAACACACATCATTTAATACAGATTATCCATCACATAACTAATCTCAATGACAGAAACTCATTAGATGAAGAAAAGGTTTAGAAAAAATTCAATCTTCATTCATTATAAAAGCAGTGGTCTAGAGATAAAAAGAGCATGATAGATATCAAAAGGTTTTCCTGTACAAACTAGAGCCAATATCATAGTAAATGGAGAAAAAAACTGTAATCGCCAATCTAAGAACATCCTCCTCCTTTTATATAGTCTTAGTCAAAGCTCACTGTCTCTGAGGTTAATGTACATGTCCTGTTCGTGGCTGGGCACTCAGTCATTTAGTCTCTCAGCATTCCAACCACCTATGAATCTCTCAACTGACTACTGTTCACTGCAGTAAAAATACGCAAGCTTCTGGCTGGAGCAATAAAACAACAAAGTAGATCAAGGGGTTTAAATTGGAAAAGACCAAGTCAAATTTTTGCTGTTTGCAGATGATATGATAGTATGCATAAGTGACCCCCAAACCTCTACTGGTAAACTCCTACAGCTGATAATGTGGCTACAGTAGGTTTCCCATACTCCAATGCATAGCATGACATTTGTGTACATAGAATCTACTCCAACTAGACCTACTGGGTTATCAAAGAGCAAAAAACAAAAGCATACCAACTGGTTTCCTAGTACCAAAGGGTCAACAATGAAACATACATGTAAGTAACATTATATATACTGAGTTCACTTTATTTAAGAGTTTATGAGTGTGTGTGTATGTATGTATGTGTGAAACAACAATTAAGCAAAAAAGAAACCATGAATTTTAGAAGGAGAAAAAACATGGCAAAATTATATAATTATATTATAATCTCAAAAAAACCAAAATAATTTTAAAATAAGGTATGAACTTTACAGGGGGATATGTGGAGGACTTGGGGGAGTTGGAGAGGAAAACTGGTATAAATACAATTGTGTTTCATCGAATGCATATGCAAAAGTTTCAAAAGTAAGGGAAATTTGGTTTAATTGATAATTACAGGATATAAATATTACAACCACTGACATTAACAGGACAGTTCTCAGAAATAAACTATTATGCTATGTAATTTACTTATATGCACACAGTTTACTTTGTTTTCATTTAATGTTTCATGGCAATATTTTACCTCTGATATTTATCTTTCACATAGCTAAAAAATTATTCTAATTTTGAACATTAGTCCAATAAGGTGTTTTAACTGAGGTCGCCATGACTCAGAATTTCTCATTGGAGCTTACAACTAACATGTCTCACTAAGTAAAGTCTAGGAACTCCAGTGAAGCCACTAATTAAATCATGTATTCTAGCACAGGTCTTATTCATTTCTTATTCAATTTCCTTTTGAAAATGTGTCATTTGGATGACTGTCAGTTTGGCTTAAGTGTAACAAGTTTGGGGAAATAATGTTAATATGATATGATTCATGCAATTCTGTTATTGTATTGTTAAATATTCATTATTTGGAGAATTAAATATATGCATGTATGTATTATGCATATATGAGTTCATATAACTGTATCAACTGAAAATTAGTTGGTGTATGAGACTGTTTGGGGCAGGATAAGATTATTGGTTAAACAAAAATATCACTTGCTTAAATGGTTACCTCTCTTCTGCCTCATAGTTACTGAATAAACCTGGTTTATTATCTGTACCATATTGGTTTGTTAGAACTGGTTGCATAAAATAAATATTTAGAAGTTCAGTCTTTGGAAGGATATTGTCAACACTTTAAAAATGTGGGATTGAAAATGTGTTTTCCTCTTTATTATGTAATCTTTTTTATCAACTCTTAAAATTCCATTAAAATATGTGAATATCTTTAGACATTTTTTAACAAGGTATGTTTACTTGAGTGAAATGTGCAATAACCCCTTGAACATGGAACTAGATATTCATTGATTGGCCAATGAAATCATCCTACTTAGTAACATGTAAATTTGTCTTTCTATATTTTTCCTGTAACTTTATGTTTAATGTTACATTTTAAATCTATATTTGTAAAGAAGAAATTTGTTTTATTTTTATATCCTGACCATGGTTTTTCCTCCCTCCTCTCCTGCCAGTCTCTCCTCCCACCTCCCTTCTTCCTCTCTCCTCTGATCATTACTCTTCCATTTCTATTCAGAAAAGGGCAGACCTCCTATTCATACCAACGAAACATGGCATACAAAGTTATAGCAAGATGAATCACTTTGACTTGTATTAAGGATGTGAAATGCATTACAGTGTGAGGAATGGGGTGCCAGCAGCCAGTAAAATATTCAGAATCAGTTCTGCTCCCACTGTTAGGAGTCCCACAAGAAGACCAAGCTACACAACTGTAACATATATCCAGACGGCCTAGGTCAGTCCCATGCAGGCCCCTGGGTTGTCTGTTCAGTCTCTTTAAACATCTATGAGACAAGGTTAGTTAATTATATGTTGTTGTTTTATTTTGTGCTTTCAACCCCGCTGGTCCCTACAATCCTTCCTCCCTCTCCTCTGCAAACTTCCCTGAACTTGACCTAAAGTTTGACTGTGGGTCTCTGCATCTGTTTCTACCAGTTGCTGTATGAATTCTCTCTGATGATTATTGAGCTAGGTACCAATCTCACTTAGGTTGATTTTTTTTCTGGTTCCATACATTTGCCTTAGAATTTCATGGTATTGTTTTTAACAGTTTAGTAATAAATATCTCATTGTGTAAAGGTACCACATTTTTATTATCCCTTTTTCAGTTGAGGAATACTAGGCTGTTTTCAGGTTCTGGCTATTATGAATAAAATTGAGCAAGTGTTCTAGTAGTGTGATAGAATATCCCTTGGATGTATGTCCCAGAGTAGTATAACTGGGTCTTGAGGTAGATAGATTCCCAATTTTCTGATGAATTATGATATTGATAGCCATAGTGGCTATTCTAGCTTGTACTCCCACCTTCAGTGGAGGAGTGTTCCCTTTGCTTTATATCCTTTCAAGGATAAGCTGTCACTTATGATTTTCATCATAGACATTCTGACAGGTGCAAAGTATAATCACAAAGGCATTTTGATTTGCATTTCCTTGATGGATAAGGATGTTGAACACCCTGGTGGATTCCTTGGGGTTTCCCTAGTGCCAGGTTTCTACCTTACCCCATAATGGCCTCCTCTATCAAGATATCTCTTTCGTTACTCTCCCCTTCTTCCTGCGCTCAAATTGACTATCCGGATCCCTCATTTTCCCATCTCCCAACCCCTCCCCTGTACTTCCCTCCACCCCCAGTTTACCCAAGGACATAACATCTATTTCCTCTCCCCAGAGAGATCCATGCATCCCTCTTAAAGTCCTTCTTACCTAGCTTCTCTGGGTCAGAAGACTGTAGCCTGGTTATTCTTTACTTTATTTCTAATATCCACTTATGAGTGACTGTATACCATATTTATCTTTTTAGGTCTGGGTTACCACACTTAGGATGATTTTTTTCTAGTTTCATTCATTTGCCGGCAAATTTCATAATATCATTGTTTTTTTTTCTGCTGAGTAATATTCCATTGTGTAGATATACCATGTTTTCTTTATTCATTCTCCAATTGAGGGGCATTTAGGCTGCTTCCGAGTTCTAGTTATTATGAATAATGTTGTTATGAACATAGTTGAACAAGTGTCTTTGTGGTATGGTTATACATCTTTGGGTATATGCCCAAGAGTGGCTTTTTTGGATCTTGAGATAGATTGATTTCCTATTTTCTGAGAAGCTTCCATACAGAATTCCAAAGTGGCTGTACAAGTTTTCACTCCTACCAGCAGTGGAGGAGTGTTCTCCTTAATCTACATCCTCTCCAATACAGGCTGCCATTACTTTTTTTATCTTGACCATTCTGACAGGTGTAAAATGGCAACTGTCATTTTGATTTGTATTTCCACTTACATCATTTTTCACATTTGTAATATATAACTGTGGAAGAGCAGAAAACCCCCCCAAAATCCCTGGGTACCAGGAACAATATGAAAGTAACTATCATTTCACCATCTAAAATTATGATGTTAACGAAGTAGTGAAAAATTCATGAACCTTGGACTTTATACTTTAAATAAAGATTTAAAACTAGCCTAATCTAGCCAATAATGCAAGATTAAAGAACTAAAAATTGATCTCACAGGAACTGGAAGTAGAATTGTGGTTTCCAAAGGGCTGTGACAACAGAGGGAGACATAAGAGAAAGATGAAGGAAACCTGACTAATGGATATTAAGCGTGGTAATATATTTTCTCATCTTGTTTCACAACAGGAGATTTTAGTAGCAACACACAGTATAGTTTCAGAGACTAGAAGAAATGACTAAGCAGACACGTCTATGTAACTCATTTCAAGCGTTACACAATGGATTCATTACTGAAACACTACATGGCATACTAAAATTCTTATAATGTTATTCTTCCTGTCAGTTATAATCAATTTGAAATCTTAAAACATAGTATAACTAGAACATATCCCATGTTAATTCCAGGCAGTATGGTTTCATTTCCTGAAAGAGTGGTTTTATGAAGAAATGTAGTTAGATATATGGTGCATCCCCAAGACCTGTAGAAGTATTGAAACTAAAAGTAAAGGCAATTAACATTTTGTTTTTCTAAAAATTTTACAAATTTGATACTGATAACACTCAAAAATGTAATTATGATCAAAGGGTCCCATTAATTTGGACATACGGGACATAATCATGAAACTATTTTGGCCAAATTACATTAATTTATCTATTGGGTTTATTTCTTTAAATCATGTTTATTCTAGCTTTAAAAAGACTTTTTAGATACAGTACAGTACAACTGCACTGAAATAAGATGGAAGGGTTTTTGAAAGCAGTGATGTTAATACAAGAACATGATTCATGGAAGAATAAAAATCCATTTTATGCCATTTTATATAATTCCTGTATTTTTATAATATCCATCAGTCTTTACAAATACACTACCTAAAATTGAAAGTTACTTAAAATAGAAAGTACACAGACCTGAAGAGATGACTGAGCACTAAAAGGATTTTATTCTTTTTTCTTTTTTTTTTTTTGTTTTTTGTTTTTTGTTTTTCAAGACAGGGTTTCTCTAGCTTTGGAGCCTGTCCTAGCACTAGCTCTTGTAGACCAGTCTGGCCTCAAACTCACTGAGTGAGTTTTTCGCCTCGTGAATGCTGGTATTAAAGGCATGCACCACCACTGCCCGGCTGACTTGTTTTTCTTACTAAGAACACAGATATAGCTTGCAACACATACATTGTGGTTCACTATCTGAACCTATGCCAAAGGATCTTACATAGTCCTCTGGCCTCCTCAGATACGAGACACACATATACAGACAAAATAAATTAATGCATACTTTTTAAAGGAACAGATAGCTTAATATATAAAGGGCAAAGCATAAAACTGAAGAAAACAAGTATAATTTCTTATTTATAGCATTTATTTTTAAAATCTTCCTCAAAAATAGTCTCTAAGTATTTATGTTGTTGATATTAAGAAACACAATAGGGATGTGGTTCAAATATTATTTTAGTGTTTGTAATTTTATTAGAGTATGGTAGGGGTTAAAATATTGAAGATAACTTTCTATAACAATGAAAGATTTAAAAACCTCTAAGGAAATGTATATGGACACAGTGCAGAACCAAAAAAAATATTGAAAAAAGAGTTTTATAAAGAGTCAAGACTGTTGAGTAACAGAGCAATTGATTGGAATGGTGCAAGACCCCAGAAGGGATAAATCTCTGGTCCTATAGATAGTCAAATTTGAGAGTATGGGGGCTGGAGTTGGTAGAGTTATAAATAAAAAGATGTAATCTTCTTAAGATCTTGTGAGAAAAAAATACATTGGATGATTAGAATAAGTTACAGGACTGGAATAATTTGGAAATATATGGAAAGATTATTTTCCACTAAAACCAAACACACACACACACACACACACACACACACACACCCCAAACAAAAGCAAAACCCTACGGGTTTTCAATATGTTCATGATGCAGTAGAAAAGTCTAAAAAGGAAATTAGGGCACAGCTGAACTTTCCTGTGGTTAGAATTAAAATCACTGAGCAACTTGTACAAAAAGCTGAAGATTAGTGTTTTCACACTGACATATGACTTGTGACACGAGATGAAAATTATTATGCAAGCTGTGACTTAATGGTGTCCAGTAAACATTAGACTGTCCCTATCTCTTCAGAAAATGGACAAAGGGACCAACAATAAAGCAGACTGAGTTGGTTTAAATAAAGTGAACTCCAAATGGAATGGTGTTATAAGGAAGTGCGGTCTTGTTGGAGAAAGTGTGTCACTGTGGCGGTGGGCCCTGAGGGATCCTATGCTCAAGCTATACCTAGTGTCAAAGTTCACTAACTGTTGCCTTCAGCTCCGAACTCTCAACCCTTTCTCCAGAACCATGTATATATCCTTGCTCCCATGCCCTGGTGGTAATGATAATGGACTGACAAGATGATAATAGTCTAAACCTCTGATACTGTAAGTCACCCCATTAAATATTTTCATTTATAAGAGGTGTCGTGGTCATGGTGTCTCTTTACAGCAATAAAAACCCTAACTAAGACACAGGTTAACACCTAAACAGAGAACTCTCAACAGAGGAATCTAAAATGGCTAAAAGACAATTAAGGAAATTTCAAAATCCTTAGCTATCAGAGAAATGCAAATGAAAGCAACTATACAATTCCATCTTACATCTGTAAGAATGGCCAAGATCAAAAACACTGACAACAGCTTATGCAAGAGAGGTTGTGGGGTAAAGGAAACACTCCTGCATTGCTGGTGGGAATGCAAGCTGGTACAGCCCATTTGGATATCAGTATGGTGATTTCTCAGAAAATTAGGTAACAACCTTCCTCAAGACTCAGTAATACCACTTTTGTGTATATAACCAGAGGATGCTCAATTGTACCACAAGGACATGTGCTCAAATATGTTCATAGCAGCATTGTTTGTCATAGCCAGAATCTAGAAGCAACCTAAATGCCCCTTGACAGAAAAACAAATAAGAAAAATGTGGTACATTTAAACAATGGAGTACTACACGGCATAAAAAATAATAACGTCTTGAAATTTGCAGACAAATGGATGGAACTATAAAACATCATATTGAGTGAGGCAATCTGCTGTGGGACAGTTCTTTTATTTTCTCACTTATATTATTTTTAATACAATGCTAATTGGCCTGTAGCCAGGCTGGAAGTATAGGCAGGGCAATGGTGACCAGGCAGGAAGTAGAGGCGTGGCAACAAGAATTTTGGGAAGAGGAAAGTTTCAGTCTGCAGCCATCACCCAAATGCAGAGGAAGCAAAATGTGTTTGCCTCGCTGAATAAGGTACTGAGCCATGTGGCAAACATAGACAAGACTAATGGGCTAATCTAAGATGTAAGAATTAGTTAATAAGAAAAGCCTGAGCTACTAGGCCAAATGGTTTACAATTAATATAGATCTTTGTGCGTTCCTTTGGGACTGAATGACTAAAGGTCTGTGGGACAGGAACCTCTATCAACAGTAACGCAGACCCAGAAAGACAATTCATATATACGCACTCATAAGTGGTTTTTAAACATAAAGCAAAGAAAACCAACCTACAAATCACAGTTCCAGAGAACCTAGACAATGATGAGGACGCTAAGAGAGACATATATGTATCTAATCTACATGGGGAGTAGAAAAAAAACAATATCTCCTGAATAAATTGGGAGCATAGTGAACATGAAAGAAGGTTGAAGGGAAAGGGAGAGGAAGGGAGGGGAGCAAAGAAAAATGTATAGCACAACAAAATAAATAAAACAGAAAATTGATAGATACATATATAAAATTCCTTCACTATTTATAACATTACAATAGATGCTATTGCGTCAAGAAGAGAGCACCATAGAGATGAGAAGTAGGAATGTGTTTAAGGAAAATAACAACAGAAAAATTGGATTGCTCAGTGAGCTTAAAAAAATAGATGAAAAAGGATCAAATAAAACATTAGCTGAATGTTGACAAAAACACAACATTCTTAATCAAGAAATGAATTATGCAGATCATACCAGCATTATTATTCCTAATATTTCTGTTCTTTCTTGGTTTGATGAGATCATATACAGTTAATCCAATTGTCAACCCAAATCACATTATCATTGTATGTTAAAATATCTTATTAGCATACTAACTTTATGGATTGCTGTAGAATTCAGGCTGTTTACACTCATCCTTGCTTGGTTGACCCAGCCGAGTTAACAATCCTAAAAAAGTATTTTGCTGCCCAACACATTCTCAAAAAGTAATAATTAAAATTTGAAGTATATTTTCTATCATATTGTGCTTTTTCTTTAGTATAGAAACACATTACAAATCTGGACCATCTGTACTCAGGAATCTCCAGCCTCCACCCTAATATTTTATATACATTTTGTTTAAAATTGTATCAGATCACCTAGTCCTCACATAGAGTTAGCTCCTGCTGATGAGTAAAAGAACTACTTGAAATATTTCAAAGAAAATGAAAAATCAACAACCAGTTCATATTCTAGAATTGTAACATCAGGGGGTGTGTGAAAAATGCAAAGTGACTTAGATTAGCATTATTAAGGTAATAATAAAAGTATGGATTCATACCCGTGTATAGAAGAAAGTGCAGAAAAATCAATAGTTAAATTTTTAAGAAACCACAGAAATGATTTCATTATAGCAGTTCCCCTGAGGGAAGTAAAGGAATCCTGTGAGTATGAAAGTGAGATCAGGGAAAAGAAGGAGGGCAGGGATGAGAAAGGAATTATAGGTAATAAGGAGAGAGAGATAACCTTGGACTTTTTCTATAAAATTCGTGGATTCCAAATAGCTTCATGGAAGCCAATTTTTTTCTTTATTAACTCTAAATCAGGAACATCTGTAAGAGAATTTTACATTCTGAAAATGACTCTGGTCAGTGCTGTGCATTAAGGAAAGTTACCTACTTAAGTTTCAGTATTTGCAATGTATCAAGCTATGCACATAGGTCATGCTGAAGCAGGGATCACAGCCCATCAGAAATGACTAGACAGCACACCTGCTCACATAGAACCTGCTGAGTTTCTCCCTAATGGTCTCCTCTCTGTGTCTTAACAGTCATGTCCTATGTGAAGAAGATATTCTAAGATGATGGAAAGTGGTTTGGATACAAAACAGTCTGAATTGATTTTCAGAGTTCATATATGCTTCTCCTTAGCTGATGCTCACTGACTGTGACAGGAAAACCACAGTGATGCTCAATTCAGTAGGAAACCCAGGGAAACTTTTCCAAATTGATGCCTGACCAACAGGAAGAAGAGGAATACTGCCTATTCCTCTTCATGGATTTTCAGTCACCGTGAAAGGAAGTCTATTTGACCAAAAGGACTACCCTGACTGGGTAGCCACACTAGCCAAAGAAATACACACAAAAGGAGCAGGGTTTACATAGTGAAGGAATCTTGGGTCCTGTCACCAGAATACGGCTTCAGTATGGCTACAAGATGTGCAAAAATATTATTTCTGGATGTTAAAATTGTGTATTTGTGTGTCATATGAGGAAGCAGTATAATGATAGTTCTAAAACATTTTTAGGATGGTAAATTTGTAACATGAGGGCCTGCTCATTGGGGTTTCTGTCCTGCCCAGTTCCCACAGCCGGCAAGTTTCAAAGAAAATCACACAGGGGTCTCTGTAAGTTGTAAACTGATTGGCCCATTAACTCAGGCTTTGTAGTAGCTCTTATTACTTATATTAACCCATTATTCTTGTCTGTGTTAGCCACATGACTCAGTACCTTTTTCAGCTGGGTAGATCACATCTTGCTTCTTCTGTGATCTGAGCAGGACTGTGGAAAGAGGTTCCTTCTTCCCAGAATACTCCTGTTCTCATTGCCCAGCCTCTACTTCCTGTCTGGTTGTCCTACCTGTATGACTACTGGCCAGCCAGCATTTATTTAAAACATAATTGACAGAATACAGAATTGTCCCGCACCATAAGTTAATGTGGTCTTATTCAAATGAAATAATCAACTAAACTAAGACTGGCCAGAATTAACACCTTCAAGTAAACTTTTATGACATCGGGTTCAAAACTTTCACAAGTTTCTTTTACACAAGGATTTCCACATCGAATAGTAAAATACACATATTTGAGAAGTACAGTCCCAACTGACATATCAACAACACAGTTGGTGTAACTAAGACTCAGGAGTGAAGGAATAGGGGTGAAGAAATAGGGGGAAAGACTCTGAGTCAGAAAAGCAAGAAGCTTGTTGTGAGATTTAGTCTCCTAGAAATGTGAAAGAATCTACATTCATGGAGTCTCACCAACATGGCTGCCTAAACATGAGCTAACCAAGGACAAAACCAAGGAACATGCTTATGTAGAAAAAAAGAGAAGCTAATAAAACTTCAAGTTTAGACAAGAATTCCAGACAACCAAGAAATGCTGACAGCAAGAGCATTATCTTCCTCAGGTAAGAGCACACTAGTTGGTTATGCAGTACCAAATAATGAGCCCAGAAAATATACCAACAAGTAACATAAAATTGACTGAGCATGTTATATAGGGTGTGTGTGTGTGTGTGTGTGTGTGTGTGTGTACATAAATATTTAACAATTAAAGTGAAAGAGTTTGTGAATTTGAGATCCTCAGAAGAAGTACAGGGGAGATGTTTAAGCAAGGAAAGGGAACTGGGAAAATGATGCAATTATGTTATTTAAATATTTTTGCTATTAAAAATAAAAATGCACAAACCATTATATAGAAGAAATTGTGTTGAAAAATTGTCAGATGTGCATAAAAATGTTCAGTAATGTGAACTCAGCAATAAAGTATGTACCAGTTGTTACCTTATCATGGGATTTGTTTTCTCTAATTTATGTATGTATTAATGATTTGATCAAATGATTATAAACTATCAATATAAATAAAGCAAGTGAGGGGCCTCTAGAAAAAATGTATTTATTGCTATGTTTCTTGCCATAATGTGAAATATGAAAGCAATTTATTTAGATATTTTCTTGAATGTACTTGCAAAATTTCCCAGTTTGAAAATAAAGCAACCTCAAGATGAGAACATCACTGATCTTATGGCAACTATTAATTTATTCAATTTTTAGGCTTTATAAATGCTTATTCATAAAATTATTTCAAACCTGTGGAGTACTACATTTTACTAGCAATCTATGTGGTTTAATTTACTCATTGGAAATCCACACTAGAAATTATACACTTATTTGTATATTATAATACATAAAATAGCATATATATGCATTTTATGTCTCCAAATCTATATAGTATTTTTGGTATATTCCAACTATAATCTATGTATCTATAACTATACCTAGTTATACACCTATAACTACACTTATAACATATTGAGATAAAATATAAGTTTATACCCACAATTTTTTCCAATCCTTAGTGATTTTTTGCACTTATTTTATTCATGATTAGGAATTATGAAGGATAATTCAAAGGTTAATTATATTTTTAAATATTACTTCCAAACTTTATGATTTTGTAAATTGACTATACTCCTTTGATTTGAAAACTAAATGAACTTCTCATTAGAGCAGATACCACATACTTTGGTCTGTAAACTTACCTTTGATTTTAACTGTATCTTCAAAATGTAAAATCTAGAACAAAAGAATAAAGACTTTGATGACCTCTTTAATACATAAAAGAAAGAAAGAAACCAATTCAGATCATGGTTTGTGAAAATGTCTGAAAAGCAAAGGAAAAATAGTTTTCAAATGATTGGAAATTTCTTACTTCTTTGCATTATCTTATTTTATTTATCAATCTCAGTCCAAGATAAATTTGCTCGAGTCAGGGTAAAGCCAGTGATTTCCAATGCAGTGAATTCCAAGCTTGCAAAGTATAAGAACTGATAATGGAAGAAAAATATTTGTGTATCTGCCCCTCCTGAACGGGACCATCCAAAGAAAACTATAAAAATAAATAATGGTCCACCCAAAAGACAGAAGCACAACGTTGTGGTATTCTCTGAATGGAAGCTGTGATTTTCTTTGGAGACAGATTTTGTAGGCTAAATTACAGAATCGCAGAATTATGGGAAGCTTTAGAATGAGAAGGAATTTTAACACTCACAAGGGTGTGATTTAACAACCACTCCCTCAAATGTTCAAAATCTTAGCTTCCTAGGAACTTCTCTCTGAACTCTGTTTCTAATAAGTGTTCAATGCATCGTAGAATTGCTAAAATGTGTTCTCTTTTACTAGGGCAATCTTGGCTTTTCTGATATCACGTCCTAATAGATTTATTCAGAGATATTAAAGATTTCATGACCATATATATTCATTTACTATGTCACTTAATAAATATCTGTCTAAATCAGCACATATTTCTTTTATAAGAAGCTTTCCCATATCTAATTTGCATCATTTAGCAAAACATCATCTTGCTAGTTAGAAGGAAATATTTTTTGTATAAAACTGCATCTTCTTTATTTTGCATACTTTTAATTTCAGAACAAAAAAACAAACAAAAAATCCACAATACACAATATCCAACCCTGCAAATCTGTGAGAGGGGATTTTCCTGCCTTAAGGCACCAGGACAAAATAAGAAATCCTCTAGCATGAGCAGAGAGACAGGTAGGTCAGGGCCAGTCAAGGCTGCTGGGGGAGCATGGGGAAACTATACAGAGGACATGGTCTTCCCAGGGCATCTCTAATCTACTTCTTCCGTACAGGAGGCATCCTCATCACCCTCAAGTAGGGGGATCTCATCAGGAACAGCAAGCCTATTGGAGATTGTCACCTTCTCAACCTTCTTATCCCAAATCACCTTCCTCAGCTTGCAGAGATTCTCAACCTTTGCCCAGCTCTCCTCCATCTTCTTCTTTTCTTCCTCATCCTCTGGTAGCTCCAGGCCCTCCCTTAGTCATTGAGATCAGGGTTCTTTCCATCAAACTCCTTGAACTGCTGCACGCAGTACTCGTCAATAGGCTCAGTTGTGTACACCACCTCATAGCGCTACTTCTGCACACGTTCCACAAAGGCAGAGTTGGCTGCCTGCTCTTTGCTAGATGGAAATATTTTAATAATATTTTTTAAATACAACTTCTTATTATGTTTTTCTCACTCTAATAAAGTACAGCTTTATATATGTGTAATATATTACTAATATTAATAATTCGTTTTTAATTTTTGAAATCTTATCTACTTCAAAATGAAATATAATAAGAAGAAACACTTCTAGACTATCAGATAGGCTTCCAAAGTTGCTGCTAATTATAACAAAATAATGAGGACAAGCTTTCGTTTTACCCAAATTGTCTTATAAAAATTTTATATCCAGATGTGAAGGTGACTCATGAAAGTAAGCGAAATTATATTTCCTCAAGTTGTCTAGCAGTCAAGGTAAGGCACTAATATTCCAATTAAATGTCGTTTATTTTTTTTTTTACCTCTTGGTGAGGATTAATCTTAAGCAAAAATAATTGGTACTTTTGTTTATATATCCAAAAGGAGGTGGTTAAATCTTTGAAAAGTCATACATAAAAGTTAGCATTGTTTTATTTTATTAAAATGAAAACAAACAGAATCAGATTAATCAGTAATGTTCCCTTTATCATTATCCTGGCTGTCTTCATCTTTAAAAAAAGACAGAAAAGGTAAGTAAAGAGGTTTTAGATGACAAAAGCACATTTATATGAAAATGTGATAAAGCAATAAACGTTTTATTATTATTATTATTATTTTATTACTTAAAAATGCCAATCCAAATTCCTATTCCCTCCCCTCCTCCCACTTACCTCCAACTCCCTTCACAGACCCTGCCTCCCCCCCCCCCAATCCTAAGAGAAGTCAATGCAAGCTGCCCTGTGAAAAGTCCAAGGCCCTCCCTACTACATTTAGGTTGAGCAAGGTATACATCCAAAGAGAATAGGATCCCAAGAAGCCAATCATGCAATAGAGACACCAATGGAAATAAATGTTATTTAAGAAAATGAAAACCTAGGGTACCTTTGAATACAATATACAAAAACATTTTCCTTTGGATGTCCTGTTTCTTCTGCCTGTTAACCTTCCTCGTTATTTCCCTGAGCTTTGAGAGTCACAACTAAAAGGTCCATCCATGGTGAGGTAAAAAGCAATTGTGCAGTTGGCACACTTGTCTGCCCTACACACCTACAATATTTCCCCACCTCTACACAGTCCTTAGACCTACTCAGTCACACTCACTTGAGAAATTGTTTCAAAGTCTCATATTTCACCAAGTCTACTCTGAAAATGAAGGACTTTTGCCTCTCAGAAATTCTATCAAGCGGTTACATTTACTCTCTGAACTGCTTTCTATTTCATTCCTTAGACTGTAGCTATGACTTTTATGTAATAGCTAATCCAACTTTAAATGCTTAATAATAATTGATCCTAAAAGTCCACTTTCCTCGTTCATTATAGAGGTTTTTTTTTTTCCTCCCCACTCTGGGAATTTATGAGACCTTAGATATCTTGGATTCTTCATTGGAAAACAAATAAAAATTCTGGGTGGGTTGTGAAAGTCCAAAATTATTTTTAAGCTATAGAAAGATGCCAAAATTGTTATAAAATTATCAACTTGCTTCGTAGTCCAAGAAAATTTATAATAATTTGAATTATCTTTCTAAAATAAAAGAGGGCATGCTTTTTCCTTATGATTGACAAATTGTAAATACAGTATTTGATTTGATTTCTTTTTTAATTTTTTATTGATTTTATTGAGCTTTATTGTTTCTCCACTCCCTTCCCTTCCTTTCCTCTTTCCTTCTACCCTCTCCCATGTTCCCCATACTCCCAATGTACTCAGGAGATCTAGTCTTTTTCCACTTTTATGTAGATTAGATCCCTGTATGTCTCTCTTAGGGTCCTCATTGCTGTCTGGGTTCTCTGTGATTGTGAACTGTAGGCTGTGTTTTTTTTTTCTTTATGTCTAAAAGCCACTTATGAGTGAGTCCATATGATAATTGTCTTTCTGGGTCTGGGTTACCTCACTCAAAATGATATTTTCTAGATCCATCCATTTGCCTACAAATCTCAAGATGTCATTTTTTTCTGCTGTGTAGTACTCCATTGTGTAAATATACCATATTTTCTGTATCCATTCATTGGTTGAGGAGAATTTAGGTTGTTTCTAGGTTCTGGCTATGACAAACAATTCTGCTATGAACATAGTTGAGCACATGTCATTGTGGTATAATTGAGCATCTTTTGGGTACATACGTGTATACCCAAATATGTATTTATTTGATTCAATGTTAGTGGTATTTCTGGGTATTGAGGAAGGTTGATTTCTTAGTCTGGATAGATAAATAGAGAAATAAGCACAAAAGAATATTAGGGAGAAATAGATAACATACGATAAGAACCAATTCTCTCTTAATTTAGTGCTACTGAACTCTGTAATATTTTAGGAAATCTAAACTATCTGCAATGAAGTATTCATTGGTTCAGGTTAATTTTGAACCCCTGATAAGTGGAGATTTATATGGAATCTAATTTGAGATGATAGTTTTATCTCATTAGCACAATGTTTAATAAGCTACATTTTGCTATGTAAAAGTAAAATCAATGTTTAGTCTCTGTCTGTAGAACCAGTCCTCTAGTATATTATTGAAAGGAATCCATTCTACTGGATTATACTGCTTTTTATTGCTTCGGTTATATAGAGCAAAGAAAAAGGAAGGAGGAGGAAATACAATTTTGAAAGGCAAGAATTTGTTTATTATTTAAATGATTAACTCAATTCTAAAACTTACAAATTATATTCATTTGATAAAATTTTATACTTATCAAGCATCAACTTTGCATTAAAATATGAAAACTATAGAGATGTGTTCTCAGAAATTTTACCTGCCCCTCTTCAGGATTAATTGCTTTCTGTACCTAAAAAGTGATTTAGTTCTTGCCCATATCATGTTGTTTTGAAAGCATCAGTCTTTATGTGCCCTTTAATGAAAGATTAACTAAATTCATAATGTTTTATTGAAGAAAGTTTATTTTCTGGATTGTCTAATGTGTTTATTTGATTCAATGTTAGTGTGAATTGTATAGTATATATAAAAGCTTGAAACATTAAAACTTTTATATAAATAGACATCTTTCTTCATCAGGAAAGAAGAACCAGACCTGGAAGGTGATATTGTAAGCAAGGCTGCAACTCATCAAATACAACCACCAACACATGTCAGTGCTCCTGTGCCTGGAATTCTGGTGTAGACAGGGTTTGAATCATCTCACTGAAAATGGAGCAGACCCTTGTATTCTTTATGGAAGTCTTTGGGTTATTAAGGTCAAAGAGACAATATTAATTTTCATAACAGTCTCTTGTCAGAAACAGAAAGATAGGAAACACGATAGACCGCTCTTAGCCTAACAGTCATTATAACACCATATTTTGTAAGTCTTTTCTTTAGCAATCTTTAATTTTCTCGTTATGTTCACTTTGTTTTGGATGAGAACTAATAAAACTTAAATTATTACTGTTGAAAAAAGTAGCAGGATATAAAATACATGACACATATTCATGTACGAGCAAAATCATTAGCAATCAGTGTGTTTTGGCTAGTTACCTGCTTTCTTATTCTTAAGATTGAATGATGGGAAACTAGGGATTCCTTCAAACTCTAAGGTTCTAAGAGCAGTGAAGTTATTCTCAAACTAATGCTTATTGCTGCATGTCACTATATCTCCATAGTATAGAAAATACTCCTCTACCTTTGATTTCTCAAATCACAATATTTTTACTCAACTGACTTCAAATTTCCAATATAAAATTCTTCCTTTATTGTTCATTTTCCTATAAAAAATTTGTTCTTATTAACTTACATCACTAAGTGGGAAATAAAATTTTGATATAGCTGTATTAATTTATTATTTTCTCACTTGCACTGGTTATTTATATTCAACAACCACATTCAATAAATATCATCTCTTTTGTAGCGGATTTCTTGATTTTCAAGAGAGAAACTGGTTATACAATTATGTAGAGCTTGGTTATGGATGAAATTGTTGTATACCCTGTTTCTTCCTTTCCTATTTTTCTCCTTGTATCAAAAATAGATCCTTTTCTAATACAATATATTCTAATTACAGATTTCCCTCCCTATACTCCTCCCAATTCTTGCCCACATTCCCTCCAATCCAGATGTACTCTCTTTCTGTCTCAATTAGAAAAGAATAGGCATTTAAGAGGTAACAACAAACATAACAGGATAAAATACAATAAGATAAAACAAAGCCATCGCATTGAAGTTGGACAAGGAAACCAATACTGGAAAAAAACAAAAGAGCAGCACAAAAATCAGAACCCCACTCATTCACTCCCTCCCAAATAAACACTAAACTGAAATACATAACATATATGTAAATGACCTGGTACAGACTTATGCAGGCCCTGTGCCTGTTGCCCTAGTCTCTGAGGGAAAGTGAGCTTTTCTTAGTTGATTTAGAGGACTTTTTTTTTTGCCTGGTTTTCTCCATACCCTCTGGCCTTTATACTCCTTCGAATTCTTCTTTAGCAATGGGGCTTTTTTTGTTGTTGTTTGTTTGTTTGTGAAGAGCTACCTATTGCTTTGGCAACAGCCAAGGGAGTTTGGGGATTTCCATAGGACAGCTTTGACCAACAACTTAACTGGATGTAATCCATTCCTGATATTGGAAGCTTCATTTGGTGAACGAGATGGCCAGTTGGGACTCTATCTTCCCCATTGTTTGGAGACTTCATTAGGATCACCTTTATATTTTTTTAGGAAGTTTCCACTCTATTAGGTTTGCATACCACAACTCAAAATACCCCTCAATTCTTGCTGCTTTTCCCTCATGCCTTCCCTCCCCCTTACCTTATCCTTCCATTCCAGTCCCCAAGTCCCTAGTCCACCCATAAAATCTGCTATACTTTCCCTCCCAGGGAGAGCCATGTGTTCCCCTTCAGTCTTTTCCTCTATACCTAACTTCTCTGGGTCTACAGATTGTGGTTTGGTTATAATTTACTTATTGGCTAATAGCCATATATAAGTAAATACATGCAATGTTTGTGTTTCTGGGTCTTTGTTACTTCACTTTGGATAATTTTTTTTCTAGTTCCCTCCATTTACCTAGAAATTTAGAATGTCATTGTTTTAACAGCTGAGTAATACTCTATTGTGTAAATATACCATATTTTGTTTATTCACTCTTCTGTTGAAGGACATACAGGTTATTTTCAATTTTAGGATCTTGGGGAGAAAGCAGTAATAAATATGACTAAGCAAAAGTCCTTTGCTTAGGTGAAGCATTCTTTTGGTATATACCAGCGAATGGTAAAAGTGGATCTTGAGGGAGCTCAATTCACATCTTCCTGAGAAACTGCCATACTATCGTCATGATAGATATACAAATTTGCACTTCCATAAGCAATGGGTGAGTGTTCCCTATATTTTAAGCATTGGATTGTTTATTATACATGTTAGAAGGAAACATACAATGAATTATAAAATGAAAAGACTTAGAAGTAAATTAATTTTTTTTACATATTAACCAATTCCTTATTCTATTTTAATATTGACTGTTCAGACATGATTTCATTTTTAAAGAATCTGTATAGCTAAATTATTTGTTTTTATGACCTAAGCATTGAAATGTTATTAAAGAGGAAGTGGTGTTTTAGTACCATATTCTAAGGAAATACTTAGGTAAGAGAACTAAGAACACCTGATATATCTGTACTCGGTTTTCTTATCCTACATGCCGTTGTTCTTTCTCTGATTTATTTTATAGAGCAAATGTAAATACATGAGGTTTTTACACATTGAAATATTTGCAATATACAATGCTGTATAAATAAAATTTGTATTTTTTTAGTTTCAGAGTAATTGTATCCTTCTTATAAATGACATTTATTAAATTTCTACTTAAATCTGATTAAAATATGAACAGAAAATTCTAAGAATGAGACTGCTTTCTATAAAAATAGAAATAGCTATAAGAAATAGATCTATCTAAAATACTATTTTATGAAATGACAAATACTGAAAATTATTTTGTATTTTCTAAAGAAGTGATTTATTCTGTAAAAACTTTCAACTTACAGTTTGTTTATAGAAAATAGTGCATACTACATTTATACAATGGATAAATTGCTAAAGAATGTTTCTGGACAAGAGAACCAATGGTGGGACATGGGAAACAGCCTCTTCTTTTGCAGCCTGTATTGTTGTAGGAGACTATAAAACCACACTAGAGTTTTCATTGTTCAGTGATTTGAATATCTGACATTAGAACAAACACAATATGGATATCATTAAAATGAAGATCTATGGCTGAAGTATTAAGTGGAATATAATTTTCTTCTATACACTGAAGAAATACGGCAAGACTTTAGGCAATCTGTTGGCTGAGTTTTTTTTTTTTATTAAGAAATTACACACTGATTGCTCTTTGGTTTGGTTTTAATCTGTTACTTGATTTTTTTTTTCTGACAAGTCAGAAGCTAGTATCTTTTAACACTAGAGAAGTTACCATTTTAAGATCAAAGGCACAATTTCACCCAAATTTAGATTCATGAAGTAGTGAATTTATCACTCTTATTTACAGATTATGAGTGAGGAGGTTACTTAAAGAACTATAGGTGTGAGTTTTCCTTTATCAGTATTCATGATCCCCAAAGCACCTCAGCACTAAAACTTCTCATGACAGCATAGATGATGTCATCTCCTAGCCTCATAGACAGTGTGTCCCCGCAGCCAACTTCCAGACTTTACATGTGCTATCATTTCCAGAAATCCAAGCACTTAGGGCAGAAGGAAATATATCTCATAAGAAATGTAAGGGAAAGTGCTTTTACTGGCAGATGAAATGCCAATACTGGTCCCCAACTCAACCTATGAGGGAAGATCAATCGGTTATTTCTGGAAAATCTCTTGAGGATAGTCAATTGCTCTGATTAATATGACAATGACAATTAGCCTCACAACAAAGTTCATTAGATACTTTATATTTTCACTGATGATTCTTTTTTATATTGTTTAGGCTTCTTTGGTTTATTAAAACTAAATTTAGCTTTAAAAGATACATTGATTGTAACTTTTGATATCCAAACAAGTTTGTAAAACTAACTATACCATTTATCCTAATTAAGACAAGTTAATTTAAAAAAAATACTAAGTGACATATAGATGATGGGTGACCAAGTAAATTAAAAAAAAAGTTCTCTGAACCCAAGGTATTGTTCTAACTAGTACTCTGTTCGGTCTATGTCACAGTATAATTACAGGGTGTATATGTTTATTAATTCTTATTTCTCAATGTGTCTATACTTATTTGATAACTTTGTGCTTTTGAGACAGGGTCTAATGAAGTAGCCTATGTTGGCCTCAAACTTTCTCTTTCTGCCACTGCCTATTGAATAAAGGGATCACAAGTGTATACCATCAAACAAGTCTGGGTGACCATTATCTGTGGAATGTTCATAGTATTTGAAATTTATAATAATAAGTAAAATTTACTTGTTATATTTAGTTCTATATCAGTATTCTAGCTACCAACTGCCATCACATATGACAGACATTTTAAGAAGAAAATTTATAAGGCAAAAAAATAGAACAACGAAATATTTTATCACGTAATTCTACATACAGTGCACATGTGCATAAAAGTAAATTAGCTGGTTTGTAATGCAAATCATCATGAATTTATTCAAATAAAATTACTTTTTAGTCAGCCACTGTCACATGAAATGAGGAAAATATAGGTCATTATAGATCTAAGAAGACTGGGACCTGCATACTCAAAAGAGCAAGATACCCCATTTAAATTCTGAAATAAGAAATAACATTAGTGGGAAAATCAAAATAAAATTTTATTTTAGTTTCTTGTGTTACTATGCTCAGCATCCTATAGTAACTAAAGTGCTTTGTTATACTTATTTTAACACTGACTAAAAATGAGTAGAGAGTGTAAAGAAATTCTTCGAAAATGTGACATAAATTTCAAATGTTTTAAATCATGTTCATAGTAGTAAAAATAGTTTTTTGAGTATCTGGACTAGCCTAAATAGTGCTCAAGAGAGAAAAATGTGAAAACAATCCTTCACCCTCATTGATTCCACAGTTTCATTATCACTGGTGGTAGAAGGTTATTCTTGAATATGAGTATGCAGAAAGAGAAGAATGACCTAAACAAAGAGAACTTTGTCTCTGCTTGGCCAATTCAGAGGTACTGCAAAAGTAAGTAATATTGTCTTAATTTTCAGCAAGAGTTAATAAAAAATGGTTATGTATTGAAAATCCATATATAGCTTTTGGATATCAGATAAGGGGATATTAAATAAATGACAGGTAGATATGGGTATATAAACATAGATGTTTATTTCCTTAATGATATTGCTTAAATAATGTTAAGACTACAGTAATAAGCAGTTTCTTTTCTCTATTCTGTGGAGATGAACATTTCCACACAGCAAGTGATTTATGACAATAACCATAATATTTAAGTATTTAATTCGTGTGTTTGCACAGTTATTTCTTCTGTAGTAAAATGAAATCTACATAATCTTGCAGTTAGATTACAAAAATGTCAACTATTAGCCAGGTGGTGGAGGTACAGCCTTTTACACCAGAACCCTGGAGGCAGAAACAGGGGGATCTCTGAGTTCAAGTTCAGTCTTGTTTACATAGCAAGTTCCAGGACAGCAGAGGCTACAGGCTACATAGAGAAACCTTGCCTCAAAGAAAGAAAGAAAGAAAGGAAGAGAAGAAAGAAAGAATGAGATGAAAAAGAAATATAAACTGTTTAAAAATAAGAAGTTTTTCATATAGTTTGCTTAGGCTTATCTAAAGTGTTGTCTATCTTATTTCTTATTTCTTATTGTAATACGTTATCCAAAATTTCAAATACAATTGCTTTATTTAACAGTATTCAGGATGCTAATTTGTAATTACATCGATAAGGGCTTATATTAAACTCCACTAACATAATATCTTGAGAGAAAAAAATTATAAATTAATTGTGAGGTCTGTTTCTGTGATGTGTCCTTTGAAAGTCCATTAGCAGAAGTTTGTGAGACCTGATGAAATACTCTGTATGCCATTGGCTTTGGGTACTGTAAATATTGGATTAGGGATTCTTTATGGATTTCAACTGAATTTGAACCAACACCCTGTACCCTATTTTCCATCAATAAATGCCTGTGAGTTTACAGTTGTTGACTTTCAAGAAATCCAGATGGGCCGCATTACAATTTGGCTTCTTTGAACCGTATAAAGGCATGATCTTGGTTTCTACAAAAGTATACAGATTTATACTAGTGTTTTTAGCACTGTGATAGCCCTAAGCTTTAACTGAATTCAACCTGTTCAAAACAGAATATTTTATAATGTTTTTATATGAGAATTGCTATGACTCATAATACTGGCCAATGTGCAAATATGTAATGGGGTCTAACATAAACACACAATCCAATTAATCACAATGTCATATTAAATACGTAAACTGGATCCCTTTGATCCTTCAGGGGAACAGTATGGACTTCAATTTATTATCTTGGACATGGATAACTTTGACTTACTCCATCCTCATACTCATTTCTAATTCCTCTGTGACCTTTGTTTTACTTGTACATACTAGTCATCAGAATCCTAGCTACAGTAACTTCAGCTTTTCTGAAGTTCTAAAATTTGTTTTCAGTTTACCTGCTGATGCTTGATGCACATTTTGCCTCTCTTGCTTACACAATCTCTAAGTAGGTATTTTCTCAAAGTAATAAAGTAAGGTCCTAGAATTGACATTACCAATCCTTTTTTTTTTCCCTGACACTGGAACCCACTCTGCAGAGCAGGTTGCAGACTAGTATCAAACTCACAGATTCCACCTGGTCCTGGCGCCCAAGTGCTGGGATGAAAGGCATTCACCAATATTGCCTTTTTTTAGATGCTGGAAATCTTCCTTTTTCATATCATAACAAAATATGTATTACTCTAATGGCATATTAGTTTTTAAAACTTAAAGACTTGCTTTTAAAATATAAAGACACAAAAATGCACTATTATAAAGTGAGATTCAATTACTCCTCATGTTTGTGTGACATAAAAAAATGAATGAATCTTTCATCATTTCAACATGGCATCAAGATTTTATAGAAGAAAAGTAAGTGCACTGTTACTGTCAGTAAAATTGGCTACGTATTCTAAAGAGCATATTAATTTGATTGCAAAATAACACATTCACTTAGTTGCATGAGTGAAGGGAAAACAGCCTTCATTTACAACAGTGTTGCATCGAATATGCATACAATATATTGATGCCTTTTTGCTTTGGCTTCTTTTACATTATTAAGAATTATTAAGATTGAATTACTGTAGGTTATTTGTTTGTTTAATTTTAATTCTATTCTGCATGCTATTGACCTTAGTTTTAGGAAGATTCAATAAAACACACCAGGAAAGACAAAGTCAGTATAACTTTCTGGTAACAGTCCAATATCTGATATATGTTTCAAATCTTCATAGGTGACATGAATATGGAGATGATTGCCAGAAGTGCTGTGCTTGGCCCAGAGTTCAGTTGAAAACCAAATACTGCAGGTGTTTGAACATAACTGAGGAGATTTATCAATTGCAAAGATGCTGATTGATAGCACATTTGTCATTTTTAAAAATGCATTTTAGAAAAACAATACAACCAGAAACAGAGTTTCAGTTAATATAAACCTTGCAAGTGTAGACTGTTTCAGAATTCAGCAGTGAGGTATGCTTTTGAAGAATGTGCTCTTAGGTCACTGGTTTTGGTTACATTCATAGCAAAAGACATACTTTTGCTGAAAAACCAATGACCTAGCCACCATGCCAGCAGCCAGAAATCAGCATCCCCAAAGGGCAATTCCAATATTAGAATTTAGTATATAGAATATCCTGTACAATCTTTATTTATGTAACTGTTTCTACGGTAGACTGTCTGAGAAACTTGTTAGTATGTTCTTTTTCCCATGTTTTTTCTTGGTGTTTAAATAAATATGGTTCTTATCTTTTCTTTCTTTTCAATTTCCTCTCTCTCTCTCTCTCTCTCTCTCTCCCTCTCTCTCTTCTTTCTTTCTCATTTTTTAAGAAAGACTCCTTTTTAAGAAAGACTACTTTTTAAAGAAAGGACTCCTGCCTGTCCTGAAACTCACTCTATAGACCTGGTTGGCCTTGAAATCAGGGATATGCCTGCCTTCCAAGTGGTAGGATTATAGTCATGTGCCACCATTGCCAAGACTAGATGACTAGACATGGTCTTTTAAGTAAATTACACTAATTACAGATTTGACACACATGTATATATTTGATATCTTAGTCACTAATAGTTGTTTGATTGAACCTAAGGTTGTATCAGTTGGAGAGAAACTATGTCTGATAAGCTTAGACATTTACCTGTGACTAGGGAGATCATTGAGATATAATATAAGAACTCTCAGCTTTTCATCAAACACAATGTCTACACTATTGGCTTTTTCCAAGGGTATTAGTTGCATTCCATAATCTGATAAGGCCCTTCACTTAAGATATAATTTACTTAAGTGATCAGACATTGATGGGTTGGTGCCCACCTATAAGCTTCACTCCTGATGACAAATATTCATGACACTGGAAGCTACTTTGCATACCAGCAGAGGAGAAAAGTAATTATCAATATCACACAGCTACAAACCTACAACAGATACTTGCCTGTTGAAAATACTGGTGCAATAGAGAATAAATATTAAGGTAGTAATCAACCAATTATTTTAAAATGGATTTAAGCACACTATAGGAGGTGAAATCCATAATACATTCATAGAATGAAAAAATGAGGCGAGATAGGTCATGGGCTTTAAGAGAAAGCCAAATATTATTGTTTTTCTAAAGTCACATAGCAATAAAATGACTCCTAATGAAATATAGCTACACTCGGAGATTAGAGTATTCCTCAACACACAGGACAAATGTCTTGCAGTAGATAGTAATTAACACATGGTGAAATTTGGACAGTGTTCAGAAAGTAAGGGGCTTTGGAGCATGCAGTACTAACTAAGATGTCTTTATCAACCCACCACCCCTCAAGGAGTATATGAGGAAGTGGAAGCAGAAAAATAGAGACCAAGGTAGTGGGCAACATCAAGGAAAGAGTACCATCTAGACACAACAGGTCAGATAAAAGTATGAACTCACAGAGACTGTGAGAGTATGCACAAGATCTCTACAGGTTCAAAACAGCAAAATCCCAGTACTGAGAAGGCAAGTGGACATGAAATTTCATCATTAATCGAGAAGCTATTTGTACTCAATACCTGTTGTGAAAGGGAAGTTTTTCTAAGTGCCAGTGCCATGTCGTAGGAGCAGTCATACTGACAATAGAGGGACAGGTGACCCACTGGTCTCTGATTCGATTTGAGGCCTTTGCCACAGAATAAGTTTCATTCTTAGAACTGTTATCTGTTTCCCAGAGTTGAATTACTATTGTTACCTTCATAATTGGCCAAGTTGTTAAATTACCTTCTAAATAAACTCATAGATACAGACATTTTTTTAAAACTTGATCAAGTAAACACTTTTTTTTTTCAATGTGTTGTGGTCAATGACAGATTCTTTCTGGTCAAAGTCCTTTCTCCAACTGAAAATGACACCTGCCAGCAAAAGAACTGTCTGAGAAAAATATCTTACTTGCTTACACTCTGTTATCTATACCTAGTGGCTTAGATGTGAATACCTGTGGGTTCTTGGTATAACTTGTTTATCACCTGTAATATGCAAAATGTTTAATCATATAAGGGATATGGAGAACATGTTGTAAACATGTTGCTTTTTACTTTTATTCATTGGAATCATTCACTTGAAAATGGAATGCGATACATTATAACTTTTGTACTGCTTTAAAAATTTTGCTGTAATATATAAGCTGTATGCAAAAAATAGAAGGATGACATCTAGAGAGACAGAAAAAGGCTACATCTGGAAAGAGGTAACAAAAGAAATAGAGAACAGACAAAGAAGATGGTAGATTACCCTAAAAGTGTGTGTGTGTGTGTGTGTGTGTGTGTGTGTGTTTCATTTTTTGGTGGCCTCAGAGAGCTATGTTTAGCCCCCTTCACTGGCCCCAGAGAATTAAGTTTGACTTTCACAGACTGAAGAAGAGTCGAGTGGTTGGTCTGTCAACTCTGGCTCTCTTTTTATCCCAGAACTGCTAGAAGCTGGGGCTCGGGGAAGCTAAAGTCGAGACTGTCAACACTGTGGAAGAGGAAGCAGAAAGTGTAGGAGCTTCAGAATGAGGAGGCATGCTATGCAATACTGTCTTCTGTACAAGACAAAGCTATCACAGTTATGAGCTCAGAGTAGCTGTGGTTACCTGCACAAGACTCCTCTAAGATAAAGCCAACCTAATTTGAGCAAACATTGGGACGGGGGTATTCCATGCCCTGTCCCTTATTGGGGTAACTATTGCCAATGGATAGTTACTGGGAAAGTGAGGGCGATCTCTTTTGAGGATGTGGCTACTGATATGTTTTCTACATTTTATTTTACAGATTAATCATAAGTGGAGAGGGTGAGTTATCCTGTAAGAGCCTTGTTACCATTGAAGCAATAGGCACATTTCTCCTGGGAATGTAGAGTGCAACACGAGGTAAGACCACTGATATCTCATCACCCATGGCAGCCTGCATGTTCCCTATGAAATCTGTCTAGTAGAGATGAAATTTTCATGTAGAAATCAGATTGATTTCTCTATGTCCTGTAGCAAAAGTGTATGGTATATTCAGCAATAAGGTCGTAACATGAAGTTATAGACTTAGTATATTATGAGACAGACAGACAGACAGACAGAGAGATGAAATTCAGTGAGTATGTTGGGGGTCATTTTGAAGGGAATTTAGAGAACCATGGTATGGTGTAGATATAATCATATTGCATTGTACTTGTGAATGTTAAAGTTTCTCAAATTAAATTTGTAAATTTGTGACATTTTAAGCAGTCAAGGGAGCTCACGTTTGTAATCTCCAGAGGAGATAGGAGGATGGATTATCAGTCTTAGGCTAGTCTGGAATATAAAATAAGTATCTATCTGAAAACAAAATTCAAACAAGCCAAAGCTCTTTAAATGCAAACAAATAAAAATAGTAAAGAAGAATGTATCGATAATTTTAAACACTAAATTTATGGAATTTTTATTTCTCTTTGTATAGGAAATAAAGTGTTTTATCAGATTTGATGAGAATATATTCAGTGTATTTGAAGGATGTTTTCAAAGTTCTCTGTGACTTCTTAATTTGTAATGTCCTACTCATGTCTAAAGGAATTCAGATATAAAAATTCAATATCAGACACAGAGCAAATGAATATTAGATGATGATTCCAAAACTAGCTATATGGATTTATATAAAAATATTTAAAGGGAGAAGTAAGAGAAAATGGTATAGGTATAATTAAACCAGGGTGCTAATCTCTATAGATAACAAAGGAGTTAAGACAATTGTATAGATATTTCGTAGCCCCTTCACCAAGGTCAAGTGAAAATAGTTGAATTGAAAGGAACTACTACTGCTGCTAAGTTGTTGGGAAGCCGTGATAGTGCCTTCTGAAGGGCAGGGCTGTGGAGTGATGCTAGGGGCCTGTCCTAGTACCTTGCCATGACTACAAGGTACAGGGGATCAGTGAAAGGGAACTTGGCCTGATAGACCACAGCAACAGGCCTGTCAAGTCAATTCTGTTCCCACATATTGGTAAATGACCTGTGTGTTTTCAGGGTCACCGCATGGTTTGAACAAGAAAACACATAGTAATTTAAGTAATTTTTATATGACTTGGGTTTTTATTTCACATGTATTTAAAGTTTTTGCTATAGGAAGCCTGAAAATCCAAACTCAGGGAAAAACAGAACAGATTCGCTTGGTATCTTTAGCATTGATAGGACTATTCAGTTGAATGTTTATCTGTCATTCACAAAATGGATATAATACAAAAAGAATGGTGCAGAAACATCATATTTTAAACTCTTTTCTCAATTTCCCAATCCTTGACTACTGAACTCACTCTCTGGAATTCTGAGTTTCCTAAAAAGTAATGAAATCATTTGAAACAGTTATCTTTGAAATACATTCAACTAAGTAAATTGTTCAGCAATAATTCTTAGCCAATATTAATAATATTCTGCGTTCTATAGAAAATGAATAAGGTGAACAAGCTGGATAGAATGATCCAGATTAATTCAGGTGCTTTTAATTTCATCCTGACAAGTGATATTTCTAGAAGAAATGTGTGTTTGCTTCACATTCTAAAGATAGACCCACCCGTGGCATTAACTACTAATAACTCTAGATTTGCAACAACTGTTTGGCTGCAGACAGGGAAACATGTCTCTATTCTGTGGTTTCTAATATATGTATAT
Organism: Microtus oregoni; assembly: GCF_018167655.1. Lineage (NCBI taxonomy): Eukaryota > Metazoa > Chordata > Mammalia > Rodentia > Cricetidae > Microtus > Microtus oregoni. The sequence goes on along the minus strand of NW_024543077.1, from coordinate 13,040,677 downwards.
GATATGTGAAATAATAGACATTGATCCAAGGAACACGGTTTCTTATGGTTTCAAGATGGAATTTTGGGAAAGCTCTTTGACTTTCAAAGGCAATTCCATCAAGGCTAAAAGTGCATTGAGTCAAAGAATAAGGAAACTAGTTAAAAAATAGATTGCAGAAACACTTCTTTGCTCTCAGAATTTGGTGTTTTCATTGCATAGTTAAAAATTATCTTCATAATTTAAATGTGAATCAATTATTTATGGTGAGGTTACAAAGAATATAAAGCAATATCTGATAGAAAATGTTTTCTTTTGTAATATATTTTGTGGTAGGTAATTCTATAAGTTATTTTTGGGAATAAACATCATTTTTGAAGATTTATTTTCATTGTGTATATGCATGTGTGCATGTGTGGATATGTGCACATGAGTACAGATACCAGAAGAGGCTCCAAGATGAGCCAGGCCTTCTGAAACTGAGGCTACACGCAATTGTGAGTCACCAGACATATATGCTTTTTTGATAGAATTAATCTGACAATAAAAAATGACTCAATAAGAACGTAAATGTGTAATCATCTGGACTGGCATCTATTGTCTCTTAATGTCTGCATAATGCTTGACAGGTCCTTCTGGCTTTCATTGTTTCCACTGAGAAGTCAGGTGTAATTATTATAGGTCTGCCTTTATATGTTACTTGGCCCTTTTCCTTTGCAGCTCTTAATAATCTTTCTTTATTTTGTATGTTTAGTGTTTTGATTATTATGTGGCAAGGGAACTTTTTTTGGTCCAGTCTGTTTGGTGTTCTGTAAACTTTTTGTACCTTCATATGAATACTTTTCTTTAGGTGGGTAAAATTTTCTTCTATGATTTTGTTGAATATATTTTCTGGGCTTTTGAGTTAGACTTCTTCTCCTTCTTTTATCCCTATCATTCTATGGTTTGGTCTTTCCGTGATATTTCATATTTCCTGGATATTTTTGTGTTAAATTTTGTTAGATTTAAGGTTTTCTTTGATTGATGAGTCTATTTCCTTTATTGTATCTTCAGTGCTTGAGATTTTCTGTTCCATCTCTTGTATTCTGCCTTTTATGTTTGCATTTGTGGTTCCTGATCATTTTCTCATAATTATCGATTCTATATTCCCTCAGTTGGTGTTTTCGTTATTGTCTCTGTCTCTGTTTTCAATTCGTGAATCATTTCATATTTAACAAATTATTTGTGATTCAGAATAAATATGATGAAATAAGTAAAAAAGGAAATTGACGTCTATATAGACAAACTGAAAAATAGAAAAAGGTGAATTAAGGGAAATTTTTAAAAGTGAAAATTAGCTCTCTCATGGAATTTAATGACAACTTAGCTTTGAGTGCTACCTGGTGTTTATCTTTCTACTGGTTTGCCTTTGAGCCTGCTGCACCTTGGATGGAAGTTATATAAACAAAAGGAATTACAGTTGCAAAGAACTTGCTGAGGATATCCAACCCAAATAACACATGTACAACCTACACCTATACCTAAAGAACAGGGAACATCCCAGAAGAGGTGATTTAAAGATTCTAAGAGCCAAAGAACAGGTATGTCTTCTGTGAAATAGTGTCTTCAAGGTCTCCTCCCAAAAGCTGATCCCAGAATTAACTTTTACCAAATGCTCAGTGTAGGTCCTATTATGAAATAAGCTCATAAGACCATATTTTGTGTTGTATTTTGTCATGATACTTGCTTCGGTTCTGTAATTAAAACTTTAAGAAAATCTTAGAAATTTTAAAATAGATATTAAATATATAGAAAACATTGAAAGAATGACTACTATAAAGAAAATGAGAATAACTATAGGAACGAAAATATGCACAAGCAAAACAGAAGACAAAAATGGGAATAATTTTTTGAGAGGAAAATTAAGCTTAGAGGGTGATGAAATGTTGAATTAATTTTGATTTATGGTTCTTAGTAATTTATTTATGGTATTTCAAAAGCATATATATATATATATACATATATATATATGTATATATATATATATTGGACATATTTTTCTGGAAGACTGTTACAGTAGAGTAGCAGGGAATAGCATATTAAAATATCCAATATAGTGATGGATATTTATACTGAAAACCAATAATAATATAAATACATTATATTTATAAATACACTTAGGTGTGTCATAAGTGAGAGTTCACATACAGAGCGCTCCCAGTTTTAGAATTGGTCACTGTGTGATTCTGCCATATTTCTCGTTTTACAGTAGAAATGTTCCCAGTGCCTATGAACTGATGTGACATTGCCATTCTTTCCTTGCCTTCTGTATCATTTGCTTCCGTTCCACTTAAGCTCCTATAATCATCTCTTCCTTCACAGACATTAAAGTCTTGGTGTATGATTTTATTACTAAATAAGAACCAGCATGCCAAGGCCTCATGAAATGCGAATGAAATGCGTAGTGAAAAGCTTTCTAGATGTGAGGTTATGAACAGGACCCCGTCAATAATAGACAGTAAGGAAACAGAGGATTTTAAAAGGTTAAAATATTGTAAGACAGCATGAAGAACAAAAACGTGAATCATGCTACTCTGATAATCTGATTCAAATCTACTCTATTCCATAATTCCTAGAATGCATTTACTTAAAATTAATTTCAGAGCATAATTGAAATGCCATAAATGCCTGCTTAAAAGCAAATTTGATTGACACTGTCATTTTTCAATCATCACAAGAATCAAATGACTTAATGGAAAAGAAATTTTAATTGGCTTATAAATTACACAATTACAAACTCTCCCTGTGAATCTAGTTAAGTGTGCGCTTCTCAGACAGGCCTGGCCAGCAGTCATTGGTCAGCATGAAACTGAACTCTCAGGGAAAGAACTATGGGCCCTGGAGGAGAGCATTTTTATTTCCAGAGGTTAGAAATGGAGCGTGGTACTATGGAGCCTAAAACAAAACAAAACAAAAGCCCAAGGCTTCTTTCACTCCTTGGCACAGCTACACAATGAAAAATTGCTCCTGGGGGAATAAGGCAATTGCTTCTTTCTCTTCTAGTAAATGGCTCAGCTGCTGGCCTTTCCGAATGTCTTTTACTTTATAATTTATAAACCTCAATACTGGTGATGGTACCCCAAATGTTCTTTTTATTCTTCTGCCTCTAAAACTGACATTACCCAGAAGAGCGAGCACACCAGATTGTACCTCAGCGCTTCCTGCATTTTGGCCAGCACTAAAGGTCCGGCGTCATTTTCCAGAAAAGCTAGATTTTATGCCTATGATTTCTTCCACATCAGACAACTGGTTACACTGACAGGCTGACTAATTCACTTTCAGAATTGACTTTCCAGAGGAGCAAATACAGTGTTATTCTTTTATTTTCTTTCAACTAAAGGATAAATTTAAAAATGTTTTAATTATCTCACATTCAAAAGTTTTTCTAAAACTTTAACATTTTTTGAGATTATAATAAAATTTATCACCTTCCAAGGCTATTATGTACCCTCTCTTTGTTCTCTTCAAATTCATGGTCTCTTTTTTCTTAATTGCATTGTATATACATACACGTGTGTGTGTGTGTGTGTAAAAACAGACAAATACAACCTGATCTGTATGCATGTTACTTGTATGTGAGCATTTTTAAGACTGAAATATAGTTAACGCATAGGATAAACAAGGACAACACTAATAGACATCATAACCTGAAGAGGGAAATCTAATCAGGCCGCAACTCTAGAAAGGGAATTATGGGAGCTAAAAGTGGGGGAAATAGTCTTCTCCAGGAAAGAACACACCAATTGTTTATCAAAAGGCTTTTAAAATCACTTCTTAGCATGATTAGGTTGAATGCCTAAAACTCATTCATTTTTCTTTGCATTATGAGAGGTTTAAAAGTTCTTTCAAAATTTGTTAGCTGGCATAGCAGAAAACTTTGAAACATTCCACGTATAAAGCTCAGCACACATGGAAAGTATGACTAGCTTGCTAAGAACCTGTCACAGGAGCAGGTATAAAGAAGAAAATTCAGAATTGGAAAGAAAACAAAACCCACAATTATTTGCCAATGGCAAGTCCTTTATGTGCTATCCTGTCTGGCCTAATTTTCAAGGTATTTACTAAGATGTTGATAATCTGATGATATTTTGAATCAAGGTATTAATGAATGATGATTACAGAAAACTAAGTCATTCCAGTGTGCCTGAGGGCATCAACCTTGATAAATTTTCCAGCAATTGCCATCTTCCTGATTACCAAAGGGAAGCGGGAGCTTAAAAGAGTGGAACAAAATTGTAATATAAGGCGCAAATGTAGGAAAGGGAGTTGACACTGAGTCCTGAAAGAGAAAATTGGTGTTGACGTCTACCCAATGCTATTAGAAGGGAAAGTATTGATTAAAATTGCTCACATTCATGTAACATTATTAATGTGAATACACACATTTCTTTCATTAGGTAACCATTATGTGATATTTATTTATTTTTTTAAACTGGCTTCAAATGTGGCTTTATTTTTTTTTTCTTTTTTTTCCGTTTATTTATTTATTAAAGATTTCTGTCTCTTCCCCACCACCACCTCCCATTTACCTCTCCCTCCCCCAATCAAGTCCCCCTCCCTCGTCAGCCCAAAGAGCAATCAGGGTTCCCTGCCCTGTGGGAAGTCCAAGGACCACCCACCTCCATCGAACATGGGATGTACTCACTCATATTTGGTTTCTAGCCATAAACAAAGGACATTGAGCCTATAATTCGTGATCCTAGAGAAGCTGAATAAGAAGGAGAACCCAAAGAAAAACATATAGGCATCCTCCTGAATATTAACCTTCATCAGGCGATGAAAGGAGACAGAGACAGAGACCCACTTTGGAGCACCGGACAGAAATCTCAAGGTCCAAATCAGGAGCAGAAGGAGAGAGAGCACGAGCATGGAACTCAGGACCGCGAGGGGTACACCCACACACTGAGACAATGGGGATGTTCTATCGGGAACTCACCAAGGCCAGCTGGCCTGGGTCTGAAAAACCTGGGATAAAGCCGGACTTGCTGAACATAGCGGACAATGAGGACTACTGAGAACTCAAGAACATTATGTGATATTTAAATGAGAAACATTCATACTTAATGTAGTCTAAGCAATGGTTGCATGACTATAGACTTGCCCAATGTTCTCGCAGGTGTTTATATGACAATTGCACTTACTGTAGACAGGTAAAGTTTAACGAGAAAGCTCTGGAAAACAGAATGAAAAGAGTAGTAATGAGATTTGGGGATGCAGTGAGCTAATTTTCACCAGATTGGCTGAGTTCATGACATAGCTATTTTTTAAATAGTTGTTTTGACACACTAAGCTGCAAGTTATTTATTTTTTTATGTTCCACAGGAGTTTAGGAGTGCAGGCAAGATTTATCTTTTAGTTTTCAGATTATCTTTTAGTTTTCAGATTAAATGAGCAAGCCATAATAATACAATTTGATTAAAAGATAAAACAACTATTTTACTATAGTAGTTAGTGATATACTCTTAAAATAATGAACATAATGACAAAAGAGCAAAAACAGCCATTATTCTATCTTTTGTTGAACATCAATTGCTACTTTAATAATAATACTGTCTAAGTCACCAGAAATAAATTAATAAAATCCATATTATTCTAGACAGGGTATTCACCAACCTCAAAAACATATGGCCAGGTGGTCAGGATGCATGCGGGAGGAAGTTCTCTGTAGGGGTAGCCTGCCATACTGACCAAGGCATAACATAAGTCAGAAACTTACAATGTACACAAGATAATAATAATACCCTTAAATAATAATATTATTCAAGTTGTATTATGCATACAACTTCATTGCTGTATGCATAATCCTTTTAAATGTATTTCGTTTATGTATATACTTAAAAAGTACATACTTTCTGGTGCTATTTAACATTGAACTTATTTTCTGGTCATTACAGAAATAAGGAATACTCAAAAACTCATCACTTATCTCAAAACTAAAGCAAGCACACAGATATCTTGTAATTCATATCTATACCTTCTTTGTACTTTTTTGTCCTTCCTCCTTTTGTCCTATCTCTTCCCTGTAGAGGTAACTGCTACTCTAAACTTTGGTATTTGTTACTAAATTATTAAATTTATTTTATAATATACCACACATTCACTTAAATAATGTATGGTTTTGTTTGCTTTAAGTTTATAAACATAGAAAAACTCTGAATTATATTCCCAAGGCTTACTAGACACCACATAAGACATTGTGGAAAGATCTCCATCTAATCAAGATGATTTAAATTATTTTGGATTATTTCCCTATCATATTAAGTTTGAATTCATGTATTTCTAAGACAAATATTAACATACCCGTTTCCTGGCACATGGACGAGTAAATAGAGAGAAATCGTGTATTCTAAGAAAAAAAAAATACTGTTCTCAGTTTTGTTTGTTTGTTTTGTTTTTCGAGACAGGGTTTCTCAGTAGCTCCAGAACCTGTCCTGGAACTAGCTCTTGTAGACAAGGCTGACCTTGAATCCACAGAAACCTGCCTGTCTCTGCCTCCCAAATGCTGGGATTAAAGGCACATGCCACTACCGCCTGGCCTGTTCTTAGTTTTCATGTGTGTTTTTGAAACTTTATTATTTCTATAGTTGTCCACCTAATGTTTGCAACAGAATGACGCAGATGGGCTTTCAAGATATAAATACAGATATAAACTTGGACTGAATTCCATGTGGGGAAGCTACTTACTATAGCGGAGTCTATTGAAGAAGCCGAGTTGGACTCTGAGTCACACCACCTGCTTGCATTTCTTATGGAGGAGATAAAAACAACAGTAGCTGCTAGACAGGCCAAGTGCAGAGCTTGTCTGAATATATACTACTGAATCGCGGATTCTTTACTTGTCCCAGTGTGGTAATAAAATCCCTGACAAAAACCACCTACAGAAAGGGTTAATGTTAGCTCACAGTTCGGAGGGAAAAATCAAAGTTGCAGACGCTGCCAGGAGTGTGTGAGGGAAGCCGGTGCTCCACTCACTTCTTTTTATGCAGTCCAAGATCCATGCACTAGCAATGGTCCTGGCCACTTTCAGGGTGGGTTGTTCACTCCAAGATCCATGCACGAGCAATGGTCCTGGCCACTTTCAGGGTGGGTTGTTCACTCCAAGATCCACGCATGAGCAATGGTACTGGCCACTTTCAGGGTGGGTTGTTCACTCCAAGATCCACGCATGAGCAATGGTACTGGCCACTTTCAGGGTGGGGTGTTCACTCCAAGATCCACGCATGAGCAATGGTACTGGCCACTTTCAGGGTGGGTTGTCCACTTTAATCAACCCAATCAAAATATGTGTGGCCAGAGGCTAACCAATCAAAATAGTCCCTGATAGCTGATTCTGGAGGCTTTGCCTCTGGATTGCTGGAGATCCTGGTAGACTGACAACCAGCATCGATAGTCACAGGTACCTTGAGAGGTAAAGCCGGAGGAAGGAGTACAAATGTTTATTATATGGCCACATTCCAGCTGCGGGCACTCGGCAAAATTACTAATCCTCTATATGTACCCTCTTTCTTATTTTTATATTTCATGGATGATAAAATTACAAAGTTAAAAGTTTATGGTACTCAAGAGCTGATTGAGTACAGGTAAGACAAAACAATACCAAGCAAATAATAGTTGTTGGTAGCACTATATTTTAATTTCAATGGTGATTGTAATTATTTGATGGCCTTTAAATGAAGTTCAAAGAGCTCATGCTCTATTATCCAGCCAGAGAAATCCTTTTAGTTAGATTTAAGCACAACTTGAAAGTGTTCTCTAATTTCTTACTTACGCTTGCAAAGCACGAGACTGGCTCACAGGAAAGAAAAGTACATGTTTCCTTAAAGTACCACGAAGGCCATTTCATTTAAAGATCTAGGGATTAATAAGTTATTTGAACATAGTGATTGTTCTTGGTAGTAGAAATCATACTGTTATAGTCAGTGAAAAATGACAACGTATCAAATTATATAATCTTTTGATTGATTAATTTGATATTTGTCCTTGGTATATTTTCTTCTCAACCTCTTATCGCTATTAAACGTCTTCCTTCTCTTAGTCCTTAGGCCAGATTTATGTTTTTTTTTAAATGACTGGTTTAGTCAACTTGCACCATCTGTGTGAACATTGAATTGAAATAGTCCTTTGGATCATTAATGGATAAAAACCTTTCCGAATACCAGTAGCCAACAGTTCACTAGTGAGAAATATGGGCCACGAGCCTTTCCTATCTATGCCTCACAGTGGAGAGATTTACTTTTGCTCAGGGAGCCATTTGTAGCTGCTGAGAGTTTGTGATTACAGCATTTTTCTGTTTCCCAGAGATGTTATTTTTTTTCTTTTATCCCTACTTTCTGGTTCTAATCTTCTTTTTTGTTGTCTATAATGTTTCCAGAGCTTAAATTTGTAAGATAATATTTTACATAAGTCTAATGCTAGTGGTACATTGCTTATAATCTATATTCTTTCAGCTATTAATGAATGTATTTTGCATTATTTTCTTGAAAATATTTTTTTTCACATAATATATTCTTGGTACAGTTTCCCCTTCTTCTACTCCTTCCAGTTCCTCCTCACATCTCCTCCTATCCAGATCCACTCCCTTTCTATCTCTCATTAGTAAACAAACAGACATTCAGCATAATACATTCTGAGCTTCCAAGGTCCAGTTGAAAGGCAGAAGTAGGGAGAAGACGAGCAAGGAAGTCAAGTTCACTGAGACAGCGTGCCTGTTCTAATGGGAGCTCACCAAATTCAGCTGGACCGGGTCTGAATGAGCACGTGATCAAACTGGACTCTCTGATTGTGGCTGACAGTGGGGGCTGACTGAGAAGCCATTGATAAAGGCACTGGGACTTGTTTTTTTTTTTTTTTTAATTTTTTTTTATTGCGAAAAGAAGAAAAAAAAAACATAAACAAAAAACAAGTTTCCACCTCCCCCAGCCTCCCATTTCCCTTCCCCTCCTCCCACCCTTCTCCCCCTCCTCCCACCCTTCTCCCCCTCCTCCCACCCTTCTCCCCCTCCCCCCACTCCTCTCCCCCTCCCTCTCCAGTCCACAGAGCAGTCCGGGTTCCCTGCCCTGTGGTAAGTCCTAGGTCCTCTCCGTCCATATCTAGGAAGGTGAACATCCAAACTGGCTAGGCTCCCACAAAGCCAGCACATTAAGTAGGATCAAAACCCCCTGCCATTGTCCTTGGTGTCTCATCAGCCCTCATTGTTCGCCATGTTCAGAGAGTCCGGTTTTATCCCATGCTTTTTCGGTCACAGTCCAGCTGGCCTTGGTGAGCTCCCAGTAGATCAGCTCCACTGTCTCAGTGGGTGGATGCACGCCTCGTGGTCCCGAATTCTTTGCTCATGTTCTCCCTCCTTCTGCTCCTCCTTGGGACCTTGGGAGCTCAGTCCAGTGCTCCTGTGTGGGTCACTGTCTTGATCTCTATCCATCACCAGATGAAGATTCTATGATGATATGCAAGATATTCGTTCTGGGACTTGTTTTTACGGCATGTTGTGGCTTTTTGGGACCCTAGTCTATATGGATGCACAGCTCCCTAGGCCTGAATGTAGCGGGGAGGGCCTTGGACTTCCTACAGGGCAGGGTTCCCTGCCCTCTCTCAAGCAGGGAGAGAGAGGGAGGAGAGTGAGTGGGGGAGCAGAGAGGATTGGGAGGAGGTAAGGAAGTGTAAATATTTGAATGGAAAAAAATATATAAAATATATAAAGCCAAAACTATCACTTCAGAATTGGGAAAACAAACAAACAAAATGATTTTGTTTTTAAATAAAGTAAACTAGATATACAAAATACTTCTGATAGTATAATAATAAATGAAAAACTTTTCCGATCAAGATGGTTAATTTTTTTTTCCAAGAAATAAAATAGCAAGAGCATCATTGATCCAAAAGAAGGTACATTTGGGAAATGAAATTATTCTAAAAATAATCTTCAAACAAAAGGACTCATGATAATTTTGCCTAAGTCCACTTCACTCAAGAACCACCATTCCCCATTAGTTATGACAGCTTGCCATAACTTCAGACTAATGAACAGAGGCACAGTAATAATTCATGTAACAAAGGCCATGTAACTTTCACAACATAACTAAAGTGGAGCTGCTGTAGCAACATTCACACACAGAAATACCCTGTTTAAAAACAAATATAACACTTGGAATGTGATTTGCCTGTATTTTCTAATGTAGATTTAATTCATGCTTTGTGATGATGTCATTGATATATTGATAAATCTTTAAAAGTTACAAATAAAATTTACATCTAAATAAGCAACAGTGCCCTCATGTGCTAGCATTAATTGAATTATCAATTAAAAACTCCTTTGAAAGAAAAGCTGTTAATCATTAATTATTCACCTTTCAAGAGGCAAACCACAGAAAAAGGCCAGAAAGCATAACTTAAGACAACATAAACAACCCAAATATGCAAATGGATATGGGGACCATTTTTTTTAGATTATGTATGTAATCCCTAAAATGATGCCCCTGGTAGGACATAGACATGCCATGGTAAGGGCAGCTCTCTTCACATTGTGAATTTACACTTACACTCTGAGGCAAAATCTTTAACAAAGAAGAATGTGCTACAGTCACCTACAAGGAGCTTGCTAGAAAGAGAGAAATTTTGGCTTTCTAATCACTTCTGATTTTGAAATTAACATAAAATCTGATTTTCATCCAGGGACTGCCTTGTGTTCTTCTCACCTGTGTCTACAATCCATGAACTTCCTGGTGAGCATTGTAAAAAGAAAAACATGGACAAGAGGCTATGAACACATGGACAAGACCAACATAAGTAAAAGGTATTATTCATTATTAGCAATGATCATGCTAAATATTTATTATACATATGCTGTTTAGAAGTATATTTTTTAATATTTTGTAAAAATCAAACCGTTTAATGAAAATTCACAGTTTTTTTTCTTTTTTTATCTTTTAAATTTATTTATTTATTAAGGATTTCTGCCTCCTCCCCGCAACCGCTTCCCATTTCCCTCCCCCTCCCCCGATCAAGTCCCCCTCCCTCATCTGCTCAAAGAGCAATCAGGGTTCCCTGACCTGTGGGAAGCCCAAGGACCGCCCACCTCTATCCAGGTCTCGTAAGGTGAAAATCCGAACTGCCTAGGCTCCCCCAAAGCCACAAAGTTTATTTCAGGAAATGTTACTAGGTATGATTACAATTCATAAATAGAGTCCCTTTTACATAGCAAACATTGGGAAACCATCAAAAATACATAAAATATTACCATGAAGAAGAAGCAGATCTGTAAAAGTTGAAGCTACATGAAACATTTACTCAGGAGCCATCATATAACTGTGTAGTGGTGGCATATGCCTTTAATCTAAGCACTAGGGAGCAGAGGCAGGCAGATCTCCGTGAGTTCGAGACCAGCCTGGTCTAGAAGAGCTAGTTCCAGGACAGCTAGGACTGTTACACAGAGAAACCATGTCTCAGAGAGAGAGAGAGTGTGTGTGTGTGTATAGTAATGTATAGTTTTACTCACATTCTTTTATCAATTGCTACGTTCCTGAATTCACTTAGTAGCAGCTAATCAAAAGTCATCCTTATAGATTAGTTTGACAAATTCATGAAGATTTCAAATATCAACGATCGGAGTGAAATACAACCCTGTAGATACCACACTACCACAAAGTCTGCAAAATATCACAAAATCAAAGTGTTGAAATAATACATCCTTTTAGCACTAGGCTGGTTGTTGGTTCCGGGTTGCCTCTCTCTAGCTTAGACCTGAAATAACCAATCAGAAACTGTATTATTTAAATCACTGCTTAGACCATTAACTTTAGTGTCTTTTTGACTAACTCTTACATATTAATTTAATCCTTCTCCATTAATCTGTATATCACCATGAGATTGTGGCCTACCAGCAAAATTTCTGCACATCTACCTCTGCCGGTGGCTCCATGGTGTCTCTTTGACTCCACTCTTCTATCTCCCAGCATTCAGCCTAGCTTTCCTTGCCTCCCTAAGTTCTGTCTAGTTATAGGTCCAAAGCAGTTTCTTTATTCATTAATGGTAAACATAGCACAAAAGGGAACTCCCACATTATGTCTTATAAGCCAAACAAATGGAAGGTTACATTCTTCAAGGAAGTCTAAGCAGCTTGTGATGGGCTAGAGTCGAGTAATATAAAATGTGAGCATGAATGCCTCTTTGAGGGTTGGCGAACCATAACAATTACTACTAACTTTTGTTACTGCCTGCTGTGAAATAGCCCTTCTGTGCACTATGAGTATGTATTACTCCCATTGGCTTTTAAAAGCTGACTGGCCAATAGCTGCACAAAATTTATAGGCAGGACAATCAAACAGAGGATCCCAGGAGAAAGAAGGACACAGTCATGAAATCCAAAAAGATGTCAGCCCACTGCTTGGGAAGTAGGATATGTAAAAAATAGGGTAACAAGTCATGAACACATGGCAAAGCATAAATAGAAACATGGGTCAATTTAAATGTAAGAGTTAGCTAGTAACAAGCCTGAGCTATTGGTCAAGCATTTATAACTAATACAAGCCTCAGTGTGGTAATATGGAAGTAGCTGACAGGAAAGGAAAACCCCAATTACAATTAACCCTCTGTTATCCTTTTGTTTGTTTAAAATATTGACTTGGACCTTTTGTCCCAGCACTCTTGAGACAAAAGCAGACAGACCTCTGTGTTTTGAGGCAATCTGGTCTTGTTCCAGGACTCCCAGGACTACATAGAGTAACTGTCTTGGAAAACCAAAAATAAAAAAGTAAAAATTTAAAAAAAGAGACAATATTGACTTGATTTGAATCTTCGTAGGGTGGGAAAGGAAGAATCCTATGATGGTGAGTTTTAATTGTTAACTTGGAACACTCTAAAGTCACCTGGAATGAGATCCTCAATGAGAAATTTTCTTCATAGGGTTGGCCTGTGAGCATGACTCTGGGTCTTTTTTCAGTTGTTTAATGGAGGTGAGAGGACTTATCCTGAATGTAGACATCACTACATACTTAATAAGCCAGATTCTAGAAAGGGTGAAAAGGAGAATCAGCTGTACACCACAAGCTGGCATCCAGCCACCCCCCCCCCCCCATCCCTCTCTCTTTTCTAGACTGGACCAGAGCAATGCATAAACTTACCTGCTCTGTTGACTTCTTACCAACTTTTTCTTTCACCCTCATTGCTTGGGTCAGAATGTTTTATCGCAGTCTTAACAAAAAGCAAGACAACATTTCAGAATGTATTAAGAGCTATCCCCTCCCTAGAACAAGAATTCAGTCAGTTCATTTTATGATGATATTTTAAATTAGGATAAAATATTCGCAAAATTAAATTGTTTGTGGATGATTAAATGAAGATGCATTCAGCAGTTTCTTTTGCTTAATCTTTTCTAATGTCTTTACATTTAAGTCCATCAAATTGTAAGAAAAAAGATTGATTTTGATCCTAAATGATACAGCTTTTTATCCTCTTAATTACTACTTTTCCTTACTTTACCAAATTTCCCTATATCATTATGCTCTTTTTTACTTTAATTATTTTTATTTCACTGTACTAACTCATTCCTATTTTAAATTAGTGTCCCTGTCACATAGAAAGAGAACATCATAGAGAGAAGGTATTTTATTAATCTTCACATGGGATTCCAGGGCACACTACTATCCACTATCAAGGACCTGAAGTCTCATATATTTGCTTCAATATATATGCTTCATATGCAGTGCATATGATAAGCATAGTTTCAGCAGGAACAATTTTTCAGGGGTCATGCTATGGGATATGTGCATATATGACTAAGAAACAATCATTATCTAGAAGAAATTCACATTTAATATTCCATTTAAACCACTGTGTGTCATCACATTGACAATTCCATATTCTTTAAGGAATGCGCATCACATGTCTTCCAACCACATGAAAATCTCCCACTGCAAGAGGATCTCCTAGCAATTCTGGGACCTCAGTTACACTAACATATTTTGAATCAAGTGTGACCGCAGTCTTTTCTAAAATGGTTTTTCATGGAAATACATGAGCTCCTAATTGCTCATCTTATCTCCATAGCTTATAAAATTCGAGAGGGAAGGATCAGGAAACTCCCTTGGGAGCCACAGGCATCACAATCATTTTATGTCAGTTTCTAGTTCAGGGATGTGGGTTGCTGAAATGTTTTTCAGTCTCAAACTTTCAGGGAAAGAGTATGGAAAATTCATAACTTCCAATGAATGAAATCGAATTTGAAATGTATAAAGTTATTTCAATGACTGTCTGAAATAGTATATTCAAGATAACACAAAAAACTAAGCTGCATTTCTCAACCTAACTGATCAAAAGAAGGCTGGGCATAATCTAAGACAATCAATATAAAATGTATTGTGTTAACAAGTTTCTCATTGAACAACTTATTGAAAACTACAAGAATCTAGCTGTAAGGCTTTTCAAAGCCAAGCTTGAATGTATTCCATTCTGGGACTTACAAAGAGGTTTCCATGCTAAATTATTCATTTTTATTTTTTACATTTCGTGAGTTTATTTACAGGTATTGCAAAGTATTTACATCTAACATTTGAAATTCGACCATTTCAAATAATTGCTTCCTACTACTATGCCCCTTTCTTTTGCATATGTTAAAGTTCAGGGAAATACGTAGCCTGTATTGGGCATGGCATGCTTTACAAACTAGCTTCAGGTTCTCTTGATGCCTGTCGAGCATGGCCCATCGGGCAACATTGGGTTGTGGCCTTTTCCTTATTTCTTGTGACAGTCAGCTAAGGATGCCAAGAACAAGGGTATTAGGAGGACTGTCCATATGGGCTAAAAGAAAGTAGATGACTGGAAACTCCCAGTGCCTTTGTGGAATCATAGCACACCTTTGCCTTACTGTGTTCTCTTTAAGATCAGAACATTTTGCAGAGGGTGCCTCCTGTGTGTGTGTGGGGGGGGGGAGTTCTACTTATTTGGAAACACACATCTAGAAGGATGGCCTCTCATTCCAGAACAATTTAGCTCATAAATATCCTTTTGAAATTTTAAGGTACTTTGATAATGCTAAACCTCATCTTTATTTCTGTTCATTCTATCATTACATTCCCAATGAATCTGTGTTCCATAAAGCCCAAAGAAGGATTACTGATCACTTTCCTATGGATTTAGCATCCTGAAAAGGAATAATATTGATATCATAGCGATAATTCTTAACATGTGGGACCCTGGAACATGCCTTTTGGTATGTGTATTATTTTGGCAATGCTATCTGAATAATAATATTATTAACTGAATTTTAATAACCAAAGTCTTTAACAACTGATGCATCTATAAAATCAATGCATGGGACATAGAAAAATGCATTATGCTGACTGTATATATTCAATATGCAAATGAATTTGCATAAAATCCTCAGAGAATGGCTATGTACCTATACTCTTTACTGTAAAATTATCCTTAAGGTGAATATCATCCAAAGACAGTACTGCACATGAATGAGTTCTAAATGTAGTGCTCATTTCAAAGACCATGCTTCTATATTAATTGCATTTAGCTCAGTGATTGTCTCAGTGTAAAGAATGGAATACTCAGTAGGGGGAGTAAAAAGAAAAGAATGAAGTTGCATAAAGAGTTACTAAATTGTTTTCAAAAGTTCTTCCTACTACAAGCATGTTATCTATATTGCTTTTATCTTTAATGCATTACATGCACTCACTACATTATTTAAAGTTAATGGAAACTCTTGATGTTTCTACCAAATCTATCCATTTGATTTTGCCATTCACCCCTTGATAGAAGATTCTGATATCAGATTGATGCACAATTGCATGTCTAAGAAATTATTTATAGACTTGTTTTTCTAAAGTAAAAAGCCATATTCACATGATACTTTGACTCGTGTTGTTTCTTGGATTCTCATCAAAAGTTGCTTTTAGCAAAGAAGTTGAGATTGCATTAGTTCCCTAGGCTATTATGTCAAAAGAATACTTCTGCATCAAACACTAAAGGTTAGAACAGGTAAGAGGTTACCCAAGGGTAGCAATGTAATCATATAAAAACAGACATCCAGGGACAAGAGGCAAACAGGCAAGAGGATTGGAAGCTGAAGGTTAATTGGTTTCAGTGACTTCCTATCTAGTCTGGGGCTTTGTAGCAAAAACTTTGCAGCAATAAGTGGCAAAAGAAACAGATTAGTTATGAAACATGGATGAGTCTAGTAAACATTTAGATAAGTGAAGCACGACAGACAAGGGAAGAAAATTGCTGAGTGATCTGGAGATAGCTGACCACATAAAAGTAGAAAACAGAACAGAATACACCAGGAATTGCAGTGTCAGTGGTAAAGATTAGCAACCTCCATCAAAGACATACACTTCTGGAAGGATTCAAAGAGCAAAGCCAAGAGACACATTATTAAATGAAGACTCTAGTTGCTGTAATATTCCATTCTTGACAATATTTGGAAAAACATGTAAAAAGGTAGTTAAAATAATTGAACAAGAAAATGTAATTAGTTACATTAAATTATCCTACTATGTATACATACTTTAAAATTATAGGTTGTACATAGCAAAATATACAATTTCTATTAAATATATTTAAATTATGAATGTTTTTAATTTTTTGACTATGAGTATGTGTGTGAGTCTGTGTGTGGGCATGTGCATGTAACTGTTTGTGTTTGTGGAAGCCAGAAGCATTGGATCCCCATAGATCTGAGTTTCAAGTAGTTATTATCTGCCTGATATGGATGAGAGGAATTGAGTGGTACACACTTTCACTGCTAATCTATCTTTCTATTCCCAGTCAGTTTTAACATTAAGATGGAAATGCAAATAACAAAGAGAAAAGACTAGAATAGACTTCAGGCAGGTCTGCTTGTCTGTATCAAACCTTAAATACAAGCTTGAAAATAGGATGTGTGCTACTTTTATACTAATTTATATCATCTTGTGGACATCTATGAAAAACATTAAATTAAAAAATGATCTACTAGAAATTTGTACCACCTATTTTGTAATCAGAATCATGAGACTATATTTCAACTAATAAAATTTGTTTCCAAATTATTTTTTAAATGTTATAGCTAGTTTATTGCCACAGAAAACCTGCCAAACCTGTCGTGGGGACAAAATAGAGTTGGAAAAACCTTTCCATTGCTCTTTTTTAGCTTTTGTTTTACACTACCACCATATTTCATTTGCGCCGTTCTTTCAAGCAATGTACTATTCGCTGCCAGATGATAAGTAGAGTAGAATATAGTGGAAATTAAACCCTTACAGAACTAAGTTTTATGCCATGTGTCTACAGTGGCAAGAACAAAGAAATTGAATGAGGGGGTGGTAATATTTTGAAGGCTGTCATAGGCTTTATCAAACCCTGTCTTTCATAAGAAGGCAGTTCAGGGGACTGAAGAGATGACTTTGATTAAAAGCACTTGTTACTCTTCAAAAGGACTTGAGTCCTTCCCAAAACCAAAAACCGATGTCAGGGACTCTCAGTTACTTATAATTCCATCTCCAGGTATATACACCACACACACACACACACACACACACACACACACACACCCTTGAAGAAAGAAGACAGTTCACTAGTATTATATCCCTCTGTTGTTTGATGATGATGATACTTTATTAGAAACAAGTAAGTTGATAACACCATGCAGTGAAGCACAACTTTAATTTCTTCATTTGGAAGGTCGAGAGAGGAGGGCAACAAGTTTAAAGCCAGCTTTTCTACATACTGAGAGACTGCCTCACAAAAGAAAGAAAGAACATTCACAATTGGCATTAACTTCAAATGTATTTAAATCTGTCAAATTAGCTTATACACCAATTTTTTCATATTCTTTTAATTAAAAATTTGGATGCAATAATAAATTCCTGGTCCTTGAATAATAGGTATGCTAAATGCCCATTGTTTGTTCACAAAATGTAAATAGTGTCGAAATGTTACAAATTAGCCTTTAAATCTAATCTTTCCAGTCATTTCCAATAAGCAATGGATCAACAGCATCTGCATAAATCTATTAAAAATGACTTAAGATGATCTCCCTTCTTTTAAAACTTGGACAGTCCCAACCATTTGGACTGACAGAATTCTCCATGTTTTAATAAAATGTTTCTTGCATTTCCTAAGCCAAAAGAAATAGCTAGGAAACACATTTATTTATTAGTTAAATACAAACATACTAATGCGGATTTATGCTCTACAAACTTAGTAGGCATTTGTGAAAATGTACACAAATCGAGAGAGAAAGTAATCTTTCTTGCAATCTGAAGTTACCACAAGTTAGATATTTGCACCATTTTGGCACTAACTGAGATCATTAATCAGACCAAATACTCACACACTCACTTCTATTCCAATTTAATCCACTACTTTCTTTTCATCAGGCAACCAAAGGATACATATCTGGCAAGAAATGATGTCATCCAATGGAAATCAACTCAAGAGTATTGAAATTTCTAACCAACCCAAGGCAACAATGTGTACAGTGTCTTTCAGAACTTGAGTATAGTATTTTATTTAAAACTTAAAATATATGTAGTGAAACCATGAGTTTGGTAAAGTTCTTGAGTGAGCATGTTAGCACCTCACTTGGAGAAACCCCATCCTTAGGCTGTTCTACCACAAATGTTGAAAATTATTATTTCATTACTATGGTCTTTATCAACTCACTGCCATTCTTTTTTTAAAATATTTATTTATTTATTATATATACAATATTCTGTCTGTGTGTATGCCTGCAGGCCAGAAGAGGGCACCAGACATGTGGTTGCTAGGAATTGAACCCAGGACCTTTAGAAAAGCAGACAATGCTCTTAATCTCTGAGCCATCTCTCCAGCTCCTCACTGCTGTTCTTATAGCTGTGAAGTCTCTGGAACCAAGACCTGAAAAGCCAGCCTTATCCCATCAGTCTTTATTGCATTGAGTAATAGAAAGTGGTAACTACATTAAGGCACCACAGCACCTAAGCTGGTACTCTAAAGAGTTCCAATTTTCAATTGATCAATAGTGTGTGGCTTAGATAGGATTTCAAGCGCAGATCTGCAGTATGATTCTGTCTGAAGGAGCACATTGATTTCAGATTGCCTCTAGAGTATGTAGAGGCATAGTACTTCCTTTTCTTTTAGTTTGAATTTTTTTTTGATTTTTATTGATCTCTACATTCTTCTCTGCTCCCCTCCTGATTCTCCCCTTCCCCTTCACACCCTCCTGATTTCTTTTGAGAATTATGTGTATTTTTTTGTTGTTACATCACTGTGCATAGTAGTGCATACTAGTACAAAATCATTTCTTCTGCTTAATGTCTAAGAACTATGTTTTGGGAAATAAATGTACCATGCTGATTAATTTCACAACTACCGCCCAGGAAAAACAAAAAAGCACTCATTTTGCCATGAGACAAAATGGAAGTTTTACAACTGCAATTTCTAACAACTATTTAGCCCTGATTATGTTATTTCTCATAATTCTGCATTATTTTTATAGTCAATAACTGAATTCTCATAATCCTTTCCAAGACTGTGATTGTTATGACATTTTTATACTGACAAATGAAATCCTTACTCAGATTCTAAGCTGGTGAATAACAATTTGCTTTCTGGTAAGGTTTAATTGATGTTTAATACTTTAGGTTACCAAAACAATGCAACACACAAAGCAAAGCTTGGTTGTGTTCTCCTTTGTTCTGGGTGGTGAGAACCATCTCTTTAGTTTTTGTACCACTACATAGTCATTTAAAAGAGGCAATGAGTTGTTTATTCTCCTGGGGCAAAATATCACCCTTCTGATATTTCTCCCCATGAAATTTTTTTAAACCATGTACCATATATTTTAGTTTAAAGAGTTAAAAATGACATAACAAACATTCATCATTTAAGCTTGTAGTTTTATCAGACCCAAAGTTTTGATAGACATTTAATTTCTAAGAACGTTGGATGATAGTGAGTTCTTGGGGAAAGTTGCAAAGGTAAATGATGTTGGGATTGATTTTAAACCTCACTGGTTTTCCAAAGTTTCAAGAGAGGCAATAAAAGTCGGCAATTGCCATTCTTCCCAAATGAAGATGCGATTTACCAACAACCCTCAATTGTGCTTATTTTGACAACTGATTGTTTTCAGTATCTTCTTCAGTTTTGTTTGTTACTAGTCTATGTTGGTGATGTCAGGGCCAAGGCAAAATGCCTGTCACAGTTCATGTCATAATTAAAGTATATTTATTTAGTTGGGTGCCAGAGCTCACGTTCACATTCTGTTAGCCCATTATGTTCACTCATACTCCATGTACTGAAAGAATTTAATCTTATAAACACAAATATATTACTATGCTAGTTGGCTGAAGTTTAAAAATTAATGAAGCCGGCACGGTGGTGGCGCACGCCTTTAATCCCAGCACTCGGGAGGCAGAGGCAGGCGGATCTCTGTGAGTTCGAGACCAGCCTGGTCTACAAGAGCTAGTTCCAGGACAGGCTCCAAAACCACAGAGAAACCCTGTCTCGAAAAAACCAAAAAAAAAAAAAAAAAAAAAGATTTGTTTGGAATTAATTTAACACAAACAAACATTTTTTTTTAATTTTCTTTTTCTTTTTTTTATTGAGAAAAAAAATTTCTACCTCCTCCCAGCCTCCCACTCCTCTCCCCCTTCCCCCACTCCTCTCCCCCTTTCCCCACTCCTCTCCCCCTCCCTCTTCAGTCTGAAGAGCAGTCAGGGTTCCCTGATTGCCATCTTTTTAATTTTGTTCTCACTAGAGTGACGTTTTAGCTGATTATTCTATTGAAATATGATTATAGTTTATCCTAATAATTGTTTAAAAGCGGAAAGTCTGAACACTACTAATAAATATTAAGGATACTAAAATATATTCAGCCACACCAAGATAGAATAAGATCAAATACAGTCTCTTGATACTTTGACTTTTACTCATAGGTCATAAAAGCATTTTTAGTTCGTCTTTCAAAATGTTTCCAACAGGGTAGTTAAGCATTCAGATTTTTTTTTTTTTAGATTTAAAAAAAATGCCAATCCAAGTTTCCACTCCCTCCCTCCAATCCTCAGAGAAGGTAAGGTACATTGTTTTGTTGAAGGTCCAAGGTCCTCCCTACTATATCTAGGCTGAGCAAGGTATCCATCCATAGAAAATAGGTTCCCCAAAAGCCAGTACATATATTAGAAATAAATCCTAGTTTCATTGCTAGTGGCCCCTCAGTCTGCCCCAGCCATGCAACTGTCATCCACATTCAGAGGGACTAGTTTGGTCCTATGCTTGTTCCTTCCCAGTCCAACTGGAGTTGGTGAGCTCCCATTAGCTCAGCTAGACTGATTCAGTGGGTGGACCTATCATGGTCTTGACCTTTTGCTCATATTCTCACTCCACCCACTCTTCAACTGAACATTGAGCCTATAGTTCATGATATTAGAGAAGTTAAGTTATAACGTGAACCCAAAGATAAACATATATAAGTCCTTCTGGACATTGGAAACAGTCAAGATCTCCTGACAAAATTGGGAGCATGATGTTGCGGGGAGAAGGGGGGTGGAAGGAGAAGAGCAGGGGAGAAGGTGAGGGTTGAGGAGAACTTGAGGGAATTGGATAGTCGAGATGGAGGAAGTACAGAGATGAGAGCAAAGAAAGAGATATCTTAATTGAGGGAGCCATTATAGGGTTAGCAGAAACCTGGCTCTTGAGAAATTCCTAGGAATCCACAAGGATGACCCCAGCTAAGACCCTAAGCAATAGAGGAAAGGGAGACGGATCTTAACTTGCTCTGTAGTTAGGCTGATGAAATATCTTAACTATCATCATAGAACCTTCATCCAGCAGCTGATGGAAACAGAGGCAGAGATCCGCATCAGAGCACTGGACTGAGATCCCAAGCATTCAATTTATATTGATTGATGTTCTAATAGTTTTCCATTTCTAAGGTGTTCTTCATCTATAGCTAATATTAGAAACAAGCTAACCTTTCAGTTTAGTATGATTGGAGAAATTCTCTTCCTTTGATAACCACTCTCATGTCTGAAAATAGCAGAGTTACTGCCATGTGAGGCTACTAGTGTCCATTGAGATCCCATAAATCTGGAAAGAGTTGGTAAGCCTTGCATGTATTTTTATTTCCTTCAGATTTACAATTAAAATTTATGTATGGTCATTAATTCATATAGCATATATCTTTGTCTCTAAATGCACTATTCAGTCATGCCTTTATTGGTTTAGTGTTATGTTGGTGTTGTCTAATATTAGAAGAGAAGTCCAAGCCGGGCGACGGTGGCGCACGCCTTTAATCCCAGCACTCGGGAGGCAGAGGCAGGCAGATCTCTGTGAGTTTGAGACCAGCCTGGTCTACAGAGCTAGTTCCAGGACAGGCTCCAAAGCCACAGAGAAACCCTGTCTCGAAAAACCAAAAAAAAAAAAAAAAAAAAAAAAAAAAGAGAGAGAGAAGTCCAGTGACTATTCCTGCTCACTCTTGCATACTAGGACATGCTCAGAAGGTTCTGTAGATCATCAGATCAACAGCCGTATAGATTATGGAGAATAGAGTGTTTACATGGAACCATTCTTATTTTTTGCCTTCTACAATGTTTACAATTAAATCAATTAACTAGCTAATTAATGAATGAGAATCCCACATTTTTGGACTTATGCTCTTACATAAAGCAATATCCTTTTATCAGCAGGTGTCATGAATATTTTATGTAGTCCATGGGGAAACTGGGACATAGAGAATCTATGCAAGGATACTGGAATTTTCAAAGAGGCTATGCTATAATAATTTTTCCTTGGCTAAAACAGTTCAATGGCTACTTTTGCAGAGGATGTTGATTGATTTTCAAGCCTCATTTGGCTGCTCACAATCTTCTGTTTCTCCAATGCCAGGACATCCAAGGATGTCTGTTGCCATTGAGGGCAATGTATATACATGGTACACATGCATAGATGCAGGCAAACATATTAATACACACAAAATAAAAATAAATCTTAAAGATTTAGCTTTTTCCTTTTGTATTTAAGCATCCTTTCATAATAAACTACTGCTGCTACTGCTTTTGATTATTTTACAAAGTGTGACAAGTTACCAATACCTCATGAATGGAAAATTCTGGACACTCACATTTTTTGATAGTGTTTGCAATAAGAATGTTCTATTAACAGAGATTATTTTTTAAAAAGGAAAAAGTTGAATTTACTGGGCATTTTCAAGGTATTTAAGGAGGGTATAATATGGCATTGGTGAGTCTGGAAAACATGGATTTGTTATAGGTACTCATAACTTTTGAGTCTAATAACCTTTATACTCCTTTCTTCTGCAATGATCCCTAAGTCTAGGGAAGGGGAACAGATGTAATATAGAAGTTTCATTTAGTGCTGACTAAATGAATCCTTTTATTCCATGGATTCTTATTCTCTATGCCCCTTGACTAGTTGTGGGTTTCTGTGGTAGTTGTTGTCTACAAAAGCAAACAACATCATCTTTGACGATGTTGTTTTGAGTCAAGTTAATATATTCCTATTTTAAGGGAGTAGATAGAGAGATGGTGCAACAGTTAAGGGTACCTGCTACTCTTGCAGTGGACCTGGGTTCAGTTCCTATTATCCAACCATGTGTAACCCAAGCTTCAGGGGATGCCATACCTTCTCCTGGCCTCTAAGGGCCACTACAGTATAGAGCACATATCTCTATACAAACATACAAACATATACACAAGTTATTTTTAAAAAATGTTTATATTGAAATTTTTTATATTGAAAATTTAAGGGGAAAAGAATGACTATCTTGTACTGTGTTTCATGAATAAAATATACTATCTCAAAAATCTATATTTTCTACATTCTCATTTATTTATTGGACTTATTAGTTTTATTCTCATTATTAGAAAAAAATATCTAAGAACACTAAAATCTAATTTAATAAATGCATTAAATAAATTTAGTTGTCATTTAAGATTCAAATCCAAAGAGAGTAGATATTTATGTTTTATTAATTTATTGTTTTGAAGACTCATGAACATTAATTTTGTTCTATTATCCATTAAACCCTATGTTGGTGCATGTCAAGACAAATGTGCTTTTAAAATGTACCCATTTTAAAAACAAAATATTTTAAATTAAATATTATAAGGAAGATTCCATGCTGTGAATGAATCAACTTATCGCAATAAAGTACTGAAAAGGACTTGAATTTCCATAGAAGTGTACCTCATGAATGCTAGGGAAGTAGTGTAGTATCGAATTAGATCTCCTGTGAAAACTAGCTCTTAACAAGTAGTTCTTTAAAGCAAACACTGTTCTAAGTGCTTCCTTTTCCTTTGTGTACAATCTCTGTGCTCCTGTGAAATGGACTTCATTTACAGTCCAGTCTTCCCAAAAGGGAAATGAGCAAATATTCCAGTAAATTGCTTTTGTCAATATACAACTTGCTGCTGGCCTGGATTACAACCCTGGCTGTCTCTCTGCAAGTAAGAATGGAGGTTTTGGCATATTTGACTCCTGTTGTATTCAAGGCAGGGTTTTATAATATGTGAAAGCACATGAAAAGACTGAATACCCTTAAGTAATATTTCAGTGTTTATAGAAAATACATTAATAAATTGCATTTTGAAACTAGTCAAAGAAAAAAAATTCTTCAAACAAGGGAAAATCCAAATTTCTCTAGGAAATGTCAAAAGATACCTTAGTGCTGGCATATTAATTTAAAACTGAAACTTTTTAAAATGTTATTTTAAGTTCATGTATTTTCTACAATGCAAATTAGAGAAAATGATTTTTCAAGTCTTTGGTAGTTTCAGACTCTTTGCTGATAGCCTACCATCTGTACTAAACACATGAGGGGAGACCTTTTACTGGCTGATTTTATGTGTCAACCTGACACAGCCAGCCTCATCCTCATGAGAAGAAGGAGCCTCAGCTGAGAAAATGCCTCCATGAGATCTAGGTGTAAGGCGTTTCCTCAATTAGTGATCAGTAGGGCAGGGCCCAGCCCATGGTGGATGGTGCCATCCCTGGGCTACTGGTCCTGGCTTCTATAATAAGGTGGGTTGACCGCGGCAGAGCACTGGGCTGAGCTTTCAAAGTCCAAATGAAGAGTGGGAGGAGTGAGAATATGAGCAAAGAGGTCAAGATCATGATGGTGACATGCACTGAAACAGCTTACTCTTTACCCAAGCTAATGGGAGCTCAACAACTCTGGCTGGATAGAGAAGAACCAGCATAGGACCAAGCTAGTACCTCTGAATGTGGGTGAAGTTGTATTACTGGAACAGACTGCGGGGTCACTGGCTTTTTTGTGCTGGCTTTTTTGTACCCATTCTCTTTGTCTGGATATCTCATTCAGCCTGGATAGAGTGGGGAGGGCTTTGATTCTTTCTAGGAGAAATGTGCCTTGCCAAGTCTGGGGAGTGGATGGCGGGGAAGGGGTGAAGGTGGAGGGAATGGGAGGAGAAGAGGAAGTGGGAACTGTGATTTGTATGCAAAATGAAGAAAAAAGTGTTTATTTTCTTCTTAAAAAAATACAAAATAAGTGGGTTTAGCAAGCCATGAGAGGCAAGCCAGTAGGCAGTTTCCCTGAATGACTTCGATTTCAGCTCCTAACTCCAGGTTCTTGCCCTGTTTGAGTTCCTGTCCTGACTTTTTTCTGGTAATGAAAAGCAATGTTGAAGTTAAATAAACCCTTTCTTCCCCAATTTGATTTTTGGTAATGGTGTTTCATTGCTGCAATAGAAACCCCAATTTATAACTATGGTTTGTTGCATATAAGAATCAAGGTGTGGGTAGGGTAACAATGTTCTCTTTTTCAGAGACATCTCTGAGAACCATTAATATCAGATATGGATATAAATGAAAGCAACTAAGAACATACAAATTAAGAAGACAAATATAAGTCATTCAAAATGTATCACATGACATTATTGCTGAGCTAAATTAATGATGTAAAGATATTTATATCTATGTCCACTTAAAATCTGTGGATCTAATTTGTTTCCATTTTAACTACTTACTAACACTTACTGAATATCACATATCTGTTTCTGGTGCTAGCCTAGATTTATTTCCCTCTGCCTTTATAGTCTACAGTCATTCTCTGTAAACCGATGATGATAAAGCTTTGTGATAAGTCTCAGTAAGGAAGGCATGAGGTTCCACCCAGTAAGCAATACTTCTCGGTGACCTCTGCAACAACTTCTGTCTCCAGTTTCCTGCCTTATTTGAGTTCCTGCCATGACTGCCCTTTGAAGATTGATGTGAAATGGACATATGGAAATATAGGCAAAATAAACCCCTTCTTCCCAAAGTTGTTTTGATCTTGGTGTTCATTGCATCAATAGAATTTTTTTTTTTATTTGAGACAGGGTCTCTGTGTAGGTCTTGTTGTCCTAAAACTTGCTCTATAGACCAGGCTGGCCTTGAACTCACAGAGCTCCACCTACCTCTGTCTCCTTGGTGCTGGGATTAAAGGTACATACCAACACCTCCTGGTGCAATAAAAAAAAAAAACTTAACTAAGACAATAACCAAGAAAATGTGCAAACATGCATCTTTAACAAAGGATGAAGAAATAATAAAATTAGCAGTATACATACATTCCTGATCAATTTTGTTATGAAAGTTTGAAACAATGTAAAGACTTTTTAAAACTACTTTAGAGTAAACAGAGGTCTAAAATATTGCATTTTATAAATATAACCCAAGTGCCATTGATCAATAATGTGGTGTCAGTGACTTGGGAAATATTAAGCATAAAAATTTATAATCTCTATGTAATGTCTTTGCACACATTTTTCTCATAAATATCTAGTGCAGATTGTGGCATAGCTTCCTGCCTGTTAAAATCCATATGCTGCTCTCCTCTCAGTCCCTTGCTTTAAATGTCTATTTTCAGAACCTATTTATTCCTGTCACATTGTTTTGGCCAAAGCAGGGTTATCCCTCAGATCTTGAAGTAAGATATAAACAACAGAGTATTGTTGGCTAAGAGTCAGATACTGTGGCATTTAACCCCTAGCCTTTCCCATGCCTAGGATGCTTTCTCTTTCTATCAGAATATTAATCTCCTCAGAGTTCGCTACTTCTGCCTTCTCAGCATGGTTATCTCTAGTCCTTGGGAAACTTGTCCAAATACTTCTGTTTCACCTTTTAGAAAGGTTCCATCTGGTTGGGTATTTTTTTGTAGTAGCATTTGCGATTATATTGAAAAGCATATACATTTGACAAAAAAGTCATCAGAAAGAAATTAGTTTTTATAGGAAATATTCACTTTGTGGGGAATAATTCTAATTCTAACTATAAAAGGTACATAATCCAACTTTCAAGAAAAAATAAACACATTACTTAATTGTTGAAGAATAAATAAACTTAGTTGTGACACAACTTGATATTTCAACAATGCTACAAAGAAAATCTCTGAAATTACAACAAACAAAAGATTCATTCATATGTATTTGGCCTATATTTCTCTAAATTTTCAATTGTCTGACCCCAAGCAGTACAGGTTGACCAAGCACCACAGGCCTATCAAAGAATGTATAACAGGATATTTGGATATTATGTACCTACTTCAAAAATATTTTTCTACTAGTTAAAATTAAATATCTATGGAACAAAATTCACTATCCAAGCTGTGTGGATATGTAAGAATATATTTCATAAGTCATTGCAGTACAGATTGTTTCTTGAGTGTTCTCTTTTTGAAGTGCTAGATTCTGCCAGCTGTAATAGAATGCTCTATAACAGGTAGTTTAACTAGCAAACATCTTTAAAAAAATAATAAGCTAGAATATCAAAGAACAGGGTTCATTGATACAGTATCAATTACTGAGAGTCTTATTTCTGGCCATAAACATTGACTTGCTGTTTCCTTGAGGGATATAAAAGAAAGGAAAAAGAAGCAAGAGAGTGTGTGTAAAAAAATATGAGAGAAAAGAGAAAGAGAGGAGGGGAAGGAATAGGAAGGTGGCACTAGAGGCAAAGAAAGATAAAGAATGGGAAAAGGTGGAGACTGGAATAAAAGAAGGGAAGGAGGAGAGAGGTCGAGAGAAGAAATAACAGAGTAAGGAAGCTGGGTGGTGGTGGCACACGCCTTTAATCCCAGCACTCCGGAGGCAGTGACAGGAGGATCTCGGTGAGTTTGAGGTCAGCCTGGTCTACAAGAGCTAGTTCCAGGACAGTCTCCAAAGCCACAAAGAAACCCTATCTCAAGAGAGAAAGAGAGTAAATAAGGGATAATCCTTATAAAAGATGGAAGAAAGGATAGAGGGAGTGGAATAGGAAGAGAAGAAATGAAGGAAGAATGGAAGGGAAGGGAGTGGAAAGGTTGGCACATGATAAGGGAAGAGATACAAGGAAGAAGGAGGTAAATATGGAGCTGAGAGAATAAAAGAAGGGAAGGAGACAGAGACAGAGTAAGGTGAAGACTTCTGTGTGTCTTCTGGAAAGACAGGAACCTCATTCTAAGATTAGTTCATGACCTAATTAACACCCCAATTTTTCTTTTAAGTATAATTGACATAGACAACAGACTCACATTATAATTGGTTGGTGTTATGGCAACTATATATATATATATGTTATATATATGTATATATGTTAAAAACTATTTTATTAATTCCTTTACAATTTTATATAATGTGTTGTAAACATATTCATTATCCCACTTACCACCTTTACAAACCCCCTTTCCTTCCCACCCATCTTTGAGATCACTTTTTTATTCTTTCTCCAGTTTCTATTGCTTAATTGTTCTTGGAATTGTAGCCTGTTTTAGTGTGTCATTTGCCTACAAAAGGTCACAGTATCAAAAACACTATTTCTTCCTCTCCCAATAACTATCAAATGCTAAAAAGCTTCCCACCTAGTGGCAGGATGACATACACACCTTCCTATACCCTGTGGTTTCGAATGGCTGAAACTTTCGCACAACTTGTGCTTGCTGCCACATAACTGTGATTTCATATGCGTGTCTGCCATGTTATGCCCGAAGACTATTTCCTTGATGTTATCTACCACCTTGGCCTTTCCAATTCTTCCAACCATCTTCTAGAAAATTACTTGGGCCTACAAATCAGATATGAATGTTTGATTTACATATGAATACTGGGAAGTTTGTTTTTTATCTTTGCATTGTACTGTTTGGGGTCTCTGTATCAACTGCCATCTCCTGTAAATAGGAGCTTCTCTCTGAAGGACTGAGAGATGGTCTGATCTACGGTTATAGCAGAATACTGTTAGGGGTGGTTGTTTTAATATTATGTCTACTTAGCAGAATAATAGTATTTTATATTCACCTAAATTTTATGAATATCTAGCCACATGTTCTTGGCACATTTAATACTTTCATCTCATTGAGACGACCATTGATCCCAATCATATGTCTGGTAATTCCCACAGACTGTAAGTGACAATTGAAAGAGAGAATCTAACTTGTCAGTCAATCATTGTGTGGCATTCAGTCTTCACACCTGTGTACAATTGAGGCTTACATTTCTCCATTGACAGCCTGCATAGCACATTCCAGTGCCATGAATTTTAGCCAGCATGAGTGAAGCCTAAAATTGGGTACTAGCTTGAAGGCTGCATGTTCTATAATTCAAAATTCATTAATAGTAACTTACTGTCAAGTTATGGAGGGTAGCCACTACTGGGTATGTTCTGTAATTTGAGGGGTGTTTGTGAGCCCATTGACCAATATCTTATCAAGAGGTAACCCATTCCTAGAACTAGAGTTTTAGTTGGGTAACCTGAATAATTAGTTGGAATATTGCCTCCCCCGTCTCTCATTGTAGAGTAATACCACCAAATCTCTTTCTTCTGAGTGTAAAAGTATACATATTATGAAGCTTTTATAGTTGCAGATTTCCATGTGGTTTTTAAATAAGACTTTTAGTATTAGTTATCCCTCCCCATATTCCCTGTTTCCCTGCCTTCCAGATCCCATGCATGTATACTTATGTTCTATTATTCCCTTTTACTATTTATACTACTGTGTTCTATCCTGCACATTTGATGCCCACTAGAAGTAGCCCCTTACTAAATTTCTGACCTCTGTTGCTATTCCAAGTAGAACACCTGTCTCTGAGGGTTTAATGCTAATATCCAAAAATGAGAGAAATTAAGTTTCTGTGTCTGAGTCACCTTGCAGAAACAAACTATAAGTAAGCTATC
The DNA here is from genome assembly GCF_018167655.1 of Microtus oregoni. NCBI lineage: Eukaryota > Metazoa > Chordata > Mammalia > Rodentia > Cricetidae > Microtus > Microtus oregoni. Next base: position 13,010,536 of record NW_024543077.1, on the reverse strand, counting down.
ATAAAATATTGATGATTTTGTCATGCTAGAAAATCTGTCCTTGTTTTCTTTCAACTAATTTACTCCTGCAAATTCACATCAGATAATTAACAAGTTCATTTCTATGACAACAGATTGATTTACCTTTATGTCATATAAAGGGATCACGCAGCTACCGACGCGTGACTTCTTTTAATGCTTGTTATAATTGAGATCCATGCATGTTGTAGCTCATACATAAAGTTGTTCCTTTCTAAAGATGTATTAGTTAGTCTTTCTATGTATTTGTTTTAAGTTTGCTTCTACAGTGGGAAACTATTACAAAGCAGTCATGAATATATGTGATAGTCATTGATAAGCATCTGTTGGAGGAGGAGGCAGGTCATTTATTTCCCGACCACCCAGATTCCCATAACACAGAAACTGTGTTATGTAAATCTCTGCTTAGTCAATCACTTAAGCATATTGCTAGCTAGCTGTTATATCTTTGTTAACCCATTTCTAATGTTTTATATTTTACTACAAGGCTCGTGGCCTACCAGTAAGGTTCCAGCCCGTCTGTCTTCTCTTGACTCTGCCTTCTTTCTCCCAGCATTTAGCTTAGTTTCTCCACCTATCTCTGTTCCCCTATAACTCTGCTATAGGCCCAAAGATGTTTCTTTATTAATCAATAGTAATCACAGATACAGAGGGGAATCCCACATCACCTCCCTTTTCTATACTCTCTTTCTTCTCTCTTACTATGACTCATTTAGAGGTCTTCTATGTTTGGATCTGTCTTATTATATATCTGAAATCCTTTTCTGTCCAGGGGCACTTCTTAAAATGCTAAGCAACATTACTAGAACTAAGGCTGCTTTAGGTTTGGCTCCACTCAGTCCAACATGTCGGAGGTCCCTTCATGGTCTTTGAGAGCCCTTCTCTCTGTCCCAGATCCAGGGTCTGGCCATAGCAGTTTTGTGTTGCCATTAAGCAAATTGTGGCACTGTTTACAGACCCCATTTAAATGCTGTATAGCCGGACCTCCCAAAAGAGTCAGAGCCATTTGTGATGGAGAACCAGGAAGCAGCCATTTTTTTAAAGAAGCTGAGCAGTTTTTACTGCTAAAGCCGAGTCAGGAATCCTCTTAAAGGAGCCAGGTCTTTGCTTTATGTCAGCAAAAAAAATCAAGAAGCTGTGTTAAATTCTGTTTGTGTATATGTGCATGGTGTGTGTGTGTGTGTGTGTGTGTGTGTGTGTGTATGTGTGTGTCTAGAATTCCTTTTTAAGCTTTCTCAGATTGAATGTGGATATAGTCAGCCACATCTGGCTTGCCAATTTGCTTTCTGGCCACCCAACTCCAGAAATAACCACACAGAAACTATTATTTATAACACTTGGCCAATCACTTAAGCATATTGCTAGCTAGGGCACAAATTCTGGCCATAAATAATACTGTAATTGTTGCTAAATAAAATCTCTCTTTATGTTTTTAACACATGGCTTATATTTACCATCTGTCTATTATATCTATATCTATATATACATATATATATGTATAACGTGTGAATGTCATAACAATGTGTGAAAATATATGAGTTTTGTTTATTATTAAATATATTTTGTACATTTGACAAGACAAATTTCGCATTTGTAAAGTCTTATCATTCCATTTATCTTATTGTTAACTTTTATAATTATAGATACTACTAGATTGTTTCCCTATGTGTCATAAGTCCTAGGTGACATGTTTATTATTCCTAACTTAAATTATAGTGTGTCATTTAGTAACATTTTTTTTAGAATAAGGAAATTTTTTGTGTGTACCTGATTATTTATCATTTGCAATCTTCTGATAAACTTTTTTGACTTACTTTTTTCTGGAAGTATTTATACAAATTAATTTTAGAATCTAAACAGCATCAAAAATGAAATTAAATACATACACATATGTATATACTGATTCTTGATTCTATTATTGACTTCTCTCATGCACACACACACACATATACACATAAGAAGGGGTTAAGTTTGCATATAAAAATTTTGGGGTAAATTTAGCATCTGCAGGATATCAGAGATTGTGATTCTTCCATCTGCATTTCAGCTTAACACTCACGGACATATTACCTTTTGGTTCTTTGAGCCCTGGGTGACTGTTACCTAGCCAAAAGCATGCCTATAAAGAGTAAAGTGTGTGGGAAGGGTCCTCCAGATGCAATTTTCCATTTCATCTCCAGTATAAAAAGCTTTTCCAGAAGCCCTGCAGCAGATTTCCACTTATAATCCAGTCACCAGAACAATTTTGCAGTCACTACTGGCTTATGTCAGACTGGAAAATTGAGGATCTGAATTTCCATCCTTTGCCATACGATAAAATAAATGGTTTTCAATGTGCCTTTAGCCTCACTCATCAGTGATTTTTGTCTCAATAGAAAAAGGAAGAAATTATCTCAAAAATTTATCTTTTAACCCCATCAGGACTCTAATGGGATCCAAGATGTCAACAGTAGTTTTAATATACAAGTATATTTGTGCTGACACAAGAGGGAACTGAAAACATACAGCTGTCTATTTTTTCTTTACTTGTATTTTGGACCATATTTTCTTCATTTTATCTCACTTGCTTCCATTTTCCCAACAGTTCACAACTAAATTACATTCCTTTCTCTAGTACCATACAGACTCTAAGCTTTTGCCGCTACTATGTCTCATGGATTCTACTGGTGAAGTGCTCTCTCTATTGTTTATTTTTTCATGAACACCACTTATGAATTCCTCAATTTCATACTTAGTACTCTATTAGAAGAAAAGAGAGGCTAAGCTTACTCATGGGAGTCCTGCAATTTCCTGGATAATAGAAGAGAAAGGAATTGGATGTTGGTGCAGGGTAGTTTTGAGAGACTGGGAGCGGAGGATCGGCGGAGGTTGTGGCCAGGATATCAACTAGATGAGTTTAAAAATAGGAAAAGAAAGAATAATATAGAGACAGAGAGAAATGAATGAGGAGGATGGAAATAATAGATATTTTTCAGACCTCATCCTTAAAAATGTCATGCTTAACACATTCTTTAGACTACATCATATCAAACTGAAAATGACTGCCTATAAAGACTAGGCTTTGAGATTGCTATCAATTTTTGTTTCAGTCAGCTCTGACCAAAACACAAGTATCATGTGGTAATGTGGTGTGAAGTGGGATTTGCTACCTGTGTTGGTGTGAATGACAATAGCCCCCATAGATTCATATATTTTCATAGGGTTCCAGTTGATGGAACTATTTGAGAAAGATTAAGAGCTGTGGCCTTATTGGAGGAGATGTTTTTTGGCCCTGAGCTCTGAGGTAAAACCCACATCTTCCTCCTCCTCCTCCTCTTACTCCTCCTCCTCCTCTCTCCTTCTCTCCCTCTCCTTCTTCTCTCCCTCCCTCTCTCTTTCCTTCTTTCCCTCCTTCACTCTCTCTCTCTCCTCTCCATCCTTATCTTTCTCTCTCTCTTTTCCCTCTCTTCTACTTACCTATACTATAAGGTGTAACCTACTAGCTACAGCTCTAGTGACATATCTATCTGACTGGTGTCATGTTGGAATTGCCCAACATGATGATCATGGACCAACCTTCTGAACTTTAAGTTCCAGTAAACTCTTTTTTGTTTAAATTGCTTGTTTAAGAGGCAGTGGCGGGGAGGAGGCAGAAATCTTTAATAAATAAACAAACAAACAAATAAATAAATAAACAAATAAATAAGAGCTGGAGATTTTTCTTCATTTCACACCTCTTTGTTGTTGGGTATTCAACCAGAAGGAAGTGGTTGTTTTTTACAGACTTCTGCTGTAGGCAGGAGACCCATTACCTTGTAAGTTAAGGACTGATGTTGTATACATTCAGTGACTGATTGCTTCTCAAAGTCTGAGGAACTCAGAGAGGTTCATCTGCTCTTCTCCAGAGGCCACACAGTCCCAAGAGTTAGTGAGATTAGAGAACACCCACGTGACTAGACAGGAGGTAAGAGAATTCACAGCCATCTTTTCTGCCTCTGTCAGTCTGCTTTCCATTAGACCAGGTCATCAGACTCTATCAAGTGTAGCTTGTAATTGTAGCTTGGGCTTGTAGTTCAGGTTTGGGGAAACCAGTTCACCACCTGTTAAGAGGTCTTTATTATGAGTGTGTGTGTGTATATTTTCCTGAATATGGCTTTGCTTTAAAAACACAAACTAGTTTGCAACTCTGACTGAAAAGTTGATTTTTTATTTTATGTTTTTGTAGAAGAAATGACAGGCACTGATGTATTCTTTGGGAAATAAAGATGTAAGCCACCTTAAAAAAAAAGATTTCTATTTACAGAATTAGAAAAGTAAGTAAGATACTACCTTTAAGGAATTCCTTATCTACTTTATTATGCACAATTCCAGGATTTGGATAGCAAAGCATCATAAAATATTTACTGAATCAAGGCCTTAATGTGGTTTCATAACAACTTTTTTAGCACTACTTCTAAATATTTATTTTACTATCATTATATTGATAAAGACACTAAAATGAATCGCTCCTGTTTGTTTCTTTGCTTGCTTTTAAATGTGAACTAGGAGATAAAATTATTAGCGAGATATTTCCAGAAGACTGTTATTTGTGGATTGACTTGGTAGATGTTTCATCAATGTCAAGGGACAGATGGGTACAATAAGTTACCAAGATAACCATAAAATTGAGATTACAGATCTCAGAGAGGAAAGCTACTTTTCTTCCTTCTAACTATGCAAACAGACATGAAGCTACTGAATAATAAACATGTGTTTTAGGCTACCTAACTCAATATTCAAAAAGATCCCATAATATAAAACAGAGGGAGATTGTTTCCAGTTTTTAGGGGAGCAGAGAATGATGAGAAGTAACAAGGACTCCTAAGGAGAGGAAGGAATAACTATAAAAATTAGGACTGACATTCTCAACATCTTTATTAAAAAAAAAGGCTACCTCAAATTTACTTAATTTGTAGTATTTTAGAAAGTTATGAGTTAGTATAAGTGGGAAAGTTTGAATTGGTTGACACTTTCATGGAATATAGACTCCCTTGAGAGGAAAACCTCTCCATAAGATTAAATCTCCATAAGAAATCATGTAGATTCACTTAATTAAGGTAGAGTAACCCCCTCTTTAAAAAATAAAAACAACTTTTATTGATTCTTTGTGGATTTTGCATCATGTATCCTGATCCCATTTGTCTCCCCAACCCGTCATATTTGCTCTCTGCCCTTGAAACTTTCCCCAGAAAAAAAGAAAAATTTAAGAAATAAAACAAAAATAAAATAAAAAAGATGAAAATCTCTACATGGAATCTGTAGTGTCGCAAGTGAGTCATACCCTTTACTTGTATACAACTTTACTTGTAAGTGTTCATTGCAATTGGTCTGGTTGAGATCCTAGCTTCTGCTACTTCCTCTTTCTGAGCCCTCCCTGGGACTCCTCTTGGACATCCTGCTGTTGTCTTCTGTTATTGCGATCAGCTGATCCGGTCCCAGCCCCTTCTCCTGCTTCAGTAGTTCATAGAGGAGGTGGATATTAGAGTGGTCCAGCTCACATCCCTTGTTCTGTGAATGGGTGGTAACTAGATTGGTCAGAATTCCGGTTTTCCTGCATCATTACCACCAGGGCTAGTTCTCTTGCACCGCCCATCCAGCTAGCTCACTGCAGCAGTCAGCAAGGAGGGGCCAGTTCTGCTCTCACTCTTCCTGGGGAAGGCATGATTCCAGGTGATGGAGTCCCACACCAAAAACAAAGAGAAGAAAGACAGTTGAACACAATCATTCATTTCATTCTCTCTACTTCCTGATTGCAAATTCATGTGTGACCAATTGCCTGAGTATTTGAGGACATGACCTTCCTACCACAATGATGGACTGTATCCTGGAATTGCTAGCAAGAATAATCCCTTTCTTCTTTTTTATTATATAGCTTTTAAGTTGCTGAGATTAGAGTGCAATTAAATATTATTTCTCCCCATCCCTGCCCTCCCTCTACATCATACCATGTACCACCTTCATGCCAGCTGTTTTTTTAAATTCATGGCCTCTTTTTCCATTTATTGTTACTGTGTGTGTGTGTATTCCTAAATACGTAAATACAGTCCCAATAATGTTACCTGTGTTTACTGTGGGTGTGTATGTGTGTGTCTGTGTTTTCAGAGCATTGGATATCCAATGGGTGTGCTGTTCCATAGAAAATACATCCTCCGACTCTCAACATTTCTTAGTTGCCTTAAGAACTTTGTCTAAGGTTGGGACCTCCTGAGATTTCCCCTTACCACATTAGCAGGTCTATTGGTGTGGTCTTTGCTCAGATTATGTTTAGGTAGCCATGTTATTGAGACTTCATTGGTGTAACTTCTCTAACAGTTTAAGGAGACAAAGTCAAACAGCAAATTTCTTCTTTTTCTGCCTATTAGAATTGTTATACCCCCTCCTCCATAATGAAATGCCCAGTTATTAAAAATATGCAATAAAAAAGTAAAATATTATTTTATGTATGAATTATTATTTAAAGTAAAATGTATACAACAGAGTACAATACCTTCAAGTCACATATTATACATGTGACTTATATATGAAGAAGAGCCTTTATCTGGTGACATGTTGCCAAAGAAATCATATAAATGATAGCCAGTGGTGCTGCAGGGCACTGGTAATTCATGCCTTTAATCCTTTAATTCCAGCACTTGAGACGCAGTACACAGAGAAACACTCTCTGGAAAAAAAAAACAAAAAAAACAAGGAAGGAAAAAAGCAGAAAGAAACAAAAAGAAAAGAAAACATACAAACGCTCAGAAGGCCCATAAAAAGATGCACACTAAATATAAATAAAAGCCAAAGCCACAAGGAACTATCGACTCATACCTGTTAGAATTGCCATAACCAAAAAGACAGGAATTCACACGTGCTGCTGGCATTGGACGCACATCTCCGGTGACAGCAGAAATATTTGCCAGCAAGTTCTTTCTGGTAAGACCACATAGATATTTTACAACAATGTTATGAAACTAATCCTTTCCATGCTTTTTTATAATCAACACACAGACACACATATATTGAATTCATATATATGAATTCAAACTCATGTGATGTGGAAGTGTCATATCAATCTGTTGTTTCATTGGTTAATTAATAAAGAAACTGCTTGGCCTGATAGGTTAGAACATAGGTGGGTGGAGTAAACAGAACAGAATGAAGGAAGGAAGAGGAAATTAAGCTCAGATGCCAATCCTCTCTTCTCCAGGGCAGAAGCCATGAAGCTCCAACCCAGGATGGACATAGGCTAGAATCGTCCTGGTAAGCTCACCTCATGGTGCTACACATTATTAATAGAAATGGGCCAAGCAGTGTTTATATGAATACAGTTTGTGTGTTGTTATTTTGGGTAAAGCTAGCCGGTGGCTGGGGGCCGGGCGGCAGGAACGCAGCCCGCAGCTCCTTCAACACTCATGAGTTCATATTTTGAATAAATTCTGTTGGGCTGTGGTAGCAAGATGAAAATCCACATGTACTGGTCAAAAAGTTCAAGAATTTTTGAAAACAACAAGAAAATTCTTTAGAAAACAGAAAATAAATTGAGCAGCCTCCTACTAATGCATAAGTGCCAAAAAATTGAAATTGGTATGTCAAATCAAAGTTTACACTCTATCCTCACGGTGGTATTGCTCCCAATTGCCAAGATCTAAAAGCAACTTAGCTATTCAACTAGTAAATGGATTTTAAAATGTGTAGAGTTATAATTTTTCTATAGTGCAACAAGTGTGTCTAGAAGTGAACAACAGTGTGTCAGTGAACAACAACAACACATGATAGATTATAGGTAGATATTAAGTAGATAGATGATGATAGGAAGGTAGCTAGCTATTTGATAGATAAATATGTGGGTGGGCAGACAGACAGACAGATAGATGGATACATACATACATGCATGCATACATAGACAGACAGGTAGGTGGGTGGGTAGGTAGATGGAAAGACACATACATATATGCATAGATGATAATGATACACAGCATTTTTCAAAATTCAAATTTGCAGCTTTCTTGATAAAGAATTTTTATGTTTAAGGTAAGGTAATTTTAACTTCATTTGGATACTGGAGCCCCTAAGAGTCTGATGGTTTTAGTGAAAAGGAGTCAATGTATTGACAACAAAGAGAAAATGGATGCTGCTTTGCTAATAGGTCCATTAAACAAATGTAGTCATCCTGACAGAAATAATTTAACTAAAAGTCTTTACTCAGGGTAAAAGCATAAGTAGATCCATAGGTCTTCCAGGGTTAAACTTGTCATCAACATGAAATGGACAATCTCTTCCTTTGCATTGATAGTCTTCTAGCGCTTGTCACTCAATGGAAGAAGAGAGGCAAAGACAAAACATCCCATCGCACATGTTTGAAAGACTGTCAGGGAGCCCTGTGGATTTCTTCTATTCTGCAGGCAGTCTCTCTATTGAAATTACTCTCTGTTGTATGAGGAGACGATTCTTGAAATGTGGTTCTTTATCAAATAAAGGATAATTTAAATGTTTATAAATTTAATAACAGCAATATCACTTTTGGGTATATATCCAAAGGATGCTCAACCATACCACAAGGACGTGATGAACTATGTTCACAGCAGCATTGTTTGTCATAGCCAGAACCTGGAAACAACAGAAAAACCCCTCGACCAAAGAATGGATAAGGAAAATGTGGTGCATATACACAATAGAGTACTACACAGCAGAAAAAAATGACATCTGGAAATTTGCTGGGAAATGGATAGATCTAGAAAACATCATATTGAGTGAGGTAACCCAGACCCAGAAAGACAATTATATGTATTTATTCATAAGTAGTTTTTAAATATAAAACATAGAAAATCAGCCTACAAATCAATCCCAGAAAACCCAGGCAACAATGAGGAACCTCATAGAGACAAACATAGATTTAATCATAGACAAACATAATCTACATGGGAAGTAGAAAAAGATAAGATCTCCTGAGTAAACTGGGAGCATGGTGAAAATGGGAAAGGGTTGAAGGAGAGAGGAGGGGGGGAGTGGAGAAAAATATGTAGCTCAATAAAATCAATAAAATAATTATAGATCAGTAGATTTTACCATTTTTCTATATAGGACTTAAAATTTGTCAGGTATTTTAACTACTAACTTATTAAACTGATGGCATGATCTCAGGGAGACAGTAAAACAATTGGTCAACTGAAGTCAAAATGGAAGCTTTTCATTATATCGTACATCGTTAACACTTCACTGTGAACAATTTTCTATTATATGAAATATATAAGTAAATAATAAAATTATTTATTCTGAAATTCCAGAATTAATCATTGTCTCAAGTCGCCCCAGACACACAGAAAGCTAAGTACAGACAACAACCTTCTAGAAAGCTATCTACAGTTCCAGATTTTATTATAGATTCTTTGCGACTCTTAGAGATACTGTCATTTTTTAAATTTCAGTAGTGTGCAACTCTACTTATTAATTTAACAGTGAATTTCTAAAAGTTTTTAAGTTTCATTCCTTCGTTTTTTTAAAATAAATGAACTCAAGGGAATATAAACAGAAAATACTATAAAATAGCCACAAGAATATTGTCTGATCTCACCCTTATGCATATACTATAATGACTTCTCTGAAATAAATCCCAAAGTTAGCAACAAAGGCATCCAGGAAAAGGATATAAATAATCTAGGCTAATGACAGAAATAAATGGTCATTTTGAATTCCCAAAAGAGATTTAGATGTTTATTTCGTCCTTGGTTCGAGGAAGTGTGAATGATCCAATTGGCTTGGATTACATCCTCCCAGCACCACAAACGTCTCTGAATTCAGGTCCCCACTTTTTATGTATAAATGTATTTATGTGTATCATTCACCTTAAAGCTGGCCAAAGTGGGAACACCCTTAAGATCACTAGAATTTGCAGGAAGATTTTCTTGGCAGAAGCATATAGCAAGAAAAAAATGGGTTAATAATTCTTACTCTGTCTTTTGTCTAGCAAGAGAAGCTTGTCAGTATATCACTGTTTATATGACAAGATATTTCCTTTCTGTCTTTATGAATGAAAGTGCAGCACATGAAAGACTTCTAGCATCAGCTGTATCTTAAAATAGAAAAAGAAATTTTCTTCTCAGTGTGCTTCCCAATATTTTGTTCTCTTTTTTTGGTATGTTTTTGTAAATCTGTTATATCAACATTTGAAAAAATTTATTAGATTTTATTTATTGCTACAGCACCAGTTAATACACAGCTTAATATTTTCTATTCTTCTGTTTGTCACTTTTCAATATTCTTGTTTTCAAATAAAAATGGCATTGGTACCAGGATGTTTGGTAATTAAGTAGTATAGATATCTTAGTTTCCTATTATTGTATTTTTAATAGATGATGAATATAAGTAAGAACACAGGATTTGGGTTACTATTAGATTACAGTTATGATTTGGACTTCATTTTTGCCTTCAAGGAACTTACTTTAAGAAGAGAAAAATAAATTTAGGCAAATATGAATGGTTCACTGTGAAATATTTTTCCTAATGTGTAGAATGACAGAATGACTTGGTTTGTAATTTAAAAACCAGAAAACACCCATAAATATGTCTTTGTTAACAAAAGCATCATCTGATGGGAAATTTTCTTTGCATAATGACTTACTACTATCCCTTTAGCTCATTAGAAAACATTGATTATGTTCATGGAAATATCTTGGTCAGAATGGAGACATAGATATTTGGTCATAATATTTGGTATGAATATTATTATCTCAGAGTTTATTTTTTGTTTCTGGATATTATTTCCTATTTGACATATCCCTGATCTTGGTAAATTTTATTAAATGTATCCATTAAATTAAACAAAAAATACTTTCATAAAGAACATGCCAGTTTTCTTTTCCCTAATAAATGTTTCTATGTGTAACCATAGGTGATTAATAAATGCAGTATATTATTTAAATTTGACATAAACATTGGACCTACAGTGATATTGATGATTATGCCATTGAAGATGACAGAATAACTAAAATGAGAGTTTGGAATATCCAAAGATGAAGGAATAGTTCCAGATTCACAAACCAGTCATTATAATCAACCATGTAAATAAACTGAAAGAATCAAAATATATGGTCTTCTCATTAGATGCTGTAAAAAAGATTTGTACAAAATCCAACACCCTGCATGATAAAACAAAAGACACACACACAAACATAATAAAGACATCTCACAGCAATCCTATGACAACATCAATTAAATGAGAGAAACTCAAAGTATTTCCACTAAAATCTGTCCACTAAGCTGTCCATTCTTTCCATATCTAACCAATATAATACTTGAAGTTCTAGTTAGAGCAACCAGACAACTTACAGGGATCAATGGGATAAAAATTAGAAATGAAGAAGTCAAAGTATCATTATTTGCAGTTCATATGATAGTATTCATAAGTGAACATAAAATTCTATCAGAGAATGCCTACAGCTGAAAAATACATTTAACCAAGTGACTGGTTACAGGTTTAACTAAAAAAAAAAATCAGTAATCCACCTATATTCAAATGACAAACAGGAGAAGAAAGAAATCATGGAAGTAACACCCTTCACAATATCCACAAATAAACTAAACTATTATTTGGTGTACATCTAACTTAGAAAGTTAAAGACTTATATGACAAAAACTTCAAGTCTTTGAGGAAAGATATTAAAGAAGATATAAGAAGGGATTTAATAGACATAAATCTATATGACTAGAGAAACATGAGTTTTGATGCCAGAAATACACAATATAAAAAAGAAATTATTTTCAACAAATGATGCTGGTACATCTGAATGTCAGCATATAGAAGAATGCAAATAAATCCATATCTATCTCTCTACATAAAACTCAAGTCCAAGTGAATCAAATATGAAAAATAGATACACTGACTCTGATAGAAGAAAGCAAAACAGTCTTGAGTACATTGGCACAGGAAACAAGCTAATGATTAGAATACCAATAGCACAAAAACCCAGAAAACTGAAAACTTCTGTAAGACAAGGGACAAAATGCCAATCTACAGAATGAGAAAAAATTTTCACCAACTCCACATCGAACTGAGGGTTATTATCCAATATTTATCAAAAATCTCAATAAACTAGACATTAAAAATAATATAATTAAAAATGGGGTACAAATCTAAGCAGAGAATTTTCAATAAAGAAATCTTGAGAGGAAAAAACTTAAAGAAATGTTCACTATTCTTAGCCATTTGAGAAATGCAAATCAAAATTACTTGGAGATTCCAACTTACACTTGTAAAAAAAAGACTAAAATTTTTATCATCTCATGCTTATGAAGTTGTGAAACAGAAGGGACACTCCTCTATTGCTGGTGGGCATGCATATTTATACAGCCACTATAGAAATAAACATGGTATTTCCTCAGAAAATTTATCTATCTACCTCAAGATCAGCTACACCACTTAAAACATATGCCGAAAGGATGCTCCATTCTACTACAAGAGCACTTGCTCAAGTACGTTCATTATGGCATTATTCATAATAGTAAGAAATTGGAAACAACCTAGACTTGCCTCAAATAGACCTAATCTGCAGTCTGTCCTGCCTGCAAGGTGTGCTGGGGTAATTGTAGATCTGTTTCTAGCCCTGTTGTCATGAGAGAGGTGTAACCATCCGCTCATGGGAGCAGATGCAGGATCTTACGGCCAAGTACTAGGTGGAGCGAGGAGAACTCCACAGAAGAGAAGAAGAAAGGATTGTAGGAGTCTGCCTTAGGGTTTCTGTTTCTGTGAAGAGACATTATTACCATGGCAATGCTTATAAAGAAAAAAAAACATTTAATTGGGGTGGCTTATATTTTCAGAGGTTTAGTCCATTATCATCATGATAAGATATGGTAGAGTGCAGGCAGACATGGCACTAGAGAAGTAGCCAGGAGTCTTACATCTTGACTCACAGGCAACATGAAGTGATATGAATCACTGAGCATGTCTTTAGTATATATAAGACCTCAAAGCCCACCCGTACAGTGACACACTTCCTCCGACAACGCTGCATCTCCCAATAGAGTGACTCCAGGAGGGGGATATTTTCTTTCAAACCAACAAAGAGCCAGAGAAGTCAAGGATACCATGAGAACATGGCTTACAGAATCAACTAAGCAGGGCTCATAGGGTTCACAGAAATATGAGCAGTGATCAGGGAGCCTGTATAAGTCTGAGCTGGGTTCTCTGCATATACAGTATGATTATATAGCTTGGTGTTCTTTTTAGGACTCTTAGCAGTGGGACTAGAAATTATCTCTGACTCTTTTGCCTGAGCATAGGGCTCCCATTTTTCTCACTGGGTTTTCTTGCTCAGTCTTGATATGAGGGTTTGTGCCTAGTCTTATTGTAACTTGTTAGGCCATGTCAAATTGGTATCTCTAGGAGGCCTGTGTTTCTTTCTGAAAAGCAAGAAGGGGTAGATCTGAGGGAGAGGGGACATGAGTCATGGGGCTGGGAGGGGTGGAGGGAGGGAAGGATGCAGTGTGGATGGATGTAAGGCGTGAGAGAAGAATTAAAAAAAAATGAGTCTGGGGTTTATGAGGAGTGGTGGTTGTATGTATTTGGTTAGTCTTCATACATTATTCACGTTCACCTCATATTTTCACTGTATTTCAAATTCAAATGAAAACTAAATAACTTTGAAACATATTAATTTCTTCCTGATATTTAGAAGGCAACATTTCAAAAAAGAAAAAAAAATGCATGAAAACTGGTCTTCCCATTTAATTCAGAGCCAAATCAGATAACTCCTTAAGTGACCCGAATTGTTAGTTAGCACGTTGATGAGTCAAGTGTACGGTACATGTTAAATGTATGAAAATCTACTTGGTAAGCATGATTCTTCTCATGCACAAGTGATTGCATAGAAATAATTCTTCAATACCGGAAATAATACATTTTTTTGTGAGAAATAGTACTGTTGCTAGTTGAAATTTTATTTTAAAATATAGCCAATACAGGGAATTTGGGTTCAGAAAAGCTAAATGTTAGATTGAAAATAAAAAGTCTTGTTTCTAAAGAAGTATTGCGATCTACCATTATCATTTTTAATATCTTCTTAAGTGAGAAATTATAACTTATTTTCATAATTTAAATCATTCATTGCTACCTGTGAATGTGCTGTCAGAAATAGCAGGTGTGCCCAATCTTTAACTTACATTTGTACACAATTTTTCAGTGTTATACTACCAATTGATTTAATCTCATTAAACTTTAAAAACTTTCTAAAAGTACAAACCTTAATTAAAGACTCAAAGCACAGAACAGATACCCATTCAGAGTGAATCTCATCTAGAATTAATGGGAAAGCAGGGAAATTAGTCACCAAGAGGATTGTAACTTATTTAAAGATTTGTAAAACAGTATAATTACCTCATTTTCAACATGCATTTTCAACTCTGTAAAATAGAATTGTAATAAAGGAAAGTCCAACACTTTTCTAAAACATTTTTTTGGCTTCTACTCTTAAACTCACCTTTTATCACGTTTGGGGACATTCTTTAAATTATTAGACTCTATAAAATTAAAATTAATATTTAAAAATAAGAAGATAAGTGCATTTCTATTATATATGTTGTATGCCAGCTTTATGAACAATTCTAACACATGAAAATAATAATTAAATTAGTCATTGTTCAATAACCCAGTATATCCTGTGAGTTAAAATTAGTCAAATGGGTAAGTTAGGGAGAGTTTATAGGGCATGGGGGTAGATGTGGAACCTTGTCGACCATCTGTACCAGTTCACACCTGCAATTTAGGGAAAGTAACTTTTCTCGAACATATGAAGTCATGCAGTCATGCCCCAGGCATGCCACCATCACACCACGTCTTTTGGTGGTGTAAAATATTAAATTATCTAGCTCACATCCAGAGGGATGTTAGTTTTATTAATTATTATCATTTTAGAGTAAGGATTTCACAAAAAGAACATATCTATGCAACTCAGATTGAGCTGTTACAAAACCCAAAAGTGATGCGATTGAACAGTGAGGATCGAGTTGGGGGAATTGAGTTTGGCTTATGGGTCAGTTAAAAATCATAGACACATGAACATAATCCATGAATATCATTTAGTCCAGTTGACAATACAAAATCTAGGCATCTCAGTATATCAGGTGGAATGTTCCATTCCAAATCAATGACAAGCTCTTGGTTACACAGCTAAAATTGTTGCACTTGTTTAACTTGTATGTCAGTCAGCGAACACTGATGTGTGATTTCCTACACTAGTTGTGAGAGACAGAATTCTCATGTGAAGGGACTGAAGATCCCAGTCTGTCTAGAGACAAAGAGATTCTAGACAGAAACTTTAGACTGGTGAGAAAGGGTAACTATGCCCTGTGGACAAAGTGTTGGAGCCAGGGTTACCAGCTCAACAATCAGTTACTGATTGCAGACTCAAAACAAGACAGTAGGCTGGTACTCAGAGAATGAAGAACATGCTTCTACTTTATCTCCTCATTTCCCAGTATCAGGAAAGTTATAAGCTAACTCGTGTTCTTTGCTGTTGTTGTTTATTACAAAGCAAAGCTAAACAAAACAGAATCTCACGACCTAGATCTGGGCAATCTCAAACTTGTGACAATCCTCCTGTCTCAGGTTTTCAGTACTAGCATCACAGATAAGCTACTCCACTTTGCTTGAGGAAAAACAATGCTTAAGACTCGCTATGGGTCATGCACTCTCTTTTTCTTGTTAGATTTGTTTTAATGGCTCTAACAATTCTGTGACAGATTCTTGGTCAAGTTGTTTCCAGTAAAAGTCTTGATTTTGAAATAACTAAAACTGCCACACACACAAAGATGGTCCACAAACATTCTCCTCTTCTTTCTGAAGGTTTTACGATGCACTGTCATCATTAACCAGGCTTTTACTATTAAACTTTAGATGGCCAATTGAGACAAACAGTTCTGAGACACTCTTCCACCACTGACTAAGACCAGGGTGGCAGGTGGTAGGGAGGATATTCATTTAGCTTGCTGGGCAGACTTGGTCACTTTGCCAGCTATGGGAGGATTCTTTTCCACAGCTTTGATGACATCCACAGCAACTGTCTGTCTCATGTCACGAGCAGTAAAATAAGCCGATGGAGAATAGCCAGAGAAACTCTCAACACACATGGGCTTGCCAGAGACTATATCAGCAATGGCTGCATCATCAGCTTTCAAAAATTTGGGGCTAACTTCCAGCTTCTTACCAGAATAATGATCAATCTTTTCTTTAAGCTCAGCAAACTGGCATGCTATGTGAGCTGTAACAGCCCACTACAGGAGAATAGCCAGTACTAATTTAACCTGGATGGTTCAAGATAATCACCTGAGCAGTGATGCCAGCTGCTTCCATTAGTGGGCCAATTTTGCCATCACCAGCAACATTACTGTGTCTAACACCTTTGACAGATACATTCTTTACATCAAAGCCCACACCGTGCCCAGGAAGATCGTCACTCCAAACTTCATGGTGCATTTCAACAGTCTTTAGTTCTTTTGTGACATTGACTGAAGCACAGGAAAAGACTCTGCCAGTGTTTAAAACAACAGTCTACACTCAGCCCACAGGAACAGTGCCAATACCCCCAACCTTGTAGACATCCTGGAGAGACCGTTGTAGAGGCTTGCTGGTTGGACAAGTTGGGGGTAGGATACAATCCCAAGCTTCTGATAGTGTGGTCCCACTGGCACTGACATCTTTGATGGTGACTTTTAATTTCTCAAACCAAGGCCTATTCTCTCGTGGCTCCAGCCTGTTGTTCCCCTTCCAAACAGAACTAGGTACAAAGGCTACTGTGTCAGAGTTGTAGCTAATTCTCTTAATGTGTGTGCTAACGTCCTTAACAATTTCCTTGTATCTCTTCAGGCTGTAGGGTGGCTTCAGGGAATCCACTTTGTTGATGCCAACAATTTGATGTTTCACACCCAGGGTGTAAGCCAGAAAGAAAGGCATGCTCACAGGTCTGCTTGTTCTTGGAGAGACCAGCTTCAAATTCACCAACACTAGCACCAACAATCAGAACAGCACAGTCAGCCTGAGATGACCCAGTAATCACGTTTTTGATAAAGTTTCTGTGTCCTGGGGCATTAATAATAGTCGCATAGTATTTGCTTGCTTAAATTTCCACAGGAAATGCCAATGGTGATTATTACACTCACATTCAGCTTGCAACTTGTTCAAGACCAAGGGAGACTTAAAGGAGCATATGAACAACCTCCTTTTCAAACTTTTTGATGGTTTAGTTCTCGATTCCTCCATATTTGTAGATCAGGTAGCTGATGGTGGTGAACTTGCCTAGTTCTATTGTTCAATGGCAACAATGTTGATATGAGTCTTCCTCTCCCATTTTGGCTTTGAATTAGCAGGTGTTTTCACACCTGTGTGCTGGGGCAAACACATTGCAAAAAATCACTCTTTGCTAGTCATTTACTGTGTGATTATCTTTTATGCTCAAATAACCCTGTGATACTGGTATATTATTATTAACATTCCCATTTTGTAGAAACGTGCAAAAACACAGAGATGAAATCATTCAAGACACAGAGAAAATAGATGAAAGAGTGAGTTTTCTTCCAAGCACAGTAGCTATTGAGTAGCCTTTAGTCACTAGCTTTGCTGTTTATGTGTAAACTAAAATGTCAGCATGGGTCCACATTTGAAAACTGGCTAAGATGTTGAACATTTGCTGGGGGTCGGGGAGAAGCGATTATTCCTCTATATTTTTTTTTAACATGCCTTCTCCTTACTGGTTTCCTTTCTCTTATCCCTTTTGATAGTGCCTTCCCCTTGTAGCTCCCATTTCTTTAATTTGGGAGTATTGACAGGGCTTCGCCACCACATGTCTATTTTTCTTAATCGAGTTGTCAAGAAGCAGAAATCAAGATGGCACTTCACCATGTTCTCGTGTGAAACTTTTGGGGAAAATCTACTGCCATGTACATTCAGGTGCTGGCAAATCCAATGTCTCACCCAGTGAAGGGTTGTCCCTTTGGCCTTGCTAGCTGTCAGCAAAGATTTACACACTGTCTTCATCGTTCATCCCTCTGTATTAAAAGTCAAATAGATGAGGTCTTCCTTACACAGAGTTTTCTCATTGTTTGAATCTCTGATTTTTCTACCTCAACCTCTGGAGCAAAATTTGTGACTCTCAGTGTTGTCAAATTAGCATTTTCAGAGTGTCCCTGTCTCGGTGTCAATGAAACAATTATGAATAACTCAGGCATCGGATCTGATTGCATGCCCAGAAAGTAGGTAGACTGTGTAGAAAAGGGAAGGGATGACTGACCTCATCTAAAATTTTGCTGACCAAACAGGTGAAACATTAAAACACACTGACATTAAACATAATTATCTTAGATGACTGTGCATCCTTCATGTTGAATTGTTTACATTTTAACTGAATATTACACCAGTAGAGAAAAGTTAGATGGCTATATGATAAGGTACACACACAAAAAAAATACACACACACACACACACACAGAGAGAGAGAGAGAGAGAGAGAGAGAGAGAGAGAGAGAGAGAGAGACCTTTTTGAGCCCATTAGGAAAAGTACTCTAAAAAAAAGATGAAAAATATAAATATGAAAAGTTATGAAAGATCTAAATTAATGTGGAATTATCTCAACTCAAAAGCAGTCAGAATTTCAGGAAGGGTGTTGGCAAACTAAATAATGTTTCAGCTGTTTATTAGAAATGCACGGTTGATTTTGGACGAAGAAACCTTTGTAGGGTTAGCAGGGGTTAGAGCAGCTTGTAGAGGACCAAGTAGTGACAGGGGAAAGAATCAGGAAGTATTAAGTCATTTTATGATATGATTAGTGGCACAAAGAAAGGGATGTCTGAGCCAGGTTTTCTTTTGTGACTTATGTAAAACATTAGTGTTAAGATGAAATAAAGAAGAAAAGATTGTGAGCTGACAAGAGAAGCCAAAGCCATATGTCAAATGACATATTTTCATGAAGAAATACTGGCTTAGAAGAGAAAGCATTTGTTTAATCACATTATCCCATGAATAATGACACAGGGCAAAAGATAAAGGGCTAAAAATGACATCTGCATTCCCTTGCTTGACTTTTTTCCCTTTTGTTGTATTTCATCTTCTTAAGCAAAGGGAATTTCTGGCAAACACTCCCCATAAAAATTTGGAATAATAGGTAGATGCTTTCCTGACAGAGTGTTTGGGGGCGTTCGTGGGTGAGACAGAGGGAATACTTCATCACCTGGAAGTGATCGGTGCTAGCATCCCTCTTGTCTGTCTTGCAGACATTCATGCATTAGTCATTCATCCCATCAGAGCAGGAGGTCACCATGACGACACAACAATAGCCACTCCATCTTTCAATTCCATCTCAAAAGAATTCTTCAGGCCAATGGAAGAGAAATATTTTAGAGTGTATTCATTCCCACCCTCTTGGCAAGCTCTGAAGTGTCCTGAGAGCAGCACCAAAAATTCCAATACAGAATGTGTATTTTAATTTCTTCTAGGCAGTGTAAAACAAACAGGTCATCCATGACAATATTACATTAAGAAAAGCACTACATCACTACAAAACAACAGAGTGTTCCAACATTTCTAAGCCTGCAAACAAGCATAGAAGGTATGTTTGTGAAACCAGAGAAGCAGAAAGCACTTCATGATCTGAAACTCAGCCCCTAAGGCCTCACCATCTATTTCTCTGCGCCAGTTTATTTCACATTGTCTGAAAATTTTTGTTGAGTTTTTCATGTTTGTCTCAATTACTTCTCTAAGTGTTTGATACTAGGGATGTTATAAGGTTTATTGACTTCATGATTGCTTGCACTCTACATCTGGGCATTTGGTTTCATTTAAAATGCATTTGAATGATCAATACAGGGTCAGTGTATTGTAATGTATAAATGTCTATGCCAAGCAAAGAACCATTTAGCAACAAAAACTAAAAGACTACAAAAAAAAATGTATAATTCATTTCCTTTAGCCAGGTTCAGTGGTAATTGTTGATTCTCAAAAAACGAAAAGATCAGCACTCACTAAAACTAAGGAACAAATAACTTCCAAAATTCTTGGAGGAATTCTACATAATAAGAAAGAAATCTCAGTGCCATTCTGGCACTTCTTCAAATGAAGTCAGCAATGAGGTAGTATTGAGAACAACCAAAGATTAAATGTCATTGGAAGCTTTAGCATTTCTCAGGATGTCCAATCTTTGACTTCACTATGTAAGTTTTTCATTTTTGAGAACTACACAGTTATGCTGAAACATAATATAGAACTGCAAAAACAACATGTCAGTGTTTGAAATATACTTAAAAAATGAGCTTGTGTTCTTCTGAACACAGCATTCTAGCCACAGGTGGCCTGACTGTGCTCTTATTTGCCTTTCAGAGTCACACAGGTACTGCCTCAGTCAGATTGGTGCTGCCTTTAGTGGCCTGACTGAATCAGGTGCAGTTTGCCATCTGCATTTGCTGACTGACGGAATGGTCTTCTCTAGCATCCCACTAAACCTGAAGTATGTGGATCCACTGAAAAAGACTTGGGTGTCCGTGATATAAGGCACACATCTTCCCTCCAGAGCATCTTCCAAGCTGAAGACCTTTGAATGCAAGACATGAATATTAATATATTAAACTGATTAAGCATTTTTTTACGTTTCTTATGTTTTAACTGAAGTCAGATAAAATGCAAATGTCACTTTTTTTGAGAAAACACTGCCTTATATTGTTTTCAGGTCCATTTAGGGGATCCTGAGAACAAATAGGCCCCAATTTTAGTACTGGCTCTTTCTTGTCCCCTAGACCTATTTAATTTGACTAAGCTCTTCAAAAATAAACAGAAGCTCAGAATTCCATTTTAGATGTTGATTCTCTTCCCTTTGCTAATGCATTTGGAATGTGATGTTTTTCTAATAAATAATTTTATATGAGCATGCATTCCATTCTGTGTTCTTAATCTTGGGGATGGTACTCCCTCAATCACATGAAATCCCACTATTTGTTATGTCATTAGTATCAGGTCTCTCTAAATTGGCGCATCTATCAAGGATAAAGAAAGAAATAGAAACCACTGAGTATTTTAAGCAGGAAGACATTTGATACAGAAAGTTAAGCACTTAGGGACCCATTATATGTGCTCAAAGCGCTAGGTGGTAGAAGGCATTGGGCTTCCTGGACCATCTCCATGAATAATACAGCTCTGAGCTGTCTCCCAGAAGAAGAACTGCTAGCAGGCCTATCCTTAAAGCAACACACTACCACAGTTTATACAAACATAAATTTGAAGAAAAGAAATGGGAATAAACATGCAGAAAAATGCTCCACCACTCTACGGCTAGCCTGTAGTCATATACAAGAACACCCAAAATCAGCAGTGCTTCAGTATTCCTATTAAATATATCTAATCAGCAAAACAAATTCTGCATCAATGACCACGAAGGTACTCTAGCAAATCTTTATTGTTTTAACCTTTTCAATCAGGACAAAATGGAGATTTAACGTCACTTTCCTAAGAAAATAGTGCTCATGTATATTATAGAGTAACTCAACACCAACCTACTTGAAGTCAATCAAATATATCAGTGGTGAAAATCTATAAATCTGGTCTCTATCCATGATAGTAGCTCACATGAAACAAACAAAGCAGAATCATATCAGGTGATCAAATGGAAGTATTCTTTGTGGTCTTATATCTGATGGAAGATTAGAAATCTTGTCCACTTTCATCTACAAAAACCCAGAGAAGCAACTCTTGCTAAAACTTTCTGTTCGTATTTGTACTACCAAGCACTAAAGTCTGGTCTTGACTCTGTCACATTAATTATGCTAGGTTGACTTGACGCTTTACTGTCTTTCACGTGATTGATTTCACAGGACTGTGCCCATTAAACCACAGGCAAAGAAGATGGTGATTGTTCCTTGCCAGGTTTTCCATCAAATGCAGAAAGTGACAGATATTTTCAGAGAAAGGCGTCAAGGATCTCCCTGCACAGCCAAGATAGAAAACATTATATCTGCAATGCAATTATCATTAAAGAAGTAGAAATGATCTAAAGGGCTGTCAGGTGTTTTTTATTCTGCGTTTTTCTGAAAATTGTACACACAACAAAAGAGCATAGATGAACTGTTCATTTAAAGGCATGAACCTTGGAATCAGATTGAAACAGACAGTGATAAACCCAGAAGTGGAGGGAAGAAACCATTAGCTTGTTTCTTACAAAGGAGCTCCTTTGTAAGACCATTTCTTAGCTCAGCTCAAAACCACGGGAGCATTTATTTATGTTTATACTTTCATGAGAATTAGATTCCCCACCTTTGCTCTTTGTGTGATTTTGAGAGCCTGCATGGAAAAGCTCTGGTGCAGAGTTGTTCTGATTTTATCCTTTCACCATGGAGTTATAGATCTTCTTCCAGAAGACAAACCTAAACTTCACCACTCTATTGTGTGTATTATCATTACATTATTTGAATTGATTTTGTGTGACCAATATATTGCATAGACCTAGCTATAGCTATATATCTGTAGGCAAAGCCTGTGACTTTATTAATTCTTTGAGAATTTCATACCAAGTATTTTGGTCATATTTATCTCTCCTCTCAATTCCTCTAAGATCCACTCCCCAGTTCTGTGTCTTATTTTTAAAAACCCAAAGTAATAACCACTATAATAGAAGTGGTTGTTCTCTCAGAATAGTATACTTTTCAGTGTTGCCTCATCCTAAGGGGTCCAGACACCCAAGAGCATAAAGTCTTAGTTAAATACCAAGAGCATGTAACTTAAGTGATGATGTCTGAAGATATTCTGCCTGAATAGGAATATAAAATCTTATCTTGAATTTGTATAATTCTTGTAAGAATTAATAAGTTGTCTCTGCAAGATATATGAGCCTATCATTTGGATGTAGCATGCCATAGTATAATGATCCCCACTTAATATATATGATCCGGACAAATTACTAACTATATTCCTTTGATCAGAGAAGAACAGAGCCAAAAATAAGGAACTGAGCTTGATTTTTAAATGATGTATTTCTGTGTTCTATGTACCTGAAACTGGAAGAAAAACTGTTAATATTTGTGAATAGAACAGTATCTAAAACAATGACTGAGGCACGGAGAATTTGAATTAAACACAGAAACACAAATGTTACATTCCTGCTTTCTTCTAAAATAAAAATAATAACATCCCTGACAGTGAACATCCTGGTTCTTCCAAAAGGTTTTAACCAAACATCTGCTTTCTGTCATTTTCAGAATTACATGATGCCCATCCTAGAAGGCGTTCTCATAAAGACCAGAAATTTAGACGCTAAACTCAAATGAGCAGTTACAGAAAATGTTTAAAAGATAGATTTCTGAGATTAAAAGAATGCTACTAAAAAGCCAGGAATTTCCAGTGCCTTTGAACAGTAACTCTTCTTTGAAAGCAAATGTTCTAATATTTGACATTAGAAAGAAAGAAAGGAGAAGGAAGAGAAAAACAAAAGAGACACTGTGAGGACAGAAGTAAGACCCTACAGAGTATAGAAAGAAGAGGAATGGAGGGAGGGAAGGAGAGATGAAGAAATTGGGGAATCATATATAGCCATTCTTGTTGGAAAAAATCTTATTTTTTTCTATCTCACAAATATGTATAAGAATATGTTAGTTTCTATTTTCTAAATGATTTACACCCAATTTAGGAAGGAGTGGTTACTGCTTGGACTGTATAGAAATGTTCAGTGATAGGATGTGTTGTTGTTACTACCAATTTTTTTCTAGTTTTTTTTTTAACTGAAAATGAAATGAAATGCAAATATAATATATTCTGACTATGGTTTTCCTTTCCCAAACTTCTTCCATATCCTCACTTCTCCCCATCCACTAATTTCCAAGTCCTACGTGTGTCTCTCCCTCATTAGAATATAAAAAGGCATCTAAAAATGTAAAGGCAAAATAAATTAAAATGAAAAAAACTGAATAAGAAAATAAAACAAAAACAAAGTAACAAACAGAAAAAAACATAAAAAAGCACAGGACACACATACAGAGACTGAGACACGTGCATGAGAAAGCAAAGAAAAGCATTAAAACAAAAGTAGAAATTATATATGTATATATGTACAAATAAATATCTTTATATATATATATATATATATAAAGATTTTTTAGAAAAAAAAAACACCCTAACAAAACACCATGAGGCCAAAAACTTTCAAAAATACCTTATGATTTGTTTTGTGTTGCTCATTCACTGTTGGACATGGGGCCTGTCCTTGTACGGTTTGTATACCCTGTGAGACTTTACTGGAGGAAACTTAGGTTTTCCTTTGCAAGCACGTGTCAACTGAACATAGGAATTAGAACTTTATGTCCACTTCCTGTGGCCTAGACCTTGCAGGCTCTGTGCCTTGGCCTCTGTGAGTTAATACGTGCATCAGTGCTGGTGCATGTAGACGGTCCTGTTTTCTTGGTGTCCTCCCTCCTCTCTGGCTCTTACAAGTTCTGTCTCCTATCCCACAGATATCTCTGAGCCCTGAAGGGAGGAATTTGATGGTGACAACCAATTTAGGGCTGAGTGTCCCAAGGCCGCATCTCCTTGTTTGCCCCAATCTGCTTCAGGAAGAAACTTTTTTGATAATGGCTGATCTATTTTTTGTTTTGTTTTGTTTTGTTTTTTAACTTGCTTATGTTATATCCCAGTTTTCTCTGGCTTCATTATAGAAAGATAATAATGTGCTTATCCACTTTTTGTAGACACAGAAAGACTGAGGAGCATTTTCTACAACAAACTGGAAATTGGAAAAAATGACACTGGGGCATATAAAGAACTGAGTATTATTATGAATTATTTTAATTACGCTAATGATTTTTAGATTACTATTCAGGAGAAGAGAAAATTTCAACTAGTATATGGCTGCCATTACTACTATTTGGATGCCATTGTCAACTCATCTTAGTGTTTTGTGAACACCTCTTAATATTCCATTTCTTTCTTGAATTCTGCAGCAGCAATTCTTCATTTGACATTGTTTTTAGATGATTTATTCTTCCTGTTGCTTGTATCAGATTTCTTTCTGTTACATTTTTTCAGCTTGAATTTGCAAAAGAGTACTTTTCAGAGTTGAGAAACAATCAGGAGATCATTCTGTCTCTTGTCTCCTAAGCAGAGTCGGTCTACAGTGTAAAGTTGCTATGTCAAATCACGGCGAAGCACACAGGGTTTAGGGAAAATATGTAGATGAAAACAAGGAGTCAGGAAGCTGCGCAGCTAATAGCTGTATGTTTAACTTACCGCGTGGTAAGCAAACAATTTTTTATACCTCACTAAACATTTTTGATAGTGAATATGTGGTATTTACATACTAATCAAGTCTCCAAAATATCTGGGTGCCAAGCAGGTATCTTGCACTTTTACCAGGACACAATTTGTCTGGTGTTAGTAGAGCACTTAGATACAGAATACCACCACCCACTTCGGAAAATAATCCTAAAGAGTGGCTAGTCAGATTACCCACACTTTCCACAAATTGTCTACAAATCTACCCTTACAACAAGTCTTGCAAAATTTGGTGACTTTTATGATGGCAAATTGAAGTCAAGGAAACTGTTAGTTACTTGTGTGTGATAAAGGCTTCTTAGCTGATCCAGAACATCCAGTTGCTGTTGGGAATGCTCTTGTGTCCTGTAAAGATTTGTCACTTGTATTGGTTTAATAAAATACTGATTGGCCAGTAGCCAGGCAGGAATTATAGGCATGGTAACCAGAATAGAATTCTGAGAAGAGGAAAGGCTCAGTCTGCAGTCATCATCCAGATAGAGAAGAAACAAGATGAGAATGCTGTGCTGAGTAAGAAACAAGAAACGGGGCTAAACATAGAAAAGAATTATGGGTTTTTTGAATCTATAGAAGCTAGTTAATAATAAGCCTGAGCCAATAGGATGAACATTTTTGTAGTTAATATAGTTTTATGTGATTATTTGGGTTTGGGTGGCCAGGAAATGAAACTGCAGTCTCTGCCTACAGTCAGTGTTAGAGTCCCACAGAACACCCTCTTCCAGAGTTCTAAATACAAGAACTACCGACCTGATGAAACTAGGAGAGACCACTTTCTTAGACCAGAAATATACTCACCAACCCAAGGGGTGCAACATAACATATGAATGTGACGACTTGATTTTCTTCACGTTGACTCTGATTTCTTTGTAGAATACAATATTCCACTTTTCTTTTACTCACATCTTGGTCTTTCCAGTGATCAGTGCCTATCATGAGGCCTTTCAGGGTCCCATCAATAGTCTCCATGCAAGAACATCACCCTCCAAATTCTAAGGGATTTAGAAACCCTATATCTGGAACCAGAGTCAATGGTAATTATTAGAACAAAACCTTGAAACGCCTATTATACATATCAGCATAAAATCAGAAGTGCTCTGTATAAGGAAGTAGGTCTCACACACATATACACAAATCACACAAACACACACACACAGAGGCATGTACACATGAAAACACACGTATTTGTATAAACACTCAGGTTATTATTATTAATATTATAATTATTTATTATTCTCTCCTCTCTTTCTAGCACCCTATACTTCTGTATAAAAAGAGGAAGCTAAGAAGCAGAGAGGGAGAGAGAAGGATTCTATGTCTCTTTTCATAACCACTTTGATAGAACATGTATGAATTCTCCAACTACTTACTTACTTTGTGGTCTACCATGTCACCCAAACATGTGCAGCCTAACTTATATTTCTGCATCTTAACATGCTGATTCGGATTATTTTCTAGATTGCATCACCCAGAAAGAATTTTTAGGGTCAGTTGATAAGAATAACTAACAATATTGCGTGTCCACTGTTGTGTCAGGAGCCACCTCATTCATGTTGTGCCTGCTAACTCTCTTTCATCAAGATTCCACTGAGTGACCAACATATTCCAGGAAGGACTATGAAAGGACACTTTAGTATCTTCAGACACTTGCGCACCACAAAGCAATGCATGTCTCAGAATGTGCCCTTCAGCAGCAAAACTAGAAGTAACTCTGAACTGCAGAGTGACTATTTTTTATTTTCTAAATTAAAATGATGAAGCAAATGCAATCATTTCCTTCCTTAGATAGATAGAAATTTTCTGCTTTTTCAGATATTTCCGTGTGTGTGATTTTATGTGTCTAACTGGATATTGTATGGATAAATTATAAACAGGTACACAGGTCTTCTGTATATACAACAAGGACATTATATTTTTGTCACGGTGATGCTATACCAGTTTTGTAGGACAGCAGCAACTTACAAGAGCATGGTGATAGTTTCACTAAGAAATTCATGACATCAGAGTTGTGGGGGCTAAAAGCCTTCTAATAGAGACGCTGAGAGCATCAATCAGTTCAGTCTAGAGGTCCATATTTCTAAGGTCTTTATTGCCTAAGCCTGGATGCATTTCTGGTGATTTCTGACATTCCCTGGCTTGAGATGTGTCATGTCTGTCCCAAAATTTATGGTCCTTTGCCTTTCAACTTAGTGCATGTTTCCAGTGCCCTCTTTTCGACAACTCCAAATCTCATATTGAATTAGAGACCACTTAAGACTTCATTAAGATGTTGTTACTTCTAAAACAGACAATATCTCTTAAAAAGTATATTATTAGACATACAAAAGTGTGGATCTGAAGAAGCAGAGACATGAGGGACTGTATGAAGAACAAAATCAGAGGAAGGATTCATCAGAAGATTATTGTTATTACTGAGATTTTCCACTTTAATTTCAGAAAGGCTCCTGGCCAACATCACATCTAAGATGAGCCCCTACAGCATACCATGCTTTCCATCCCAGAACAGTATCTTCTTCTAATAGTCTAAATTTCCTAATTTTATCCACATGCTTTTGTCTATAGTATAAAGACAAATTAGGAAATCCATCCTTTTGCTCAAAGGCTTTGCAGTTTGCCAAGAATTCTCCACAGTAATTCAGAAATTTCAGATCGACTCTGCAGTATTGCATATTTCCTCATTCCATGTTTATAAGGCTGTATTAGTAAAAACAACCCAGACACGGTCCACAAATGTGCAGTGTCTGGGAACACGAATTGAGTAGGCATAGAATAAACAGACTCAAGAAGACAAAAACTCTGACTCTGAACTGGCACTATGAGCACTGCCGTCATTTACTCAGGATGGTTCATTCCACATGCTCCTTCAGCTAACACAACCCACTCTGACAACAGGAATTCATGGGCTTACAGCTGGATAATGGTGTGCTCTGTTGTTCAATTAGCCGCTCCATAAATGCCCGTAACAATTTGAAAATTGAGAAACTGTGATATCCTTTTTAGTGTTTAATTTGTATATTTTAACGTTGATATAACCACAGATCCAAGATTTCTTGAGCACATCATGATTCTTTCAGTACAGTAATACTAGGATTGAGAATGATATAGGGATAGAGAAAGTATCTCTTAGGGTGCCTGGTTATATGCCTTCTAATACATATTAAACTAAACGAAGGGAGGGCAGAAAGTAACTGGAAATTTAGGTTTAACAACAAAGGCCCGATTCCACTGTTTCAAAACTTCCAATAATAAAGTTTATCAATTTGTTTTCCAGTATTTTCTCTTATTTTGACACAGAAACTCTTTGTGATTTTCTGTAAGGCACACAGATATAATTTTGCAAGTTTATCTGTACACATGGAATACAACAATAATGCCACCTTCTGTAAATTAGAAGATAGTTACTTTTACTTTAAAACTAGTTATATTTATACTTTGACAATCAACAATCACAAAAATTAAGAATCTTAAAATATTTGTCATGGATAAAGAAAAATTTAGAGATGGAAGGACCACAAAATGTGGCTAGAGGATTCAATGCTCTTTGCAGAAAAATTTTGACCAACAAGATTTAAATAAATTGTGCAAGATCCTACAACTTTGTTGTAATTAAGTCTAAAAGTCAATTTTCACCATGTGGGAGTATCACTCAATGTCACTATATACCTTTTGGGGTATCTTTGACCACTTTAATACTTTTTCAACTTCCAGTATTAATTTGTTGTGCCGGAATGTTTCCAATGGTGTACATCATGACCTGTAATGCAAAAAAGCTGGCAAAACTCTTCACAATAGTCTGTGTGTAGACATTGTCCATCTTCGGGTTCATCTTGAATATACTGAAAACGTTTTCTAACAACTTCTTGTACTAATGCACCTTACAGTTCACTTTGACAGGGGAAGAAAACCATATATGTGATTTATAATAATATTTGTGTAGTAGATGATGTGGTTACATAACTGGTACTACTCCATGAAAATAAAAAAAAAATGGGATACCTGACCAACTAAGATGCATTTAAAAGTGAAAAATTTTTTAAATATTTTTCCTCTTTTAATTGTTATGTGTCTGTGTTGGGGGCATATTGTGTATTCTTTTATGTGAGAGTATGTATGTAGGCCCGGAGAAACTCTGTGTGTCATCCGCAGGAACACCATGCACATCCTTTAAAAGAGGTCTCAATTTAGCCTGGTGCTCACTCAATGGGATAGACTGGCTGGTCAGCAAATCTCAGCTTTCCTCCTGTCCCAACCTCCCAAACACTGTAATTACAAATGAATATTATGATATCTGACATTTTCCTGGGAAATCTGAGCGCTGAATTCAGGTCCTCATGCTTATGAGATAAGCACTTTACCAACTGAGCACACCTATGGGTGGATCTGTGAGTGCATCTCTAGCAAGGAACTGAGGGAAGATGACATACTCACACAGAAATTTACAATTAAAACAAAGGGTCATTGATAACAAAATAAAAGAACCCACGTTCAGCATGTGGTATGTATTGCATAGTTTCATGTCAACTTGACACAAGCTAAATCATCCAATAGAAAGGAACTTTAATTAGGAAAATGTCTCCATAAAATCAGGCCGAAAGTAATCTTTCAGGGAATTACTTAAATTGTGACTGATGGGAGGGTCCAGCCTGTTGTGAACGTTGTCATCCTGGGCTGGTGGTCCTGGGTTCTATGAGAAGTCAGGCTGAGCAAGTCATGGGGAGAAAGTCACTAAGCAGCACTTCTTCAGGGCCTCTGCATCAGCTTCTACCTCCAGTTTCGAGCCTTCTGTGAATACCTGCCCTAGGTGCTTTTGATGATGAACTAGTACTTGGAACTATGAGTGATATACACCCTTTCCTCCCCAAGTTGCTTTTGGTCATGATATTTCATCACAGCGACAGTAACCGCAACTAAGACAAAAGAGAAGTTTTAATATATGTTGAGAAAAATTAATTTTTTTGCATTTTCCATATCTTAACTACAATCAAATTGAAGAGTGAGAGTGTTATTTTCTATATAAAATATGTAAATGAGACAAAAAGAATATTCCATTGGTCCAGATAGACAGAAAGTATAAAAGGTAGAATAGGTCAACAATGATTATAAGGATACTGAGGTCTTGCTCTGAGTGAATCTCTGTGCTCTGCCTGAGTGTCAGACTGTTGAATTCCACTTTGAATTTCCTCCAACTAGCAAGAGATCTTTCTCTCCGTGTGTATAAATATAGACTGTTAAAATCTAAGCATTTTCCTTCCTCTGACATGCCTTGAATTAATAAAAATATCTTGAATTTGAAATTCATGGGCATCAATAGACAGTTTTTATTTTCCTGAAGAGTGTGCTGTGGGAGTAGCCCATAGCTCACATAAGTAGGACGTCCTATCATTGACATAAGACTGATTGTTGAGAGTCTTTGGCATGCACTATTGTTATAATTCTAAGATTTGTCTATGTACAGTAAACTGAGTCATGAAGTAGAATGGGATGGAGGCATCAATAGAAGCGAAGTATTGAATCTTTAA
Organism: Microtus oregoni; assembly: GCF_018167655.1. NCBI lineage: Eukaryota > Metazoa > Chordata > Mammalia > Rodentia > Cricetidae > Microtus > Microtus oregoni. Next base: position 12,979,714 of record NW_024543077.1, on the reverse strand, counting down.
GATATGAAGAGCACGAGCAAGGAACTCAGGACCACGAGGGGTGCACCCACACACTAAGACAATGGGGATGTTCTATTGGGATCTCACCAAGGCCAGCTGGCCTAGGTCTGAAAAAGCATGGGATAAATCCGGACTAGCTGAACATAGCGGACAATGAGGAATACTGAGAATTCAAGAACAATTGCAGTGGGTTTTTTTTCCTACTGCACGTACTGGCTTTGTGGGAGCCTAGGCAGTTTGAATGCTCACCTTACGAGACCTGGATAGAGGTGGGCAGTCCTTGGGCTTCCCACAGGTCAGGGAACCCTGATTGCTCTTCGAGCAGATGAGGGGGGGGGGGACTTGATCTGGGGAGGGGGAGGGAAATGGGAAGCGGTTGTGGGGACGAGGCAGAAATCCTTAATAAATAAATAAATTAAAAAAAAGATATGAAGAAAATGTGGATATCAGGCACAAAATCAAGAATAATTAGGCTATAGTTCACAACCCCAGAGAAGCTAGGTAAAAAGGAGTACCCAAAGAGGGTACACAGGACACTCATGGAGGACCCCAGGCAGGGGAAATAGTTAAGATCTCTTGAACAAACTGGGAGGGGGTAGAAGGGAGGGGATGGGAATGGGGACATGAAGAAACAAGATGACCTAGCTGGGGTAGGAATGGAGAAGAGGAACAATGAAACAGACATCTTGATAGAAGGAGCCATTACTGGGATAAGGGTAAACTTGGTGTTAAGGAAAATCCCCAGGAATCCACAAGGATGATCCCAGCTAAGACACCTAGCAATAGTGGAGTAGGTGCCTGATCTGGCCTGCCCCTGTAGTCTGATTAGTGACTACCCCAAGTGTGATCATAGAATCTACATCCAGTAACTGATAAAAGCAGAAACAATGATCTGCAACCAAGCACTGGGCTGAGCTCCTGGAGTTCAGTTGAAGAGAGGGAGGAGGGATTATATGAACAAGGAAGGTGCAGGGAACAAGGACATGATGAAGAAAACCACAGAGACAGCTGACCTGAGCTAGTAGGCGCTCATGGACTCTGGACTGGGAGCCTGCATGGGACCAAACTTGGTCCTTTGAATGTGAATGACAGTTGTATGACTTCATCTGTTTGTGCGCTTTCTGGCAATGGGACCGGAACTTATCTTGGGTATATGAACTGGCTTCTTGGACTCCATTCCCTATGATGGGATACCTTGCTCAACCTTGATGCAGTAGGGAGGGCTTTGGTCCTGCCTCAACTTGGTATGCCAGACTTTGTTGATGCCCCAAGGGAGGCCTTGTTCCCTGTGAGAAATGGATGGGAGGAGGTCAGGGACAGGAGAAAGAGAGGGAGAAGGAGAGGAAACTGGGGTTGATATATAAAGTAAAAACCAATTTTAATAAAAAAAATGAAAAAAAGATATGAAGAAAATGTAAACAATAGAAACTATAATGTTGAATGGCTTTTTCTATAAACTGTTGGTGCACTTCATAGTAAGCACATCAGTTTCATATTTGTTTATAATAAATAAACACATTATAAATTAGGAAACTGATGCACTTCCCTGGCACCACTAAGGACTCTTACCTTATGAATTCTAAGACAAGAGAAGGAAAACCTGGACTAGCAGTGGAAGTTATGGAAATTTACCACTTTGAATCAGGATCCGAGGACCTTGAGATTCAGGATTTGCTAAAACTTCCGAGTTAAATAATTTACTTGTCTTTTTTAATAAATAGTCTCTTATTTGATGATCATATGAATGCTTCCAAGTGCTTTGCAGGATGTTCATTTATTTCTCTAGGACTTGTTTCAAGTTACATTGCGGAGCATCAGACACTCAGGTAGGGCTAAGTCTCATCTGGGAGTACTAAGACCAGGCAGGATTGGAGACCCTGAACTAGATATTAAGCTAGTAGATGAACATAGGCATCAGGAAGGATCAACAATTTGCAAAGGTATTGTTTGCTCACAAGCTTGAGGAAGCACAAAAGCATATGAGGAAATTTAGAAATAGAGTTTCTCACCCATGACAAGATTTAATATCCTTCCATGTTTCTGGAAAAATCGCGATGAGTTTATGGTTTAACATTTGGAAGCAGGGTAATGAAGTCAGATGTTTCTGCTTCTCTTCTCTCTCTTTCAGTTGGAAAGACCAACACTCCCACTGGCAATAGGACTTTTCCTTTATTTTGGAGAAAAGATCTATTCACATGGCCTACACTCGCCTCAAGCTTGTGGTACTCTTGTGGTAAGCTCCTACGTCTTGGCATTTATAGCCATTCATCACCGATCTTGGCTTACAACACAATTTTTAGAACAATCAATTAGCTGCAATCAAAGGATAAGCGAACAGTCTGAAATCAAAGAAACAACAGACATGTTCCTACTAATCCAACTCCAGGATACCTGTGCAAAGATAAATCAGCTTAAGTTATAATAAATTACTGAGGATGAAGAGTGGATTAGAAAATTGTAGGCGATGCCTCGGGATATGAACATGTGTGTGGTTTGAACCCATTCATTGTCAGGCGCTCAGCTGCGAAGGTGGATTCTGAGTTGTCAGAGCGGGCAGTCAGTTAAAACCCCAGGCCTGGAATGCAGTAAAATCGAGGTGAAGCCTTTAATTGCCTGCCACAGGGGTATGAACCGCCTTGGTAGAAAGAGAGAGCTCTGAAAGTTGCAGTGGGAGAGTTGCAACAGGGAGAGTCTCAGCTCTCTTTTGTCTCAGGCGCTGCCCTATGTTATGCCATCACAAGAAATAATTAAACTCAAAGCAAATATACATGTATAAAACTATTAAATCGGTCACGGAATAAAAACGCTGTCACAAAGAGAATTACGGCACATTTTGAACACCAAATAATTTAAATTAAATATTCTGAAACCTGTTGGCTGCAGCCTGTGTCTAGAGATGTTTATACATCCAAGTCAGGCATCATCTTAAGGGCATAAGCTTCCAGTTTGAAAAGAGACAAAAGAAGAGATTTAAAGGAATGCAAAGGAAGCTGAAGGGAGACCAAAATTGAACAGTAAGTTAATAAAAGTGAATTAACTTTTAAAAAAACAAGTCTGATCAGTGAAACTCACAGTGGCCCACGAAGAACTCTTGTTATTCTTTTAGTTCCCAAACATGTGAGTGAGAACCTCAGGGCGTGTGGATCAATATTTCACACTAACGTATTGATCATGGGTGAAACAACTCAAGCGAACCTTACTAAGCCTTCCATCTTCCTTCTTCTAGGTAAGAAACCAAATTAAATTCAACATCTCAGGGTATACTGAGTGACAGATGAGCTCTTCTCTCTCAAGTTGAGTGGGTCCAGGTGCCAATGAAGCCAACTCAGGCATGTTGACTTACTTTGTCTGATACACCCCTAGAAAGTTAGCTGGAGAATGGTTAATGACATTGGAGCCCTGAAATATGACAATGTGGAAGTCACAGTGTCAACTTCTGAGTGAGAGCAGGTGGCTTTCCATGGAGACTGACGTGCGTCCTGAAGCACACAACAATGCCAGGCGTTAGCTTCAAGCAGCCAGTCAGAAGAAGAAACCAAACCGAACATGTTCTGCAAAGGAGATGTTTAGATACTGTGTTCTCTATTCTGTTGATGTTTCTTACAACAGAGACAAAATGTGAGCAGAATAGAAAGTCCACTATTCAACTCTTCTAATAACACTCTGTAAATTCAACCCCGAACTGCAAATAGTCTTGTCAATCCTCTGTTAAATCACGCTTGCCTTCTTATGTTTGCTTTTGCTAGTGTAAATGTTGTTCTATTCTAAATTACAGTTTAATGGATACTGTTACATATTCATTAGAAACAATATTATTATATTCATTAAACTTGCTGAACTCATTAATACTAATAAGGCTTCTATGTATGATTTTTTTCTGTTTTTTGAAACAGGGTTTTTCTGTAGCTTTGGGGCTTATTCTGAAACTAGCTCTTGTAGATGAGGCTGGCCTTGAACTCACGGAGATCCACCTGCCTCTGCTTCCCAACTTTCGTCTACTATATTATTTTTTTTGTAAAGTAACATTAGTGAGATTATACTAATGTTCCTGTTTATAGTGATATTTTATTTGCATCTAGCAAATAAAGCTTGCCTGAAGATCAGAAATATATTAGTATTAACTATATCAGAAAGTTAGAATGATAAACTATTCATCATAAGATATAATTAATGTTAAAATAGCCCATTTGCAAACCTATAAACATAAGTAAAGATGCTTTAAAATGTACTTTATTAAAATGGCAGCAATTTCAAGACACTAGAAATTCACAGTGAATATGGAATCTTACAAATTTCTTTATTTTCAATATTAATAGTAGAAAGAGGAACTATTTGGCTTCCTTAAATCAAAGTTTGTTGCCATTTCTGCTGGAGTATATGAATAAATCTCTAACTGGTTATTTGGTTTGTTTCCAATACTTTCGATATTGCAGAAAATGTTGTAAAATATCTTTGCTAAGCCATAAAAAATATTCCCTTATTGATTGGATCAATCTCAGCAAGCTTCTCAAGATTGGCTGGGTGACAAGATCTATTGAATGTGTGAGTTTATACAGAATATATACTTATAATTGATAGAAGATCATAGATAATATGCAATCTTTTTAGGGTTTTTACCATTTGTACCAATTGTAACACTACCAGCAACTAACTATTTGCATACTAATAACAATCTTACATTAACCACGTATCTTAGTTATTTACCACATAGTGAATATGAGAAACTATCACAGAAGCCTTCATTCACATTTACTTAATTATCATGTAAGGTGAGCAGTTCAATTGACCTAGTGGATACCTGTAATAAGAAACAACCTGCTCTTATTTTCTTTACAATATGTTTTGCTATATTTCTTCTCATTTAAAAAAGTAATTTAATGAATATATAGTATATTGTGAATTGCTTTTCTTTGGCAAGTTATGTATTGTAAACCACTTTCTAATTTATTTTGCACTTACAGTCTGATGTAAAACTACAGACTAATAAGCCCATGAACAGTCATTACATTTTTCAAAGATAAAATGTGTTAATAATTGTTATGGGTTATTTATATTATTTTATCTTAGTTTTTTAAGTATATTTTGCATAATAGTCTAAACTCATGCACTAACACTGTTTATTGTTTAGACTGTTATCCTTTGTTCATGACAGAAGGCTATCACAATCAGAATCTGCTGATTGAAGGGTTAGTCCTGCCATCTGCACTGAACTCTAACAATTAGCAATTGTTGTCTTAGTCAGCCATTAACTAAAATGTTAGGTGTATTAAATATCAAACTAAGTGCTTCAGAACAATAAAATAGATACACAAAATCTGGCTCCGTCTTCTCTATCTTCTGGGCATTTTCACAGCCTCGAATTCCTTTCTTTACGAAATCGGTCTTATAATCCCTTTATTTAGTCTACTTTGAGGAACATGCTGTTCCTAATAATTACATTTTAATACCTACAGCTTTCTTAAAACACTCTAAGTATCTGTGTATTGTTTTCCATGCGAAAGAACTGAGTAGATTGCATCCCTGAGAACTTATTTGAACACATATACAGCATTATTTGGTCCATCTAAGATCTTGCTGCCTGGTTGATTTCCTGAACAGTACATAGGAAGAGCATTTTAAAACAGTGCTGTATAGAACTAGCTTTAAGTTATTGCCTTCACCTCGTAACATTAGGTTTATTCTTTTCGATTAAGAGAAAGAATCCTTACTCATTAAAGAACACTTTTGTTTCTTTTTGTGGATAATTTGACGGAGTTATGATATACAATACTATGAGAAAAAGCAGCAAAGAACAGAAACCAGGTGCTGAGGAAACATTCTAGAGTGTTTGTATGCTGTTCTCTGGGTAAGTTGGAGGAAGTTGTCAGAAAGTTGCTGAGGAATCGGGAATCACACGGGTATATAATGAGTGGAATTTAAGTAGTTACCCAGGTGTTCAAAGTGGAGAGACTTATAGAAAAACAAAACAAAAACTTCAAGACAGGTACTATATTAAAGATAAGGGGATAAGGGAATATACTCATATTTCCAAAGCGTTTTCTGAGAAATGATGAGCTCGACTACGTCTCCACAGCTTCTTAGCCCTTCTGATTCTTCTGTCTCTTGATTGCAGCTAGGAATCAAGGGCAGATTCAGAACTAGAACAAGCAGCCTGCAGGAAGTAAACCCTGTCCCTATGAGGCTTTCATGATAAAACCACCCAATGATGCATTTCTGAGTGCTTAACAGCAAAGCGACATGTGAATATAATTTTTTACCATTTTTTTCTTTATTTGAGACATGATCTCATGGAGCCAGGCTGAATTCAAACTCAGTATTCACCCGAGGATAATCTTCAACTTCTGATCCTTCATTTTCCATCTACTAAGGCATCTTTTGTTGTGGACTAATACTCGTTTTCTTCTCCTTTTGAATATCCCAATGTAAAGTATTAACTCAACTCTGTAACATGCGCTGCCTATCCGATAGTCTTATCATTTTACTACCACTAATACAAGTATTTCCCTATTGCTCAATGCATTTCCTTTTAAGCAAGCATGAGTATCACCTGTGAGTTGTACTGTGCAGGTTGTCAGCACTTATATGTCCGATAAACATGGTCTGTATACCATGTAAATACTACATAAGGTTTCTACAACTCTGTTACAAAGTATCACATACTGGAAGTTTAACTAAACGGGATTTTGTTTCACAGGTCCAGAAACTTACTGTTCTAAATCAAGCTATGGTATTACTTTCCAGAGTCTGTGAGGACAAATCAATTCCATGCTTCCTGCCTTGATTGACAACTCATTTCACATAATATATCCACAACTTCAAGTAGCAAACACCCTCGCTGAACACTTTTGTCTGGAGTAAAGGAGAAATTGTCCTATTAAAGACATACTTCATTCATTCACTTGTTCATTTATAACCCACTGGCATATAGATTACAGTAGAAACACAGGTTTGTTAATAGCATCCAACTAATAACAAAATTTAAGGGAGAAATAGCACTAGGGATATGCATCCTATGATATCTCTTTGCAAAGGCAATCAAAAGCGGCTCAGAGTCCTTACCACTTACCAGATGTGTGACCTTGGCCACTTAGCCTCTCTGTTCCTCAATTTCCTTTTGAGTAAAATGAGGATAATAAAATTTCTTCATAGTATTGTTGTGAGGAGTAAGTCAATCAATTGCAGATGCATAAGATAATTCAAGATGTAATTTAAGTGTCCCGCCATTATTAGCTTTTATTTGAGTTACAGGAATGCCTGAAAAAAAAAAAGTCAACAGAATGATTTGTAATATTTAAAGAAGTATTTGGAATTAATTCATATGAATTAGATTTCTAAAACACAGACTCTGTTTTACTTTGTTTGACTCCTATGCATGCATGATTTCTGTCCTTAAGATTTAAGATTTCATAGTACATATCTCCACATAGGATATTTTCATAATATCTTGTTACAAAATATATGAGAATAATCTCCATTCAAGTAAAATAAAAAACTTAATTTTTAAAATTAATATTTTCATTCAAGACTATGGATTATACCAGTGGATTTTAAAGGAATTACCATTGAAAGTACCTGCAGGATGAATAATCAGAGAAGCACTGGGCACACATACAAACAACTGTAAGTCTTATATTTCCTTAGAAAATATGAAGAAATAAGCAGAACAAGATATGATTCATATGTCAGTTCAGCATTTTAAAGAGAAAAGTTTATCTTTGAAATACCTGCAAATCAAAACAACTTTGAGATACCACCTTACACCTGTCAGAATGGCTAAAATCAAAAATACCAATGATAGCTTATGCTGGAAAGGATATGGAGTAAGAGGAACACTCATCCATTGCTGGTGGGAATGTAAACTTGAACAACCACTTTGGAAATCAGTATGGTAGTTTTTCAGAAAATTGAGAGTCAACCTATCTCAGGATTCACTCTTGGGAATATACCCAAAAGATGCCCAATCATACTCCAAAAGCATTTGTTCAACTATGTTCATAGTAGCATTATTTGTAATAGCCAGAACCTGGAAACAACCTAGATGCCCCTCAATGGAAGAATGGATAATGAAAATGTGGCACATCTACACATTAGAGTACTACTTAGTGGAAAAAAAACAAACAAACCAATGACATGTTGAATTTTGCATGCAAATGAATGGAAGTAGAAAACACTATCCTGAGTGAGATAACCCAGACCCAAAAATATGAATATGGTATGACCTAACTCATTAGTGGATTCTAGCCATAAACAAAGGACACTGATCCTAGAGAAGCTAAGTAATAAGGTGAACCCAAAGAAAAACATATATAGACCCACCTGGAAATTGGAAGCAGACAAGATCACCAGACAAAAGTTGGGATCATGGGGGCAGGGTGGGATGGGGAAAAGGGGAGAGGGGAAAGGAGAAGGGGGAATGGAGTGTTGGGAAGAGCTTGGGGGAGTGGAATGGTTGAGATGGAGAAAGGAAGCAGGGAAAGAGATATCTTAATTGAGGGAGCCATTTTGGGGTTGGCAAGAGGCTTGGCTCTGGAAGGGTTCCCAGGTGTCCACAGGGACGACCCCAGCTAGGACCTTCGGCAGTGGAGGAGAGGGTGCCTGAACTGGCCTTGTTCCATAATCACAATGGTGACTAACTTGAATATCTGGCGATGGATGGAGACAGAGACAGAGACCCACATCGAAGCACTGGACTGAGCTCCCAACGTCCATTTAAAGAGCAGAAGGTGGGAGAATATGAGCAAGGAAGTCAGTGGTTTGGTTCACCCACTGAGACAGTGTGCCTGAGCTATTGGGAGCTCACCAACTCCAGCTGGACAGGGAATGAAAGAGCATGGGATCGAACTGGACTCTCTGAATGTGATTGACAATTGGGGCAGACTGAGGGTTCAATGAAAATGCCACTGGGATTTGTCTCTACTGAATGTCTGCCTCTTTGGGATCCTATTCTCTTTGGATACACACCTTCTTAAGCCTGGATGTAGCGGGGAGGGCCTAGGACTTCTGACAGGGCAGGGTGCTTGCCCTCTCTTAGGACTGGAGGAGGATGGGAGGGAGGTTGGGAGGTGGGAAGCGGGAGAATAGTGGGAGGAAGGGAGAAAGTGACCATTTTGATTGATATTATTTTTTAAAGTAATAAAGAAAGAGGAAGAAAAAATAAAAAAAGAATATCTTTGAGTGTGTAGATGAGAATGTGTGTAAAACAATCAGTATTAAAGTGAAGGGATTCATTTCTAACAATGAGAAAATTAATTCTACCTCTCTCTAAGTTCATTGTTACATTCAATAAAAAAATACTACTCATCTTCTCCACATCTTCATTGCACGCTCATCTACAATGCAACTTCAGGGAATACCACTATCATTCAGATATTTTATACTTGGAAAAATGTTGAAGGTTTTTGTTTATGCAATGAAGTCCATTCAATCTAGTGCTTCTTCAGACACCCAATATGAATGTTATTTCCCAGTCATTTATAAGAACTTCTGGTAGGCTTCCATTTGCCTAGCAGTCTGCAAGAAACACGATACATAAAAGACAGTTTATGATAGAGAGATGGAAGATACAACTAATCTGGCTTTGAAGATTTTATCTTTATCCAAATGGCACATAAAAGAGGCCCATGTAAGCGAAAATAATTGGGTATTTCTCTCTCATCATTTTTTATTAGGTGGAGAGTTTTATGAACATCTGAAGAGAATGGAAATTCAAAGTACAGAATGTACAGCCTTCAAAATGAAGACAGCCTGGTCAAAATGCAACTTCTCTATTTTTATCACCTCTGTACATTGCAAAAAATATAAAGATACTATTTTAATGAATATTTAGGCTTGAAACTGTTCAATCAGAGTCTAAGAGTCTTAAATTTTATGTCATACAGAACCCAGATCTAAGGACAAGTTTTCATCCACATTTATTGAGAGCAAGGGAAAAATAAATGCCATAATTCCACTTCACCAACTTCGGCCATTAGAGATGACTATGTTTTAATCCAGATCACACAAATATCTTTGCTTTTCTTTCTCTTTGTTTTATTAGATACATACTACATGTAATGCTAATTATTACTAAATGCAGTAGTTAATTTCATTTTCCCAAGCTAAATTTCAGTTTTGTTCACGTGTGAGTGAGTATGGGTATTCATTCGTGGAAGTCAGAGGATGAGATTCAGGACTCAGTTACCTTCATACCTTGTAATGCAATTGCTCTTGTTTCTGCTGCTCTGTAGCCCAGCCTTGTTGCCCACCACTTGCTGCCTGGGAAAGTCACTTGCTTTTACCCCATCTCTCTCCATAGACATGTGTACACTCCTACATAGAGATGTTACATCAAGGCTCCAGGGATCAAAGTCAGGTCACCAGGCTGCCATGCTACTAGGCTGCTATGGCAAGTCTTTTACCCACTGAGTCATACTTTCATCGTAAAACTCAAACTGATATTCCATATGTTTCTGAGTATTTGCTTGAGAAACTAATACCGAAATCTGTTTTGTTTTCTGTACAACTAATCCAATATCTCTATCATAATTTCATATAATCAGTGAATGAGATGAACTATAAGTTGACTTGCTGAAAAAACATTTAATGTTTATTTGCTATATTTCAATAGTAGGAAAACGGCAATTCTAACATTAGATGTCAGGTTTTAAAATTTTACTCACATAAATTGCCCAGAAAATTAACTCTCTTCTTGTTCTTTCTATTTATTTGCTAGTTTGTTTGTTTTTGACAGTTTCTTCTAAGGTAGCCATGGCTTAGCTGAAACTCCACGTGTGAACCAGGCTGGCCTTGAACTCACAAAGATCTACTTCCTCAGTGCTGGAATCAAAAGGATGCACCACCACACCTGTTCTAAATCTGGTCTCTATTAAATAAGCATCAAATCTTCCAAATAAATGTAAACCAATTTATTTTAATGGAAGGATAAGTAAAAAAAAATTAAATTGATTTTCCTTAAAGGTAGTATGAAATGAAAAAATAAGGAAACTGACTTGCTGCAGACATCAGTATCACAGGACTACAGTTTTTGCTGAAATTAAGGGAAAAACATTATTTATTTTCTTCAGGTTTTCATAGCTAAAATAACATTGCAATATTTTGACAAATCCAGTTACAATATCTTTTGAGAGTGTAGTCTAAAAATGTATGGACAAAAAATTTTAAATTACTTATAATTACTTATAACTGGAGTTAAAAAGATTAAACGGAAAGGCCACTTTGATTCAACCTGACACACATGATGAGATTAAGCAGTAACACATTTGAAGATACAAGTAAAAGTTGGTGAAGTTCTTACTGCAAGAATGTCTACTTGATTGGTATAATGGTTATCTGTGTATGAATACAGTTTCTGAGAGCTACAGGACTTGGCTTAGTGATCTAAGAACCCAAATTAAAGCGCCTAGACTGCCTGGAGCCAGAGGTTTCAATCCTGTCAACCAACTCTTCATTTTCTGAAACAGATAAACCACGTTCCAAAACGCTAGCTCTTTGTGTAGCATGACACCTTCAGATCAAGGCCTGGCTACAAGTCATGGACAATGCAGATTATTCTGTTGGTTTTGTTTAACAGTTTGACTTTGTAGTTACCACATGTGTGGGACCACATCAAAATTCCAGGTGATCTAACAACTGCCAGAGCCCAGAAGTTTAGAATTCAAAAATGTTTACTTTTATATTTTAAAAGAAAAAATATATATAATATACATTGAACTTTTAAACAGAAATGAAGATAGGAGGGATCATTTTTTTACCAAGTCCAGGAAAGTAGCCTGTGAGGGTAAGATATTTATAAAGTACTTGGACCAACCAGCTAATACTTGAAAGGAAAGAGAAAACATCAGGTGGGAATTTATGGTGGTGTTTAGGTTCAAGAGAAAATGAGATTCCAGAAAATACAAAAGCTATTGTTCTCAGAGGCACTGTAATCACTTAGCTGTTTGCTAAGAGGGGATGCTACCAGCTCCCTCACCTCACTAAGACTGTCCTTACTTCTTTACTCGGCAGAATAATGGTTCTAAACAATAAAAAAAAATTTAGTCAGTGAACAAACACATCTTTGCTGCTGTATAGTTTCATTTCATCTAAACGTGAACAATTTTTTAATCTAAACATAAATTTTTAAAGTCTCTTTCGTTCACAAATACATAGCGTTCAACTGAAATTGCATAACACAAACATCAAGATGCAAAATTAAAGTACTTAAGTAAAGGTAATTAAAATATAATAAGCCGTTAAGAAGGAAGACAAAATGAGTCATCCACTAGATCTCACATGAGCTAAAAGGAAACAAAAATTCCTTGAAGATTTGAGTCAATAAATACAGCAAAATAAATAGGTAAATGATTTGGGTATCAGCCATTATGTCAGAATCAGGAGATTTTTCTTCTATAATCTTCATTATTTATGTTAGCCAAAGGAATTAGCAGTATTAAGTGCTATTAACTGAAAGAGATATTTTAAGTGAGTACCCGAGATTTACAAGCTTCTAAACTCCATTCCTAAGCATATTGAGTCTAGCACAAGCATGAAATGGGTTATAATTATGTTTCCTGCTTTGAAATAAGTGGCATGAGAAGTATCAGTGCTATGAAAAATGCACTGAAAACATTAATTTTTCAAAACAATGTGTCAAGTTCAATTCATGGTCATAAACAATATATTAACTTCACTCTTAAATTAGGGCTATTTTCAAATTCATTAAGCAAAAGGAACATCCAGAAAGGGAAAATTGTCTCTGAACACTTTCTCATTAGATGAGGACAGACAGTCAAAATACAGTTGACAAGACTATGGCCAAATGAGCAGTAAGCTTGATAATCTTGTATATCAAGAAGCCAATGCAAAATAATTGAGAAAGACCATGTTTATTTCTGAAGCCAGATGATATGATAGTATACATAAGCAACCCCAAAAACTCTACCAAAGAATTCCTACAGCTGGTAAACACCTTTAGTAATGTGGCAGGCTTCAAGATCAACTCCAAAAAATCAGTTGCCTTCCTATTCACGAAGGATAAGGAAGCAGAGAGGGAAATCAGAGAAGCATCACCTTTCATGATAGCCACAAATAGCATAAAATATCTTGGGGTAACTCTGACCAAGGAAGTAAAAGATTTATTTGACAAGAACTTTAAGTCTTTGAAGAAAGAAATTGAAGAGGACACCAGAAAATGGAAGGACCTCCCTTGCTCTTGGATTGGGAGGACCAACAGAGTAAAAATGGCAATTCTACCAAAAGCAATCTATAGATTCAATGCAATCCCCATCAAAATCCCATCAAAATTCTTCACAGATCTGGAGAAGACAATAATCAACTTTATATGGAAAAACAAAAAATCCAGGATAGCCAAAACAATCTTATACAATAAAGGATTGTCTGGAGGCATTACCATCCCTGACTTCAAACTCCATTACAGAGCTACAGTATTGAAAACAGCTTGGTATCGGCATAAAAACAGAGAAGTCGACCAATGGAATCGAATAGAAGACCCTGACTTTAACCCACAAACCTATGAACAGGAACTGTTATATATGAATGTCACCTTTGTCCCTGGATGACGTTCTGAACTCACAGCAGCAACAGCTACTCTCTCTGATTTCCAAAATATCACCAGGAATCTAAGATACAATTGCATGTAATGGGTATCAATTTGCCTGTCTAGATCTTGCAGTTTGCAACACCCCAGGAATTTGCAGGTATCATTGTTTTACCACATCCAGTCACCAAGAACAGCAGTAACTGTCAAGACGACAGTGTTTCGTGTGCAGATGCTTAAACAGACCCCTAGAATGTATCTTTGAATAGATACTTGTACTCACAGGGCAGCCACCAAATCACCGAGACTCAGAAATGCCATTGCAATAGTAGTGGAAGTCACTGGATAGCAGAACCCACACAGAAGTTTATCAAAGATTCTGTGCAATTGAGACAATGAGAAGGAAAGACTGTGGCTTAATTTTCCAGAAAAATAGTCTGTGTTTGAGAGAGGTTACTCAGATTTTGCTTTTCCATCCAATATACTGCCCCGTTAAGAAGTCAGAACCATAATATAAAGGAATATCATACTGTGTTCAGTGTATCTACAAACCGAAATTTAAAATACACAGTACTAATATGAGGAAATATTTTAGTTTGTTACATGATATAAATTTGGAAATATGTAGACTCTGGTTTATGTATTTTATGTGTCACATATTTCAAAGGAGCATGCATTTCTAAAGATGTTAGCCAAAGTGGTTTTGAATACAGGAGCTAAGGAGGTCAAAATTTTGCTTAAGTCAGCAAAAATCAATTCTATAGGAGGTAAGTTTGCTTTCAGATATGGAGTTAGGACCTGTCAAGACAAATTTAGGGGTTTTCTGACTTATGAATTTTAAATCAGGAGTAGGTAGTACAGAATACAATATCAAGCTTATTTATGCTTCCTACACACAGAGTAAACACTGTCAGACAAACTAAATATGAAAACATGAATCTGTATTTAACCCATGTTCCAACAAGTACACCGATTTGTATGAAAATGGTTAAATTGTCCAAGTCTGATGGTCTCATCATAGAAAAAAAAAACTCACATTTTACTTACAAGATAGTATCTGTGTCCTCCCCTATAGAAATAGCAAGTTAGGATGCAGCAGAGCCAAGTGTTTCCAACTCTGCTGCTCTGGTGAACACGAACTATAGCTATAAGCATCTAGCATCTGTATATGTAAGATTTTGGAAAATGTTACAGATCGTTTCTGTTTGGAGAGAAACAACTTATTTGTTTCACTGTCTATTTCAACTCTTTTTTCTTTATTCTTAAATATATCGATTATAACATTATACACAAATAGCTTCTGAAAATCACAAAGTTTCTTTTTATATAATGCTGAAAATTGATTTACTTGAGTCTCTTTCACCAGTTAGTTCTAGTTCTGAAAAGTAATGGGATGGATCAACGAATTTTCTGTGTAGCTGGAGAAGCTGCAGGATAGCAATGAGCTAATTTCATTAAATCCCTCACCATCTAAAGGAGTGCTTGCTTTAGTGGGTTTGGACTACAAGAGCTCTTTTCTTTTGACACGAAAAGAGGAGTCCCATGTCCTGCTCTGCTTCCATTAAATAAATCATTTATTTTTAAAAGCATTTATTCCAACATCCCCTTTAGCTTTTGAATCTCAAAATAACTAAAATTTATGCCCTTTAGCAGTTACTATTCCATGGTGGAATATAAACATCATGTTTGGGACGTTCTTTTGATTAATTTTAGGACGAGGCTTTTATCTGAGTGAGTTTGCATGTTCTGTATGTGAGTTATGGGTGATCAAAACAGTCATTCTTTGTACCAGAGATTCAGTTTTCACTTATTTGAGAGAACAAGTAGCTGTTTTGATTGTCCTTACTTGAATCTAAATAAACAGCTGTTTATTAGCATAAGAAGGCCAATGACAATTTTCTTCTATAACATAAATATCTGCACTTTTGAGCATTTATAAAGACATAAGGATTATAAAGGTATATCGCGCTTTTATTTTTTAAGTTTCCCGCATGAATATGTATGCTCTTGACATTTATTCTAACCAGTCCTCTGCACACTGCATTGTTCCAAAGACACGTATTAAGTTATTAACTTCTTCTTCTTCTTTTTTTTTTTTTTTCGAGACAGGGCTTCTCTGTGGTTTTGGTGTCCTGGAACTAGCTCTTGTAGACCAGGCTGGCCTCGAACTCACAGAGAAACGCCTGCCTCTGCCTCCCGAGTGCTCGGATTAAAGGCGTGCGCCACCACTGCCCAGCTAAGTTATGAACTTCTTTCACATCCTCCCTTCTATGCAGGTAACCTGGAATCTCTGACATCAGTGTCTCATGTCTTGACTGGATTCCTTGGAAGAGGATGAATTTTTGGCATTTTTTCATTTTGTTTTTATGTTTCCTGGCAGCTTCTGCAGAGGTTTTGTTGCTATTGATGATTTTTGTTTTGTTTTGTTTTGTGGTGATAGCAGTAATTAGAAACCTAAACTAAGGGAAAGAAAATACAAAAAATAAAAACAAGTATAAGATGTACCTCCGTTTTCACCAGCAATTATTAAATTTAGTAATGATGTTGGTCTTACCCAACTGTACCTAAAAAAAAAAAAAAATGTAAAAATGTTGCATTTGAGTCAATTTAAAGATCATATGCTCCTTGGTGACATGAAAACCTACCTGGAAATCAAAATGTAGTCTTTCTATACTTTCAAGAGAAGATTATATATCCTGGCATAGTTATATAAAATACCAACCCTTTTACTGGTATAACGACAGTTATATTACAACTGTGCAAACTGAATTATGCCATAAAATACAAGGACAGATGACCAGGCTGCATGAAGTGCCATTGCAAAATTTCCACTAGGAATGTGTAAGCACGGGCTTGTGTTTGTATTACTTTTTGATAAGTATTAATTGTTAAGTGCTGATTAAGTGCTAGTACTAAAAAGTATCTAAAGCAAAAATTGAACTATTCACACAATTCAATCATAGTTCTGGAAAATTTTACTAGACCCTTAGAACTAAAAATTCTTTGAGAGACCCACTATAATGTCATCACTTATTTTAAAAAATATATACTTAAAAGAACATATAGTCCAGACTATGGATAATCAAAAATCTTGTGAGAAAATAAGTTTAATTTTTATCATTGGGCAAGGTATTTGTTATTAGGATACCGAGTGACAAACACTGTTTATTACAGTTTCTAATTTAAAATTTCTCAGCATTTGGAGCTGGGGAGATGGCATAGAAGTTAAGAGTATGTGTTGTTCTTACAGGGTGTCCGCATTCTGTTCCCAGAACCCTATCAGACAATTCACAGTGTGCTTATAACTGCAGGTCAAGTGCTAGAATTTTCAACACTGTTCTAGCCTCTGTGAACAGCCTCATTCACAACCACATAAGCATTATTACACATAACTAAAAATAAACTTGAAAATATGTTCAGCAGTCAGTGATGTCAACAATCAGCACATATTAAATATAGCTTCCAATTTTGAACATAAATGCCACTAGAAATTAGTCAAACTCTAAATGAAGTATTGAAAATTGATTTTTTTTCTTGATTTGATTTTAAAAAATTAAATTTGCACTTAATACAGCCTGATTTCATCTACTATCACAACTGTGAGAGACCAGGGAAGCATTTCTCTTTTCATGCACAGACTGAAAAGCCACACTCATGATATATCAACAATACTTAGACAGCAACATCAATGGACAATTCAACATATGTAAACGGAATCTCTTCTCAGAGCCATCACAGCTCCCCTAGATGAAGAAATACTGGCAGTTAATGGCAGCTAGCTTTCTCTCTCTCTTTTTCTCTTTCTCTTTGTGTGTGTGTGTGTGTGTGTGTCTGAGAGAGAGATAGAGAGAGAGAGAGAGAGAGAGAGAGAGAGAGAGAGAGAGAGCTAGTGTCAGTCTTATCCAGGGATGAAACCCCTAATTTGTTATTCAATACAAAGTGGTCAACCTAAAAACATATACATATGATCAATACCACCAGGACTGAGCATCATATATATGAACATATTTTTCTCATTTAAATATAAGAAAATACATCCATGAATTGAGAGGAAGTTGTGGAGAGAAGGAAGGATTTGAGTGCAGGAGGAGTAAATGATATGAATGAAATATAAAAATATACATTTTACAAAGGAAAAAAATAATATTTTATTCAGTATTTCTCCAGACATGCCAAAGATGATATTTTATGGTTTTAAAGATTATAGTTTTTAAATGCCCCTCTATCTGAGGATTTAATGGTTAAAACAGTAATAGGTAAGTGTAGGTTGTTTTAGGGCAGTGGTGGTGGTGCGTGCCTATAGCCCCAGTTGAGATGAGTTGAAATGAGTTTGAGACCAATTTGCACTACATATCAAGACTTGGTCAACACAGAAAAAAAAATGATCAAAATGAGAAGGCGATTAAAAGAGAAAAAAATGAGAAGAAAGATAGGCAAGGGAGTGAGTGAGTAGAGGGAACGAAAGGAAAAGGACTTCTTTTAAATTTCAACCCATGATCAATCTTCATCTCTGCTTGCTCTCTAGACCACGTGGAATGCTTCTCAAATTTTGACAGGGTTTTATGTATATGTCTCCCAAGTGAGAGAGACTTTATCACGGAAGTTCTTCACTGTAGATACTGCTTAATCTCATTAAGTCAAGTTACTTCTCACTAGTAAGCACAGTGTACTAACTTGACAGATTTCCAAATTCAGGTGCTTATAAACAAAATCTTCAAAGCAGCGCCCATTTAAAGTACTAAGTTTCATGCCACAGCTGAAAATTGTGGAAATATTTTCAACTTTATAGCCTTATAAAATGGAAAATGGTCAGGGTTCTGGTTATAGATACATTGGGAGGATTTTCTAAATAATTCTGCATTGTAAAATAGGTCCCATGTGCTTTTATTTACCTGATCATGTTCCAAACAAAATCTAAGTGTTTATGTAAGAGAATTGTAAATACAGAGATTTAATACTTGCCAACACAAAGAACATCCATGGTCTTACTGATGGCTATCCAATCTACTGAACACAAATACATGATAAACTAGTTAAGTAAATAACTTTCTTCATTTTGTAATATGCAAATGTACAGGAAATTTTGATTGTTCTGGAGAATCTGGAAGACGTCACTATTAGGAATCAAATGATTTACCAAAATAGTCTATCAAGATAGACTAAAAAATGTCTATTAAGAGTCAAATTTCCTTTAGCACTGGAAAATATCAAATATCAAATATCTTGCTTGGTTTGTGTAAAAAGAAAAGGGATTGGAGATGAAAGAAACTCATGAAGGACATTTATTATTAAAACTTGGTCCTGTGACAAATCAAAGTATTCTGGTATAAAAATGGTAAGCACACAAAGTTCTTTCCTTTATAAAACATATAGGAGGGAAGAAAATAAATAAGAGGAAGGTACGTAAATAGTTATCAATGAGGAAAGCTGCGGCTGCTGCCAGTGAGAGTCATGAGGGTTCACTTGGAACTACATTAGAAAGAAGGTTTAAAATGTCCCCCTGAATTTTTAAAGATTTATTTATTTTCATTTTATGTGTATGAATGTTTTGCCCATGTCTATTGGAACCGCATAAATGCAGTGTTGGCAGAGGCAAAAGGAGGGCAACAGAACCCATCTAACTGAAATTCTATGTGATTGTAAGTCATTATGACGATGCTGGGAACTGCAAACCCTAGTCATCCACAAAAACAGCAATACTTATAACAACTGAGCCATCTCTCCAGCTCTGAAAACTTTTCTACTGAAATGTATGAGTGAAACAGTCACTATCCCTGTACTTCTGAGTCATAACTAGAACTCTGCTTGAAAACGAAATGTCACAAAACTGGGCTCAGTAAGGAGTAGAGAGAAAAGAAGAAAACAGAATGTTGTGCTAATTTTTCAATTCTTAAGCAATTTAAATTATTTCTATATTCAAAATTGGGTAAAAGAAGGTTATTTTAAAAGACACAGAGTTGCTGACTCTGATCAAATATCAATTGTAAATGATTGCTTAAAATATTTATATTCTTTTTTTGAAATTTTTAAAGAGAAATATAAATTTTAAACCAAGAAAACCCCTGTACCCTGACACACATTTTCCATGTCCAGATAAATGTACAAAACACTGAAACTAAATAAGACATCCTGAATTGTGAATGTATTTTGTAACAGACAGATTTTCTCTGATCCCTCTTTGGCCGTGTGTTTGTCTGACACTCTCCACGCTCATCTCCTCTACTCTTCTGTTCCCAGCATTCCCAGAGTTTCAGTTATGGATCCGTGATCCCTGCCCATCACATCTCCCATTGCTCCACTCTTTGTGTTATTTGCCAGAACTTTGCTTCTTTTCTCCCAGACTGACATCTTTATTCACATTTATTCTCCTTGTCACAACATGCATAAACCTACATAATCTGATTTCCTTTGCCAAATCAATGCATTGAAGAAACTCAAATCCTAGGCATTGCTGATCACAGATTCAGTTCCTCCAATTGCAGAATAGTTTATATTTCCACAGCTTTGGTAAAATTGTGCTCACTTACAATGTCCCATTCTTAAAACATATCTATACACTAGCTCTTCTCAACTCTTTCTTCAAGACTGACTTCAAAGTTCTTCCAATACCCTCTTCCTCAGCTTCAGAATTAATACTTCATAATTACAAAATTTATTGAATTTTTTAATTTCCATGAATCAATCTATTACTTTAAGTCAGGACTTCATTATTCCACCCCAAGTGTACAGTACTAGGAACCCTGTGCATCATTAAAGACATACTGAATATTTATTGAAATTTGAATAGTCTCAATTAGCATGGTTAAATTTTTCTAATTTTCAATATCAATATTCTCACAAAAATTACGGTTTCCTAAGAATAGTACAAATATATGAACCACATTTAAAGTACTTTAGATCTATTGTTTTGAACTCAGCTTAGTCACTAAGAATAAAGAGGAAATTGTATCATCAATGAAATCAAAGTTAATGTGGAGAGACAAATGGAACAAAATTTGCTTGGGGGTAATAAGTACTTCAATAAGATGTTTAATGTTGCCAAATGATGAAAGACATTATCTCCAGCCTTATTCCAAAGTTAGAAAGAAAATGAATGATTGCTTTCCTGCAGAATTATTTCCACTGAACTTTGAATGAATATCCAAAGAGCAGTCAGGGTTCCCTGCCCTGTGGAAAGTCCAAGGTCCTCCCCCCTCCGTCCATGTCTAGGAAGGTGAACATCCAAACCGGCTAGGCTCCCACAAAGCCAGAAGATGAAGTAGGATCAAAACCCCGTGCCATTGTCCTTGGTTTCTCATCAGCCCTCATTGTTCGCCATGTTCAGAGAGTCCAGTTTTATCCCATGCTTTTTCAGTCATAGTCCAGCTGGCCTTGGTAAGCTCCCAATAGATCAGCCCCACTGCCTCAGTGGTGGGTGCACCCCTCATGGTCCTGACTTCCTTGCTCATCTTCTCCCTCCTTCTGCTCCTCATTGGGACCTTGGAAGCTCAGTTCAGTGCTCTAGTGTGGGTCTCTGTCTCTATCTCCATCCATCACCAGATGAAGGTTCTATGGTGATATGCAAGATATTCATCAGTATTGCTATAGGATAGGGTCATTCAGGTTCCCTATTCTCAGTTGCCCAAGGAACTAACTGGGGATATCGCCTTGGGCTCCTAGGAGCAACTCTAGGTTCAAGTCTGTTGCCAACCCTAGGTGGCTTCCTTAACTAAGAATTGTGCTTCCGTGCTCCCCTATCCACCCTTTATCCCACTCATCCTGTTTCCCCAAGTTCCCCCCAACCTCCCCTTGTCACTTTTCTCTACCCATCTCCCCTTACCCCCATCCCACCCCACCCCCAAGATCCCAATTTTCTCCCCGGCAATTTTGTCTACTTCCCATACCCAAGAGGATAACTATATGTTTTCTCTTGGGTTCACCTTCTTATTTAGCTTCTTTAGGTTCACCAAATGTAGACTCGGTGACCCTTATTTATGGCTAGAAACCAATTATGAGTAAGTACATCCCATGTTCATCTTTTTGGGTCTGGGATACCTCACTCAGGATAGTGTTTTCTATTTCCATCCATTTGCATGCAAAATTCGAAAAGTCATTGTTTTTTACCGCAGCGTAGTATTCTAATGTGTGTATATTCCAGACTTTCTTCATCCATTCTTTCATTGAAGGACATCTAGGTTGTTTCCAGGTTCTGGCTATTACAAATAATGCTGCTATGAACATAATTGAACAAACGCTTTTGTCATATGATAGGGCATCTCTTGGGTATATACCCAAGAGTGGTATTGCTGGGTCCAGAGGTAGGTTGATCCCGAATTTCCTGAGAAACCGAAACACTGATTTCAAAAGTGGTTGCACAAGATTGCATTCCCACCAGCAATGGATGAGGGTATCCCTTCCTCCACAGTCTCTCCAATAAAGGGTATCATTGGTGTTTTTGATTTTAGCCATTCTGACAGGTGTAAGATGATATCTCAAAGTTGTTTTGATTTGCATTTCCCTGATCGCTAAGGAGGTTGAGCATGACCTTAAGTGTCTT
Organism: Microtus oregoni; assembly: GCF_018167655.1. Classification (NCBI taxonomy): domain Eukaryota; kingdom Metazoa; phylum Chordata; class Mammalia; order Rodentia; family Cricetidae; genus Microtus; species Microtus oregoni. Next base: position 12,957,644 of record NW_024543077.1, on the reverse strand, counting down.
TTGGCCATTTGAACTTCTTCTGTTGAAATTCTCTGTTCAGTTCAGTGCCCCATTTTTTAACTGGGTTAATTAGCATTTTTAAAGTCTAGTTTCTTGAGTTCTCTATATATTTTGGAGATCAGACCTTTGTCTGTTGCGGGGTTGGTGAAGATCTTCTCCCAGTCAGTAGGTTGCTTTTTTGTCTTAGTGACAGTGTCCTTTGCTTTACAGAAGCTTCTCAGTCTCAGGAGGTCCCATTTATTCAATGAGGCCCTTAATGTCTGTGCTGCTGGGTTTATACCTAGGAAGCGATCTCCTGTGCCCATTTGTTGTAGGGTACTTCCCACTTTCTCTTCTATCAGGTTCAATGTGTTCGGAGTGATATTGAGGTCTTTAATCCATTTGGACTTGAGTTTTGTGCATGGTGGTAGATATGTGTCTATTTTCATTCTTCTACAGGTTGACATCCAGTTATGCCAGCACCATTTGTTGAAGATGCTTTCTTTCTTCCATTGTATACTTTTAGCTCTATTATTGAAAATGAGGTGTTCATAGGTTTGTGGGTTAAAATCTGGGTCTTCCATATGATTCCATTGGTCGACTTCTCTGTTTTTATGCCAGTACCACATTGTTTTCATTACTGTAGCTCTGTAATAGAGTTTGAAGTTAGGGATGGTAATGCCTCCAGAAGATCCTTTATTGTATAAGTTTGTTTTGGCTATCCTGGGTTTTTTGTTTTTCCATATAAAGTTGATTATTGTCCTCTCAAGATCTGTGAAGAATTTTGATGGGACCTTGATGGGGATTGCATTGAATCTATAAATTGCCTTTGGTAGATTCAACCAAGAAAGAGAAATACAGGCCAATCTCACTCATGAATATCGACGCAAAAGTCCTCAACAAAATATTGGCAAATCGAATCCAAGAACACATTATAAAAATTATCCATTATGATCAAGTAGACTTCATCCCAGAGATGCAGGGCTGGTTCAACATACGAAAATCTATCAATGTAATCCAGCATACAAATAAACTGAAAGAAAAAAAACCATATGATCATTTCATTAGATGCTGAAAAAGCATTTGACAAAATTCAACATCCATTTATGATAAAAGTATTGGAGAGATTAGGGATACAAGGATCATACCTAAATATAATAAAAGGTATATACAGCAAGCCGACAGCTAACATCAAATTAAACAGAGAGACACTCAAAGCCATCCCACTAAACTCAGGAACACGACAAGGCTGTCCACTCTCACCATACCTCTTCAATATAGTGCTTGAAGTTCTAGCAATAGCAATAAGACAACATAATAGGTCAAGGGGATTCGAATTGGAAAGGAAGAAGTTAAACTTTCGTTATTTGCAGATGATATGATAGTGTACATAAGCGACCCCCAAAACTCCACCAAAGAACTTTTACAGCTGATAAACAGCTTTAGTAATGTGGCAGGATACAAAATCAACTCCAAAAAATCAGTTGCCCTATTATACACAAAGGATAGGGAAGCAGAGAGGGAAATCAGAGAAGCTTCACCTTTCACGATAGCCACAAACAGCATAAAATATCTTGGGGTAACACTAATCCAGTCTCTTGTTCTTGAATCCATCCATTGTAAATAGAGTCTTCTCTGATCATATTAATAGATACATTTATCTATCTATCTATCTATCATCTATCTATCTATCTATCTATCTATCTATCTATCTATTTATCTATCTCTGCCTATCTATCTTCTATCTATCTATCTATCTATCTATCTATCTATCTATCTATCTATCTATCTATATCTACATCTATCTATATCTATATATAAAATGGCAAGTTATTTAGAGTCAATTTAAAAAAAATATCAACTTAGTGGAATAGTAGTAATAGGTTCCCTTAAGTCATGACTTTTCTAGCCACAGGCTCTTGGCATAGCTATAGAGGCAGGTATGAGTTTTTTCTTGGGTATGGGACCTAAATTCAATCCAAAAATTCATTTTTACTCTTATAAACTTTGTCGTGGCCCATGAGGGTCCAACATAAATTCCCTAATTCCTCAAACCGGCTGGAATGGAGTCGCGAGGAGAAGAACTGACACAGCTTACACCGTCATCTTGGAAAATGGCCAGATCGCCTTTTATTCTCCAAACATTTTATATACCCACACCAAATTGAGCGGGGAGGGGGAAAACCAATTATGCCATCACCTAGGCAACCAGGTGCCTCTGCACAAGTCACATCTGCATCTAGCAGTCAGGTAGGCCCTGAATTAGCATCTCTATAAGACATCCTTCCAAATTACAAAAGGAAGGAAGCACCAAATATCTGAACTCTTAAGTCCTCAGCTTCAGTCAAACATCTCTTCTCAGGTAATCCACATTTTAACAAAAGAAGCTAGGAGCAGGCATCCTGGCCTTTGTTAAGCGCAGAGACAGCTTGTCTGCAGAGCTATGTGGTCAGCTCAGACAGGGCTAATGGCTTTTGTGCCATATCGAAATATGGGCCCACAAAACTTCATGTCATTGTTGCAACACTGGACATGTCATCCAGGCCAGATGTTACTGTAGTTCTCAAGAGTCCTAGCTGACAAAGATTGAAAATTACTATCTTCCTTCAGTAAGATGCATAGTACTTTCTAGTGCTGTGAAATCTAGACAGGAAGAAGCTTCACTAGTAATTATTGGAGAAGAGCATGACAAAGGGTTGTCAGAGCCGGAAGTGGTAAACTATCCTCCAGATGTCACAGGGAGGCTGTACACATGAAAGCACAATAGTAATGACAATATGCTCAAGCCATGCTCGAGATTAATTCAGACCTAATCTCAGTGAGGATATTGGAGGTAAACAAATAGTCACACTTCCAGACAAAAAGAACAGTTAGCAATTTGTAGCTTCTGGGGGAGGGAGTTTTAGATTTGTTTATAAATGTTGTCTCTGGTGATTTGACTGTAGTCTAGTAGAAGACTACACATCCAAAAGCATATATGCAGTGCAAGATAAGTGAAAAAAATGAAAAAGATAAACAATAACAACAATAATAACAAACTAGACACAAAGTTTGCTAGGTGGCAAATTGGGAATGAGGGACCAAGGAGGAATTGGGGAGGAAATGAGTATGATCAAATTGCATTGTGTAAGATTTTCAAAGAACTAATATAAAAGAAAGAAAGAAATTACAATAAAATTAAATATATGTTTGTGAAAGACCCTCGACGAGGACCTCTTTTCGGGAGGAGACCTCCCCAACGCCAAGGAACAGGCCGAGACCGCACGGATGCAAATCGCAAGAGGTTTATTGAGTAGACACAGGTACCTGTGGGCAGCAAGATCTCTCGGAAGATTTGCGCACCTGCCAACTGGAGGGCGGGCTTTTTATAGGGAAGAGCAAAAAGCAAGTTTACAGAAGAAAAAGCTTGGTTATCGATTGACCGGAATGAGGCGGGGGCATGAATGGTTTCCCCTCTTAGCATGGGTGTCAGCAAGAAGCCAGTTTACAGAAGCAAAAGCGTGGTTATCGGAATGCGGCGGGGGGCATGAAAGGTTTCCTCTCTCAGCATGGACGCCTGGCAACAATCATCCTGTTCCTATCTTATAGCTAACCTGCTTTGTTGACATCCTATCTTATTGACATCTTGCCTTGCAGTCTTCCTATCTCTATCTCCTGTTCTCTCAGGCACCTGGGATGTTCTAACGGGAGCAGGCTGGCTGCTGATCCGGAGATTTGTTTAAAACAAACAGGACGTTCCCCCGGGAGCATGCTAGCTGTGGGTTTTGGGGAGGGTGTCTGTAGGGTCTTTCAGTTGAGATGGTTTTATAAACATTTAAGTTTTAATGGCAGTGATCATAAGATACTGTCTTCAGATTCAAGTCAAAATTAGATTAAATAGACACTATGGGTTCCTCAGTATATGGGAGGCTCTTAATCTTTATATGCATGACTTTACCAAAGGAAAATATTGAAATGATCTAAAAAATTGTTCCTGGAAAATTTCAATAGGAAAAAACCAATGTAAGAGGGTTATGGAAAATATAACTATGGATATAGGAGAAATGCATTAACACAGCCAGGAAATATCTAATTCAAGAGAAGATGTATGAAGGCATTGTGTACTATAGTTTCAAATGGCCCAGCTTGTCCAAATATAAACAGATAAATCTTTTATATGTTGAAGAATTTTGTCTAGTATAGTCCCTTTTTTAAATTGATGGCTGCTGTTTTGTTTCACTTTTGTAGGTCTTTTAAATAAATAATATATAGTTGCTATGTCATTAATATTATGATGGATGTCTCAAGAGTATGCACAATATGGCCCATGGTAAAATCTATTTGTTGTTTACTTTGTTTTTCTAAGTTGTGGTATTATATTTTATTTGAGAGCTTTGAAAATTTTATTCGGGTAATTAGCACAGACAACAGAAAGAAATGAGAAATTTGAGAAAACAAACGTTTTACAAGAATTTAAAGATATGGTACTTAAGGGTATTATCGTTTAGAAGCATAATCTACATTAAACATGATGAGAATTCACCCAACATTCTGAAAAACATGAAAACACCAGAAACCAATGATCTTACAACAGAAGGACTTGAACACCCTAGCACAGAAGAAGCAGAAAAAAAATGGCTTTATGAAAGCAATAGAGTCCCTCAAACAACATGTAAAAAATGCCCTTATAGAAATGGATGAGAAGTATAACAAAAAGTTTGAAGAAATGAGTAAATATGTAAATGATACCCTGGGAAACCAAGAAAAAACGATCAAACAAGTAATAGAAATTCTATTTACAGTTTAGATTGCTATATTATATCTGTAGAATTAATGGAAGAAGGTCATTGGCTAATAAAAAAACTGCCTTGGCCCATCTGATAGGGCAGAATTTAGATAGGCGGAGTAAACAGAACAGAATGCAGGAGGAAGAGGAAGTGAGATAAGACGCCTCAGACAGAGGCCATTCTCCCCTCTCCCAGGCAGATGTGATTCAGCTCCGACCCAGGATGGACGTAGGCTAGAATCTTCCCGGTAAGTGCACCTTGGGGTGCTACACACATTATTAGAAATGGGCTAGTCCAGGTGCAAGAGTTAACCAAGAAGAGGCTAGATATAATGGACCAAGCAGTGTTTAAAAGAATACAGTTTGTGTGTTGTTATTTCGGGTAAAGCTAGCCTGTGGAGGGAGCTGGGTGGCGGTATGCAACCCGCAGCTCCCCACAACATAGAATACTTTCCTGTTACCTCCTTTGAAAAATTAAGGTAATACAAAATTCTCAGCTGCTACCCATCCGATCTCAGAAAAATAGAACATGGTATATGCCAGTAAACTAACACAACATTCAGAGCACTGAATGTTGGTGACTGCCCTGAACATGTTTAAATGTACTGGTTGTTATCACTCTTGCCTAGTCTGGGAAGTTTATTTTATTGTATTAATTCAGAGAAATTGAAGCACTGTAAATTCGTTTGTTTCTGGGTATGTTTGTTTATGTTCTATCCTGATATCCTCCGCTGTCATTGAGAATGCAATACTTCTTCATTTCTACAAGTTAATCTTAGTTTTATATTGCTAGGTTGTAGGACCACTGCCAATATTTTTGATTTTGTTGCTGATAGACATTTGCGTTTTTTCTATTGTGTGGCTACCATGAATCATATTATGATATTTCTTATACAAGTTTGTGTGCAGTTGTATGTTTTCATTCCTTTTGAGTAAATATAAAAAAAATTTTTTTTGAGTTACTAGTTCATTTAGTATTTTTGTTCACAAATTAACAAACATCTTGAAAATAGCTTTTAAAAGTTATTTTTTAACTTGTGTCCCACAAATGATGAACAGAAGTTGTAATTAGGATTACTATTCTTTCCAATCACTTTTGTTCAGATTCCACTATTTGAAATGATATTATATTGTGATTTTAATGTACTTTTCTCTGATGTCTAATAATACTAAACATTTACTTCTATTTGCTATTTACTTTCCGTTTGTATTTTTTATATGCATAGAGTCCATTCAAGTCTGTTGTTCCTGGGAATACCCTAAAGTTTCATTTCTGTCAGAGCTTTAATCAATTGTTACATGTTACTGAATGTAACTGAGTGATAATCTTTGTCTCCTGTGTGATTGTCTATTTAGTAACAAATATTTATCATATAATTAAAATTTTATGAAAATACATATTTTTTGTTACAATCTTTGACCCTTGTGTCCTGTATTAAAAATTATTTGTAACTTAAAATTAAAAAGATGCATTTCTTCTAGTTTTATGATTCTGTGTTTTACATATAAATTGACAGTTTATCACAAATTAGCTAATTGTGTAGACATTAGTAATATGTCAGCTGCGTGGATATTGTTCTGTGGCATCTAATTATGGCACTTCCTTTTCTCCATTGAGTCTCCTCAGCTTTTTTCATGTTGATAGCTGGATGTCTATATATGTCTATATATGTCTATATATCTATATGATATAGATGTCTTTGAAAACTCTTTGTTACATGGATGTTTTGCTTACCTATACCAAGATGACATCCTTTTTAGCATTATAGCCTCAATGATAACAATATTTATGCAAGACAAATCATAATTATTTCTATAATGTAATTATCATTAATTATATTATCTGCATATAATTTTAAAATTACTTATTAACAAATTTTCTGGGATTTTACTTGAGAATATAGATATACCTGTCTGAATTTGAAGAAATCAATGAAATGAGAAAGTCTACCAAGCTGCAAAAGTATCTAATTGATATATTATCTGTCTGATTTTATTTAGGTCTTTATTTTCTTTGTAATGTTTTGTATATTACAGATTGATTATATATCTTCTGTTAATTATTTCTATCTTTGAGATGTTTTCACATATTGCAATGAAAGCAAATTTAAAGCATTTTCTGGTTACTTACTGTTAGTAGATATAGTAAAATTACTATTCTTTGAATTGAGAATGTATGCAGCACTTTCTGAAATTAACTTATGATTTTTAAGATTTTCTAGAAAACTTTAGATATTCTATGTATAAATGACAATATATGTGATCAATAACTCATAGTTTATCACCACTTGTTATATAGTTGCAATAATTTTTATATAGAAATATTTGATACTTTATTAAGCATCATTTATCATTTAATGATGTTATTTCTATTTAAAGATTTATTAGATTGTTCTGATGCAATAAAGAGCTTCCTGCTTAATTTTCATCATTATAAATAGTTTTAATTTTACCCATAGAGTTAGCATAATAACTTTGCCTTATGCTCAGGAGGTTTGCTGAGATCTGCTTTTCTTTCCCAGTCCGTGGTTCTGCTCTACACAATTTAAGTATTTGAAAATATTAAATAAAAATTTCAGTGAACAACTAATTTATAAGTTTAAATAACATTTGTTTCAGTACATTACAATAATTATCAAATTTTATCATCTCATACTTCTCTGTCCATCTCTTCCCATGACTATAGATCACGCCTTATCACAAGTATGTATGTATAGTGGGAAAAATGTATGCTTGGTTCAGGGATATCTGTAATTTTCATTGTCTGTAAAATGTCGTAAGGCATATCCTCCATAAACAGGGGAGACTACTGTAATATGTTTTCATGTTACATTATTATCTTTTGTCAGTCTCAGAGGTAGTGAGGCCACTCACATTTGAAGTCAGTAAAATAGCAATAATGATTAATCAAATAATCAATAATTAGTGATAAATATCTCTTGTAAGTCTCCATAACCATAATTGAAAAATACCTCAGTACTTCTCCAATTGAAATAAAAATGTTTCTCAGTGTCCAAGGTTGAATGTACACATATGTAAAACTGGAGGCTGAAGGGTCACAGACTACATCTTCCCATTTCTGACTTTGAAAGCTCATGTGGCTGGCTGCCTTCATGTTACTTATCACATTAAGCAAACAGAAAATTTTGCATTGTAAAACTCACTTGAAGTTGCAAATGTGTTAGTGTCTATAGGAAGCAGACCCTGGCTAAGAACAGGGCTCCTAAGCCAGTAATCAACAACTATACCAGGATCTAATGAACCTGTTAGAGCAAATTTGAGATGAGCCCTCCCTTTTCTCCCTACTCAAGAGATGAGAGGAAAATGACAGCCCTCTTCATCAGCAGTAGCTTTACTCCTGAGAGTCACCCAAAGGTTTACCTAGATTGTGGACTTTTAATATCATTTCCATACCATAGGTACCTTGACATAAGAGAAAACCCTGGAATGGTTCATTAAGAAAGGATCTGGCCACAACTATGAGTTAATTAGTTAAAAATAATAATACAAATACATTTGAGGAATTTCAACAGGGAAATTTATTCAGGGGCATGGTCTGTTCTGTTTTATTTCATCTTAAAGTAAAGTATATTAGCAATGACAGATGAAGGAGGGCCGGGAGGGGATGTGCCGGAGGTGTGGTGACAGCCTGGTATTCACAATGGATGGACTGGTGTACCTCAGGCATCTGCTTTTTATACTGCAAATTCTGAAAGCTAGTAATACAGCACTCTCTCTTACAGTTGCTGGATAAGATAAATGTGTTGCACCAGAATTTTGAGGGAAAACAGCCGTTTATGTAAATGGAATGTCAGAATTCCAAGTAAGGAGAAGGTTCAGCAAGGCTTGAAACACTTATATTAGCGGGAACAAACATGCCACAGCCCCCTTTTTCCTTTGACCTCTACTAGCACATACGTGACTGATTTACTAGAAAAGTACATAATTATTCTACTGCTAAATAAAAAATACTTTATTTTTTTCTATATAAAGTAGGATTCTCAGGTCTATCTATCTATATTAGCTAAACATTGCAGGACACTAAAACTACAAATAAACAAAAATCAGAAACACATGAAGCATAATCTCCCAATTGCATGGAAGGGTTAGGCATTTCCAGGCCAATATCTTACATAGCTTTCAGTAACCTGGCTATGGTTCATTACAGCACAGGGCCCACGGTGAAAGGACAGATTCACTCCAGACTTCACTCAAAGTAAGAGACACCTCAGTTATGAATAACTACCAAATGCTTTGGGGGTGTAAGGGAAAGAGGTGGTGAGGAAGATGAACATAGACAGTACAGAAAGGAAATGAAGGTTGCTGTCTTCTTTCTCTTCTTGCAAAATTGTTTTGTATCCATGTGATTTGCATTAAATATTAAGCGAGCTGTAGTTGGAGACTGCTCGTTCATTGACCAGTTGCCCAGACCTGACATAACCACACAAAACTATATTATTTGCAATATTGTTTGACCAATATCTTAAGCATATTCTTAGCCACTTCTTATATCCTAAACTAACCAATTTCTATTTATCTATGTATTGCCACATGACCGTGGCTTACTGTGTTAATTTCTGGCACATCTGTCTCTGGCTAAGGCTACATGGCTTCTCCATGACTCTATCTATCTATCTATCTATCTATCTATCTATCTATCTATCATCTATCTATCTATCTATCTATCTATCTATCTATCTATCTAATCTATCTACATAACTATACATCTAACAAAAGCTAACTAACATGACTACAAGCATAACTATTTGGTGTGGGAGAATGGTTTGTATTCTGTCAACTATATTTTAAATAAACACTGGTTGTCCAGTAGACAGGCAGGAAGTATAGGCAGGACAACCAGACAGGAAGTAGAGGCAGATCAAGGAGAACAGTAGAATTCTGGGGAGAAGGAAGCCCATTCCTCTGGATTTCTGACCCAAGCACAGAAGAAACAAGATGCGACTGCCTCACTTAATAAGGTACTGAGCAACATGGCTAACACAGATAAGGATAATGGGAAATGGGAGATGGTGGCGGGGAGGAGGCAGAAATCCTTAATAAATAAATAAATAAATAAATAAATAAATAAAATAATATAAAGTATGTGCAGACATGTAAAATTGGAGCATTGCTGTACATAAACAAACAGTTTACATGGGTTCACTAGACTAGTAGAAGCAGAAAAGGTGAGTATTTAAACATGTGTACTAATATGTTACAAAGAAGGAAATGGAAACCTGAGTTCACTTGAAATATCCAAATGCCACACAATGGGTTGAACATAAAACATAAGACAAGAGCTGTATTATTGCAAAGTGTTGTTAAAAGAAAAAGAATCTGATACAGGAAGACCTGGGTTTTCATTTTTACTTGTTTGGTTGTGCATCTTGACCTTGAATTTCAGATCTTCCTGGCTAAGATTCCTGAGTGTTGAGATCACAGCTTTATACCACAACAAGAAAAACAGTAAAGCCATGGATGTTGGTTCTTAAGTCTTTTTTCTGTGAATTTGGGGTCAATCAGTAGAAGTCATTAGTTAATTATATGTATGGCATTCTGCTAGTCATTGACAAATAAAAGAAGGTCTCAGAAAAATTGAGTGTAATGGAAGAGAAAGACATAAAAAGACAAAAATGAGATGATAAACACTAAAATGGTGTTAGATCAAAAGGAAAAATACATGTTGCTTTAAGCAGAACAATTAACCTAACCCGGTTTTCAGTGAAGTAATTTATAGAGGACAAATTAAAGGAGGCCAAGTGAAAGGGACACAGGCAGTCCCCTGAACAGAGGGAAGCATTGGGCAGAAAATCCTGCTAGAGAATGTGCGTGTACAACTTCACTGGTTGCACTTGCACTAGTAAATCATGAAACAGGAGTCACTAGGGGCAAAAGTATGGGAAGCCAGAGTCAAGCACTGGATTTGGACATTGGAGAGCCATTAAAGACTTTCAAGTGGGAGGATTATGTGCCTTGATATATGTTTCAGCTAGAATATTCTATTTGCATTGCGTGAGAAGAAGGAGAGCTACAACCCAGGGAGGAAATGTATAAATCTAATCTACGATAAGAGAGTGGAATAAAGGAAATTGTGAGGAGAGAAATTACATATCAGTAAATATTTGTTTATGGTTTTCATTATTAAAAATTGTTTCCTTTAGTTTTCTCTATGTATAAAACTTAATGAATTATGGTGACTGATGGAATATTTGCTTTTATATTTATTATGAGCTTTGATCTACTCACATGATAAGTTTTGTCATACACAATGGAATACTCACTTGTAGAGAATTATTACAAATAGAGCATAGTTGCCTTGTTTGTCTTTATATCTAAAAAATGCTGAAAGTAGTAGCATCCACATGAAATATTTCTTAGTAACAAGTGAGAGAGAATAATCCAGTATCACTGTGCAATGCTGCTCTTCTATTGATTATCAAAAGAGATAGTTGATTCAGCACTGTACTAAAATTCAGCCAGGCAATAAAATAGAATTCATTATCATAGCTTTTGCATTTTATAGACTGTTTAAAGACATGGAACAGCAAATGTTTCCAATCATGTAACACTGACATCTCATGCTAGCCACAGTACTAGAAGACAACATGTGTATTTCAGATACAGAGCAATCAATGCCCCATGCTGAGAACCCAGTGAGGTCCGTACATGTCTAGGCAACTCCTTAAAGATTTTCCTGCCAAAAATAGGTTGGGGAGTAAGCAATTACATGGGCATGAAGAAATGAAGATAGACATAAAATGGCCCAATACTTACTTGTTATTTATAAGTTTCATGGCTTCAGAAAATGCTTTACATGTTTTATAATATTTGATATTTATGCACCAATAGGAAAACTGGACAAGTCTTTTCAAGACTAAAATCACTGTTTCACATTAACATAAAGTGAGGGTAAGTCTTCCCTAGAGAAGTAAAATAAAACATTGTGTAAAATGGTATTTACTCATTAGAGTATAAAGTGTTTACTTTAAGGTGGGACCTTCCCTTCTTCTTCCTAATATAGTCCTGCTTCTAGAACATGGCATTGCTAATTTTTGCCATGAATGGTGGTCTACCAAATTGAAAAGTTAATTAATGCTATTCACAGATTGGTCCTAGGTCCTCAACCTGCACATTTTCCTACCACTTTAGTTTTTCTGTAAAAAAAAAAAAAAAAAAAAAAAAAAAAAAAAGTGTTGGTAGATCAAAGATAAGCCAGTTACAGCAACCAGAATACCCAGTGCCTCTTGGCTTTTCTGTATACCTCGGCTATCAGAAAGAAGAATGAAGGGTTAACACATGAGTTTCTTGGTGGGCCTCTGCGCCAAGACTCCAGAATGTTCTTAAATGTGTCCAGTGTATTTGTAAGCTTGTTTTTTTCTACTCTTATTTTTCTCTCAACTACTATATTTATTTTTGTATTCAGTTACTATCCTGCATACACTATATAAAATAATTTAATTGTATATATATATATATCATATATATGTATATGTGTATAGTTTAAGTAATAAATAAGAATTAATAGTTTACATAAATTACTTGGCATGTAGCACTATATGAATACAAACTAGCCAGTTTAAAGAGGGAGGAAGAGCTGCATATGCTCCGACAAAATCTTTTTGATTCAATTGAGAGTTGCCACAAGGCAGTGAAGCCGCAGCTCAATAAAAAACGTATGTGGGGATTCCATAATCTGCTAACACTCCTAGGGACATTATGCGTTGGAAACCAGTTAAAAAGCATGTGGCTGTGATTTTCTATCGGGGTGACTTCTTTGTGTCTGCATAGAGTAACATTTTATTTTGTTTTTCCTAGGGCATAAGAGGCTAATTAACCACATTGCACAAGTCATACAGTTTTATATGGTGCAAATACAGCAGATACTTCATAGAAATAATTCATGAAATGCAATCTGGAATTCCCCTGGGTTACTCTACATCTATACAACTTTTTCTTGTATAAAGTTTTCTTCTATACAGAAAACTTATACTGACTTAAAATCATAATTGCATTAAATTATGACTCTTAATCTGTTCATTTAACAATAGCTCAAACAATGATTCCCATAAAAGACATTAACTTAGCAAACAATAGTTTTCCGTATATCAATAGAAAAAGAATAAAGCACAATACAGTTTACAATTCTCTTTTGTTTCCCTAGACTACATTTTAATCTATCAATAGGTCAAAACTAAACATGATTTTTAGTTTTGCAAAGACATGAAGCTGCTGGTGGAAGGATATTTTTCACAATTCCAGGACAATATCACAAGGCTGTGAGTTTACTTAAATTATTTATAAGCCTTCTTAATTTAAATTTTGTTATGTAGCCAGGTGGTGATGGCTCATTCCTTTTATCCCAGAACTTGGAAGGCAGAGGCAGATGGATCTCTCTGAATTCAAGACCAGCCTGGTCTGGAAGAGCTAGTTCCAAAACACGCTCCAACACTACAGGAAAACCCTGTCTTGAAACCCCCCCCCCAAAAAAAAACTTGTTATTTATAATTTCTAATTCTCACATGTTCTCCATACTGATTCTTCTATTTATGGCCTCTTCTATAATTATTATTGATATGCTTATCTATATATGCATTATTATATGAAACCAAATGAATCCATTTGGTATTAAAAGTATACATATGAGTTTAGGACTGGCCATTTGTGACCAGGTAACTTATCATGTAGTTCATCCCTGGAGAAAATTGATTCCCTCTCTCAGCAGCCATTGATCACATACAGTTGTTCATCTCAGCAAAGGAACCTGTGAAATTTCCACCATCCACATCAGTGTGTCAGTGCTGTCTTTATGAAGGTCCTGTTTAGGCAGCTGTATTGTGGCAGGTGTATGGGAGTAGCATCCCTGTCATTTCTAGAAGATACAATATCACAGCATGTAGCCCGGTCCTCTGAAAAAAAAAAGAAAAAAAAGAAGAAGTAGCCACTTAACCTTAGGTGTCAGGATTATGTTGTAATTATGTCAGTTGGGGTTAGGAATACCACAGCCATTTCTTTTCTCCATTTTGACCAGCGTTTGGTCTCTACAATAGTCTCCATATGTTACAAAAGAGAGAGAGAGAGAGAGAGAGAGAGAGAGAGAGAGAGAGAGAGAGCTTCTTTGATGAGGAGCGAGAGTTATTCTTCTCTGCAGACAGAAAGATATGTACTGAGAATACAGTTAGGCTATATACTGCTCTAGGAAAATAGAAGTTATGCACTGATTTGCTCAGTTTACAGCCTCTCTTGGCATGGACAATTTTCTAGCTAATCCTTTCCTAGCGAGGGGGCTCAAACCTCAGTTTTTCGTTATTCCTGAAACATGAATGCCACTATTGGACCATGAGGAATATCTTTTCTGGTGTGATACTTTGTGTTTATTTACACTCCTTTAGCAACTAAATCACCTTGATGTAACTGAAAGAAAACATGCCATGGTTAGCATCTAAAATATAAAAGTATTAGTTTGCTAACAATTGTGTTTCCTTTTGCTACTGACAGCAATTCCCACATACTTGGTAACTGATAAAAAGTCACACTTTTCCCTTAGAATTTGCCACATTAGCTATTTGATATACCTAATATATCACTGGTTTTCCCTATTTCTGGAAGCCCTGGGTAGACCTGTTCTCACGTCTTCTTCAGCTTTGAAAGCCTGCTGCACTTGAAGGAACATTGCTCAGACTGCTGCCATCAAGAATGTCAGGGAACTAGCTGTTATTTGCAATCTTAACTCCTTCTTGCCATTAAACCTAGCAAGTAATATGATTCCAGGGACAACAGTTTTGATGTCTATGTCTATGTCTGCATAGTGCACTGATAAAACTAAACCTGCCAGTGATAAGATTAAGTCAGGTGTAGATTAGTCTGGAATATTTACTTAAATGATGTCACCAGGACCATGATTCTTGTGACGCTCAGATCCACTGTCTCCTGGTCATCAAATGAATACAGCAGCTCCATCCTGTGTCGTTCACAGTTCCTTAGGAAAGAACACATCCATTATCTTAAGGAACATAAATATCTTTAAACGCACGGCCATTGGCTTTGATTGACTAGAGCGATATTTCTATATATTGAATTTAGTCACTGCTCCTAGAGGTGTGAACACCTGAGTCGAGTGTCATCTTTGGCACTGCGAATACTGTGAGCTTCCACAGAAAGTTATTTCTGGTCTGACCGACATAAGCTGTGCTAACCCGAGAAGGGAACTGATGACACAGAAGAGGAGCGAGTGGATTCTCGATGGCAAATGCAATGACCAGCACAATGAAAACAGCATCACTCTTTGCAACCATCTGTATTATGCTTAAAACACTCATGGAGAAACCACTCCAGGGGTCTGGATCACGCAGAGAGTGTCAGAAGTCTGACAGTCAAATTCCACCATATTACAGAACTGTGCCTTCACACAGCGACTAGCTTGAGTTCGAAAAGCTACATGATCTTCCACACACTAACTTTACTAAACTCATTGTTGTGGCTAATCTCATGTTGCCAGCCGTCCACCGAAGTCTAGCTGCGAGTGAGTCTGTCCTCACACTGTCCACCGCATCCTCCATTCCAGCTCCAATTCCAGCTCTTACAGAATCAGTTTCTACAAAAACAAATGTTAGCACCAGTCCTAAAAAGGAAAGGCTTGCTCCTAATAGTGGCTGGAAAGCAAATGCATGTGGATTAATTCTATTTTCTTAAGGTTTCTATCTCTTACTTTACCTTATAGTCTTTCATACTTCTGCTTGTCTCCACTAAGCATTTTGCATCTGCAAAAGTCTCTATATTTGCAATGTTTACTTTCAATGTGACATTTGTATTCCTTTTTTGAAGAATTGAGAAATCATGGAGACTTTAGAAATATAAAGTACTCTGTGAGTTCCGTAATATTTAAAGGTATAATTTGCAAAAAAAAAATTAAGCCAATTCTGCTGACCTGGAAACAGATAATAACACAGAGTTAATAACACAATGTGTGGTCTAAAACAATTGCTGAATATACATTACAAAAAGGATTTAATTGAGATTATTTTGTAATTTTTTAATCTTGAAAAACACTTCAATGTGAGGCACCCACCTAATTTTGCTGTTAAAGATATAAGGCACTAATCCACAAAGACATATGAATTTTCCTTTTTTATTTAGGTTTGCTTTAACCTCACATATTTGAGATACTGCCTGCCCATTATCTCAAAAGCAATTCCTGTCTACTGAATAAAGTACAGTAATGTGTGCGGTTGTCTTTACCTTGTCTGTGTCATGCTTGTAAGATGTATTAGACATTAAGCTTGGGATATTTATCAAAACTAAGACAAATTTAAAACAGTATCAGTTTTAGATATTACTTTACTCATCCTGGTGAAAACTATAAAACAATTTGCCTTTTTGCAATCAATCAATTGGAAGGAAACTGATAATACTGCCATATATATTGCAGCAAATTTCACTTTAATGTCTCAGAGAGAGAATTATTTTATTGTATAAATTAATTAAAGGTTTCTCTCAGTTTCAATGT
Source organism: Microtus oregoni (assembly GCF_018167655.1). Lineage (NCBI taxonomy): Eukaryota > Metazoa > Chordata > Mammalia > Rodentia > Cricetidae > Microtus > Microtus oregoni. The sequence goes on along the minus strand of NW_024543077.1, from coordinate 12,941,397 downwards.
GATTCAGGTAAATAGGATTTTAGTCACAGAAAAATCTACAGTCCAGAGGGTTTGAACCTGGTCATTACATGCTCACTGCAACAAATTACATGGAAGGGTCAGACTCAGTCTTTGCAACCAGCTGGCCAGGATCCCACTGTGCTATTTGGTGTCTCTTGCAAAACAAGGTCCACGTTGTAAAACAGAAATAACATGTAGTTTTAATTTAAAACAAATTTATCAGGGGCTTGACTGCTCTGGCTTTTCATGTGTCCTTCTTTATTCTGGATTTGTTCCATTTCTGAGATGCCGAGTCATTCTCTTCCTTGGCAGCCATTTGTCTCCTGATTTCCTGCTAACCTCGGTGGATTCTTGAAATCGAGCCTATCGCTTCCCTGGTGTCCAACGCAGATGCTTCTCCGGCAAAGGAATGGACTTCAAATGGGGAAGCATTCCTTCTATTTCAACTGCTGAGGACTGTTGGGAGTTAAAAGAGAAGGAGTTGGCAGAAGTTTGTGTGCGTTGTATACATCTTTTTCTCTCTTAGAGACATGCTAATAAATATGTTTTCTTCTTATTTCAATTTCCTGCTCCGGTGTCCTGTTTATCATCTTTGTTCTTGGGATGAACTTTGTACTACTGACATGATATACAGAGGTGTGCTGTACAGATGGGTTTAAATAAAGTCAAAAGCAATGCATATTTTACAGAGGACAATGAAAGAATGGATGTAAATACATTTAAAAGTAGCCAACGTTTTGACAGGCAATATTTAATTTAGCAGAGTGAAATCAAAGGAGTGAATACCTGTTTAGTTAGAAGGACAAGAAACAGTGAAAGTCCAACATGATTTTAAGTCGTCAAAGAGTGAAGCTAAAAAACATGTATTCCCATAGCTATTGTATATGGGAATTAAAATAATTTATAATCATAATTTCATCCTGAAAACATCGTACTAGACTTGAAACTGTTGATAACTTACAAAGACTGGAAACTACTTCTTTATTTTTTGATATTTTAATCAGGTTAACAATATGCTTGTTATCATTCCTCAGTTATTTTGCCAAATTGACAAGAATTCTCATTGACGGCTATACCAAAAGTAAAAGAAGCCCAAAATTAGAGGGTGGGAAATAATTGGTTGAGTGTGACATGAAGGCTGGCCTCCATTAAAAAAAATGACTGACATACAAATCCATGTGCAAAAGATTAAATGTACTTAGATTTTTCATGGTTGACAACAATACAGAGAAATTACAACTTGGCATGGATCCTATTAATTTTAGATAATAGCAAGGTGAGTAGATATGCTTATAACCCTGTCAGCTGTCCAAAGTGTCACATTGTTTAGAGCAAACACCAAGATCTTCTTAGCACAGAAACTACACGTTCTAATTATTATTTTTTTTTTTGCTCTGAAGCAAATCACACATGCTATCTCACAGTTCTGGAGATGGAGTCTGGTTTTGTTGCAGGTGGATTCTCAGAAGGACTACCCCTCTCCTTTCCGCAAAGACATCGTCCAGTTTGTATTCCCACTCAAAGATGAAGACCAAAGACTTTAGGTTATTAGCCAATGACTGTTGTGTGGAATTGTAAGACTATTGTCCTTAGACTCCATAGGGTGCCCCTTACTCTCTACCATAGGACACTTGAAATAATATAATATTGGTGTTCTTTACAACTAGCAGATGAATAATCTGTTCTCAATTTTAAGAGATTATATAATTACAAAATCAACTATCCCAAAATACAAGATAATTCCATTTTCTTAAAACTTTAAAGTCAAGTGAGTAAAGGTATTTTTTTCTTCTTTTAGTAAGCATATGTTAGCTGTACGAAGAAAAATGTTTCATTATGTTATATCCATAAGAGCATCACATGTAACTAAAGATTTAAGTCTTCAAAATCAGAGACAGGGTTTCTCCATAGCCTTGAAGCCTGTCCTGGAACTAGCTCTTACAGACCAGCCTGACTTCGTACTCACAGAGATCTGCCTGCCTCTGCCTCACTTTTTAACATATATTATGAGATAATTTTTGTATATTTCCACATTCTCAACCATATGCTTACCATTATTTTCATAGATTCTGTTTACTTCCAAGATGAAGTATTTAGGGCATGCAAATCAGGAAATTTTCAGGGGTCAACTTAGAATTCTATGTATCACATCCCGTATACAGGAAGCATAGAAATGCATGGTCAGGATAAGTGGTCAAGGCTAGAAAAGTATAAAGATTTTCATTCTACAGGTAAACAAAGTGAAGGGGACAAACAATGCTCTTAATTTATTTTACTGTTGCTGTGATAAAATACTTTGAGAAGGGTAACTAAGAAAGAACAGTTCTACTTTAACTCACAGCTCCAAGTACAGACCATTATGGTGAATGAAAAAAAATAAAAGGAGTAATGATTAATCCTAAAATATGGAGATGTTTACTATAGATATAAGAGAATCAGGAAATGGGGAGAACTCAGGCTATATATAGCCAGCCCTTATACCAGACCATGAGAGGAGAGAAGGGAAGGGATAGCAAGATAGGAGTTGAGGATCAAAAGAGGGGCCCTGGGGCAAAGAGACTAGTGTAAGCAAAAAGACTAAATATATGGAGAGCAGGTAATAGAAGGGAAGCAGAAGCCCAGCCCCTTTGAGGAAGAGGTTTAAGGTGCTGAGAGGAGCCACAGGTACTGAGTGAGACTTATCTCAGATTTTTGTCAAGACCTAACACAAGTCAGAGAAGTCATGTCAGCAGGAACTTGAAGTTCTGGAGATAGTCAGATCCCACTGACCATCAAGAGTCAGAGGATGAACACATGCTACTTCACAAATCTCATTACCCACGCCATCAGGCTAAGAGCCCCAGAGGCTGCGGAGGCAGTGCCAGCAACTCTCTAGACCGTTCTTCCCACATCAGGTAATGTAGTCAGGATCGTTTGCCACAAGCATGCCAGCAGCTTATCCCCAGGCTGATTCTGCATCTTGTCAAGTTGACGACAATTAGCACTGACCATTTCAAATTTCTTCCGCATCATCACCCATTTGTGCACCATTTATAAAGCAGGTTCATGGTACAGTCTTTGCCTCGAGTTTGTAGTAGCTTTCTCGGAGTCTGTAGAAGGAGATGCAATTTTAGCTCAGGTAATCCTGAACTCCAAAATTCAAATTCAGCAGGTAGCTCTATTTCCAGAAAAGAAAAAGACTAATGCTGCTACTTTTTTCTTCCCTGTATTCCCACATATCTGGTTGAGATGAATACCAGATATTCACCCGATCTTTGAATATTATTTCTGTTACTCTTGAAGAACCCATGAGATTTGGCTATTCTTTATTGGCTCAAGAACTTCCTAAGATTAACATCTGGTTATATTTGCTTTTCAATAAAAGCAAGATGAGGGACTTCTCCCACTTTTTTTAACAGGACTTGGAGTGGTAATTCACACTAGTGATAAGCCAATTAAGCATCATAATTCAAAGCAGGGTGTAGACAAGGTATGCAAGATTACTTTAATTCTTGAGCATAATATTTTATAACATTATGAATGTTTTCTAAAATGTTATTTAATAAAGATAAAGACACTAGTGGCAAATAAAAGTTATTTTGCTGACATAAAACAAAATTCCACATTTAAGTGATTCTTTCATCTGGTCTGCTTATTTTATCATACTATGAAGGGAAAGAAAAATATATTAGTATCATATATCTGCCAAAGAGTCTTAGATAGAGGAAAAATGCAGAGCTGGGCATAATTTATCATGCCACTCACTAACAAGGTAGAGTCTGGCGTCCCATATCACACAAAAATTTTTCTGTAATCTTACTTTGGAGTAGGCTCTAGACAGTCATGACTAGGATTCCATTAGAGACTCTGCTAACATTTACAATGACTCTGGACTTTACAATGACAAAGAAACATTGGATATATGTTTGTTACAGCGGTTTGGAATAGAAAATAAAATTTATTTACATACAAAGTAAATAAATAAACAATTATTGAATGGGCACACATGTCAATTGTAGGTAATCTTCATTAGCCGAAAGTGATCCCGTGGCCATGACTATCTTTGGGGCAGTAAATGCATTCATTTTTCCTTGTGTCTAGAATTTTCACAAATGCACTCATGGCACAGATTCTGATTACTATAATATCAATGTAATGTATGAGTATGGTTTAACCTGGGCTCAGAAATAACAGAAAGACAGTAATGGCAAAGCTACTGTCAGTTTCTGTGACCACAAAATATCTATCTTGCCCTTCATTCAAAATGCAACATAAACTGACTATCTTCTCTGTGAGGCAAAATCTCAAAGTATCATCAATGGAAGCACAGGCTCACAAATCAGGATTTCTCACAGACTGGTAGAATAGTGGATGCTTTCTGGGTACGGGTGTGCTGCCTTTGTATTTAAATCTTTTTTTATGATAACTACAATTCTTTAATATTGGTTCAATATTTATAATAATGTAGCACTCTAATTTAAGAAGGTATTTGTCTAGGGACAATGTTTGCATAGGAATTTTCTGTACTATCTGCTTAATCACTCTAAAAATCTAAAACTGTTGCAAAATAATTTATTTATTAAACAAAAGTTTTAGAAAATTGGTTTATATGTTCCTTTTTTCTGTTACAGTTCATAACTAACCTTTCTTTTTTTATTTTTTATTGAAAAAAATTTCCTCCTCCTCCCAGCCTCCCATTTCCCTCCCCCTCCTCTCACTCCTTTCCCTCTCCCCCACTCCTCTCCCTCTCCAGTCTGAAGAGCAGTCAGGGTTCCCTGCCCTGTGGAAAGTCCAAGGTCCCCCCCCCCTCCATCCAGGTCTAGGAAGGTGAGCCTCCAAACTGGCTAGGCTCCCACAAAGCCAGAACATGAAGTAGGATCAAAACCCAATGCCATTGTCCTTGGCTTCTCATCAGCCCTCATTGTTTGCCATGTTCAGAGAGTCCGGTTTTGTCCCATGATTTTTCAGTCCCAGTCCAGTTGGCCTTGATGAGTTCCCAATCGATCAGCCCCACTGTCTCAGTGGGTGGGTGCGCCCCTCATGGTCCTGACTTCTTTGCTCATGTTCTCCCTCCTTCTGCTCCTCATTGGAACCTTGGGAGCTCGTTCTGGTGCTCTTAAATATGTCAGTCACTTTCTTCTGTGTCCTGCAGAATGTCTTGCAGACATTTTCATGAAGCAAGAACCTTAAAGGATCATCTCGCCTTTAGGAAAGTTCAGTCATTTCTCTGTGGATCCTGCATGTCCAGTTCATTTGGGATACCATTAAGCAGTCCAAGTAAGAGCAGTTTTCTTTGCCCAAATGGTTAATCAACTCCATAAGGAGCCTCTTTGATGCTCATCTTTCTCTTGAAGTAGATTGGTGCTGCCTGGAGAAGATGTGTCTCACTGTCATGAAAAGTCCTAAATTCTTAAAACACTTTTAATACCATATTCTGTAGTCTTTGAAAGATTTGAAGAATCCATATCCATCTGAAATACATTTCTGTACATCTAGAAAATCTAACATGACTACAAGCTTGGCTATTATAGATGACTCTCTATTAATCTATATTTCTTAATTCTGTATTACATTTCTAAATAATCTGCACAAACAAAATACCTTAATCAAGATCAGAAATTAATATACACAGTATAACAAAACTGACCTTAAGTTTGTATCTGTAGAACAAGATCCATACCAATGCAAATCTCTACAGAATATGTCCCTTTAAATGTAAATAAACATTTATAAACAATATTTGGGAATATGGGTATAGTTCTTCTCCAAGGTGCTTCCTGGTTTTTGTTGGCTGAAGTAATTTTGGGGCTGTTATCTGGAATCATAAAGGACCAGAAATACCAAAGCAGTTCTCTGGAGGAAGAACCCAGTCAGAGACAGCACAACACCCTACTTCAAATTATATTATAGAGGCAAAGTAACAAAGACATAGATATTGGCAGAAAAACAAATAGTCAAACACCATGATTAGTGCAGTTCTATTCATATAGCAAGGAAGTGGAAACAACATACTTGTTCAACAGCAAAATAATAGGTAATAAGAATCTGTTAAATATGTAAAACAGAAATTTATGCTGCTCCAGGGAAGTGTAAAATTACAAAATTTGCAAAAAAATGGCTGTATTCAGAAATGTGCAATATTAGTCAGGCACTGGAGGCACAAGCTTTTAATCCCAGCACTTCAGAGGTAGAGACAGGTGCATCTCAGAGAGTTCGAGTCAAGCCTGGTCTACAGAGCAAGTTCCCAGAGAGGCACAGAGAAACCCTCACTTGAAAAATAATTTTTAAAAAAGAAATGTGCAATGTTAAGGGAAATCACCCAATCTCAGAAGACAAAACTTCAGTCCTCATATATGAACACTAGCTTATAATTTACACATGTAAGAAAATGTAGGTGTATGTTTAGTGTAACATTTAAAATAGAAGCTGAAATGATAATAAAAAAAAAGACAAGGTGCTTACTAATATGTTCACACATATAAGGTTTTTCCTGTAAGTTTTTTGAATCTGTTCTCTGCCTGTCAATCATTCTCAATGAATAGGTCTTTAAATAAGAAGTGTCCACATGTAAAATCAGGAGAGGCTACTACTTTATGGAGCTATAAATTTTAAATTAAGGTTCTCATTGACTACTCTCGAAGGATGAAATTCTTTGTAAATACTACTAAATTCAATGTACCTTATTATTAAAACATAAACTTAAGTTATTCAAATCATAGAACATTGCTAAAAATATTTGGAAGACATAATTTTGTTAACAGTGAGAATACCTGGACTTACTTTTGTATTGTGCTTCATCCCCAAGAGTAACAAGCCAGGAATTTAGAACACTTTAAAAACCTTTAAAGATTTTTTTAACTATATGTTATAATTCTAAATGCTAGTATTATTGATGAATAGCATACTTTGTTCACTGTTAATATTTTAGAAAATTAGGGATAGTGGAATTAAAAATTTAATGATTGCATGATGACTGGACAAATAAGAATAATGAAAAATTTAAGATTTTTGTGCCTTCCAAATAATTTACAATATTATTAAATGTTGACCTAAACAAAAAGATCAGGAAAATAATTAAGTGGAGGGTATAAAAAGAAGATATAGAGCTTGAGCTAATGACTTAGCCCTGCTGTTATTGTTATTATTTACGTGTGTCTATGTTTGTGTAAAGGTGTGTGTGTGTGTGTATGTGTGTGAGCATGTGTATGCAAGAACACAGACACTTGATGTGCAGAAAGTGTGGAAGCCAAAGGACAGCTGTGAAGTTGGTTTTCTTTTTCCTTCATTATGAGAGTTCCAGGATGTCAAATTCAGGCAGGTAGGTGTATGAGCCTTTACCTGCTAAGCCATCTTGTTTGATAAAAGAACAATGGGCTATGGAGCTTGTAGAGTTGTAAAGTGTACATATTTGAGTTCAGGAGAATAATATTCTTCTCATGAATTCTATTTTAAGTTCTACTCTAAAATTGGAATCTAAAATGTATAGTCTATGAACTCCTCCACAGAGAATGAGAGCCAATTTAATTTTTAAAAGGTGTCATATAAAGAAGATGGGCATGGTAACATCCAAATAAAGCTATCCTCTGCTTCCCAATTCAGGTTCACACTGTCTTCTAAATCTTTTATCACACCTGAGAGAATAAAATTAAATAATATAAGCATTTTATTGCTACAACTAATACCAATAATTACAAAAAGTACCTCAAGCCAGCGTAAGCATCCTGCAGGTAGGCTGCTTCAACACCCCCACCTCATCGATTGAACCCTGTAGGCTACAAGTTCCTCTCTGCCCCTTAACCCTCAATTCCCCTATGACCTCAAAGCAACTTCGAAGCACAGATTGTGACTGCACAGAGCAGATCAAGATGTGAGTAATTACCCACCTAGCTGGGCACCTCACTCTCTAGGCCCTTGGTACCAGGCAAAGCTTCAGGCCCCACCCCTACCTGTCTCAGCCTATCTAGACAACAGCAGACAAGCTTTCTGCAGGTAGGCTCTTCCAACACCCCCACCCAATTGACTTTACTGTGTAAACTACAATACCTTCCCCCACCCCCACCCCCCGCCACCAAGCCCTCCTATTCCATTCCCATGACCTCAGAGGAACTCTGAAACACAGACTGTGAGTACACAGAATAGACCAACAGGTAAATGATCACCCACTCAGCTGGACATCTCACTCTCAAGTCCTTGGTGCTGAAACAAAACCGTGAGCCCCTCCCCAACCTGCATCAGCTTCTCTAGTCAACCAGCAGGCAAGCTTCCTGCAAGTAGATTGCTCCAACACCCCTACCCCATCCATCAGACCCTGTAAGTTACAAGTCTCACTCTGCCCTCAAATCCACCTATCCCCCAAGACCTCAGAAGAATTCTAAAACACAGGATGTGACTGTACAGAGAGGACCAAGAGAGTGGACCAAGAGAGACTTCAGTGGCTCCCTGAGACACAGACAGTGACGAAACAGAGCAGACTAAGAACAGTTTCTGAAGACACAGACAGCAACTGCAAGAATTGAATCAAAAGGCAAAGACACTGCCAGTACCAATAGAGAAAAAGATGCGTAGGCAACAATGCAAGAATTTAGTCAACATCCAAAAAAGCAACATGGTAACACTAGAACCCAGTGGTCATATACCCAGTGGTCATATAACAGGAGGACTTGATCATCCTATCCCAGAAGAAGCAGAATAAAACTATTTTAAATGTAAATTTATGAGGATGATGGAGATCTTTAAAGAGAAAATGAAAAATTCCCTTAAAGAAATAGGGAAAAGACCAGCAAAAATTTGGAAGAAATCAATGAATTTCTTAAAGAAAACCAAGAAAAAGCAGTGAAACAGGTGTAACAAACAGTTCAAACAGTGCAAGAATTGAACACTGAAATAGAGGCAATAAAGAAAACACAAACAGTGAAAATTCTGGAAACGGAAAATCTGGATAAACACATGGGAACTTCATAGGCAAGCATAATCAACAGAGTACAAGAGATGGAAGAAAGACTCTCAGGTGTTGAAGATACTACAAAGAAAATAGATTCATCGGTCAAAGAAAATGTTAAATTCAACAAATTATTAGCACAATACATCCGGGAAATGGGACACTATGAAAAGATCAAATCTGAGAATAATAGGAATAACCACCTGTATCTTATTGTATCTCTATGGTTTAAAGTTAGAATCCAACAACAATACTAATTGCTGAATAACTAAAGAAATCAGAGAAACATCATGATTTACAATAGTCACAAATAACAAAATATCTTAGGGTAACAGTAACCAAAGAATTTAAAAACCTGTTCGACAAGAACCTTAAGACTTTGAAGAAGGAAATTGAAGAAAATATAAGAAAATGGAAAGATCTCTCATGCTCTTGTATGGATAGGATCAACATAATAAAAATGCCAATCTTACCAAAAGCTATCTATAGATTCAATACATTCCCCATTGGATTCCCAACACAATTCTTCACAGACCTTGAAAGAACAATGTGTAAATTCATATGGAAAAATAAAGAACCTCAAATAGACAAAACAATCCTGTATAATAACAAAACTTCTAGAGGCATCATCATCCCTGACATCAAGCTTTATTATAGAGCTAAAGTAATGAAAACAGCCTGGTACTGGCATATAAGCAGACAGGTTGCCCAATGGAATCAAATCAAAGACTCAGATATTAATCTTCACACCTATGAAGAACAGAATTTTGATAAAGAAGCTAAAATTATACAATGGAGAAAAGAAATCACATTCAGCAAATGGGCCTGGCATAATTGGATATCAACATGTAGAAAGAATGGGAGAGTTGAGAAGGAGAAAGGACAGAGATGGAGAACAAGGAAAGAGATACCTTGATTGAGGGAGCCATTATGGGGCTAGCAAGAAACCTGGCACTAGAGAATCCATAAGGATGACCCCAGCTAAGGCCCTAAACAGTAGTGGAGAGGGTGCCTGAACTGGCCTTGCCCTGTAGTCAAATTGATAACTATCTTAAATGTCACCATAGAACCTTCATCCAGCAACTGATGGAGACAGGGGCAGAGACCCACAGCAGAGCACTGGGCTGAGCTCCCAAAGTTCACTAGAAAAGTGGGAGGAGTGAGAATATGAGTACAGAGGTCAAGACCATGATGGAGATACTCACTGAAACAGCTTTCCTGAGCTAACTGGAGCTCACCAACTCTGGCCTGAAATGGAAGAAAGCAGCAAAGAACCAAACTAGGCCCTCTGAATGTGGGTGACAGTTGTCTGGCTGGGGCAGACTGCAGGGCCATTGGCAGTGATACCAGGATTTATCCTTACTGTTGGTACTGGGTTTTTGGAACCTATTCTCTTTGGAGGGATACCTTGCTCAGCCTAGATTTAGTAGGGAGGACCTTGGATCTTCCCCAAAGCAATGTGCTAGACTTTGTTGACCCCACCATGAGAAGCCTTCCCTTCTCCAAGGAGTGGATAGTGGTGAGGTGGGGAGGAAATTTGGAGTAAAGGGGAGAAGAGAAGAGAGTGTGAACTGGGATTGTTATGTAAGGTGAGAAAAGATAATTTTTTAAAAAAAGTTTAAAGATTTTAAAAAGCAGAAAAATATTCAAATATTAAAAAAGTACCTCAGTGTCAAGAGGGAACGATGCTCATTTTAAATAGAGAGTAGACAACAATTGCAGGATAGTAAATTGTTGGGAAAAAAGTCAAAGTGTAAGATTTTGTTTGATCCTAATCTGAATACTTTTAACATCACTTTGTAAAAGCAAGAAATTCTAAAACATATTTAGAAATTCAAGATCAAAAGTCAACTTTCTGTATGTTATTAAAGACAAGATATTCATTCTCAAATTACTTAATTAAAAAATAATAAAATACTGGTCACATCTAAAGAAAAAGAGTATGACATATAATACATATTACATGATATGTATATAAAAATAGCAAATCAGTTATAAATTGTTCTCATCATCTTTATTAAAAATATATAATAATGTGATATTTTCTCTGTCCCAGAGAAGAGTGAGCATATGGTTGTTATAAATTGGAATCCATCTGCAGTGGTGCCTCTCAAGGGAGAAGAGTGAAACTGTTGGTTTCTCTTCCTTCTCAGGTCTGAGTGTCTCTAAGTTCTGTGTAAGAGGATATACAGTAGGGGATGGCATCCAGTATTTAAATGACAGCCTATTCAAAACATGTGTTAGGTTTTTTTCCCCAGGAATTACATGAACCTTGAAATATATGATTAAGAATATTGCTGTTTCTTTATCCATAACATGGTTATTCAAATCTATTTGGAAATACTTCTCATATTTGTGTTAAGTAACAGCAAACATATCAGCATCATATATTTTCAACTTTTTAAACATATTTTATAATAACCGATGCTCTTTGGAATATCTCGAATACTTTTCCTTTTAGGTGTATTCTAATAATATGTGCTGTTATATAGCTGCACAAACACAATCGAACTGGGCCATTTTATGTTTTCAAATTGCATGAATTTTATGTGCATTTTCCTTTGCATAAAGCCATTTAGAATTAAATGTACAATCATCACTGAATTTGCTGTAAAGGGATAGAATAGTTTGCAATTTTTAGATGATTACATATTAATTTATGCCAAGTCATTATATAGGACCAGTTTAACTTTAAAATGAACTTCAATTTCCTTCCATTTAGTAGATTTGGGTAATTAAATTTATTTTTAAGTTGAAGAAATTTCCAGTAAATGTCACTTAACATTGTTTGCTATGCTGATTGTAAAACCTTCACCTCAACGGCCTCCCACTGTTCTCTGTATTTACACCCACTATTGAGGCTATTGGAAAGTTATGGCTGCAGGAATATCATAACTTACAAACCATAACGTGATTAAAGTGATTAGGGCTTCTGGAAGTCAACTGTCCATGCACCGTGTGTTTCTAATAAACTGACTACATACTTCACTAGTGCTACCAAAGTGTTCATTCTTCCAAAATGTCGAATGAAATACAAAGTCATATATAAAAGGTATACGTTTTCGTTTAAAAGTATTGTATTGTCAGTAAATATTGACACAAGCGCATTCCTATAAAGATTATTTGAAATCCTGATTAGAAACAAAAAGGAGGATAATTAAACTCTAAATGGCCACTTCCGAACAGTCCACGTTAGGATGCTTCAAGTATATAAGCAGAGCAACCAGCAGGTGGCGGTATGTCTATGAAAGTTTGTGATAAATAATTTGCAAATTGCAGATTCCTAGCTATGACTAAAAAAAGAATTTGTTAAAAGGACTGCTTGGGGAAAATCATCACAGGTTTCTGAGTGCTTTGAAATTCCTTAGTATATCAATTTAAGAAGAAAGATTGAAGCAGACAGACTAGGGCCGCCGTTATGTGGCAAAGCCCTAGCTCACCACACGTGAGTCACTGGAGAGTAATACATTTTCAAAGAGGGCATTGAGTTGTTATAGTGTAGACATGGGGACACTTTCGAATTACTAAACAATAGTATTGACCGTTATCAGTACAGTGGGGTAAGTTTTAAACTCACTTTTAAAGTAACAAGGAAGTATGCGACTAATACAATATTTTATATATGTGTTCTTGGCCATGAAACCTAGCAATGGAAGTCGGGGTGGCTTATTAATAATAGCGCCCTTCTCATGATTCCTGCTGATGACCGTGGCTAATGAAGAATTGTGCAATCAGGAATCCAGTACAAGATTCCAGATCACGCAAAGCCAGGTAGGACAGAAATGGGGAAAACACATGAAGAATCTGAGGAACAGAACCATAGTACACTAGGTCTTTTCTACTTACATAGGATTCACATATGTTTTGTTTCTTTTCTTCCAGGGAAATTGCTGAGCAGAATGTTTTCATATCGTTTATCAATTGGTCAGTCTAAAGGTATGAATATCCACATATAAATGTTTGGTAATAGAATGTAAGGGAGAAAAAAGGAGATAGCATTATAAATTTAGTATTTTTGACTGAAAATTTTAGCCGGTTAAAAGCATAGTTTGTGAATTCTGGATTTTGCTATATTTTTAAGTGCTTCATTAAATATATTTAAGATATATTAAACAAGAACTATAGGCTAAAGGGTGTTATGTGGTATTTCAGTGCATACACACATTGTGTTATGTTTAAATCAGGTTAAATGGTTTATTTATCATTTATTTATAGTAAGAACATTCAAAATCCCCAATTCCATCTGTGCTGTCATAATGAGAGTCAATCCTAACATCTATGGCAGTTCTCTCTCTCTCCCCGCCCCTCTTCCCCCCTCTTTCTCTCTCTCTCTCTCTCTCTCTCTCTCTCTCTCTCTCTCTCTCTCTGTATTGTGTGTGTGTGTGTGCACGTGTGTGTGTATGTGTGTGTGATGTTGTCATCATCCATTCATCACTGATGAACACATGGGTCAGTACCATTCATTGCCTATTATGAAAAGTACCCCAACAAATATACCTCCGTAGAGTTTCTTCGTAAACTGGTTTCATTTATTAGATCTAAATATTCTGAAGAATCTCCACACTGCCTTCAATAGTGCATGCCCTAATATTTATCTCACAGACAGTATGCAAGTCTTCCTGTGTTCTGCATCCTTGCCAACAGTTGTCACTTTGTCCTTGCTGATTCATTCTTGAACACATAGTAGGAATTTCACTGAAGCTGTGACTTGGATCCCTGATGGCTAGTGATGTTAAACACTTTTTTCCCCATAATTGATGACTATTTCCTGTATGCTTTCTGAATGTTTTAATGATTTCCCATTTTTAATGTCTTTGTTTACTCATTAGTAGGGCTGTTAGCATTGAGGGTTTTTAGACACCCTAATAAATTAGAAAATTTGCCCCTCTTTAGCTGTAGAGCTATCTGGGGGTTGTCTCTGCTGTCTTGTGGGTGTTTCATTCGCTGAGCTGAAGCCTTTCAGGTTGATTCAGCTCTGTGCATCTGTCTGCCCATTGCCCTGTGCTCTAGGCATCTACTCCAAGAAATCCGCCCACTCTGGTGCTCTAAAGCACTTCTTCAAAGATTTTCCTAAAGTATGGTCATGGTTTCAGGGCTCATGGTTAAATTTTTCATCTATTTTGATATATCTTTTGTAAATTGCAGAAAATGAAGTCTAATTACTTCAGTTCGCAAATATGCAATACTCCCAGTATCATTCCCTAATAAGATTGTATTTTCTCCAGTATTTGTTAGTGATAATTTATCAGAAGTCAGTTTGTCAAGCCCAGTAGATGGCACAGAAGTTAGGAGCACTCTCTCCGCTTTCATATGACCATAATTTGTTTCTCAGCACACGCATAGAGTAACTCACAACTGCCTGTAGTTCTGCCACTCCCCTAGGCAATCTTTATCTCTGTTGACCTCTTCAATCACTACATGCACAAGCATATACTAATATGCAGACTCAACAAAATTAAATTCTTTAAAAATCAGTCTGAAATTGATGTACAAATATACATCAAACTGTATTCTATCTCAGTTACAACTATGTATACTTTGGTGTTAATAATGTATTGTTTTTATTACTACACTTTTCCAGTGTTCTTTTCAATAAATACTGTAGAAAGGAGTGGTGGGCTGTGTCCTGCCACCCGGCTAGCTTTACACCCAAAATAATTACATGGAAACTGTATTCTTTTATACACTGCCTGGCTCATTAGTTCCAGTCTCTTATTGGCTAACTCTCACATCTTGATTAACTCATTTCTATTAATGTGTGTAGCACCACATGGTGGTAGCTTACCGGGAAGATTCTAACCACCATCTGTCTTGGGTAGAAGTAGCATGGCAACTGCCTGAATCTGCTTCTTTCTCCCAGCATTCTGTTCTGTCTACTCCGCCTACCTAAGGGCTGGCCTATCAAAGGCCAAGGCAGTTTCTTTACTAACCAATAAAATTAACACATTGACCGAAGACCCACCTACATCATTATACTGTGGTCACTCCTTCTTTGCTGTCTTGGTTCAAGTTGACCTTGGCTAACTCTTTAACTCTTAAATCAAATCAAAACAAAAATCAGAAAATACAAAGATTTTTTTAAAACTAAAAGACATAAAAGTTGCCAGTAAAGTTGTTCAGTCAAGAAGAGTAGATATAAAACAAAATAGAAAATATAACTCCAAAGAAATAAATTCATCTAGATCACCACTGTAGAGCTAAAATGTAGAACATTACATGTCAGGACTACCTAGTAATAACTTCTGCAACCTCATTCATGTCAGATTTTTAATGCAAAGTAACAGGTTTGTAGAACACATTTTTGTAGAACTATTTATGGGTATGTGTTTATATATGTGTGTGTCCAAAAATATAAACAAATATAGAAAGAAATGATTTATTGATGTATGTCCAGACCACCAGTTTATAGAGAACTACACATCCATCTCTCATGGATATATGTAACCCTTTTATTTAAACTTCCATTGTCTTTTCTAAGCTGAGTTAGTATTTGTATGACAAGAATAAGAAATAATGATTTTTCTACCCTGGCCAAAAGAAACTCTGGGTAATAGCACATATTTGTAGAATAATTCTCAGGTATATATCTCCCGAATAATAGTCAGGAGCCCATTCCTTTCTTCAAAAAGCTCTTTCCACCTTGATGTTATAGAAAAAATAAATACTCCAGTTCTGCTTATAATAATGAGCTTCAGCAGAGAGCCCAATACAAAGAAAACTGCAACTATAGTATAAACATTAATTTTAGTTCACCTTTTTCCGTGGCCAAGTGCTTTAACCTGAGTGTCAAGTGCTCTATGCTTCTGCTCAACGAGGTCTGAGGGCATCTTGGTCCATCTGCCCATACTCTCCTGGTCCTAGATATCGTTTTATAGCTTTTGTTCTATCTATTTACTAATTGCATCCAAAACAACCAATTAAATGGAAATCTACATCTATACTAATTTTGGACAGTTAAATCAAGCATGCAGCCAGGTGGTGGTGGCGCACGCCTTTAATCCCAGCACTTGGGAGGCAGAGGCAGGTGGATCTCTGTGAGTTCAAGACCAGCCTGGTCTACAGAGCTAGTTCCAGGACAGGCTCCCAAGCCACAGAGAAACCCTGTCTCGAAAAATCCAAAAAAAAAAAAAAAAAAAATCAAGCATGCAGTGTTTAAAGAGCATGCAGGCCCATATATTCTAAATTTGAATTCTCCAGTAATGAGGAAATTTCTAAAGGATAGATATAGCTGCCTTGGGGTTTATATCCCAAGAGAAAGGCTCTGCTCTACACTCAGATTTCTCAGGCTTCCCACCAAGTGGTGTTATACACATTCACTGGATTTTGTGTTGCTTTTTTTTAATAAATAATGATGCTGTCATAGTCAAACAGGTGAGAGATTAAGTGTATACACACACACACACACACACACACACACACACATATATATATATATATATATGTGTGTTTCTCTTAAACAGAGAAAAGTTTATGGTTCCATCCTTGAGTAAATATTGAGGCTTAGGCATCAGGTAGCATAATTTTATATTAAAAAGCAAAAGGCAAAGAGACTAAAATGGGAGACTTCATCATTTTATAAATGCTGCATTATATTTTAGCATTGTCTCCATTTAGGAATGGAGACAGCTCTATATTGTTGCTCACAAAACCCTGAGAGATGCATTGATTTTTTTTAGGGACCTCAACTCAGCTAGATAAAAATTTGACACAATGAATAATTTAATGGCATTGAAGTATGAAACAATGTAGGAAATGTGAAAGGCATACCTAAGTGTAGGAATACACTTCTCAAGGGATTGTGTATAATGAGATGTCTTAACGTTAGCAATGTATTCCATCTTGGTAGCTCTCAAGTTTTATCATGAAAGGTTGCTAATAATTTTTTATTGTTATTTTTCTGTTATAAATCATAAAATATTCCTGAGGTACCATAGATGGGACTGTACTTTGACAAGGTTAAGCCGGGAGTCACTGGAGTTATAGATTATATTTGGGAAAGAAAAAAAGCATTCAGCTAATATTGTGTTGGAATTCTCTATTCAGAGGTCAAGGAAGACTTTCAGCAAATATTGCATTGGAATTCTTCATTCTCAGAGGTCAAAGAGCTTCCCACAAGCTCTAGAATGAGGGTATTCTTTCCCTTTTTTCCCCCATAGTTTTCAACCTTTCCGTCTTGTCTCAGCAACCTCCTCTGGGGCTTTAATTGTCTAATGTGCTCTTGAAAGTAAAGATTTCCCTATGACTTCTTCAGGGACTATATTTGTTTTCTATTCATTTTCATATTTTTTTGTTGAATTTAATTTTTGCTTTCTTAATAAGAGACTTAATCAAAAGCATAATACCCCACACAATGATCATTATAATTGAAATCCATGTTTCTTTTGTTGCTAACTATTTGCATGTGTGTAGTTTTTACATTTTACAGAGAGAGTCATCATTGTATGAGGATAGCTGTACGTGACAGCATCGGGGAGAAACCTTTCTAGTTCCATTCCTGCCTACTGGCTAACAAAGGCAGTGTAAATTTATGAGCTAAGTGAGCATATTGTTTTTACTATGAGATTCTCACCCCTGAGAGAGAAACAACAGAAACAGAAATTATATGCTAGAATAATAAGAAAAAGTTGATGCAACTGAAATTTCCTCCAGACAACTCAATGACAATGCAATTGCAGCAAAACTGAAGAATATTGTTAATGTCGCACAAGCACACCAGCGTCATGATGTGTTTTCTTCTTTATTCACTTGTGATTATTTTTTTTAATTAATCAATTAACTTATTTATTTTACTTTTTTTTTAAATTTATTTATTTATTAAGGATTTCTGCCTCGTCCCCACAACCGCTTCCCATTTCCCTCCCCCTCCCCCGATCAAGTCCCCCTCCTCATCTGCTCAAAGAGCAATCAGGGTTCCCTGACCTGTGGGAAGCCCAAGGACTGCCCACCTCTATCCAGGTCTCGTAAGGTGAGCATCCAAACTGCCTAGGCTCCCACAAAGCCAGTACGTGCAGTAGGATCAAAAACCCACTGCAATTGTTCTTGAATTCTCAGTATTCCTCATTGTCTGCTATGTTCAGCTAGTCCGGATTTATCCCATGCTTTTTCAGACCTAGGCCAGCTGGCCTTGGTGAGATCCCAATAGAACATCCCCATTGTCTTAGTGTGTGGGTGCACCCCTCGTGGTCCTGAGTTCCTTGCTCGTGCTCCGTCTCCTTCTGCTCCTGATTTGGACCTTGAGATTTCTGTCCGGTGCTCCCGTGTGGGTCTCTGTCTCTGTCTCCTATCATCGCCTGATGAAGGTTAATATTCCTGAGGATGCCTATGTGTTTGTCTTTGGATTCACCTTATTTAGCTTCTCTAGGAACATGAATTATTTTAGAGTAAGCCTAAGACTAAAATTTGTATTGAAAGAGTGGTGATAATGTAACAGAAATTTCCATCAGTATACCTAGAGTAATAGTGCCAAAATATTACATATGTTGCCATTTTAATCTTGATACTGAAACAATTTTACTAATTAATTCAAAGTTCAAATATCATCTAATTAATATATATTATCTCACAATAATTTAAGATTATTATTTTACTTTTTGTGGCTTGTGAATGATTTACAATAAGAATAAAATTAAAGGGGCTGAAGGGACGCCTCAGGAGTTAAGAGCACTGATTGTTTTCCAGAGGACCCAGGTTAATTACCAACACCGACAGGGCAGGTATCAACCATAGGCAACTGCAGTTCCAGGAGCTCTGATGCCTCTATGTGCATCAGGTACCTGAGAGGTACATTAATTTATATGCAGGCAAAATACTTATGCACATAAAAATATTTGAAAATTAAAAAGAGAGGGGATCTGGAGAGAAGGTTCAGTGGCTGAAGGCACTTGTTGCATTTTCAGATCCCCAAGGTTCAATGCCCAGCATCTAGTGAATGGTTCACAGCAATTTGTGACTCGATACCCAGGATATCTGATTCTCTCGTCTGGCTCTGGGGTCATAGCATGTGTTGCACAGATATATGTGTAGACAAAACATCCATATACATAAATAAATAAAACTTTAAAAAAAAGCCTGATCATGGTAGCGTCTTTAACCCTTGCATTCAGAAGGCAGAGGCAGGTGGATCTCTGTGAGTTTGAGGCCAGCCTGGTCTACAGAGCAAGTTTCTACACAGAGAAACCCTGCCTTTAAAAGAACAAAACAAAAAGAAAAAGATAGAATAATTAAAATTTAATAAACACATTAGGAATCCATGTCTAATAGACAAAACTAACATACATATAAATAAGAAGCCACTTGGTTAATGATTCTGTGTGTCAAGCAAACTAAGAAGAGTATCTAGAATGAGTAAGGTGGGATTCATGCTGCATTTAGCAAAGCAAATTCATATAGACATAGAGAAGAGTATCAGGAGATACTATAAACCTTGGGGTAAGATTCCAAATGATCAATGACAGATCATTCCTGTGGTTAGAACAGAGAAGGAAATGAGTGAAAGGAGGTCAGAGGGAAAGAGGAGGCAGGCACAGAAGACAATGATTGAAGATTCAAAGACAAATTCTACAAATTGAGGAATAAAAAGTTCAAAGGAGACCAATAGGTTGAAATAGTAAGTGTGCTAGTCTTAACTTGAGATGGCACCAGCAGAAAAGTTGGCTGGTAGCAGACTTCTAAGCTCTGCTAACAAGACATTAGGAGAATGAAATAAAGTAGTGTAGCACTGGATGCTTATTTGATGGTCTTAATTGCTTTTAAGTGGGAGAGAGTGTTGAGCAGGCTTAGATATGGTGGTAGAAATAAATAGTCCTACTTAGAACTTTCTATTAGAAGTATATATGCCAATTTCAACATGACACATATAAAATTGTGGGTTCAATACATGGTCAATCCTGGATAAATTGATATTATAATAATATTAAGGTCATATTTGAAACAACATAATGGTATAAAGAAAAGGTGTCTGAAGAAAATGATAATGACGTAGAGTGCTGGAATATACATTAAATATGTGGCCAGGTGACAATTCTATTTAGGAATATTTGTTTAACCATTTAGAAAATGGTCAGTGAACATTTGGTCATACTAAGGAATACAGTATCTATGTAAGAACCACAATAAAAGTTTACTCTATAGTGAGCAAAAGTGGACAATGAATGTAATTGTCCAGGTAAGAAAAAGTTACTTTTTAGGCAAAAGAGATAATTTTGAAAACATAAAGTAAAAAGAATATTGACATTTAATTCCTCCATGCTCTCTTATTTACTTATATGTTAATAAATATGCTGATAATAATACAGTTTTTTTTGTGATTTGGACCTTGTTTGTTTGTTTGTTTGTTTGTTTGGGGGATTGGTTATTTCAAGGGAGGGTTTTTCTCTATAACAGCCCTGGCTATTCTGGAACTCACTTTGTAGATCAGACTAACCTGGAACACGAAGATTCGCCTGCCTCTGCTGCCTAAATGGTAGAATTATTGGTGTGAGCCACCACACCCAATCAATATTAAAGTAAATTTATAAATGTAAACATTTTTCTTCAACAGAAAGGCTACAGAATACATCTGAAAAAAAATGTTTGAGAAGAGATGCTGTCTTCTCTTGAAATGCTGGTAAAGGGGCTAAGATCAATACCAACAGAGGCAGCTGCCAGTTGTGAACACTGGTCCTGCATCGTCTTGATTCTGTCCTGAGCTCCACAAGGAAGACTGCCAAGTAGTTTTGTTTCACCGACATTTAACAAGACAGTACATTTAGAGGCAAACAGCATTTATTAGGAAAACTTTGGGGAAATAGATAAAACTTGTATGCATTGAAAAGGGCCACAGATAAGATTGTCATCACATATCAAATATCACTATCAAGGTTACTAAAATGCACAGCTTAATCTATCATGATTTTGTAATTATATTTATATAGTTTTGAAAATGATTTTGTGGTTTTTTAAACTAAATTATATGCTTTGTATTTTTGATTTTTCATCTCAAAGATGGATTTTATATTAAATTGAAGTATCCAATCCCTATCTTTTCTGTCCAATAAGCTGTGCAGTTGTTGATTAGTAGGTGTTTGCACACGTTAATTCTCCTGACATGATGAAACCTGCAGGAACAGAATACTTTAATCTTATACTTTGACTCAGAGGACAAAATTAAGGCTACATAATATCTCATGATATGTCCCCCAAAGCAATTTCATTATCTTTAACTGGATATGTGCACAGGTACCTCGTACATTAGCACAGGTTTCAATCACACACAGCAAGTTACTGAGCTATAGGTGAGGTGTGGCCAACTCTTCAAGTCAATTACTTCCTTATACAATTGTTTAAATTGTAAAAATGTTAAATATGTTACTCACAATTATCCATGAACTCATTTTAACGTTTTACGTGTTATTTTCTTTTACCAGAATCCAAATTTGATGATTCAACTTTAATAAATTATGGATTTCATGTTCTCCAAACATTAGTGTTTTCCATACTAGCTTCTTTGAGAACATTTTAGGAGAAGGAAAATACATCATAAGAATGTTAATGTTTATCAAACTGCAAAGAACAAGTATCATGTAACAAATACACGTAAAGTTACCTCTACAGGATGGCATATATGGTTGGGAAAGAAAACAAAACCTACCATAGAGCTCCGTGACTCTGGAAATGGCATTATGATTCATCCATTTCACCTGGGGGGGGGGGAAGCATTCTCAGCCTATGGACAGTGAAGTTTTACTTGCCACGCTCTCAATAAGTGAGTCCCTTGCCGTTTCTCAACATGAATGCTGTTGTCTTTCATTAGAGATATTTCCACAGCTTTTTAAACCCCGAGAGCTGAGTTCTGTCAAGTGTTATCACTGCCCATGATCATTACGCTCAGAGATAAAAGATGTTCTTGATTAAAAATGAAAGAATCAACAGTCAGAATGTGACTTCAATTATCAATAATGAAATACATATGGGGATTACTATGCATATCTACCAACTACGCCTTGGATTTACTAGTTATATTTTCTTCAGAATCTGTAGAATGAAAGATTATTTTAACATAGGGATGGATGAACCAAATTTGAAGACACTTTTAAAGAGTTTGAAACAAATTTTCAATGAATTTAAAAAGTCAGAAACTTCATCCCAGTTAACAATAACAATAGTACATATAAAGTACATGGTTAATGACAACATAAAATTTAGCAGAATTTGAATAAATGAAAACTGAGGAAATTTGTAAATTTTCCTGTGATTTCCTGTGTGTGTCTGTGTGTGTGTGTGTATACTCCAATTTTATATTACATTATTTTTCAATATTATATCTAAGATAATTTCAAACTGACTAAAAAGCAACAGTAACTTAGAGAATATTTTCAATAGATTGTTTGAGAGAGAGAGATGTAGTAAGGATGTATGACACCACTTGAGCACTTCAGTAAGCATTTACGGTGAGCAGGAACATGTCTCTACTTAATTTTCAAAATGTATAAAAACTCACAAAAATAACTCTGTAAAAATGCTAGCATATAGACTCTTGTCTAATATTTAACATACTATTGTTTTTTCATTAAAATACTGCAATGTCTGGGGTGGCACTCTGCGAATAGTCTGAAATCTATAAGGGGGTTTTATTCAAGTTCCCCAGTTAAATAGGAGTATTATTATAAACATGTCAACCCATCATAAGTATGTTTAGTAGCATCTTTTCTTCTCGATAACAGTCTTTATCAGATCAGAAACTTGCATCTTTTCAGTAGATGTTCTGTGAAAAGAAGCTAACTGACAAATTTATACAAGACAACACAAAGGAAAGTCTGAGCTTTTATCTTTTCAGTTTCCTCATTTTCCTACTCATAACTTGTACCGCCAATTCGGGAACATAAAGCGTGTGTGACAGCTAAAACAAGTGAGGGTCCATGACATGTGAGTTGGCTTCAACATTAGTCATATTCAAATTTTTATGAATGACATTAAGATGCTAAATTTTTCTCATGGCTTCTTTTTTCTTATGAAAGCTATTTCCCTTCTTCTATCTTTTTCCTATGTATTTATTACATTGATATATTTCTAAAGTTTAGATCTCTAAGTTGTGTAATATGTTAAACATACTTCTCTACTAGTAACATTTTTATAGATCATAGTAATTAATCTTCAAGTACGTTCATTTATATCATTTGATATATATATATTTATAAAGATAGTAGATATTATTTATGAATTTTTTCTTTTTCTTTTCTTCATCCATCTCTGTCAGCTCCTTATTTCTTCTTGGTTTTTAAGACAAGTTTGGACTTTGTAACTCCAACTAGCCCTGAACTTGTGATTCTTCTGCCTCAGCCATATCAGAGAAATGGGACTCTAAGCAATTCTCACCATATTCAGCTCTGGCATTTAAATTTGCGATTCAAAATTTGTTTAAGGAATAAAAAAACTATTGTGAAGTTTCAGGATAAAATTCAGAGGAAGAAAAATGTAAGTGAAGTTAGCTGCTCTAGGAACTTTAGCCACCGGGACAGATTTGTTATAGAAATGTGAGCTTCAGGCACTGTGACAAGATTGGCAAGCAGCTGAGGAAGCCTTCAGTTCAAGTTCTGGGAATGCTGGACAACTAGAACAAAGGACAAGCAGCTGGCAGGAGATCTGAATCTGAAGTATTATCAGCGCTAGTATTAATATATATATATGCATTTCTGGTTTTTATAAATATAGATATACAGATATAGGTATATTTCTGGTATCGATATAAATCATATGTATTTATATTGTATATAATAGATATATATTAAATATTATAAATAGCAGAGCTTAATGTACTTCAGGTTCAGATTTATATATACTCTCATATAAGAATGATTTCCTGATCACAATTTTTTTATTTATCTTCAACATATGTTGTTTTCTATGTCACAATTTACATGAAATAGCATCTAATTGGGTAAATGTTTTCAATGATTTATATCAAGAAGAGCAAAATTTGAGTTCTCCAGGAAAACTTCAGTCAGACTCCTCGATGCTGTATCAATTCACATGAAAGAGGTATTTGTGTTGCTTCAACGTGTTGTATATTCCTGTAACTATTCTTACAAATTATATGAAAATTAATATTCAAATAGTACATGTAGAAAAAACTGAATTTTTAATAGTGTTTAGTAATTAGAAAAATTGTTTATATGGAAGAGGTTATTAAATTGTTTTATCAAAATAATCAAGAAATACTCAAGTTACATCAACTCTACAACATAATTACTGGTGCTCTTGAGTAATGTGTCCAAGGATCATCTTTTGTTGGTTTGAGATGAGCTTCCATGACAGATGCATTCATTCATTTTTTAAAGGATACAGCATGGCTTGGGTTTAGAATTTTGCTTGTCCTAATTCAATACCATGTACTATGAGTTTCACTATTCATAAGTTGCTCATGAATGTTTTGCTGAAATCATAAAGCATAGTAGGAGACATCAATTTGCAATTTCTATTACAACTTTGCTACCCATCTCAATTTAAATGTTGTAAGCAATATGCATTGGTGAGACCAGGGCAGTCTGATTCCAAACACTGCCCTTATATTGGGGTGAGTGGGAACATCAAAGTGAAATGTATCCATTCTAATTCTCAGAACATAAGAAGATATTCTCTTTTATAGACTGTGTAATTAATTGGAGATGCTGAGATATGGTCATACAGGAGCATATGAAATGGTGCTAAGGTAGGTGACAGATATCCTTAGAAGACAACAGCAAAGGGAAAACCGGGATGGACACAATGAAAAGGTAAGATGAAGATAGAGGATGAGACTGGAGGCTCTGGATAGAAACCTCTTAGAGCCACAAGACTGGATGAACACAACAGTAATCATCTCCAGAGCCTTCAGAAGGCATGTAATCCCAAAACACCTGGGCTCAAAACTGACTTCAAGAATTAGATAATGTAGGCAGACTTTTCCTGTCCTGAAACACTTTCTGCCAAATAACCAACAGAGATTTAATATTTTTTATAAATGTTTGGCTGATAGCTCAGACTTATTACTAACTAGTTATTACATTTTTAATTTTTCTATATTTCTTATCCATACATTGCAATGTGGCTTGGTATCTTTTCTCAGTAAAGCATGTCTATCTTTCTTTTCCATGCATCTAATGGTGTCTTCACTGACTCTACTCTTCCTCAATTTGGCTGTTCCACCTATAATTCCTACCTGGCTACTGAGCAGTCAGTTCTTTATTAACTAATGAGAGTAATGTACAGAAGGAATATTCCACAGAAATATTAAAACAGCTATGCTATTTCATGCTAAAAGTTTATAATAACAGAAAATCCATCTGCTTATTCAATTGCAAATTGTGAAATTTTTGATGCCTTGCTTACAATTTCTCCTCCTATTTATTCTCAATTGTGAATGTACCAGTATGAGTTTTATTCCATATGGTTATTATATAGGCATTTTGTGAGTTAATACGTGTTTTCATAAAATTTCATGGTTCTGGGGTATAATAGCTTCCAGTAAACATCACATTCTGTTTCTCAGGTTGTCTTGGTAAGTGACGAATACTAGAACAAAATATCATGGGCTTAGTGGTTTAAACAGAACATTTTGTATCTCATAATTCAGACGACTGAGTATGCCAAGATCAAAGAGGACAACATGGTTCCTTTCTGCTGGTGGAGCTGATTTTGGCTAGTAGTTGATCCTATACTTGCTGTGCCTTCATATAATGAGAAACAGAGAGAGGTGAGATGGGCGGAGATACAGGAAAGAGTGAGAAAAAGAGATTTTGCTAATGGCACTAATATTCAAGGTAAGTGCTCCATTTTTTCAATTCCATCAAAGTTGAATTAACTAATTTTATCCTCATGGCAGACACACTGTGCATCAGAGCTTGAGCACACAGATTTTAAGGAAAGACAAATATTATGTCCAGATTATAGCAATTTTCAAATTTTCACAAGTTTAAATCATATCACACATGAAATCAGGGAAGAGGAAATAATATGAATTTTTTTTTGTTTATCTGGGGTGTGTATTTGGGCTGTCTCTGGACTGCCAGCTCACAAATAATGACCAAGAGATTTATTATTAATTATAAAAGTTTGACTGTAGCTTAATCTATTTTCTATCTAGCTCTTATAACTTAAATTAACCTATTTATACTAATCTGTTATTTCTCTTCTATCTTGCACCTCAAATTACCTCTCCATGTTTGGCTAATGACTCTGCCTTCTTTTTCCCAGAGTTCTCTGTCTGTCCAAAAGTCCCACCTATAACTTCTGCCTAAATATTGGATGTTCAGCATTTAATTATACTAATTGCAACAAATATATCTTCAATCATTGTAAAAATATTCCACAACATTTCCCCCTTTTGTCTAAAAAAGGGGAAAGGTTTTAACACTAACATATTAAAATAAATATACAGTCAGAACACTTATCAGGCAAGAATTACATTCACAGTATCCAATACACTCGTATTTAGCAAATTCAAAGAAAGTACTGTATTATCGATCCTATTTTAGTGAGTTCAAAGTTTTATACCTAAATTATTTTTATCATAACAAGTATTATCATCCTAAAAATCTTTAGACCTTAAAACATCTTCTTAGAGAAACAACTTAAGTTTTTAAGATTTTCAGTCATATAAACTTTATATCTCAATAAAAATCAATATAAAAGAAAAGAGAAGAAAGAAAAAAACCTTACATCTCTTATGTAAGGTTTTTTTAATTTTGTAAAAAAGAAAACTATAAAATTTTAACTATCTAGTCTTCAATTCCACCAAAGTCCAGAAAAGGATACACTATTACCTAAGTAAACAGGAACTGTAGAGTAAACCGTTTTAAAAACTATAAAAATGACAGGGACATTTGACTGTCTAGAAAGTTACCCAAGATACCTCGGCAATATTAAGGCATCCATCTTCATTCTACATGCTTAGAGTTTCTGACAGACTTGTCTGTGAAACAGGAATTTTGAAGGACTCCCTTCTTTGTTGGGAAAGTTCAGCAGCCCTCTTCAGTTGGGTCCTTCTCATTCAGTCTAGACAGTACATTGTCTGCAGTCAAGGCAAGGGCAGTTTCTTGTCCGGTGGCTAACTTTTGAAAAAAAAAAACACAACTCCATATGGAGGTTCTTCATTGCCCATCATCTTTCCTGGAGTAGATTTGTGTTGCCAGAGGCAGATGTGTCTCACTGTCATGAAAAGCCTTATCTTATTAAAATATTTAAAATGCTACATTCTGAAGGTTTTGAAGTGTTTGAAGACCATCTATCTCTTTAAAACATATCTATTTGACCTTGAAAACATACCTACCATATTTATAAGTTTGATAGTTATACGACTAACTACTATCCTGTTATTCTTGATTATCCTAAACAGCTTTTAAGGACTAAAATTTTACACTACATTTTTAAAGGAGTTATATAGTCACAATAGCTTAAACACGAGTAGAAACACATAGACAGTATAACAAAATAGCCTATTTGTATCAATATACAATAATCCAACCAATATAAAATATTTGAGACTAGTGATTGTTCAAAAGTAGACCCTACAGTACACTCTTTTATCCCATGATTTCTATCTCCATCTGTCTTCCTTTAGGAAGAGATACATGAATCTAATTTTCTTTTTTCATCCTTTTTCCTGACCATGACCAATAGGAACTTGTCACCAACACCGCCAAATTATGACAATCATGCATAACTCACCAATGACCAAAAACTATCCATCTCTCCTCTTGAGAGCATGGGTGTCTTGTTTTCTAGACTGCTTCCTGTTGTCTTGGGACAATAGCAGTTTTGGAAGACCCTGAACAAATTGGGATAATGGTCATGTCCTGGGAGATCAACTGCATTATTTTTTATATAGCCTCTGTGTGTTAGGAAAATGTAAAGATTATCTGAAGTCTTGGCTGTAGTCTCAGCTAGCAGCTTTGAAGTTGTTCCGGATGAAGAATTTTGAGGAAACTGCTGCTAAGAGGCTAGATCATATGGACAACATATCTTTAATGGTCCTGAACCTTTTCTCCTAAAAAATACAAATGTTTAATATCGGTATTAACACAAGTATTAAATGTACAGTGTGCACAAGTCTGTTAGAATGTTTTTTTGTTTTATGTTTCAATGTTTCAGAACTGTCAACTTTGTAAGATTTTTGGAATGTATAACCAAACCTCTATCCATGCCATATTAAAGGATGGCATGTAATATTAAGGCCTGAGGAATCTATAGCCAACAAGATTTATCATGTCTTATTCAGTCTCAGAGCTATTCCTATAGCAGATAGATCAGCATATATGTTTGTAGTCCTGTAGTTTTCTTGTTTTTTTTTTTTCATGTCTGTAACCAAGATTTTCAGGACGTCTCCCGTAATCAAATCTGATCTTCATTAATTTTGAAGACTTTTTGTTTCCTGTGAAAACAAAGGCATAACCTCTCTCCAAACACAGCATATTTTCTGACTTCCATTTTGAAGTAAGATAAATAAGTTCATTTAATTTAGCAATTTCTGTAACCCAACGTCTTTCAGCAGCTATTATTGTTTTGTACTTAAAAATTCAAAGTTAGGAAAGCTCTATACAGGCTCTAGACACTCTGGGTATTTTCCATCTCTATGTGGTGTTTATGTATAAAACACTGTACTCCTTCTTTAAAGACTTTACTATTTTTAAACTATTCTTTTCCATGCCTGCTTATTCCCATTTATTACAGTATCAGTTTAAAGGTTTTCTCAGTCTGGACTGTTTTGCTACATGTCTGCACCATTCTCTGTTTTTGAGACAAACCTTTATTGGTCATGCCAGCTGCTATACAGCTCTGATCATTGGCTCCACTCCCCTCGGTGCCTTTATAACCTAGCCTGATGCTGGAGTGTTTGCTGTCCTAGCTCTAGGAAGCTGCTATGTCCATGATGCCACAGGCATTTTACCTATAACACCATCTGCTCAAGAGTTGCATGCACAGCAGAGTTTTGTAGAGGGCCACCTGTTTGATCCCAGCTGCTCAGCCCCAAATAACCCCACAGAAACTGTATTAATTAAATCAGTGTTTGGTATATAATCTGTGTCTTCTTATTGGCTAGTTCTTACAACTTAATTTTACTTATTTCTATTAATCTACATATCACCACGTGGTGTGGCTTACCGGCAAATTTCTGTCCTGATCTGTCTATAGGGAAGCTACATGGCTTCTTCTGACTCTGTCTTTTTTCTCCCAGCATTCAGTTTAATTTTCACTGCCTACCTTTGTTCCGCCCTGCTATAGGCCCAAAGCAGTTTCCTTTTTAATCAGTGGTAATCACAGCATGCAGAGAGGAAGCCCACATCAGCAGTGGCTTTTAACAGAGCCATGCCTCTGTATGCCTAGTCTAGCAGAGAGATCTTTCTGAGGCCCTACATGGACAATCAAGTCTTCACATTGTGTGCCATAATAATGACACAGAAACTCATTATAGCCTTAGCTTAGGCTTTTTTCTAACTAGGTCTTATAATTTATACAAACCCTTTTATGTTAATCTACATTCTTTCGTGTTGCAGTACCTCTCTTCCATCTTGCATCTCCCTTTCCTACCTGTTTCTGACTGGGGACTCTGCCTTGTTCTTCCCAGAGTTCTCACTCTGTCGGGAAGTCTCATCTATACCTCCTGCCTAGCTGTTGACCATTCAACTTTTTACTACACCAATCACAGCAATACATTTTCACACAGTGCACAAACACACAACAGGCATAATTGTGGCAAGTTTAACTTATTGGATTGTATTTTATGATTCTCAGTTTGTCCTCTGTATTGCCTTTACCAAATTCTCAAAAACTAAGGGCTAAAAGGTGCTAAGTTTGAAAATAACTCTTTTGAGGAGAACAAATATGTACCTTGTTAACTATGATGATGAATTGGAACACAAACATCTGACTGCAAATCTGGAAGTACTTAAATTTAATTTATCATTTTCGTGTATATCTGTATGAGTGACCTCATGCTGAGGTGTGTGTTGTGTGTGGGGTCTAGTTTCAGAAGATTACCTTCAGAACTCAGTTCTTCCCTTCTATCATCTGGGTCCCTGGATTCAAAAGTAGATCAGGTGGCATGTGGCTTCACCCTCTAAACCATATTGTCAGCCTAGGAATTTCTAACGTACATTGCCATTGCTGGAAAATATAATCAAAATCAATAATGGCAACAGAAAAGAAAACACACAACAGAATAACTAAACAGTCGTGGGGAACATTAGTTGATTTGCACTCATAGCATTAAAGTTTTAACTGTCCATGTCAAACTATAAATGATACCAACTTGCTGCAGGAGTGGAAGGCAAGCTTTGGAGCAGTGCATGAGTTTCAGACCACAGTATTTTAGGGAAAGAATATAATGTAGGCTCTACAAGCCAAGGTCAGTTCCACAGCACTGAGCTTTTGCCAGAAAGAACTACTGCCAGGGGAAAGTTTGAAGTGCGGTTTAGCCACACTAAGGAAATACCACAGAAATGAGATGCCTTGGAACTGAGAAATAAATTAAAGATTTTCATAGAAAATTTGCAGGAAACTTCCCTTGAAGTGGTCTATTGGTTAAAAGATACAAATACTTCAGCCTTCCTATATCCGCCTTTGGACCTGTCAGTCTTCTACAGGGAGAAAGTACCAAAGCATATCAGACAAGGCTTCTGAGCCCTAAATAGAACAGGGGTGGGAGTATAGGGATGTTGTGGATAGTAGTTGCTCTCTGTTGCAGTCACAAACAGAGAGATGCTCTTGTACAGGATCTTGGGCCTTAGCCAAAGATTTAAGAATGATACAATCACATATTGCTAGATCTTTCATTCATGTGTACTTATGTTTTGGGGCTGGACAAATTCTTTTTTTGTGTGTGTGATATATTTGATACCATAGATTTTTCCCCTAATATACCTTTTCAAGCAAAAATGAAAAAAAAAAACAAACTAGGAAATAGTCATAAAAACCCAAATGCATGCAAAAGAGGTGGGAAGGCAAGGGGTCAGGAACAGAGAACTGGCTGATCATATTACTTCTACACAAGGGAAGCAGAGAGTGAAAAGGAAGGAGAACTTGGATATTAACAACAAGGCCTGCCCTGTCTACTCACTTTCTCTAACACAGTTCCACAGCAGAAAGGTGCTGCAACCTTCCCAAATATGAACACCAACTGGGTAACAAGTGTTCAAACACGGGAGCCTAAGGAGGGTCATTCCTTGTTTGAACCCAGTACGTCTCTTTCCTGTCACTCAATGAGTGTGACCTCTTCCCCTTTCTTAATAAATTTGCATTATATACACATGAAATACATTTTCTGCAGATATTCTGTTGAACAACAATATCTAGAATAAATTATGAAGATAACAAAAATAACTGATCTTATAGCAATGTTGATTGAACCATGTGGTGGTGATCAAAATAATAGTATCTAGTTGAGGTAGCTTAATCCAAGATTTAATACAAAGTTCCTGAGAGCAAAGTAATGAGCAGTAATTAGCTACATTTATGATATATGACTAAGATCCACCTATATACTCAATCAATGGTTTAAGAACCATTGGCATGTTTTTCACGTTGTTCTAGAGTCATTCAACTAATCCTGAGTCAAGAGACCGGCCTTCTAGAAATGTGTTTTCAGAAGCTCTCCATTTGTAGGGAAGCAGGACTGATAAAGGGCATGTTGTAAGAATAATGTATATATTCTACAAAAATGGGGTTTGTATCTATAAAATAGGCAACATAAAGGTAAATAAATTCCAGAGATTGGTCCAAAATAATAATAAATTATAGATATACCAAAGAGTTGTTTTATAATAATTTTCTTTCTGATTTAATCTTAATAAATGTTTGGTTTATATTCTTGTTGTGTAAAATTTCTCAAGTGAGAAAAGGAGATAAGTGGGAACAGTTTACAAATTATGTATTAGAATGAATGGTTGCTGGTTATTATATCTGTAAATCTTCAAATATTGACATAATTTTTGTCAGCCCATCAAATAAGATAATATTGAGCAAGTGTTAGTCATCAAATGATTGAAACCTTTCAAGTCTCAGTCTCCAGTCTTTTAAGATAACAAGAGTAGCTTCATTAAAGGATAGTAAATACCTGGATAGCCTGGTAGCTTGAACATGCTGAAAAAAAAAAACCTTACAAATAACTGAAAAATTAAAGCAAGAAGACAGAATTAAATAACAACTGTTTATACAAGCAATGACGACCCATATAAAGGAAACATTTGTTGTAAACTGACTGTATTTTGACTAATCACAATTACTTATGAAATTCTCTTAAGTAGTGAATTCCTAAGGCAAACAGTGAAAGTGGAAAAATTGAAACTATGAAAATTAAGTGAAGTCATGGTCAAGCATGATTTTTGACTCAATCTCAGAAGATGGAAGTACCTGTGAAAGGAACGCTAAAGGATGCCTGAAAAACAGATCCTCTACTGTCCTCAAACACAGAGCAGAAATTGGTAATTCTGACCACCTGAATTGTTTTAAACAACCAACAGCAAAAGTCTAACCAGAGATTAATATAAACAATGGTCAGTAGGAGTCTTTAACAATTCAAGTCTTCTCACTCTCTAGACAGCAGGCTTAAATCCATAAGCTCTATTTACAAAACTTTCCACTGAGGATTTTCTTCCTGATTCAGAACATCATGACCTTGTGTCAGTTTCAAAACAGCAACACTCACCTGGAGTCGAGAGTTAGTCCTATTATTTTTAACCATTCTAACTTCCTGTCTCATAGCCGATAGGGGTGCTTCCCCTACCATGATTCTAGCCACTCCAACAGCAACCACAGAGCCAAAATTGCTTAATGGTATGGCTTTCCCCCTCTTCTCACATCCATTCTTCTATGCTGAGCAGTTGAGAGCTTACCAACCCTGGGAAGTGTTCTCCCAACCTAGTATAATTATCCTGAAGAAAAAAATTAGTTAACACTTCAAATGTATGAGGAACTTTAGATGTACAAGAGTAATAATGAATAGTTGTAATAATAACCAGATTTTAAAATGGTTGTTAATAGACCGAAATAGACCGTTTATCAAAGGAAGCATGCAAACAGCCAGAAGGCATAGAAAAAGTGATCAACACTTCTAACTTTCTGAGACAAGCAAACCGAAACTACATTGAGGTTTGAGGTTTAATGTACTGGTTCAAGTGCACACAGAAGTAATTGTATGATTTCCAAATCTAAAAGGAGCTCCAATTTTATTAGATACACAAAATATTAATCAAGGTTTCAAGACCATTTTGTGAGTTATACATGATTGGAGAAATTTTGAGAATTGGTTTATTCAAGTGGATAAGATGCTAAAATGATATCCTATACTGAGACATTGGCTTTATGCCTCCTATTTATAAATGGGCTCTGTTTACTGTAAGGCTGCTTGTTTTACTAAGTCGGATGCAATGTTATAGGCAAACCATTGTAGAAAATAAACAGAGGCATCCTCTGGTGTACTATGTTCCCTATTTTCAAGCCACATAGAAGCAAACCATCCTCTTCATTTATGTAAGGAAATATTGAAAGCATGTTGGTTCAAAGGAATGTCAGTTTATTAGCTTGCCTGGAAAATCCACATGTGTCTGTTAAAATCTGGTGATATGCATTTGAAAGATGCTTGCAAATGAACCCACAAACATGTACAAATAAATAGAAAGTGTCTTCCAATTGTACAGCCTTCTGCGGACAGAGCAAAAATTCTGCTTAAAATGTTGGTTTGGGATTTCATACTCCTGCCTCATTTGGCCTTCCTACCGTGGGCCCAATTGCTTTAGTACTGGTCTCGACATGCACTACATGCGCATACAAAACATTTATATCAGTTTAGGAGTTGGTATTCTTTATCACTCTGGAAACTTTCCACATGGCAAAGACATTTTGTGCTTATATAACAGAATTCTTTCCTACCTCCACTTTTCCCTTAGTATAAGATTACATTCTTTATTTGCTTTTAAAATCCCACATAACTCTGTCCACTGTAAACTGGCCAAACATTCCAACCAGACAGAGTGTAGATAAGTAAAAGTTCCAGGCCAATTGTTGATGGCTAATTCCATTTTTAATTTTTTTTTAAGAAAAGGGAAGAATAGATTTGAACATCATAATTATGCAGTTTGTCTTCACAGACTCTTGTAAATGTGTGGTCAAGAAATATTCCTACTCCTCATATCTGCTTTTCCTCATTACAGTACATTATGGGAAAATTATATATGTATATAACTTCAGAGAAAAGTTGAGAAGAAAACACATTTGTGTGTTTCTGTAAACGCTTAGAAATGAAATTAAACATTCAATTTCTTTAGGTGGTTAAAGTCCATATATTTCACAAATATTTGCTGTTTGTATGCAGAAAAGAATCTTCGACTATTAGTTAAAGATTGTTTAGCCATCATGGCATGCATGTGCCACAAAAAATTCATCAAAAATATGTGTATCTGTGGAATAATCATGCAATAACAGCTACAAATGAAAAGCATTGGTTTCACCTACATAATCAAAATTCACTTTCTATTAATTCAAACTCTTAAAATTACCTTACAAGTACAAATTTACTTTATATATAATTTCATCTGTAAAGAAATGAAGTGTTACTTTATAAACAAAAATTCTACCCATTTGATAGTTTTATTATAGATATTAAAATGATAGACATTTTATGGTTTTGAAAACACAAGACTTTATAATTTAATGTATATAATTGTACATGCAACAGACTTATATTCATTGGTAGAATTTAAGACCACTTGCCAAAAATAGTCTTTCTGCTCCATGGTCTAATCCGAAGTATAATAAAGAGTCAAAGCTGTTGCTTATAAATTCTTGAGTACATATAGTAAAAATACAACTTAAATGTCATTAAATAGGACATTATTTATTAACTTATAGTGAATAAAGTTGGTAACATCACATAAGTATTAGAGCTCCAAAATTTCAGCCAATTATTTCAAGCTCCATAAAACTTAAGTCCCAGTTCCATTAACGCCCATCATCTCTCTCCATTTAAGCAAATTAATAATACACTCAGGCCTTTTCTTTTTTTTTCTTTTTTTTTTTCTTGTGGATTTTTCGAGACAGGGTTACTCCGTAGCTTTTTTGGTTCCTGTCCTGGAACTAGCTCTTGTAGACCAGGCTGGCCTCGAACTCACAGAGATCCGCTTGCCTCTGCCTCCCGAGTGCTGGGATTAAAGGCGTGCACCACCATCGCCCGGCAACACTCAGACCTTTTCATGAAAGGATTTAGTTTAGCTTTCTTTTACTCTTTTAGAGAATTATGAGATTTGTGCTTTCTTTCTGTAGGATCACATGCAATTGTTTTCTTGCTACCAAAATGGAACATCAAAACACTTCTGTCCAAAATTGGAGCAAATTGTAAATTCTAATATTCAAAAAAATTCAAAATTAAAGTTAATTTATCTTGTGCCATCCCTTGAGGAAGGATGGACTATTTTGCTTAGAAAACATATTCAAATTTTTTATGAATAATTTAGATGTGTAAGTGTTGGGGTTGGATGCTTAACTTGTCTGTTCTTTGTTTAAACATGAAATATTCTAAGTCCTCAAGAATTACTAGAGTTCATTTTGATCTTTCTAGTAACTAAATCTTTGATGTGAGTTCTCTAATTATTTTGATTTGTAGAGGATGTATGTTCACTATTAATTTACTGTGGACTTTTTATATTATAAGTATGAACTTATTTATATTACAAATATAAGCTTATATTTTAAAATCAATTAAACTGATAATAAATGCTCAAAATGTCTTTGTAAAATAAATCAGTTTTTAAAACATTTTTAAATGAAAGGAAACTGGCCTCATACACACTGTGGATCTTCTGTTTAACAAAGAAGGAAGTCATAAAAATACAGCAAAACAGTATCAGAAGGAAAAGGTAACTATTTTTTATGTGAAACCAAAATAAATATTTATTATCCCAAGAAACCTTCATTGCTTTTCCAAGTCCAGAATTAAGATGAAAGAGTATTCACATGACATTTCTGAGTATTGTCCCTGTTATCCCATTTTTTCTTCTGTATCATTAATTTAATAAGGAAAAGAAAGTATTTTATCACTCACAATATTTGATTTATTATATATTAAAAACAAACATTAAGTTATGTTTTTACATATTTATTCAATTATCTATTATTCTTTGTCATTTGTCTTATGCTTTAATGTACATACAGCCCATATAAGGTGACAATCCCAAAATAGATGATCAACTAATATTCTTAGGAAGTATGAATTTATTTAGAACTTCACAGATGTTATTAGGAAATAGTAAAAAGAAACATATATTTTCTCCATCAAATGTGCATATTCTCACAAAACAAGTATTAATCAACATAAATTCACCCAATTTACTTCAGTGAAAGTAATGACCATACTACTCAACATCCATTTTTGTAAATTCAATCATTAAGTAAATAGATTCATTCATAATCTACTTTTTAAAAAGTTTACTTATTTTTATTTCATGTGTGGGCCTGAGTATTGTTTTGTGTACCCTGTGCATGGAAATGCCTTTGTAGATCAGGAAAGAGTGTAAGATTTCCTGGAAATTGTAGTTACAGACCACTATAAGCCTATATAATATGGATGTTGGACATTGACCCTAGATTCTGTACAAAAGCAGCAAGCACACTTAACTACTGAGCCATCTCTCAAGTCCCGAGATCCATGTTACTGTTCTTTTTTTTTTTTTTTCAATTAAAGTAATTTATTGTATTTTTCCAGAATGGACATAAAGGGTGTCTTGGGAGTTGATATCACAACACAGTGTTACACACCATTTTCACAACTAGCTTTACATTGAATTCTTTTTAAAAAGAACATAGTAATTTAAAAATCTGAATATTTACATATTAATAAAACATATGTACACAAGATTGAGACACATCCATAGATATGGACCTTTTTTTTTTTTCTAAGAAAGCCTATAAAAAGGGTTTCTGAACAAAGCCGAACAGTGTTCTTATTTTTCAGGTATTATGATGGTTTTCAAAG
The DNA here is from genome assembly GCF_018167655.1 of Microtus oregoni. NCBI lineage: Eukaryota > Metazoa > Chordata > Mammalia > Rodentia > Cricetidae > Microtus > Microtus oregoni. The sequence goes on along the minus strand of NW_024543077.1, from coordinate 12,904,504 downwards.
AAAATGACCCCCAAAGGGAGTGGCATTCTTAGGTGGTATAGCCTTTTTGGAGTAGGTGTGGTCTGGTTGGAAGAAGTGTATCATTGTGGAGAGGGGCTTTGAGGGCTCATATACACTTAATACACACCCAGTGAGACAGACCATTTCCTGTTGCCTGCAAGTCAAGATGTGAGGCTCTCATCTACCTTCCAGCAACATTTCTTTCACCATACTCCCAGCTGCCATGCATCCCACCATGATGAGAGTGGATAAAACCTCCGAGAATGTAAGCTGCCACCTCAAACTGAATGTTTCCTTTAGAAGAGTTGCCATGGTCATGGTGTCTCTTCATAGCAACAGAAACACTAAGACAAATATCATGTTTACTTCTCCCTCCCCCCCCGCAGCTCCTCTTGTGTCCACTATCCCCCTTTCAAATTCAAGATATTTTATAATTGTTATTTATGTGTGTGCTGACTGTTGCTATGTAATTAATTTGCCTTGAGAATAAAAGTGTCTGAACACACACACACACACACACACACACACACACACACACACACACACACGCACACACACACACACGCACAAGTAAAACCTGTTGAGTCCATTTAGTATTACTTGTATGCATGTCTGGCTAGGACTGACCACTTGTGGTTTCCCAACCTATCAGCTGGAGGAGATGGACTCTCCCTTTCTCTGTAGCCATTGATTGCCACTACTCGTGTTTTCCTAAGGCAGTAAAATTTCTAACTGCATTTCAAGTACTCATCCTAATACCCACAGACTTCCAATACCCCAATCTAGAGCTTTTTTTTTTTGGAACAGAGTCCTTAGCAGAAAACCTCAATTTCTTGACTTGTAAGAATACCTGACCATGGGCTGCCCAATTGATACATCTACAATACAAACTCCATAACTGATGTGGATTATTTATTTGTTAAGAAAACAAAGTGATGTGACTGGAGTTCAAAAGTTCAACCTCACATTTAATCAAAGCCAAGTCAGAATCTCCTATCTTAGAGACATCTCTCTCTCTCAGAACAAAAGGAACATAAAATTATTTCTTAATGTTTTGTGTCTCTCTTCAATCCTCATAATGTATTCAACATTAAAATAATATGAAGAAGAGCCTGGTGATGTAGGAAGGCTAGGTGTTTGACTGAGTTAATATTAACTAGATATTCTGAATCAATAAAAGAAATACCTAAATGCATATTGTTCATATAGTAACTCTTTGGTAGGTAGAAGTAACTCAGGGATTTCCTCTTGTCTCCCTTCTTTAGCATGCATGTTGCATTCTCAGTTCAGTTGTTGAAACACTGCTAATTTTATCTCTGGTATAAAAAAAAAAAAGCTTGCTTCCTATGAGGGAAATTTCTAAATTCCCTATGCATACTATTGTGTTTTCTTTGAATTTTTTGACTGTAGAGAGAAGCCACATAGTCCTGCCAGGGACCGATGCTGAAACTTTAGCCAGTAAACCACAGCCTCTTGGTAATACACAGATTAATAGAGATGGGTTAAATTAATATGTATGAGTTAGCCAATAAGAATCTAGAGCTAATGGGCAAAGCAGTGGTTTAATTAATACAGTTTCTATGTGGTCATTTCATGGCTAAGTTGCCGGGAACCAACAAGTAGCCCCCTGAAACAATTCCCTGAAGATTTTATTAGATGAAGTCCTCTGTGTGTTTGTACTCATGTTTGTCAAACTAGCCAAGGTTTATGGAACTTCTGAAAGAAACTAGAGTAATAAAATATTTTACTTACACAAACATGCATACAAATAATACTATAAGCTTGTCAGATACCGTGATTGCAAGAGAGTGAAATAAAATATTTAATATATCAAGGTCCTTTACTATAATTCTATATGAGAAAATTTCCCTTCAAGATTGAAAAGTACAGGGTTATTCAGTCAGAAGGTTGTATTTACATGCATGTATGTGTGTGTGCATACATATATATGTAAAGATACTGAAAGAAAGTGACCAATTGAGAATGTTGGGGGCACATGGAAGGAATTGGAGTAAGGACACTTGGTAAGAAAAAAGAGCAAAAGTGATATACTTAAATTTTCATTAAAATACAGAAAAAAGAGTTAAAATTAAAGAGTAACAATTTCATTTCCTATAGCATATACTGAAGGAAGTGTTAAAATACCTTTACATTTACATATTTCAAACACTAGGACTACATAATGAAAACATGTTAATAAAAACCAAATGAATATAAATACTATATTTTGATAATCTAAACTAATTAAAAATAACTTATAAGTTAATTGTAAAGATATACTGGATTATTATAGGTCATGGAAAAGTGAGGAATAACAGGGCATCCTATATGATAAGAGAAGGAAGTGGGAATACATTTATTTGAGATTACTGCCTTGAAACATTTTAAATTCTTTGTCTTGAACTGATATTAATAAATAGTGCATTGTAAACCCCAGGTCAACCATCAGAAAAATTTAAAGAAACTAACTGATACACTATGAGGGAAAATAGAGTCATATAAAATGATTGATTAAAATTACAAAAGGCAGCTGAGGAAGTGGCTTAGGAATTAAGACTATCTACTCTCTTGCAGAGTAGCAAAGTTTGGTCCTCAAAACAGATTGAAGGAATCACAGTTCCTTTGAACTCTAGATCCAGGCGATCTGACACCTCTGGTCTCAGCATGTAGGAATTCCCACAAGTTATACAGACTACCCCTAACAAGCATAATTAAAAATATTAAAAATCAACTCTTAAAAGTACAGAAAACAAGAGGAATGCATTAAATAGCACAGTTTGGAAGACCAACAAACTGAAGGATATTTGTTTGGCACCTCTTTGTCCAGATCCTAATAGCCTGAACTGCTGAAGATTCATAAAACTATTATCAGTGAGAGAAAAGGATTGTCAGGGAAATATATATATATATATATATATATATATATATATATATATATTACATCCAATTTAACTATCAGTTATGCAAAGTCATTTGCTATCCCATGAGACCTGATAAGTGTGAGAATTCACAATGCTGAATATTCAGTATGACACTCTTGAATATTAACAAAAGGTACTGACATAGAACCTTTTTAACTTAAAATATGTCTAATGAGCCACAAAGAAGAAAATAATAATAATTACCTCACACAATACCTGGCAATTGAATAACTACAAAATAAGTGTCATTTGTTCACAATAACTACAGACACAAAGTAGTAACAAAATTATAAAAGTTAGTGTTTGAAAATATCAAGAATGTTAATTATTTGTATTAAACTGTTAAATATAACAGAGACAGGAATCATAAGTATTTTATTCTTCTTATGATACATTTACCTCTAATCGAGGTCAAAGACGATACTAGTGTTTTTCCAATACTAAAGAAGATCTATCTGGACTTGAACATAAACATATCTCAGGTTTGGGGTTAAGTATATTTATATGTGCAAACATATGCATGAGATGTAACCAAAAATTTGTGAAATGTTGAGCAATTAGCAAATTGTTAAATTTTAGTTTGTTTATGAACAAATCAAAATTCCTTTGAGATTTCCTCTTATATCTGTCAAAATGGCTAAGGTCAATTACATACTGATGAGGATGCTGAGCAAGCAGAAACTCCTTTGTTGTTGGGAGGAGTGCAAACTTAAACAGTCACTATGGAAAACAGCATGGCATTTCCTCAGAAAATTGGGGACTGATCTACCTCAGAACCCAACTTTACTACCATTTAGTTTATACCCAAAGAATGTTCCATTTAATCAGAAGGACACTTGCTCAACCATGTTCATTGTGTCTTTATTAATAATTGAAATTCATAACAAAGAAAACACCCTTCAACAGAAGAATGGATAGAGAAAATGCAGTACATTTACACAATGAATTGTTACTTATCTGTTAAAAACAATAATAGGAAATTTTTAGGCAAATGGTAGGAACTAGAAAATAAGTCATCCTTAGTAGGGTAACTCAGATCCGAAAAGATAAATATGGTATGTATTCACTTAAAAGTGGATATCAGCCATTAAATAAATGATAACCAAGCTACGATCTGTAGACACTGGGAAGTTGGGAAAAGAGTCTAGGTGGGACCAACTGAACTCCCAAGGTAAGGAGAAATAGAATAAATTTTTGTCAGTCTTGAGCAGTTGAGAAAGGGAGTAGGTGGGTTCACCACATAGCAGAGAGATGGCGTATAACATGAATAATAAAAACCCAGACACAGATATTGGGGTATAACCTCAAGATCAGAAAAGCAAAGCAGCCAAGCTACTAGAGAGCTCTTACCTCTATGAAATCTTCAGACAGAAAAGGAGCAAATTCCTGTCTCATCCAGCCTTACATTCTTCTCTAGCGCTGGGATTAAAGGTTTGCACCACCACTGCCTGGCCTCTATGGCTAACAAGTACGGCTGCTGGGATTAAATGAGTGTGTCACTACTGCCCGGCCTGTATGATAAACTAGTGTGGCTGTTCTGCTTTCTGATCTTTAGGCAACTGTTATTAATGAAAATGCAAATAAATATCACTATAATGGGGTAGAAGCAAACAGTATGGGGAGAGACAGCTAGAATTAGGAGGAGGGAATTTATATGATAGTATGGAAGCCTAGTTCAATGGAAATTTCCTGGAATCTATAAAGTTGATCCAAATGAGAACTCCTAGGGGTGGGTGATACAGAGTCTCAACTGGCAATCTCTTACAGCCAGATGAGGCTTCCAGTAAAGGGACAAAGTTGCAGTCAGTTGATATGTTGGCTAAGGGATGCACATGACAATTGCCAAACAACCCAAGCTGTTGCTAAGACAAAATTTTGCTTTCCACAACATGACTGTGGGAACCCCATTGCCAAGAACAACACCACACAACTCACTGAACACTGAGGAATTGACCTTGTGACTACATAGACACTAATCCCTACATTCTTGTCTCTATGGTGATTGAAGGTACTCCCACAGATTACCGAAAGAAAAATGTAGACAACAACCCAGCTAAAAATCTTTGACCTACAATCTGCCGTGCCTGCAAAATATGCTAAGGCAATACGGGCATAGAACTTCTATGAGCAGCCAAGCAGTGTCTGATTTTACCTAAGACCCATGCAAGGAGAAGGAACCCACAACTGACAGTACTAACTATAGCCAAGCACCAGAGATGCACTTACTGTATTGAAATGGAAGGTTATTTTTAGTAAGATCATTCTCATGTTAGAAACCAAGAAGATGTTCAATGATGTGAAATCCCTAATGGTATATACATCAGAAATTAAATACATTACTCAGGTTCTATCTCTATGGGGGAATTTCGGCAACTCTAAGAAGAAATACTCTGCTAAAACAGCAAGCCCCATGTTATAAATTACCAGTAAATCATTTTACAAGGCCGACAGTTGCTTCACATTTTTTACTCCTCAGAAGTGTCTGATAATTTTCTGGCCACTGATCTATGATGTACTTTCTCTGTCCCTTAGACTCAAGTCTTCCTACAAATGCCTGCTAGTGGCATCAGTTTTCAATGTCAGCCCCAAAACAGAACCAAAAAAAAAATAAATAAATAACTAAATGACTATGCAGGATTTGTTGCATCTAGGATAACATCCTCTGAGTGCGAATAAAGTTAAGTACAAGAAGTCTGAATAGAAGGCTCTAAGGTTTTGGCAACCATACAACACTTACTATGAGAATATCCAGTGATTCGGGAGTGCCTGGCTCCTTAGCAGATTTCATAATTCTGGTAATTAGGTTCAAGTTCATGCTGACAGTCTTGATTTTAAAACATATTTGTAGAATTAGACTATAGTCACAGTTGGCCAAATGCCTAGTTCTGTAACCACTTTTCCTTTATCTAGTCTATAATACTTTTGCTTTGTCATTAATTTTTACAGCTTGAAGTTCCTATCTTGGAAAGACAATATGGTCCCTTTATTCCTTATTTTGCCATCCACATGAAACTTTTTACATTTATTATACTGAGTCTTTACCTTTGTAAATTAGTTTCAACTTTTGTTCCTGTAGAAGGAGACCCTTTACTAAATACTGTTTAGTCTAGTCTGTGTGCCCACAAACAGACACAACCACATATATTTGCTGTCAGCAATAAAACATAAATTTACTTGTAAGTTTTATTATTTTATGTTTCATTAAATTAATATGGAAAAGAATGAATGTAATATGTTTTAATTTAGAAAATCATACTAAGTCTAATACCAGATCAAACAAATACTTATGCTAGAGTATGAATTAATACTATCAACATCATAAGCATTTATACAAACATATTTATTTATATTACCTCTTTATATCAAAGGCACTTTTAGGTACATGATATAACATTGTTTTACATCATGTCTAAAGTAATGCTATATATTATAAGTTACAAACTTCTATATTAAAATGTAATTATAGTCATTTTTCTAAATGATTTTTAAAAGATATGTGGCTATCTCATAAACAGTTTTATTATTTTGGGGGAACAAAGTGTTCATTCCTATGCTGCTTTTGGTAAGGCATGGTATATGAAAGTCATATAATACCTTTGATGACAATCTCATTGTAAGCTGCATGCAGGTGTGTTTTTAACTAGTTAATGAGACAAATAAGTTTCTAGTTATGTTATTGAGAAGTATTTGAAGATATTGTTCATGCAACATTTTCGTCAAGAGCCATTTGAATCAAGAAATTTAGTAAAATGACTCTCCTTTTCTATAGATACATATATGAGAGACTAGAGATGGTAAATTTATGGATGAAATTTTGTTTTTGTGATGGTTCCTGTCAGATGTTTCTTCCAATAACTATAGTCTCTGGAGGAATTTAATTTAAAGTCAGTTTTCTGTTGGAAATAGAGAATGTCAAGGAGCAGGCAGAAGATACTAAAGGCAATCTTCAGCTATAAGACTCAAACAGTGCTCAATGAGTTCATCATTTGTATGTGTGTGTGTTTTCTCTATATGTTTTGTGTGTGTTTGTATTTATATCATACATTCTTCTGTGAGCAAGACCAGGCAGTGAAATATGATTAAAAAAAAGCTTATAAAGTTAGCACTACCTTGCTTATAGGATTACAGTAAAGATTTCCAGTTCCATACACAAACTCTTCCTACACTCTCACTACACAGTTGTTCGTATATGTAGGAAAACTGGAAGGGCCCAGATAGGCCTGAGTCATTTCACTGGGAGTTTGCAACATTATAACCAAAATAACTATGTGCTACTACAAACAAAGCTACATGAAATTTGGAGAATATAACCATAAATGGAAATTCTAAAATAATAACATCTGCCGTGCCAAAGACATAGAAAATTTAGAGGGCCCGTAGTTTGGCTTTAAACAATGAAAGAATAGAAAAAAAAACTTTTAGAATTATTTAGTAGACAAAAAGCAAACAAAAACAAAACCATCATAATGTTCATGAGCAGATAATAATTCTCAAGAGATAAAACAATGAAAATCATCCAATTGCCATTTTTTGTAATGAAAATCACTGTCTGAGATAATTTATGTAATATCCTTATATCAATTTTAATTGTCACTAACAAACAAGAAAGGAAGGACAGAACAAAGAGGGGATTGGAAGGAGTGAGGGAAGGAAGGACACAGTATATTCAAGGAACTGCCAAATATGAAGGAAAAGTGTTCTTTAATTCCCATGCATTTTTAACATCAATAATAAAGTGAGCCTGTACATTTGTGTTCTCTAAGTAAACACCACTTACCAGGTTATTAAGACTCTTGTTCTTTGAGACTTTTCTATGTGTACGCAGGTGATCCACCCTCCTTTATACACTGATCTTCAACTCTACTTTTCTGTAGTTACTTTTGCAGCGAGAGTTAGTAGGCTAAAGTATTTCAATGCATTTGGCTATAAGAAAATTTTCTTCTTTTTAAACACAGAAAACATAGTGTCATAGATCATTTGATTTTTTTTATTTGAATACAAGGTAGCAGAATTTGACATGTAATGCCCTGCACACTATTATAAAGCAAAACAGCAGTCAACTATATTTCTAACTCTTCTTCATCCTTTTACATCCATCTCATATTACATCTTTGAACATACAGAATTACCAGCTATGGGCAAAATTAGCAGTAATCTATATGGAAAAGAGATAGGAGTTTTCCTCAAATATGTTGTACCCATTGCTTTGATAAAGCTTTGTAGATTAGTACAAAAGTCACTAGTGAATATCTGATGGGATGAGAAATGTAATGACAGTTTCATAGAAGAAACTATTGGTGTTAGATAATTTAAAACATATACTAAATAGTTTTACAGCCATATTTATTTATATTTTATGACAATTTATGCTAAAGATAATACCTTCAAACTTTTGTAGTATAAAACATTTTACTAAAAAGTTAGATAACATAACTAAACCCTTGCCCACTGTAATGTAAATAGTGTCTATAATATAGATGTATATACATAAAATGGATTATAAGCTTATTCTTTGGCAATTCTAAGAATTTAAACTCTATTTTATCTCTGTCACTCTCTGTTTCTGTTTCTCTCTCTCTCTTTCCTCCCTTCCTTTATCTTTCCTTTCACATCTGCCATTTTACTTATCTTTTAAGGCCCAACAACCAAAAGTGACTTTTCTCCTAATTTTAAAAGGTAAATGAAAAAAAATCTTAGCTAATCAAAAAAAAATCATGTCTAAGCTGATTTATGAAGTACTCAAAAGCCCGTTTGCACAGAGATAATTAGCACTAAAGGGCATTGTAATAGACCTTTTGTCTTATTCCTTCAAAATTTTAAAGGACTCATAGTGTCCGTTTTCATATTAGTAAGACAAGTATAAACATTTGCATCATATATACATGCATTCAACATTTTCCTCCTTTTTCACTAATGTCTTAATTACATTATCATTTTCCATGTGTTCTGTGAGCTTAGGAGTAGGAATGATATAAATAGAGTATGCATTTAGAAAAGCATCCAAAACTGTTTGAAAATTTAAAGTTAAACAAATAAGTTGCTTTATAGCATGATTCTTTTAACCCAATTATTGTCATTACACTTACTGTGCATGTTATAGCTGCCAACATTCTAGACTGAATCATTCCTAATTCAGTTACTATTGAATTCAACTCTTGAGCTAGCCTATTGCACCCATGGATTTAAGTGATGCAGAATTGAATTGGAACAAAATTTTGGATCAGAGATTTCAAATATAAATATCTAATTTTTATGTAATCAATGTATCATCTCAATTTAATAGCACTAGTATTATTATACTGAGAAAAACAGAGAACTAAATGTAAAAAGTTGTGGTTTATGTTTGTGTACTATTTCGTATTAGAATATTTGTTCCAGGGCAAACAGCCATTTCTTTCTTTGAAGGATGTCCTTTCTCTTGACTTCCACACTACTGAACAGTAATGTATTCCCATTTACAGTACCCCTGTCTGCCAATGAAGCTGGTATAATTGATGTGGATAGTGTTAATTAGCCAAAGACTTATCACTTAAAGTATTCAGAGTGTCATTGTAGAGTGATAGTTTTGAATAAATTTTCTCATTCTGCTCTTATGCATAATTAACAATTTTAAAATCTTATTCAGCATTTAATTTTAAAATACAAGATAATATTTTAAGTTTAATTCCTGCTGTTATATACTGAATTATGTATGTCTATAATTTTCACATTGAAACCTAGTCCTTAGATCCTAATATGAATGTACTTGGACTCAGAAAAAAAATTAGCTGAGTTGAGTAGAATAGATTCTGATTCATATACCTATCATTTCACCTATGTACCATCTACAAAAGGAAGGCCATGTGAGCATGCAGGGGAAATATGCTCACCTGTAATGCAAGGAAAGAGGCCTCTGAAAAAAACATACTATTGAACTTTGATCTTGGACTGTTTGCCATCAGGATGGTTTAAAATTAAGTTTTTCTTTCTTTACATCCCCCAATTTTATTCTTCTCTCTGAGATCACTGGCAAGCTAATGCATCAATATTTTCCTTTATTGAAAATAGAATTTTTCGTACAATATATTCAACTTTCACTTTCCCTAGTTCTCCCAGTTGCTAACCAACCACCATCCCATCCAGATCCATCCCCATTATGTCTCTCATTATAAAATATATATATATCTAAAATATAATTATATAAAATAAAAAATTCAGGATAAGACCAATAAAAAGAAGGAAAATACCATAAAACTCACAAGAATTAGATATAGATACAAAGATCCTCTCATGTGTACACTTAGTAATCCCCACAATCACAAACCTGTAAACTATACGATGTATTCAAAGGACCTAGAGGATCAAGAGGTGGGGGGAATGAAAAAGACAGGGAGAGAAAGACAGAGACAGAGATGAGAGAGACAATCCTGATACAATATTATGAATCAAAGAACCTCCAACGATACCACAGAGTTTGTTTTCTGGGGCCATCTATTGCTGCACATGGGGCCAACCCTTAAGAGAGTGACTCTCTTGGAGCAAACTGGATTTTCATTTTCAACTGCTTATCAATTGGAGATAGCATCTGTGTTACGGATGAGGCACCTCTGCTTCTCTTTTCACATCCAGAACCCCATCTGGTGAAAAACCATGTAAAGAAGCCTCTGTGAGTTTATTTGTGCCTCAGTCCTGCTGTGCATAGATGGGCTTCTTTCCTTGGTCTCCTTTGTAGCCTTTGCTACTTACACTTTTTTAACATTGGGTTCCCAGAGCAGTGAGGTGTGCGATTTAACTGAGACATCCCATTTAGAACTGAACATTTCAAAGTTTCTTACTCTCTCCATGTCTGACTGTGGACCTCTGTGCTTTTTCCATTTTGTAAAGGAAGAAACTTCTCTGACAATGATTGATTGAGGCTCTGATCTATAAGTTTAGCAGAATGACATTAAGATTGATTTGATATTTTATTTCTATGTTCCTTTATTAGAACGTAGTATTTGATTTCTCCCTAGGTGGTGTGGGACAATGGTCTGTATTCTGTCAATTATATTTTAAATAAACACTGATTGGCCAGGAAGGAAGTATAGGTGGGACAACCAGACAGGAAGTAGAGGCTGGTCAATTAGAACAGGAGAAGTCCTAGTCTGCAGTCGTTACCCAGCCACAGAAGAAGTAAGATGTGACTGCCTTGCTGAATAAGCATGGCTAGCATAGACAAGAATAACGTGCTAATGTAAGTTATAAGAGTTAATCAGAAGCCTGAGCTAATGGGTCAATCAGTCTATAACTAATGTAGACCTCTGTGTGATTTCTTTGGTACTTAACAACTGTGGGAACTGGGCAGGACAGTAACCCAAACAACACCTAGGTCCTCAGGATATTGAGTCTCAAGTTCTTGATAGCTAAAGCAATATCAATATATGTTCCACATTGTGAAGTGCACCTTAAATCATATTCAGTATTGGATGGTTACTCTCATAAGCTTTGTGCTTGGCATTAGGGTACTTTTCAGGCAGGACAACATTTCAAATAAAGGATTTGTAGTTTGGATGGCATTTACTTACCTTCAAAAGGAAGTTATACAATATTGCATTTCCAATGTCTATGCTGGTATAACTTTAATAATATAGTGTCTGCAGCTATGTGTTTAATACATTGCATTGAAATGTCAAATTTGGGGACCTCTGACAGAACATGTACTAACCTTGTATTGTATCATCAGAATTGAATTCATTATTTTACAGGATAGAATTTAAAAATTTGAGAGACAGTGTGGGAAGACTTGAATTTAAAAACATAAACATCATATATATGGTCTAACAAGCCTGTCACCAGGTACACATCTAAAGAAATCCAATCTGGATTGAAGAGACATCTAATGTCCCTCCATTATTGAGACCTTTTCCTCAAGAATCAGGACAGAAAATCCATGGAAGTATTTATAACTAAGGAATAAGTGAAGAAAATATGGTTACTAGAGACTTGCTAAATTAAGTAGACTAGATTGGTGAATTTGGTTTAAAAACTCAAAGTTAAAATTAACCAGGAGGAATACATCATGATGTCAATCACACATAATTAATATAGATAATGATACTCCATATTCATAAGAAATTAAAATGTTTTATGAATACAAATGCAAAAGAGATTCATTAATTTTTTGTATTTCAATTTTTTAAAAACTTTGTTTTTTTTGTATTTTATTAACATGAAATACAGCAAAGTTTTTATTAAATGTCTTCACCATAAAAACGACAGCTACATTTGGCAATATACATGTTAATTAACGAGATTAGACCACTGAAAGGTATTCTAAACTTTAAAATACCATGTTATATGTTACATGCATTTGAATTTGTCTATCATTCTATAGTGTAAATAAAAATGAATTTTGATTTAGTTTTGAGACAGAGCTTACTACATAGTCTAGAGATAACTGGGTAGAGCAGGCTGACCTTGAACTCACCTGTCTTTGTCTTTTGTGTGCTGTAATTATAAGTGTGTGCCACAATGCCCAGCTAAATGAAAAAAAAATTGTCAAATTTGTTAACTTTTAAATGTCATTTTAGGTCATTTATGCATCATGGGTTCTACAGATATAAATGAAGCATTTTAAAACATGAATCAAAGGAAGGACAATAGTTCCATAAAAATTTTGAAATTGTTAATGAACCATTTTATATTTATATTCTGTGATTTCCTTATCTAAAATTATCCTTTCATATCTGAAAGGAATTTTGTATGTGTGGTTGTCTTGTTTTAAAAATATCACTTCATTCACTGCATTTCAAGTGCTCCAAGTGGGAAAGGGGGATGAAGAAAGTGCTGTAGAAAGATCAAAACCTTTGATCCTAGCATGAGGAAGTAGTTAGACCAAGGAGACATAATAGTTTATAAAATGTTACTTTTTGCATAAAATGTTTGGATGCTTAATTTGTCCGTTGTCCAAGAAATTTAAAGAAATAAAAGAAGGCTCTGTGTTTTCTTGGAATTATCCCACATGGGAAAAGTCAAGGGAAATCCTCTCTACTATTCCTCATTTGTGATGTTAGACACCACAGAGACCTTTGTTAAACCACGACGACACCACACAAAATTATTAAAAATGATGTCAGGAAATTAGAAACATTCTGGTAAATCCTAACCCCCTTAATAAGTCCATCTGAAAGTCATGTAATTGTAGGTCTTGTTGTCTTATTTCCTTCTGAATGTCCTCTAGATTTTATGGATCAACCATTTTGTTTATATGCACATAATCATAGGTAATGGTGAGAAATAATAAATGTAATCAAATAGAAAAGAAACCAATGCCATGCTTCATGCAATGTCAATTCTTTGGTAGGTAGAGATAACATTTCTTCCAAATTATATTACTTTTACTTAAACTAATGATAGTGTGAGTATTGCATCAGTAAACCCCAGGTTTCTATGTTAGTTCAAATAGAAAAGAAAAGGACACAATAGGACAAGGGTAGAAAGAATGGAAAGTAGTCAAAGAATAACTGTTCACGTTGAAGTGAGCCTCTACATCTGAAATTGCTAAAAGATATGTCACATATTTTAAATAAATTTAAATTAAATAATAATATATGTAATCAAAAAACATTCACTGTGTTTTTCCATCTGTGTGCTATGTCAAATTGAAAAGTGGAGTATGATTTTACAGTAGAGTTACTACTCTGAAATTATGGTTTTTATTTCTCATAAATAGATTTTAAAACAATCCTCTTTTCCCATACTATATATGCATACTTTTGGGTAGTTCTAGAAACATATATGTATGTGTGTTGGTTTATACTAATTCCCGAGTTGTGTAGGAATTGAACAATATAATGGGAACTTTGAACTTGTGATTCTGAAATAAGAAAATATCTGTTCTCCATAACTCTGAGAAAAAGTACCGCATGCCATTCACCTTTGACTGCTATTGAATACTGCAATGATGTACTGTTGGACACCTAATAATGATCTACTTCTATGTAAGTGATGATTGGAGAAAGGAAATAATTTACAGAAGAAGGTAATGAGACCATACATGCCAGTCATGGCACACACCTGGTCAGCTAGGATGGGTGCTCAAAGCAATGGCATGGAGCTACTCATGCTCAAAGGTGGACGGATGCCCTCCCACACTGAGAAAGATGAAGGTTTTTAACCCTGTTTTTATAGTCTTTTTTTTTTAACTGAGTCCTCTCTATTCTCTTCTACATTCTGATCTCTGTTGTTAGTGGTCTGCTAGACAAACTGCCTAAAGGAATTGATTATTGGAAACTTAGCAATGAGAAATTTAATTCCACTCACCTTTCCCCATACTATGAAATGTTGTCTGCACTATATAACAAAGCAGACGTAAATAGGTAGGGCTTACAATGCCTTGATTGCATACTCTTATCTAACTTGACTGTGTGTTTTCTATTTTGTCAGTCCACATTCTGTATATTTTTCTACTTTTTCTTCTTCCTTTTGCTATCTTCTGCTGTGTGCTTTGTTCTTCATCTCACCAGCCTCATAGTTTAATGCCTCCTCAATAGTTTAGTTTGACTCAAGATTTCCAGTTACTCTTTCTCTATCTTGATTCAATGTTATTACACTAAAAAATTAACAATCGCCAATTTAGAAACAATTACCAAATTGCTCAAAGTGTCATCCATCATCAACAATGGGCATCATTTTCAGGATTTTCCTAGTAGCTCTGTAATTTGACAGAGAAACCAATCAGTGGGGCATCTCTCTCTCTGAAACAAGCACCGGGTTTGGTTTGTTTTTTTTTTTTTTCCACTTGCCACACTCCTCAAAGGTGTTGAAATCCAGTACAGTTAGGATCTATCTTCTGTGTTGAAAATAGCATGGGTTTTACTATTTTGTGAAGCCTTTGTGATATTTCCAATGTGACGTGACCCATTTTTCCACCAGACCCTCATGATACCTTTTAATTATAGCCTGTCTGGTGGTACATCTATTTCAGTTTCCTTAAACTTGGATGATATAAGCCACTACACTGGGAGAACCCTGGTCTGCTTAACTTTGTATTTAGTCTAGCTCCATGATTTCCCCAAAGTGGTTGAAGAGTCACTGAATATAACTAAAACATCAGCAGGCTAAATAAAACTTGATTACCCATGTTCATTTCTAAGAAATTTTAGTGTCTATGGAAAGACTGGATGGCTATGTAGGGAATCCCTTATGACAACATGATAGCCACTGTCTGACTCAGAACACACATGTGGGTGTCTTCTGAGTGGAAAATCTTTGTGGCAGTCTACTCTTTGAAAGAATAGATTTGAAGGACTGTTATCAGCAGAAAGCCATCCTCATGTCTATTCCCATACACGTCTGGCCACAAAAGGGAATCCTGATGACTCAAGTCGTAAAAACATTCATTTGTGCCCAGCAGTTTTTCAAGTGGAAGGCAGGGAGCCATTGTGCAATCCATACTGACTACTGAATTGGGGAAAGGAAATAGAATGAAGGAATTATGGGTAGAGCTGCCAAGTGGCCCAGATATTTGTTCACACTACTGTCCTTCTAGTGGAACAAGGAAGATGAGGAATAAGACATTGACATAGTTATTTTCCTGGTCAGTATAAGCTTAAATTAGTAAATGACATATATAATATCACAAAATGCTTTGGTTCTAAATATATATTTAAACGAAGCAATTTGATATTATTTCTTAAAAACATATGAAATCATTTGTAAGGGTTGGAAAGATGGCTCACTTATTAGAAAATTTAGTTACCAGCACCCATATAAAGCAGTTCACAATGGATTAGAAGCAGTTTGAAAAGGTTCCATGCCCTCTTCTGATCTCTGGAGTGCCAATTTATGCATGGTACACATGTACATGCAGACACTCACACATACCTACACCCAAAAATAAATCTTTAAAATAATGTATATTATATATGTGAGTAGATATTTCTAGATATAATATATATATGTGTGTATATATATATATATATATATATATATATATACACACACACACACACACTCAGGTAGTCATATATACTTTTGTGTATGTACATACACACATATACATACATGTATAACAGGAGAAACACAATATCAAATATTTATAGTATATACCAGAAACTCTGTTAAATTATATTAAGTAATTCATACTTTATATTGATAGTATTAATATCACACATGCTTCCTAGAAAGTATAGATTATGAAATGTTTCAAGGAACAATTTCTTTCTTTTCCTGGTATTCCCTAATTTTATCTCCATCCCCACTTGTTCCTCCCACTTCCCTCCACCATCCATCCGTAACTATTTATTTTATTTCCCTTTCCTAGAGATTTCTATCTGCCCCCCAATCCCAATTCCTTACTCTGTACCTAACCTTTATGGTTTTCTGCATTGTAGTTTGGTTATCATTGATGTTTATACAATGGAATATTACTCATCCATTAAAGAAATGAAATCAACATAATTTTGTGGAAATAGATGGAATTAGAAAAACAAACCTGGGTGAGGTAGCCCAGAAACAGAAAGACAAATACAGTATGTATTCACTTCTATGTGAATATTAATTATATTTTACTATTTCTCTTTGTGCAAGTACAGTTTGCAAAGAAAATAGGTAAGGAAGACATTAAATTACCAACTAATAATATATACACATATGCTTAGAAAAGAAGTAAATTGTCCAGAAATACGATGAAACTTTCAGATGCATTGTGGACAGCACTGTATGAATGGTGAGCCTGAAGCTATTGTATTTAATACCGTAGTTCTGGACTGAGGATAGATCCTAGATACAAATAGCAACAAGCAAAAGAATAGAACCAATATCCTAATTCAGTAGAGCTGGAGGATAACGGATCAGTTTTAAAAAAATAAATAGTATTACCATATAGTAACACTTAAATATTTGAGATAGGAGTCAAGGCAGTTCCATTTACAATGTCATAAAGATACATGCAGAAAAAAATTTGACGAAAGTTGAAAGATCTATACAGAAAAAGACTATAAAGCATTAGTGAAGGAAATGAGAGACAACAGTGTGAATAAAATTTGCCCTGCATTCACAAAATGAAATAACTGATGCCATACAGGTGCCTATGCTGTTCAAAGTAATCTACAGATATAATGCAATCTTCTAAACTTTACAATGAAAGTTTGTACTGAAATTGAAAACAACTTTAAAATCATATATTACAATAAGGAAACTCCCCAAAATCACAGTGAGTTTAAGTCACAAAATATAAAGCTTTAGACATCAAACTACTCAGCACAGGCATAAAATTGTGTGTGTGTGTGTGTGTGTGTGTGTGTGTGTGTATAATAAAATGGAGGTCAAGTGATAAATAAAAGTCTCCCATTTACAATCACTTCATCTTCTGTTTAAGTGACAAAAACATGTTACATGAAAAAGCTGGTTCTGTGACAAACAGGGCTGGGGAAACCGAATAGCCACGTGTATAATGAATTTAGATGGTCTATCAGTATATAGAAACATCAATTCAGGTGAGCATTATAGAATATGTCTGTAAGCTAGGTACTCAAGAGATACTCATCCAGCTGAGATAAGAATATTGTGTGTTCAGGATATGTTTCAATACCTTGTCTCCAAAATAAAGCATAGCAACTGAATCCAAGTATTAAGTAGAAGACTTGAAAAGGTAAAAGTGATGAAGTTGGAGACATGGATTAGTGGTTTTGAACATTCACTGTTCTTCCAGAGGATACAAGTTCAAGTTCAGTGCACAACACCTGTATTGGACAGCATGCTTCCACCTGTAATGGCAGGGCCAACGGATTTGTGCCTAAACAGACAGAACCGTATAAATCTGAAAACATTTGAACAACAAAAGAAACCACCAGTCTTCACATCTTCAGCTCCTTTTAGTTTTGCTGACTGCACCACATTTCTTTCTGGTGGGCTGGCTCTGTCCCTGTTAGCAGCTTTCCTCAGCAGGAATTCTATGACTCTGTCATCACTGACTGGGATCTCTAAGGCAATCTAGGCTTCCCCATTATAGCTTCATACAATGCCCTCTCTTGGCCTCCATGAAAAGACACTCCTGACACATGCCTGACCTCAGCAGCTTTCCTAAGTCCTGGAGGGAGATTCCATAATCCTTTCTTGTATCCTTGACTCTAAATCTAGAACCATGTGTCCAAAGCTGCCAAGTTCCACTGTTTGCTGGGGCTGAAACATGACCCTCTCATTCAAATAAATTTTCACCAGCTTTCTGTTTTCAGTGGTTTCCTTCACTGTCTCAGCTGTCCTGGAACTCACTCAATATAACAGGTTGGCCTTGATCACAAAGATCTGACAGTTTCTGTCTTCTTAGTTCTGAGATTACAGGAGTACACCCTTACTCATGACTCTAAGATTTTCTTTAATCCCTTTCCACAAATTGGAAGCTTAGCCGGGCACAGTCTTGCTCTCAGATCACCATTCCTGTTATTTCATTTAGCATTAGAATTTTCTTTAATCTATTTATGCTTTCTGTGTTTCTTTTCTTCTCCAACTTGACATTTTATATTTTCCTTAGCTCAGCTTGCTCGAGTTGGTTGTAGATCTGCATAAGACTGACCACTAAGAGCCACACAGTATGTCTAATGCTAGATTGTTTGGAAATGTCCTCTATCAAAGAAGTTAATCCATAACTCTTTAATTTAGACTCAGGCATATATTTTAGGGTAGAAGGCAGCCACAATCTTCATCAAAATATCACAAAAATGATCATTAGGCAACATATAAATATTCTTCACCTCTGAAACCAACTGATTCCGACCTCCACAGTTCAATACATCTTCAACACCAAATCCATGCTTCTACTACTATAACCCATTAAGCCCTGCTTGAAGTATCCAGACTTTTTTCTAGTCCAAAGTCCCAAAGTGTCCCTTATTCCTCCGTGAAGAAACATGGCCAAGCCTATGACATCGATATCCCAGTCTGTGGTATCAACTTCTATCTTAGGATTTCTATTGCTGTGGAGAAACACTGGGACCACAGCAAGTCTAATAAAGTGAAACATTTACTTTGGCCTGGCTTACAGTTCAGAGGTTCATTATTGCCATGGTGGGCAGTCTGGCAGCAAGAAGGAAGACATGGTTCTGGAGAGGTAGTTGAGTTCTACATCCAGATCTCAAGGCAGCAGAAAGGAAGAATGATACTGGGCTTCACTTGAGCATCTGAACCCTCAAAATCTGCCTATATTGACACACTTCTTCCAACAAGGAAGGTCTTCTGCTACCTTCTCCAATAATTCCATTCCCTATGAGTGTAAGAGGGCCATTTTCCTTCAAACCACCATACTTAATAGGAATAGTTAAATTTGAAGATATTTACATGAGTTAAGGTCCATCCATTGGCTCGTGAGAATACTATCAGTGATTGTATCTCCAGTAATGAATGATTCTTCCTCCCCAGCAGCTATCCACTGCCAATAGCTTCTTCTGTTTTTTTTTTTCTGATTAGAGGTTATTTAGGTGATAACCACTAGAATTTGACATTGACAAAGCATTTTAACAATCGAAATAAGGCTCATGAATTGATGACATTTAAGTACTAACTTGCCCCATTCCTGTGAAGTTATTGATCTTAAATGATACAATCTAACTTATTTTGTTTTGTTTTCCTTTGTTTTCAGTTAGTGGAGAATTCAAACATTTGGTTGTGATTAAATATTACAGATTTCCTAATTTGTAATTACATATTCCTATTTTAATTTTTAAAACGAAATAATAAAATATTTACAAACAAAGACAGTAGTAGATCAGTCATATTATTTGTACTCTACTTGTAAAATTTCTAAGTTTTATAAAAAATATCAATGGATTTCATAAAATCCTTATCATGAACAACAGTAGTACTTCACATTTCAGCCTAAGTTAGACTAGTATTCTGCCATTGCTGTATTGGGCAATTATTAGTTCTTAGTTATTGGTTAACACATGTCTAATATAAGCAATAAAACTATAGCTCCCCGGAGCAAGCATTAAAAATTTTGCATTTCAAAAACAGTTCATTAAAACCAGATGATTAGCTTGGCTCTTAGAATGAGCTAACTAAAACTTACCCACTTTAAATTATTATTGATATTTGCTAATGTCACAGAATCACAGATTCAAGACTTGAGAGTCCTCCAAAGTTTATCTAACCTCTTTCATGGCAGAATTTCCTTGAAAATATCCCAGAGAGGCTTTGTAAAAGAACTACAACTTCATATGCAGGTTGTATTTCCAAAACAATTTATATTCCTGAAATGAGAAATTTTCAGTAGGTAAAAAAGAAATTGCTTCGTATGTTGATTTATTCATTTATGTTGCCCAATTCTTCTCAGTACATGCATAGCCCATTCATTTTACCCATCTTCATCATGATAAGCCACAAAAGACTAAAATTGATTGCCGGCATATGTGATACAAAAAGGAAGAAGATGAAGAGGAAGAGAAAAAAGAAGAAGAAGAAGAAGAAGGAGGAGGAGGAGGAGGAGGAGGAGGAGGAAGGAGGAGGAGGAGGAGGACGAAGAGGAGAAGGAGGAGGAGGAGGAGGAGGAGGAGGAGGAGGAGGAGGAGGAGGAGGAGGAGGAGCAGAAAGAAATACCAAGGAAGGTGAAGACACCAAGGCTATATTTGGCTAGCATTTATTCTACTACACATTTGCAATTTATAAAGTCAATTATTTAGTCTCTCATTAGGAAAGAAAATGAAAGGAAATTAAGATCAGATTTCCTAAGGAAGAGCAGAATTATAAAAAGTCATATTTTCCCTTATGTTTAGCATATACCTCATTATAGACAGTATAATGAGGTAATGGGTAAATAACCTCAAGCACTATAGGAAATGATCATTGAAAACATGTATGCTGTACTAAAATAACCAACCATAAATCATAGTAAGTCAATTAGTAGGTATACTAATTTTGAAGCCCATAAGACTTTATTATTTAGAAAATAATCCTAATCAATATATTATGCTATTTAAGAAAATCTTTTTCCCCATTGGCAATCTACTAAGGCATAATTGGTGAGTAATTTTCCCTTTCTGCTCTTGTACCTCAAGTCAACATAATTTGGCAACTTAAAACACTGTATAGTTAGAAGATTCACTTTCAAAACATAAAACGGGGTGACCTCTGAGGGAGAAGACAAGCTTTTTGAAGTCAGGTAAACAGTGAATCATGCTTCCTTTCCACCCACACCTATTTGCTCTGATGGAGGCTGTGAGTGAGTACAAGGTGCTGTTGAGTCCAAAGTCAAAACCCTGAACAACATGTGGAGTGTTCTTTAGATGAGACCATGGAAAAGCAATGTGGTTCATGGACCACAGTACTGTGAAAGCGTTGTCGATTTTACTTCCTTGATTTTGGGTACTGTGATGTGCCCACCCAACTGACTTAATAAAATAAAAATTCAATTTACATATCTACTACTGAGCAGCAGTTCTTGTCTTTGTGATTTTATATGTGTGGGTGTTTTAACATGCATCTATGCATACACTCTATGTGTGTGCCTGGTGCCTATGGAAGCAAGAATGGGGAAATGGATACCTTAGAACTGAAATTACAGGTGGGTGTGCGCTTCCATGTGAGTTCTAGGAACTTAACCTGGGCCTGCAGCAAGAGCAGCAAAGGCTGTTAGCTGCTGAACCAATTTTCAGTCTGGTAAGCAGTTTTTATATTAAATTAATGTAAGAGTTAAACAGCAATAACAAATATATCCTCTAATAGTTTCAAAGCATAAATTTCTAATTTCATAGTAGCACGATTAGAAAATCTGTCATCTGCATGACAGAGCATAAATGAAAGAAAATCAAATGAGTTATATTTCATTATCAACTTTTCTGCTAGTCCTCCATGATCTCTATACCTGATCAGCTCTTCCTTGCTGTGATAGTGGAGATGTTTATAACTCACAGGCTATATTAGCCTTAATGACAATGAGACATATTCCAGCTCATCATTCTATCTTGGTCAGCTCTGATCTTTTTCTCAGGATGATCATCTGGTTTTAATATAGGTAGGATGTCGCCATATAGGGAAAGAGAGAGAGTAAAAAGTCATTCAAGGCTCTAGACTGCTAGAGCAAAAGTAAATGAGTTTGGGTGAATGTGACCTTCTCCCCTTGAGCATGTCCAGGTTACATTTCAGGAATTATGTGTGTTGACGTGAATGAGACAAAGACAGTCATTAATGTAAGGGACAACATGTTAAGGCTGATTTAGAACTTGTACTTCTCTGTTGCAGGGGGTGGGGGCAGGTATGATACTGTCCCAACCTAACCTTGTGCAACAGAAGAGACATGGTTTCCATGAAGGGCTACAATTAGCGGTTGTTATATTCAATATGGTACGGCAATAAAAATGTACTCATCCTTTGCCTTATGATCACAACCCTAAGACAAACTGTTAAGCTGTCCCGATGCAAGCCCGTGTCTCCCGCTAAAACACGTGTCTTAATTAAGTCCAGATGCAGCTCCTTACAGAATTAATGCCAAATTCTAATTATAAATAGAACAATTCCCATTATATACAGACAATATTAAATATTCCAATTTAAAAACCTAATTAATAAACTCTCTCCCGTGTTAGTGATATAGACATATTTATAGGAATGATCCATTTATTTTTTATCATTATCCCAGCACCAACAAGAATACTAGGGAGGATGATGTTCCTTTGAACAAGACTTTGCAAACTCAGCATAAGCAGTAGCTCATGGTGGACTGAGCCATGATCTTAAAGGCCTTGGGGGATTACCAGGCAGATTATTTCCACACATGGACTTCACTAACAATTCAACTTTGTTAAAACTTCAATGATTCTAGAGTTGAGCAATTCTTTGATTGTAATAGATGAAAATTCAGGCATATAGTGATTCTTTAGTCCATATCTTGTCCTTTCAATCTCTTTTTTTCTCAGAAAACTGAAGAATTGTGGTCTATCTCTATATGCCAACTAATGTCTATTATCTTTGATTTCGGGAGTCTAGGGGCATGACAATTTGTTGGCAGAGGCTGTTCTTTTGTTTCCGACTGCCCTGACTCAAAATAATCACACAGAAACTACATTATTTAAATAACTGCTTGGCTTATAAACTTTAGCTTCTTATTGACTAGCTCTTACATCTTAAATTAACCCATTTCCATTATTTACATTTTACCATGAGGCTCATGGCCTTCTAGCAGGGGAACGGCTGGCAGCTCAGGTCTTTCTTCTCTGTAGGCTTCATGGTATCTCACTGATTCTGCCTACTTTCTCCTAGCATTCAATTTAGTTTTCCTACCTAGCTCTATTCTTCCTTAGGCCAAAATAGCCTCTTTTTCATAAAACCAATAAAAATACCACATATCCAGAAGGACTTCCCACATCAACAGTTATTGGAAGAGGTGTTATTATTGATTTTATATTTTTATTGCTCATATGGTAGTTTGAATTTAATTGACCCCCATAAGCTTATAGAGAGTTGAACTATTAGGAAGCATACCATATAGCCTTAGCCTTTTTGTGGTAGTTGAAGGTTTTTGTAGGATGTATATCACTGTGGACATGGGCTTTGAAGTCTCTTTTGTTCAAAATAACACCCAGTATGACAGTCCACTTCCTGTTGCTTTCTGATCAAAATGTAGGCAGCCATTCAGAACATGACACCTGTGCACTGCCATGCTCCCCACCATGATTGTAATATTCTGAATCTCTAAGCTATAAGTCACACCAATGAAATGTTTTCCTTTACAAGAGTTTCCATGGTCATTGTGTCTTTTTACAGCAATAAAACACTAGGACAGAAGTTGGTACCAGGCACTAGGGGATTGCTGTGAAAGGCCTGACTATGTGTTTATCTGAATAAATATGGACCTTGGGGCTGTGGATTAGAAAATCAATTGAATGTTTTAAGTGCTGCTTAATGGACTGTTCTAGTAGGAGCATGGAAGACAGTGATGTTGAATGCTATTTGATGAACAATGAGGATCAAGAGGTTTTAGTGGAGAATATTAATATGTGGCCTAGAGATTGTTTCGTGTTATTTTGGAGAAGAATGTGGCTGTCTTTGCCCTTGTCTGAAGAGTTTGTCTGAGGTTAAAATGAATATTTTTGTAGTAATTGCATTGGCAGAAGAAATCTCAAAATAGGCCAGTATAGACTATGTTTTATGGATACTGGTATTAATCACTATTGACTTTATATGGAGAAATGGAGCAAGCCGAGCAAGGAAAATTATTTGCAGAGAAAAAGAGCAACAAAAAGTGGAATGCAGCTAAGTTCTAGGTTAAAGGAGGGAACAGATTAAAAAATGGAATAAACAAAGTCATGACAGCCGGGTGGTGGTGGTACACGCCTTTAATTCCAGCACTCTGGAGGCTGGGGGATGTCTGTGAGTTAAAGGCCAGCTTGGTCTATAAGAGCTAGTTCCAGGACAGACTCCAAAGCTACAGAGAAACCCTGTCTAGAAAAAAACAAAACAAAACAAAACAAAAAGAGTCATGATGTTAGGGAAAGATTCGACCTAGCTGAATTTCCAACTTGTGAAAAGGAACTAAAGAAAAGCTTAGAGTTTGGTGTGGTGGTGTACACCTTTAATTCCAGCATTGGGAAGATAGGCTTGCAAATCTCTGAGTTCAGGTCATCTTGATCTACAGAGCAACTTTTAGTAAAACCAAGTTAAGGCCATCAGTCTGTTGAAGATCCAAGTAAATGAGGGGGCCATGTTCCAGTCCCAGTAAGAAGCAAAATTTGGCAGCTTTGGACATGTGATTCTCTCATTTTATAGAAGAAGGAAAGAAAAAAAAATAGTTAGAGAATTTGCCTTTACATGTAAAGTCATTGAGGCCAAGTATGTGTCGCGGTGTTCATGAATGGAAGCCAAGATAGGCCAAGGTGTAAAAGCTGTGACGTTGAAGCCTGGATTGTCTTACAAACTCCAAGATGTTAGGGATGATAGAGCCATGGGTTATTCGTCAAGGAGACCTCCTATCATGGAGGGATCTAGTCCAAGAGAAGAAAGATTGTTGCAGTAAACAAAGCTAAATGGAATTGGAGATCTGAAGAACATTTGGACATCAGACATGGAGATGCAGAGTTTGAAGTTTGCCCAGCTGGTTTCAGTCTTTTCTTTGGTCCAGTATTTCCTCACTGTGCTCCTTTCCCTTTGCTTTGTAATGATAATGTATATCCTGTTCCATTATGTGTTAGAAGTATGTGACCTCCTCAGTGATTTTTTATTTTGCAGGGGAATACAGTTAAGAGATTGCATAATCCCAGAAGAGACTTTAAACTTTGGAATTTAAATATTGCTAAGACTGGGATAGAATATGGGGCTTTTGAAGTTGAAATAAATACATTTGCATTATGATACTGTTACAAGCTTATATGTAGCAGGCTTTCTTTTGGACCACCAACCAGCTCCCAAATCATGATATGGAGACTTCTTGTTTATGAATGCTCAGCCTTCCTTTATGCTTGTTCCACTAGCTCTTATAATAAAAATTTAACCTCTTTTCTTCACCTACGTTTTGCCTTGGGGCCTCTTACCTTTCTTGCATTTTGTATGTCCTACTCTGTGTCTCTCTGGCTAACAGCTGGCTGGCCCCAGAATTTTTTTCTTTCTTTCTCCTCTCATTTTCTTCCCTTGAGCCTAGATTCTTCATCCTAAATATTCTTTCTACATGTCAGCCTTGCCTATCACCTTATTGCCTAACTATTGGCCATTTAGCTTTTTATTAGACTAATCAAGTGTCTTAGACAGCAAAAACAACATATCTTTATATCATTAAACAAATGAATTACAAACAAGTATAACACATCTTTGCCTATTTAAAGTAATATTCCACAGCACTTATGGAGACGGGGAATGGAATGTGATAGTTTGAATGTAATTGACCACTTTTACCTCATAGGGAGTGTTTCTAATAGGAGTTATGGTCTTGTAGGGACCTTTTTAGGGTGGTCTTTGAGGTCTGCTTTGCTCAAGATAACACTCAGTGTTACAATTCATTTCCTGTTGCTTTCTGATCAAGATGTAGCCAGCACCATGTCTTCCTGCCTACTCCCATACTCTCCATAATAATGATAATATTCTGAACCTCTGAACTGTAAGCAAGCCACCCCAATTAAATGTTTTCCTTTATAAGAGTTGCCATGGTCATTGTGTCTCTTCACAACAATTGAAACCCTAACTAACTCTGGCTGAGTAAATTAAATTTACAACTCATGTATTCCTGTTAATACATAATGATATAGCTCAGAAATAAATATGAGACATAAAAGTACCAGGCTACACAATATTGATTTATCATGTTATTTAAGAAACAGCTTACGTGGATGGGGTAAAATTTTATTTACTGAAACAAACATAAGTCCAGCAGAATTTTATGTTGAAAAGATAGTGGAATATTGTTATAACATGCTTAATTATACTTTGATACATGTGTGCATTTTATTTAAAATGCTATTTGATATTTTAAACCATAAGAATGATTATATATTATGGTGTATTATATCCTTATGGTAGTAAATTAACATATTTCCATATGATTTTAATTATATAACACAAATATCCAAGCATTTAGTAGCTGTATTATATACACATTTTGCATATGCCATAAAACTAGCTAAAATATAACTAGCTAAATATGCATCAAACTACATGTCTACCAATGGATAAATGAGAAACCAAAACCTGGTATCTACATAACTAAAATATATAGTGAATTATCCAGAACCCATATAAAAAATAGGATGGAGTAGCACACATCAGCACCCCCATCACTGAAGAGGCATATAGAAATTTGTAGGAATTGCTGGTTAGTTAGTTTAGCAAAACTATGGAATCCGTGTTCAATGAGAGATCTTGTGGCCAAGAAATAAAGCAGAAAACAAATGATCTTGACTTTAGGCTCCCACACAGTCATACACGTAACGTACACGTAACGTTGTTGTACACACAACGTAACCAGAACTATGAGCACCAGCAAAATTTCTGTGAACCAGTCTAAAAAAAAAAATCTCTGGTATTCATATATACACATGTGATGCATACACACACACACACACACACACACACACACACTATAAGCACTGAAAACCCATTTAAACTATGTATCTACATTTGTCACAGGCTTCTATAAACAAAAAGCAGCTGGTGGTTACTAAAGCCCAGTGGCAATAGAAGTGTGTTGGTTTAATGAATACAGTGCCAGATTCAGATAAGTGCATTTAATATAATTGATAGTGAAATTGTAGACTCCCAAACTTATGTATACTTTTATGTATGTGTGTACACACACACACACACACACACACACACACACACACACAAATTGAATCCAGATAATTTTGGTGAAAGATGGTTTTTATTGTCAAGATTTTACAATGAAGTTAATTTAGGATTGTAAATAATTTTGTTTGCAGAGGTTCGATTGAAAGATACAGGTATAAAATGTGTTGAATTCACATGCAGGGTAACACCTCCATATTTCTCCTTGTAAAGTATCTTTAAAGATCTTTAAAGGGTAATGTGTTGTATTGTCTGCCAGTCCATTGATCTCAATTTCTTCCACTGGAAGGGGAAAGTGTTAAAGAAAGCAAAGCCTTTGATATCTCTCAAATTATTGAACACTCTATTAGTTTGACATTTTGAAATATGACAGTAAAGAATAATTATTAGAATACCTGTATTCCCTTTATCTTAAATATGTGTGTAGCTACAATTCATTTCTGTAGTTTCAAATTCTTCAACTTAAAATATGAAGAAAATGTTGTTAATTTAATTCAAAAGAAAAATTTGCTGACACCTGGCCAATTCAAAGGATTTGATACCCCATTTTTATTCTGCAATTTTTACCAAAAAATCCTTTCCAAATTCTCCTTAAATACCAGCGAGAACATACTTGAGGTATAAAGCCAGGATATTGCATTTATCTTACAGTTCATGATTGACAATCCTGTTTCAATTGGATACAGATGTTATTTATTGTGCCTTTGCTGTTAATAATCAGGAGGATAATTCTTTTTCTAAAATCACAAAAAGACAAAGGTCAATAACTATTGTATTAAAATAATTATCTTTTAAGATGTTTTATAGAAAATTTATTGGCAATCTGTGTAAGTACATATGTATTTATCTATATATACATATAACACACACATATATGTGTATGTATACATACCAAATACCAAGTTTGACTTTTCTCATAAATTACCTGAGATGACTATAGACAATCTGACATCACAGAATTTATATTTTCAAATAAGGGAACTGAATTCAGGGAGCTGAAATAAAGTGAAATGTAAAACAACCAGCTGCTCTGAATAAGAGAAATACAAATGCAGGCATCTCTGGCTTCCTGTCTGTTCATTACATCACGCTGCTTTAGCGATATAGAAAGTTCAGACCTTTCCAAACATATTTTCTTAAATAATTCCTAATCTTGAAGAGAACTTCTTATTGTTTCCTGTGCTGTAAAGAGTAAGCTTCATTGATTTAATATTCTAATTTGTCCTTTATTCAATACACATATTTAGTTAGCAAGAAGCATATGAAAAATGTAAACATATTTAGAAGTCAAGTTTGTTTGAAACTATACATTAAAGCTGAATGACCAATCTCCGGTCACAGAGATCATATAAAGTTGAACTTTGAGTCAAACTTGTTTGCTTACCAAATTTGGTATATGTTAAGTGGTATGTAGCATCCATAAATACAGAGAACACAAAAGGTCTTCACCACATCACAGTTTGGGTAACACTTCATTTCACCAAACACAAATATAATATAACTTCTCTATTCTATATTTATGGGGCAGGTGTTGACCATATAATGATAACTTACTAAAGTGATGTCAACTGGCAAAATATAACAGAGCATTGGCAAATACAGTAAGTGCATAGGAAGATGGGCGGTTTATTTCTGTTTTCCAAACAGGAGGAAGGGTTGCAGCACATGGCAATTACCCTGAGGCTTTCTGCTTCATGAAGGCAGCTTCCAATTTTATAACCACAATTCCAGAGGATGCAATCAGTTGTGACCATGGACTGTAAACCTGCCTTCCACATCTCCCTGCCAATCAGAACAAAGCATTCCCTCCTGGGAATGAAAATGTGCATGTTCTAAGATAGGGAGAGCAGGGAAGGAACCAACTGGCAACACGGAGTGAGGTCATTACTGAACAGATGTGACAGCCTAAGCTCTCCGTAAGGTGACTTCACTGGGAGGACCAAGGGGATTCATGCAAAAAATGGAACTATTTCTTTTACTTATGTGAAATTAATTTAGTCTTTTTCACTGAAAATCATTGAAGTCAAAACAATAAATATTTATTACATTCATAGTATGTGTGGCCTGTGGGAGCTACTCTTTTAGAAATTATGAAATATGATATTGTCAATTAATTTTAAATGTCTTTGTTATGAATTAAATTCACAAGTTAAAATAAACTGAATAGACCAATTCCAGTGCTGTGTTGATAACTTTGTTGACTCTGTTTTATTCCTTTGCCTTTTTCTGGAGAACTGCTATATACGAAACTTTTTTTACACTGAGTGTGTTATCTATGATTGAGTACTAACTGACATTCTTTGGTACATGTATCATAGAAAGAAGTTAATAAAACTGTATATAGAAGAACTACTTTCACTGAGGTACACGTAGAAATTATTGGATTACAGGGAGAAAAATAATCCTGACATGATCCCGAGATAATACCAAACATAGAATTACAAAGTAAGGTTAAAAACAAATGGCAATTTCAATGATCTACTTCAACTGGATAACTTAAATGGATGTTTTAAAAGGTTTAAACACTTTGATTTTATGTGGATGTGTGAGTGTCTTCATGTGTATGTTATTGTATGCATGCCTCATGACCATGAAACCTAGCAGAGTGTGTCAAATGCCCTAGAACTGTACTTATAGTAAATTATGAGCATCTTATTGTAGGTGCTGGGAACCAAACCATGAGAATTCAACCCAAATCCTCTGAAAAAATAACAAATATTCTAAAGAACCACATTCTCCAGAGAACTTGAACTCAATAATTCCCTTCATGTTAGGATATAGATATGTATATCTGATCCAAGTACTAGAGGGAGATGTTTGGGAGTATGATAGGCAGGATTTAAGGAAGGTACTCATTCATGATAGGCTAATGTGTTTATTTAATCCTATACACTTAAAATATGAACCAAATTAAACAGTAATCTAAAAACCTTAGCATTAAGTTTTCTTATTTAATTTTACTTTATGATGTTCTTTGTAACATTAATTCATAATTAGATTTCTAATATTAATACATGTAATTTTTTGTTTTAAAGTCCTTTTAGAGAATGACGGAATTCAATGTAAGTAATAAAACAATTTTATCTTGTATACTAAAAATGAAAAAATTCCATTCCACTATGATCAAGGACCATTTGCACTCAAAAAGGACAGCTAATAAAAATTTAAGACAAACATGTTATTTGATAAATATTTTTCTGCATTTTGTGATGCTAACTTTGTGATTTGGTTGAAAGCTACAAGTAGGCATTTGGGAGATTTCGTTCCTGTTTCATTCAGTAATTTCATCACTTTGAAGGTCTCTTGAATATAAACATGAATAAAAATGATATTTATGTAAGGATTTCATGATATTAGAAAATAAGTTTAGTAGTTTGTTATTTTCTAACCAATTAGAGTTTAATTAAATAGACAATAAGGTTACAATCAAGTTTTTGCATGGTCTAGTATCTTTAGCAATTATACACTCTATAACCATACTTGGAATACTAGTAGAGAAGTCAAATAATTAATAATGTTCATAAAGACAATCATTAACCTAAATAAAGTGCTGTTCCGATGTGTGGATAATGTCGACAGGTGTTTCTTCTTTGCTTGTACTCTGTTTCATCTCTTTTTCTTATTTCTTAAATAATGTCATTTTCAAAAAGACACAATT
This sequence comes from Microtus oregoni, assembly GCF_018167655.1. Classification (NCBI taxonomy): domain Eukaryota; kingdom Metazoa; phylum Chordata; class Mammalia; order Rodentia; family Cricetidae; genus Microtus; species Microtus oregoni. The sequence goes on along the minus strand of NW_024543077.1, from coordinate 12,873,706 downwards.
TTATTATAATCACTTTGAGAAAGAAACCAGATCACATCTGGAATCATATGAGAATGTTTAAAGATTCTATAAACTGTTCTATAAGACCCATTTTCCTCTGGTTCTTGGGATGCTTTTGACCTCACCTGTTCCAGTTTCAGGTTCTAACACACCATGTTCAGCCGTGTTCCCCCAAGTGGTCTGTTAACTACAGTCTTGATTTTTTAAATGCAAATTTTAGAATTGTAAATTTGTCATGTGTATGATTATATTTCGCATTGCATTTATTTTGAAACTTGCTGAAGTCATACTTCCTTGGGTTATAAATAAGGATGATATTATTCATAAGTTTATATTTTTCTCACATAATATATACTGATAACAGTTTCTCCTTCCTGTACTCCCCAAGTTCTTCCCCACTCCCCTTCCAACCAAATCCTCTCCCTTTCCATCACTCATTAGAAACCAACCAGTCTTCAAGGAAATAATAATAAAATGAAATAAAAGAATACAAGATAAAACTAAAACTATCACATTGGAATTGGACAAACAAACAAACAGAAAACAAAGACCCCAAGAGAAGGCACAAGAAACAGAGATCAACACATTTACACACTCTGGAATCCCTTAAAAACACAAAGCTAAAAGTCACAAAGGACACTTTTCTGTGGGGTTTCCTGAGCACTGAAGGATGGATTTGTTGGAGATACCACAATTAGATTTGAATGTTCCAAGGTCTCTCACTCTCTGCAAAATGTCTGGCTGTGAGTCCCTGTATTTGTTCCCATCTGCTGTAGAAGGAAGTTTCTCTAATGATAGCAGGAAAAGGCACTTAAATATCATCAGGAGTCATTTTACTGATAGTTTACTCTTTTTTCTTTCTTTCTTTCTATCTTTCTTTCTTTCTTTCTTTCTTTCAGTTTTTAGTTTCAGAATAGAAGCATTTGATTTTCCCCTGAATAATAAAGCTATCTAGTCTCAGGCCCTTGGTCACATAATCAATGTTTGCTCTAAGTTCCAACTTGTGAAGTGGGCCTTCAGTCAAATCAATTATTGCCTGGTTACTCCCACAAACTTTGTGCTCCTTTGGACTAGCATAAATTCCAGGCAAGACATCATTGTAGATCAAAAGTGGCAGGGTTGGTATTTTCTTTTCTCTTTTGGTAGGCTGCAGAGGACCTTCCTATGTCAAAGACACCAGAACATAGGGATGAATTATGTAGGCCACAGCTTAATATCTCCACGCTCTGTGAGTTGTGTAGGTGTTTTCTTCAGCAATAGAACCTTGCCATCAGGTTGTAGAGAACAATCTTGAAAACAGTCTGGGTTGTTGGTGGATTTCCATGAGAAAGCCTTAGCCAGCAACTCAATTAAATACAACCTAATTTCAAGAAAAGAAACTTCATTTTGTGATAAGAGATGACCGGTTACCAGGTGGAACTCTGTCTTCCCCATTATTTGAAAATATTAAAAAGTTTCTACAGTATTAAATTTCCATATCACCCTTCAAATGGCTATTAATTTTAGCTATCTCTCACCATACGGCTTCTTCATGCCTCTCTTGCCTCCTACTTACTCTCAATTTGATCCTCACATTCTATCCTCCCCATCTATCCACAATTACCTCTTTCCAAATGAGATCTATTGCCCTTTCTAACCCAGATGATTACTCTATACCTATCCTCTGTGTTTCTACAGATTGTAGTTTGGTTATCATTAACTTAACAGTTAATATCCAAATGAATACATACCCACACCATAGCTATCTTTTTGGATCTGGGATATATATCAGGATGTTTTTTATCTAATTCCATCCATTGACCTGTAAATTTCATTTTTAACAGCTAATTATCACTTCATTTTGTAAATTTGATAAATTTTGTAAATTTATCCAGTCTTCTGTTGAGAGACATCTATATTGTTTCCAATTTCTGCTTTCTGTGGTAGGTGAAAGTGTCCATTGGGATGTGCACAAGAGTGGCATAGCTGGATCTTGTGGTAAATTGATCTACATAGTGGTTGTACAAGCAGGCCCTCCCAACAGCAGTGAGTTAGTATTTCCCTTACTCCATATCTATGACAGCATGAACTCTCACTTGTGTTATTGATCTTAGGTATTCTGACAGTTGTAATATGAAATCTCAAAGTACTCTTGATTTACATGTCTCTGATGGCTAAGGGTGTTGAACATTTTTTAAGTGTTTCTCGGCCACTTGAGCATCTTCTCTTGTGAATTCTCTGTTTAGATCTGTACCTCATTTTTTTTTTTTTGGTTTTTCGAAATTGGGTTGTTTTCTTCATAACGGGCTTCTTGAATTTTATATCTGTTGTATACTAGCCCTCTATCAGATGTGTAGTTGATAAATATGTTTTCTCATTCTGTTGACAGACATTGTTTCCTAATGACAGTGTCCTTTGCTTTGAATTAAGAACTCAGTTTCATGAAGTCCCATTTATTTGTCATTGTTCTTAATGCCTGTACTAAGAGTGTGCTGTTCAGAAAATCTTTTCTGGGAAAATGTGTTTGAGATTATTCTTCAGTTTCTCTTCTACCAGGTTCAATATATCTCGTTTTATATTGAGGTCTTGAATTCACTTGGACTTGAGTTTTGTGCAGGTGATAATTATAGATCATTTTGCATTCTTCTACATGAAGACATCCTGTTTTACCAACACCATTTGTTAAAGATGCTGTCTTTTTTACATTATATATTACTTGGCCTTTTATGAAAAAAATCAGATGTTTATAAGTCTTGTGGTATGTCCGTCTCTTCAACTCAATTCCATCGACTCACCTGTTTGCTTACATGCCAATATCATCTTGTTTTTATTACTATAATATTTTAGTACAATTTGAAAAAAGAAACGGTGATACCTCCAACATGTTTTTATTGTTCAAGATTGTTTTAACTATGCTGGATTTTTTTGTGTTTCCATATGAAATTGAAAATTATTCTTTCAATATCTGAGAGGAATTTTGCTAGAATTATGATCTGCATTGAATCTGTAGATTTCTTCTTGTCAGAATGGTCATTTTTACTATATTAATCCTCCTGATACCTGAACATAGGACATTTTTTCCATCCCCTAATATCATCTTCATTTTCTTTCAATTCTTTAAAATGTAATCATGGAAATGTTCCACTTGCTTGTGTAGAGCTTCCCCAGGAAATTTTATATTCCTTGAGGGTATTTTGAAAGGTGTTATTCCCCTGAGCTTTCAGTCGATTTTTCATTTTGTTGTTGTTGTTGTGTTTGCTTGTTTTATTTACTTTTATGGAAAATCAATTCTTCTCACATACCAACTGGCCACAGTACTCCTCCCACTCCTCACAAATTCTCCCCACATATTAGATGAGAAAGAATGGGTAAATCCAGAATTCAGGGATGTTTAGCAACTTTATCTAATGGTTTGGAATATCAGGTATTTTCCCTTAAATGCTGGTTCTTTCCTGTGTTGAGCTACCTGTTTCAGAGTGCTGATTGGTCAGATTTGACCTAACTTTTTTTGTGATGGATATGCATATTATCATTGTCCTTGCCTATGGAATTTTCCAATTAGAAACCTCATGGAGATTGCCCCTTATTTTTCTTCTTCTTGTACTTCTACTACTTCTTCCCTTTATTCACTTTTTCTTTCTTCTCCTTATTCTTTCCCTTCTTCTTCTTCTCCAAGTCCTCCCACTTCACTTTTGTCCCTCACCTGAAAAATAAAGAACATGCAGAGGTAACATCTTTGAGTTAACTTTTAAATGTTAGCTTCTTGCATGCCATAGACGTCCAATTCTGAGCCCTGAGAGGGGAATGAGTCTGGTACTCAAGGCCCCTGAAAGGATTTATTAAGGTTGGTTGTCTGAAAACTTTAGGCTGTTCCTTTCTATTTTTATAATGCAATTCTGAAATTGACTCTCCATTAAACTCTTCTGTCTCGATGTGAATGTCTCTTTGATTGTTTTATTAGGTTTTTCTAAGTCCTGTTCCTTAGCACTCAGATTAACCAACTTTTTTAGTGATAAGACAAAAATGATAATGTTGATAAAGTTTACAATTGACATTACATAAATCCCATCTAAATTAACTATTTTCTCACTTAACTGTTACATTTTCAAACTATCTAGCATATCATACAGAGACCGATATCCCTCCATTGTAATGGTTTTTCACATTTTTAATGTAGAAAATACTCTCTTTTAACTAATTCCTCCCTTTAATCACTCCCAATTGTCTCTCCAAATCTACCATGGATATTGATGAAGATGTGAAGCTTATTGCTGATGTGTAGAGAGTAAAAGCCTAAGTGGATTTCCAGGTAGCTACCTAAGTTTGGCAGCAGCCCAAGAAAGGGGTTGAGGAAGAGCCCACAACCCATGTTAAAGACAGAGGAGAGAGAAAAAAGAAAGAGGGAGGGAGGAAGAGAGCCAGCTGTCTGAAAATTTCACAGGGGATTGTTTTGAAAAAAAAAAAAAAAAAAAAAAAACAGGTGTGTGTGGAGGGGTGGGGAACTGCCTGAAGGCAGAACCAGCTAGTTTGGAGCCCAGGTGCTCTGAAGTTTGGGTGTTAGCTGGAGATTGTGTCAGAGATTACAACAGGGAAATTCCAAACTTTCCCCTGAGGCTTGTGGGAAAAAAAAAAAAAAAAGAAGTCTGGTGAGGTGGGACTGGAACCCCATGTGCACCTCCAGCTTATGCTGGTGGGTTTTTTGTTGTTGTTGTTGTTATTGTTGTTGTTTTTTTTTGGGGGGGGGATTTGTACTGAAAACATTGAATGCCAAAATGAAGTATGATTAATAAAATCTCAGAGACAGATATTGGGGTTCATCCTGAAGATCAGACAAGCAAAGCAGTCAAGCCACTAAAGAGCTCTTACCTCTAAGAAAATACCAGCCTGAAAGAGAGCAACTTCCTGTCTCATTCAGGCATCTATTCCTCTCTAGGGGATTAAAAGTGTGCAACTACAAAGGTCTGGCCTCATTGGCTAACTAGTGTGGCAGCAGGCATTAAAGGTGTGTGCCACCACTGCCTGGTCTATAAGACTAACCAGTGTGACTGTTTTACTTTCTGACCTTCAGGCAAGCTTTATTTATTAAACTACAAATGAACTATCACTACACAGAGAGTGCCCGCTGGAGTTGAGGGCTGAGGTGAAACAATGATCAGAGAGGAAGCAATTTGGAGGAGATGATCCCTGTGATCCAGTGTGATCCACTGGAGATGGGACAAGCAGGGAGAGAGTGGTCTCAGAGGTGGTGTGCTTACAGAGCTGAGCATGAGACTTGGGTCTCGACTTTGAGAAAAGGAGGGAGAGGTGAAGATCTTCAGGTATCCTACCTGCTTCCTGTGGCCCTTGGCCACAGTTCACAAGAATTTTTAGGACAACCACTGTGTTCCTTCCTTCCTTCCTCTCTGTCTGTCTGTCTATAAACAGTCGCTGTAGCCAATGGTGTTGGTCTTTCCAAGGTCTTGATGATTAACAACAGTAGACTCACAGCTTTTTTTCAACTTTTTGCTTAATCCAAATTCACATGCCACAAGAACAGACATTCCTGGCTACACAGGTGTAGAGAGTCAGCCAAACAAAATTAGGGTGACATCTCCAGAAATTTCACATCTAACCCATGGCATTTTTCTAGGAATAAGGTAAAAAATTCCCCAGGCACACTTTGTTTACAGGGAAAATAGCGGATTCAAGCAGATTCCTCCCTGTAATGTACCATTTCACGCAGGCTTCTAGTAAACACTCTTTGAGCAGTTTATCTGACCTGTCAGAGAAGGCACTGGAATCCTGTTCGGCATAGTGACGGGATCTTCCCTGCTCTCACTTGGAAAGAATGTTTGCGTTCAGAGAGAGGGAAACAACTCACATGTGATTACTGTGGGAAATTCTTCCAGAGGTGTTTATTCTGAGCAGACATGGAAGGTACAGAAAAAGTGAGCCAGACTAGACTTCGACACCACAGCCGTGGGCGGGGCCAGTCTTTTTAGAGGGGCTATAGCATAGAGAAGATGAATGCTTTTTTTCTGAGCTCGCTGACTTGCCATGACATGAAAGGAAGCTGTGGGCTGCTGACTAACACAGCAGGAAGAGTGGGAAGGACTGGGAGGAAAATAGACTCGGTGTTTCAGACATCTCCTTAATTGCTGTTTCTTGACAAGGCTTCCCTTTCTTTTCCATCCCACATCTTCCATGGGCCTTCAGTTTTGTCTCTCAAATAGTCACCGAGGCAATGATTATTTTGTAGCCAACATACAAAATGTTGGAAGGTTTGCTTTCTTCAGCCTTGGCCGTATATTTTAAATTTGGCATAAATCACTTACTATGGCAATGATTAAAAATTCTAACGTCGGGGACCACAAGAAAACAAACCTAGACTACAAATAAAATCTAAATCAGAAGAGTGAATATCTTTTAGGCCTTTCAGATTTTTAAGTTCTAATTGTAAAAGACACTTTCATGATTGACATTTACAATTCTGCCCAGAAATTTAATAGAAAGTTAAAAATAAAATCAAGGAATCCAACAACGCCACAAAACTTTATACTGTGTTACTTTGTTGGGTCGGTTTCACCACTCTTTCCTGGACATATCCACTGGGTGTTTGCTTACAGTTAGTCACCGTACTCAGCCATTTGTCTGAGCTTACAGAATTTGAATTTTTTTCAAGTTTCTTACTCCTTTTCATTCTAACACTGCCTCTGCTTTTCTCATACGAGAGCTTTGGATATGAATAAAGAAAATTTCCCCCAGCTTCAGTACTCTCACTGGGGTACCTTCTCATCAGGTCTGTGGGTGTGTCTAACATCATATGAGAGAAAATGAAGCAACCGTGGTGGCACCCACTTGTAATCACGGCTCTTGGGAGACAGTGGCAGATGGCGCTCAGTGAGCTCAAATCAAGCCTGGATAAAATAGTGAGTTTCCAGCCAGTTAGGGTTACATAGAAAGATGGTGTCAATAAAAAGGAGAGGGGTTGAAGAAATGTCTCAGTGGTTAGAAGCATTGGACACTTTTGTAAACAACCCCGGTTACGTTTTTAGCATCTATAGGGCAGCTAATAATTGTCTATCTCTTCAGTACCAGGGTATTGGTCTTCTTCTTCAGCCTTCCATGAGCAGTGAACACATGGTATATAAACACACATGTCGATGAGACATATCTATACACAAAAAATAAAAATAAACAAATCTTTTTTAAAAAGATGAAAAAGTGAACAAAGTGTCTCTTTGTGTATGGCCTATTTATTATTTTGGTCTCTTCTGTTATTCTTATAGTTTTTCTTAAAATTTATTTTAGTTATGTTTTTAATATATGTAAGAACAGACAGGTATTTGAACAAAAGTGCATGTGCCTGTGGGGTCAGGAGAGGGTGTCAGAACCTTTGGAAGGAGAGTAACAAGCACTACCACGCTGATAGACATGGTACCGGAAACTGAACTCAGGCTTTCTGCAAGAGGAAAGTAAACTATTGATATCAAAGCATCATCTCTAACCTCTCTTTTGCTTTTCTTCATAGTATCTCTCTTTTGTGTTTTGATCTATTTTCTTCCTAATCAACTTACCTCACTTAGAAATTTCTTTAATACTCAAATATTTATCCAGTACTCATTGTTTATTCTGTCTCCACGTCACCATTCATCCAACTACTCAGCATTTACTAAGTAATGAGTGGGTTTTGATGCTGTGCGTACCTTAGTGGAATACAAGCCTGGCCTTACAGTAAGAATTCTGTATCTGATGACCACTTTAGGAAACCCATACTTACCTGTTGACTCATATGTTAACGACATTCTCCGGGATAGACCTCAGGTCCATGTGATTTGGGTATTGAGATATGACAGTCACTTAAGTTACTGGATTTTTCCTGATACTGGAAGATATATCTCCCAGTTATATCATAGATTTTTTTTTCTCCTCAGGAGGATAAAAACACTGTGAATGGTCAAAACAAAAGCAGTATTAGTTATGATACCAATTAACATGAACTAGAGTATTTTCCTGTGTTGGTACAAAAGCCTATTGTTTTTTTATGCTTTTCCATTACAGAATTAGTGGGAAAGGACAAGAAGACCAGAAAACAGATCTTTGTTCTCCCACCTGAGAGGACCAGATGCATAAAGAAGTTGTTTTCGGATGCTTCACTGTTGAGCTGGACAGATAACTTACAGTGGGAAGTGGTGTAGCTTCTGTAAAGTGAGATAATAACCAAATAACAGGAGAAGACGTACAGTTGCAAGGAACAGAAATCTCACACCCAACTTGTGTTTATAGAACTATGTTTTATATGTAAGGAAGCAGGAAACAAATACAATAAATACATTAAAAAACACCCTGTAGAGCTGTCAAATGCTTACAACGTCCTGCATTCAGTTATTGCTTATTTCCTCACTGTAAGGTTTTTGACAATATTAACATGTTTATTCTATCATATACCATGAAAAGAGAAATATGCCAATGCTACTACTATTAGACCATGCTGAACATAATAAACAGCTTTTGATTTTTATCTAGAAATTTTTATGATTTTTTTTAGTTTTTATATATTTTGAATTTTTCTCTGATTATGGTTTCCACTCCCTCTACTCCTTCTAGTTCTTCAGATACACCTCTTTTCTGTCTTTCATTAGAAAACAAATGAAACAGGCTTCTAAGAGATAAAGAAAAGATAAGGTGAAAAGTTGAGATTAGATAGGAGAAAGCAAATCCTAACACACTGCAATTAGACAAAACAAACAAACAGAAAGAAAGAGCCCAACAGAAAATATAAAAAACAAGGACCAACTCATTTGCATACTCAGGAATCCCATAAAAACACTCAAGTAGAGGCCATAATATATATGCAAAAACCTGTATGATGAAAAGAGAGGAGAAAAAGCACGGAATTAAATAGAATAGAAATAAGATGAAATTAAAAAGAAATTGAAAAATTACACTAAAAATGTAAAAACAAGAAAAGCCTTGACATGACATCATGAGACAAGAAACTTCCAAAGGTACTGTTGAGTTCATTTTCTGTTGGCCGTCTGCTGCTGGCCATGAAGCCTATCCTGAGGAGAAGTAGAGAACAAAATATATATTTGCAAGTGGTTATCATGATGGAGGAAGGTCATTGGTTAAAAAATAAAGAAACTGCCTTGGCCCATTTTATTGGTTAGAACATAGGTGGGTGGAGTAAACAGAACAGAATGCTGGGAGGAAGAGGAAGTGAGCTCAGACTCGACAGCTCTGCTCTCTGGAGCAGAGATGCCATGCTCCGCTCTCCCAGGCAGACGCGATAGCTCTGCTCTCTGAGGCAGACACTATCAATGAAGCTCCGACCCAGGATGGACATAGGTTAAGATCTTCCTTGGTAAGCCACCTTGTGGGCTACACAGATTATTAGAAATGGGCTAGTCCATGTGTGAGAGTTAGCCGAGAAGAGGCTAGATAAAATGGGCCAAGCAGTGTTTAAAAGAATCCAATTTCCATGTTGTTATTTTGGGGCATAAGCTAGCAGGTGGCCGGGGTGCTGGGGATGCAGCCCCGCCGCTCTTATTACTACATTATCAATTGGAGATTGCTTTTGCATTAGCTAGACTTTTTAATTCTGTCAAAATTTAAACAATAAAATCTGTCTTCCACCATGTTACTCTTTCATCCACTAAATGACAATAATTTTTATTAGTTTCTTCGTTATCCTTTAGTAGATCATTTTGGAATTAAAATATATCTTCTTATTTACAATTTGTAGTATTCTCTAAGGTATAAAATACACTTGTATCTAGGTTTCTTTCATTAAAATAGATTATACGAATCAGTTTATATGATTTTTATTGTTTTCTCATAGCTGTTTTTCTTATTCCAATAAAAATTTGTTCAGTTTCTTACATGTGGTTTAGATTTTCAAATTTAGCCATTACAAAATAACATCACAAGATACAACCTTTTATGTTACTTGTAATTTTGAATGTTTATCTTCAGGGACAGCTATAGAAAGTGAAGTTCCAGTCAGAGGGTGTGTATACATGTGGATTTTATTAGCTATGGCCAAATTTACCTTGTAGGGATAGAACATTTTGGAACAACTGAGAATACCTGTTTTTAACATCTTAACTACAAAGTATGTTATCAACCTTTTGAAGTTTTTCAGTGTAATAAGTAATAACTACTCATCTCAGTATAATTACAATTTTATTTTATTTGACGTTAAATGGTGTTTATTATAAAGTGTGTGTGTGTGTGTGTGTGTGTAGATTGTCCCCATGTCTTTTACTTATTTTGTTTCATCATTTGTTTTCTTCTATTGCTGTCATATGTCATTTTTGTCATGCTTATTATAACTCTCTTCTTTCACAGTTAACAGTGCCATTTCTGACCTGGAGTCTTTTTGAGCATGGCATGAGGGCTCTGCCCAGGAAAGTAAGCAACGACCCTTCTTCATGTCTGTTCGAAACAAAAGGGGAAGACAGCCATGTTTCCTAGGCAAACTTGGAGATGCAGGCTCTCTGGTGGGATGGAGGGATACCTATAGAAAGAGTAAAGAGATTGGTTCCCCTAGCATGGAAAACCTCAGGAAAGCCACATTCTCCTCCTTCCTGAGTAGATGTGGAGTGTCTCCAGGTGATAGCATTTACATTTCCTATACAGTCAGGTTACACTACTGTGTGGCTCTTAAGGACAACTTCTTTGCCACACCTAAGTCTCTTGCTAAGCCTGTCGAAAGGGAGGCATCAGGGTGGAAGTGACAGATTAATGAAAAGGTATTTAGGAATGACAGTTTTAAGAAGTGATAATTGATTCCCTTGGGCAAGGAGTTTAAAATTTCAGGAAAATATGTCTTAACCATGGTACACATCAGAAACCCTCAGGGAACTATTTTCAAAATTAATTTTCCAAGGCTCCACCCCAAATGTAGTGAATCAGAGCTCTGTGACTCTGTCCAAGGCTGCTGGCATAGAGACTCACGGACAAAATGGCCAATCTGAGTTTGAGGTATGAAATAATACTTGGAAATGTTCTGATAATGGTTACCATTAGGGATTTCATGGTCACCCATGTATATTCATTCTTTTTAATGGTACATTTTAGCTGTCATTGCTTAAAGAATAAAAACAACTCAGATATTTTGGTGAGAATCCTTTGACAATCAGATTTATGACACATTAATCCTCAGGTTGTAGCTTGTATTTTTTCTATGTGTATAAAAGGCATTTTTAAATTAGGTATTAAAATTAATATGATTAACTATATTATCTTTAGCATTTTTAGACTAAGTTCTATTGAGAATATTTTCTTGATATGAAGTCATGACCCCAAATGTTTCTTTCCATTATGTAATGAAAAGTAGTTATGTTTAATTGGCAAGTTTTAGAACAACCTATACTAAATAACAAGAGTCTCTCAAAACCAAAACAATCAACAATAGAATTCAGTGAAATTCGGGCTTTAGTTACTGACTTCAGCTTCGGAAATTAAAAAAGCTTAAGAAGAAAAAAAATTATAGCACATTAAAGGGAATATCTTAAGAGCACTGTTTCCATTTTCATTCTCAAACCCACACAGAACTAACTGTTTCAGGGAGTGGAATAGGACTCTCACTCTAGACTTTGCTATAAACACAAGCAGCTCCAACCATACCTTATTAACAGCTCATTATTCTACTGCTTGAAGAAATCAGTCTCTGAAAAAAAAAAGAAACACTGACCAATTCAATGAAGTCATGGGGGTATATATCATGTTATTTGGCTAGTTACATCTTTTTTAAAATAAAATTTATTTTTCTCATATTCTTTCATCTCCTGTAAACTCCTACCAGTTTCTCCCTACCTTTCTACCCAATTAACTTCATGTTCTCCATCAAAAATATAAAAATAACTAAATAAAAAGGAAAATAAACAAACACCTAGTGAGACAAAAATCATCAAGTGATCTAAAATGAAATAAAGAGTGCACCAGAAATCATGGAATCTGTTTTGTGTTGGTTAACTACTCTTGGGCATCGAGCCTGCTGGAGTTTGGTTGGTACCCATAAACACTTGTATGTAGAAAACTGATTTTCTGTTTCAGAGCAGGTATCTGTTACAAACAGTTTCTTGGTTACGAATGGAAATGTGTCCTTTTCCCCTTCTTCATGCTGTTATTTTGTCGTTCTTGAACTTGTCCCGGTCTTGTGCATGATGGTATACCTTTGTGAGTTCATATGGGCATCAGTCATGTGTGTCTGGAAGACGCTGTTGACTTCTAGTTAACTATCAATCAATCTTCTTGCTGCATATATCCCTGAGCTTGGTGGACATGGCTGATAAAGTTACACTATTTAGGGCTTCTGCGCTCCAAACACTCTCTCTCTCTCTCTCTCTCTCTCTCTCTCTCTCTCTCTCTCTCTCAAGGGAAAGGGAGAAGGGGAGAAACGGGAATAGAAAAGAGAAGGGCAGACAGAAATCTTTCACTGTTTGTACACTGTTCAGCTGTAAATTTGCAGGGTTAGTACTGGGTTATAAGAACTGTGAACAAGAAAAACCTCTCTGTCCAAAGCACAGTGCTCTACATTTTGAAATGCCCTAAAATTTGTATAATATTTTACTATTGTCACATAGAAATTCACATGATTTTTAGTTCTAAGCATATTGTTAAGCATATATTACATGAGTCTTTTGAGTCTATTCACTCCTCTTCCACAGCTCAACTATACCCAAATCCAGCATCTCTTTCCCTTCAGACCAGACTTGTGCTTTTCTTCCATTAATTCCTGTATGAGCTGCCCAAATAGTCTGCGATATGTGACCTATCAGGAACATGGTCAGTTTATCATGGGCTGTAAGGTCATGACCCTTCCTCTTCCTCCAGCACACAAAAGTTGCTAATAGTTCCTCTGTCTCAAGTAGTGCCACCATTAACATACTCAGGCTCCACTGACCTCAGAAAGCAAGCAGTGTCAAGCCTGGGGAGTACTGTAATATGATGCCAAGCACACTTTTCTATAGAGGGAATGCAAGCTGGTACAGCCCCTTTGGATATCAGTGTGGAGATTTCTCAAAAAATTAGGGAACAACCTTCCTCAAGACCCAGTAATACCACTTTTGGGTATATATCCTAAGGATGCTCATTGTGCCAAAAGGACATGTGCCCAACTATGTTCATAGCAGCATTTTTTTTTGTCATAGCCAAGACCTAGAAACAACCTAAATATCCATCAACTGAAGAATGGATAAGGAAAATGTAATATATTTACACAATGGAGTACTACACAGCAGAAAAAAATAACAACATCTTGAATTTTCAGGAAAATAGATGGAGCTAGAAAACATTTTGAGTGAGGTAATCCAGACTCAGAAAGACAATTATCACATGTACCCACTCATAAGTGATTTTTAAACATAAAGCAAAGAATACCAGGCCACAAATCACAATCCCAGAGAACCTAGACAATGAGGACCCTAAGAGAGACATACATATATCTAGTCTACATGGGAAGTAGAAAAAGACAAGAACTTCTGAATAAATTGGGAGCATGGGGACCTTGGGAAAGGGTTGAATGGGAGAGAAGAGGCAGGGAGGGGAGCACAGAAAAATGTAGAGCTCAATAAAAATCAATAAAAAACCTCAAAAAACTAAAAAAAAAAAATTTAAAAATTATAATTTAAATAACACAGTCAGAACTATGAAGAAAACATGACCTCACTATGTCTTGAACATATTCATATTCATTTATTCATTTTCTAACCTCTACTAATTCATAACTAGTACATGTAAGAATGTAAATATTAATATTCTGTCCAAGAAAAGATTCAGCTCTTCAGTTTTTAACCTTCAAAATTAAGCACCTTCATCTAGTTATCTAGGAAAGGGCTCCAAACAATGCTTCTTATGTTAGGTTTTGTGTTTCACATGTCTTTTATCCTGCATATAGACTAGAATCAGCCTAAGAAAAAAGTGAGACAAAAGGCGGGTTTCAGGTGTGAGGTGACATTATTGTCACTTGAGTAATTCCTCAGCTCTTATTGGCTAATTTCAACTTTTTTAAAACCTACTAATTACAAATATAATTGTTTGGATAATGTAGCCATTTCACCTCCACCCCTACCCACAGTAGAAGCCTATGACCATGTTCTTTATTTCATTGACTACGTGCAGCTGAGACAATGAACAATTGGTTTATGACTTTTTAGAAAAGAGAGAGTTAAGAGAAGTTGGTCTAAAGAAGATTACTGCCCCAGTACGGTTTGTCAGACAGCAAAAATGCATCCTTCTCATAAGCGAGAGTGCTGTGAGCCATGGAAGAGTACATGTATTCCATTCCATGGGATTGGTCAGACAGCAAGAACATTATCAGTCTCACAGCCAAGAGCCCCATGAGCCATGGTAGATGATACCCACTCCATTTTCATAGGATGTGCTTGGAACTGGTAGGTATATTTGATGTGAAATGAATGGGGAAAACAAATTAAAAATCTTAGATATGAGGGTGATTAGACACTGTGTAATCCATAGATATGAGCTTATATGAGTTTGAACAGACTGTAAAAGTAAAAAAGCAAAAACTGACTCCTTAGAGATTCCAGTGGTGATGGAAGTCAAAAGATACTAGGCTTCAGGTCATGAAAAAGAGAATTTGACTTGGCTTTGGGAAACATATTCAAGAGTCACATCATCTATGTGATATAGTCAGTCATACGACAGTTGTCTATAGAAGCGAAATAAAGAAGCATTCAAGAAAACAAGTGAAAAAACTTTCTTATTTTCTTAAACCAATAGAAGGACTCATAACTCATAGTTAAATTTTTTCTCATTTTTGGAAGATATTTTTTAATTCATACTTGACCGTTGCCATTGAAAGTATTCCTATTGGTGTTTGGGGTTGCATAAAATGATACAATAAATGTGGTTGTCATAAGCACTATTGTCCAACAGGGCATCTTAGATCAACTGGAAGAAGAGAATGAAGATGGGAAAGGAAAGAAGTCACTGGCAACAGGACATGTGTGACCATGAGGTAATGGGAAGATGTCGTACTATAAAAGTGAGATACAAACTGTATTCAAATCCAGGGATTTGATTGTAGGGATGACTATGGAAGCAGAAGGCATCAAAGGGAGGAGATTCACAGAAGGGTCAAATGAAGGATCTGCAGTCCTGGGTGATCTTGAAACCCAAACTTTATGGACGTCATGCAGAGAAAATGATGACAAAGGATATGGAATAGAAAAAGCACAATAAAAAACAGTCATCAGAAACTGTGAACTTCTTTCTTTGTGATATTTATACTTGTGGGCAACAACCCAGGGGAGTCCTTTTAGAATATAGTCATCAATACTGAACAGAGAAGTTAATGAACATAAAGCAAAACATAGTAGAAGAGTATGGACCTGGACTAAAATGCAAGTGAATACATTGCACGCATAGAATTTACAAGTAAAAAATAATTTATGCAGCTATTGCACCAGTTCAATATGTATATCCACAGGGAATTCTTATTATAAATGAAAGTATAATAAAACACCATTTAAATACACAGTGTTGAGAACCTCTAAATTTTTATCCAGCTCTAAGATACTTAGATTATATGATCAGTGTTGACAAGAAAAAATTGCTTTTTCACAAGGAGAAAAAGAGGGGAAAATGAAGAAAACAGATTTTTTTTTCAGCAGTGTTCTTTATAAACATCATAAACAGTCTAACCATCCATGATTTTTCTATGATCTAATGTTACCCTAAATCTGTTCAGATACTTACTTAATGCATGGTAACTTTAAAAGAGGTTTGTTTAGACCAAAGTGTTAAAGTGGGCAATAGAATATGAGTAGAGAAAGACATGAGTGTATGAATAAAATTTGAAATTTATTCCCCTTGGCTGCCAGCACACAGTGTAATTACCTGGTTGATCCACTGACCCTAGACTTTAAGCAGTGCACATTTCTTATTGCATTCCTAGCATCCATCAGGCAGGGCTTGGAAAAGAGTATCACAACGCTGCTTGCTAACCCCCAAATTTGTGGAAGTGGTATAACTAAATAAGCTTCTGTTAAAATATTATATACAACTCACAGGCATTTATGTTTCACTGCACAAATGTTAATCCTTAACTCAGACGTTGTTTCACCAAGGAGGGAAAACCAAAGCCTGGTAAAACCCAGACAGTGCAGCTGAAGCGAGGAAATGGGGGAACGTATAAACAAATCAAACACTTAACCTTGCAATGAAGACGTATCAACATAAACACCGCTGTATCTCTTATTTCCAGCCCACGTGGTACTGGAAACAGAATGCAAACTGACTCTGGGCTGTGTGAGCTGAGCAGCACCGTTCACTGTACTTCAAAAAGACGTCATTAGAGTCATTCCTAGAAAGGCTGAGTCCTGTGCACATTTATTTATTGATTGACTTATTTTTGCATCCCTAGACGCTTTCTCTATTCTGGGAATGGCTAGCCATGTTTTCTGAAAGAGCTCTAACTGTGCGAAACTACAGCAGAAGTGACAAAGGGAATGGAATACAAGGCATGCTTCAATTATGCTTTGTTGTGCAATAAACTACTTCAAAACTTAGTAGCTTACTTAGAGTAGTATGTATCCACAGCTTCTCATATCCTTGGGCAGGCTCAGACAGTTCTGTCTGGGTGTGCTCAGTCAAGGGTTGATGGCTTAGTGTAGTCCCACACATGGGCCTAGCCATTGACAAGAAAGCTGGCCTGTTGAATCCTCACTAGGCCTTCTCATCCTCAAGGCTTTTCTTGGTGGAAGTACCATGATTATCAAGAAAACCTAGAGACTCAGATCCAAAGTACAAAGTTTTCAAGTCTCTGCTACTATTATTTTTTCCAATAATGATCAAAATAATTTATATAGATAAGCTGAGAGCCTAGAGGATATAAAACATAGTCACTCGCTTAATTTTATTAATGTATTTGAAGTATATAAAACAGTTGGCAATATTTTGGCATTTGTAAACGTGTGTATAAGTTCTCATATTTGTCCCCCACTGCTGATACTTCTTCCTCCCTTTGATCTCCTTCCCTATCTACTTTCATCTGTCCTCTCCCTCCATCTTCCTTCCTTCCCCTCTCTCATTCCACATAAATGAAAATATGAGTAACACTAGATTTTCTGAATTTGACTTGTTTCTTTTAGCACAAAACTTCTAGTTCCATCCATTTTCATGAAAGTAGCGTGATTCATTCCTCTTAATGTCTAGTAATATTCTTTGTATATCAATTTTTCCATTAATGGGAATCTAAGCTTTTCCAAATTTGGTATTATAAGCAGTGCTGCAATAATCATTAGTGTGAAAGATATAATTTTTAGAATAAAGGCAAAGTATAAACACATAATAAAAGCAGTTTTATGATCCTTCTTTTAATTTTAAACAGCATCTTCTGTGAGAACCAGATCTTTGTTCCCAAGTTGTTTTATTTATCTGAAAAGCCAAAGTGCTATATTTGATGTCAGAGCCTCATAAACCATTGTTTTGACATTCTATAGTGGGATTAATGAAAGATCATTGTCCTCACACTCTTGAAGTCATTTATATTTTAAAGAACATAGACAGTTTTGGTTCCTTTTTAGACCATCTTTTGTTCTTCAGAAATAAAGAGGAGAAAATTTGAAAGTTTAGTCTTGCATTTTCCTTGGTCCATGGTTAACACATCATGGCATTTCCAGGTTAATCATGAGTCAATCTGGAACTCCTGGTCAGTGGAAAGGTTACACAGAGAAGGGAGAGTGAGACAGAAAAATGGCCTCTAGCATCTCAGAATTATATAGAAATGGAAAGTCGCTTGTGTCCTGGTGAGACACAGCCTGAACTTAGTCACAAAAGCATTTAACCATGAGGCACTTACCGAATGTAAATTATTCAGTTTTATGGCAAGAGCACAGTCTATACATATATTCACACGAAGAACAGTCTCTTTTACAGAACCTCCAGGCCTTAGGCTCATTGCAACAAGCATAAAGAGATGATGTGTCAGAGAAGGCTGGTTCTCTCACCTCCATGTGTGTGGCTAGAGGAATCTCTGAGGCTTTGAATGATGACAAAAATAATGCACAGAAATGAAACCTCAGCTCAGCACCATGCTTTCCCACCATACCTGAATCTGAGTTAATCAACAACAGTTCAGAAAATATTTCATAGTGTGCAACTCTGAGACCAGATCTCCTTATAGTGCTCCATGATTTAGTTCACAATGTAGGAGCTGATAGGATCCTAACATCTGGTGTCATCACGCAAACATCAATTTCCTTTTTTGTCACCTGCTTAACAAGCCATTCTGACAACTGCAAATTTTGACTTTAAACTTTTTCTTTTCAGAACTGAGGACTGAACCCACTCACTACATTGTCTTGCTAGGCAAGCACTCTACCACTGAGCTACATCCCCAAACCCAAACTTAAACTTTGTAAAGAATAAAATTATAATAACAAAATAGCATGGCATGATAAAGATTAACATTTGTTACATAATAGATTCTTTCTCACTAAGAAACTTATCACTAAGGTTGTGATTCTTATTCTGGAAAGCAATAGGATCATGAGTATTAGCTTTCTCTAAACATAAGCTAATACCAAATTAGGTTCACATGTAATTATTAGCACTAGAAATTGAAAAAATTAATAAAAATGAAAAAAAAAAGAGTAGAGTCACCCAGTCCTTCTAACTGGCCTTGTAAGTAGATTTCCTGTCTTGAGATCAGGCTGTTTTCAGGTACTGAGTGTGAAGGTAAGTGGCTAATCCATCTCTTCAAATGAAAACTGAGAGCTCATATTCTAAACCTGGAGGATCATCTTCCATAGTCTTTGTTGGGAATTGGAAAGGCAAGTACATGCAGATACGTACTGACAGTCTGGAAATAAATTGTCTTATAAAGTGCTATGTTTCCTGTTTATTGTCTCCAATAATTGGCCAGGTGTTAATAGAAGCCAACTTTGAGGTTTCTAAATTCTTTCCATCCTTTGTAGACCCCGGGGCAGTATTTACCTCAATAGAAGATCAAATTCCCCCAGAGAACAGGAAGAGAGTTGTTTATTGTAAGCAGTTAGGTGCCAAACACATTGTTGGAAAAAAGCAAAGGTTATTTCACTCTATTCCACAAGCACACCTCATGGATCTTTGTTTTTGTTGGAGGTTAGGTGCCTGCATTAAAGAGGGTAATTGAATACCGAATACTCTGAATACAAAGTCACAACAAACAAAGGCCACATTTTCTAAACTAGTTAACCAAACTGTCAAACCAAGTGAAACAACAAAGGAGAAGTATGGCCAGGGCTGCACTTTCAGAAACACTGCAGAAAGGACATATGAACCAAGACGTAAGAGCAGTCAAATGGGAGATGCTTGC
Source organism: Microtus oregoni (assembly GCF_018167655.1). NCBI lineage: Eukaryota > Metazoa > Chordata > Mammalia > Rodentia > Cricetidae > Microtus > Microtus oregoni. Next base: position 12,854,421 of record NW_024543077.1, on the reverse strand, counting down.
CTTTGTCACCACCTTGTCCATACACATACAGAGAAAAAACACTCCTAATCCTATATAAGGGTGTAATTTGAAAACTGTTCATACCTGTTGAAACAAAGACAACTGAAAATCATATACTATGTGAATGGTATTTTTTAAAGTAAATTAAACAACCAATAAGATGAGATCTGCATTTGTAATTACTGGTACATTCCTTCTATACACAATCTTTCAGCCGCATTTGGTACCTGTTTTAGCAGAATCTCCTAAAAGTCTGTATGGAAAAATAGAAGACCTTAAAATCTCAACTAAGATTGTCATTCTCACCTGGCAGGTGTGATGCATGCTTTTAATCCCAGAACTCAGGGGGCAGAGGGAGGTGGATCTCTGTGAGTTTGATGAGTTCCAGAAAAATTGTCATTCTCTATAGCATATCGACATTTTATTCCTAATTTCTTTACTGTTTTAGGAGGCATCTTGTTCATTTCCTGGCAGCCCAGACTCCTAAAATATTCACACAGAAACTATATTAATTAAACCACTCCTTGGCCCTTTAGTGCTAGCTTCTTATTGGCTAATTCTTACATCTTAATTTAACCCATTTCTATTAATCTGTGTTTCACCACATTGCTGTGGCTTACCGACAAGTTTCTAACATGTCTGTTCCCAATGTCAGCTATATGGCAACTCCTCAACTCTGCCTTCTTTCTCCCAGCATTTAGTTTAATTTTCCCTGCCTACCTCTATTCTGCCCTGTGCAGGCCCAAGACAGCCCTTTATTAACCAATGGTATTCATAGCATACAGAGGGGAATCCCACATCATTTATGCTTATAGTATGATATACAGGTAAGATATATTTTTACCATTTAAAAAAGAATAACAGGTCCCCTTTAAAGGTAAAATAACCCCAATATTTACGAAATAAGAATGCTAAGTTTATGTGATCTACAATGAAAAAGAATAATCAAAAATTCCTCTATAGTATATTGTGTTACGGAAGTAATTTGCTTTAGCTAGGAATTTTGTTTGTTTGTTTTTTTTGTTGTTGTTTTTCGAGACAGGGTTTCTCTGTGGCTTTGGAGCCTGTCCTGGAACTAGCTCTGTAGACCAGGCTGGTCTCAATCTCACAGAGATCCGCCTGCCTCTGCCTCCCGAGTGATGGGATTAAAGGCGTGCGCCACCATCGCCCGGCCTTTAGCTAGGAATTTTAACATCATTGAGATACTCTCATTTTCCGCATAATAGTGATTATTAAAAAAAAACCAAATAATTAAGATTTTATATTAAAAAGTTTGCCTTCTTTTATGATAAAAAGCTTATATTTGTATTACTAAATGAGACTATCAAAGGAAATTATCACAACTTTAGTAGTTCTTTACATTTGGTTTCCCTAGCAGCAAGTTAAAAGGGCTTCTTTATTTTATTTATTTATTTTTAGTTTTTTTATTATTTAATTTATTTATTTATTAAAGATTTCTGCCTCCTCCCCACCACAGCCTCCATTTCCCTCCCCCTCCCCCATCAAGTCGCCCTCCCTCATCAGCTCGAAGAGCAATCAGGGTTCCCTGACCTGTGGGAAGTCCAAGGGCTTCTTTTAATAAGGTAAAATATGACTTTTGAAGAAGAGGAGGAGCATCACTGCAATATGAAGATATTAATTAAGCTGGCTGTAACAGCATCCCTTACCTTCAATCACCATGACTGGCACTGACTCCCCGACACCTACCACTTCATGAACAATGACAGAAAACAAGGTGAACAGCATTCCATCACTAGCAATAGGGCAATATATTAGGGCGATTATGATGATGTTTGGACAACAGTGTTACAGAAGACGAAAGATCTAGACTGTGGTATTATGGAACATAAATGCTTACATCACATTCCCATCTGAATTCTGCAGGCTAGCCATGGGGAAGCTCTTGCACACACAGTCCCACATTGACAGACTTGTTATGGGCCTCATGAGAGGAAGGATGAGCAGACAGGAGCTTAACGAGATTATCTGGATCACGTCATTGGTCTGCAATAAGCTAGAATCAAATATCCCTGAGAAAGCAATTTGAGATAAAATTATCATAAGCGGAGATCTTAAGTCTATGCCAGTGTAGCTGTTTTCTTGCCGTTCTTACAGGTATGCCAACCTATAAATACACTAGAATGCAAGTCAACCAATATTTTGCTGTCACAGCAAATCAAATCTCTTTATTTTTCTTTGGGTCATGTATTTCTTATCCTCGCATAGAGTTTTTTTTTTCTAGCATTTTATGATTTTTCTACAGCTTTCCTGAACTTATTTACATTGTGACAAAACCAGAATCCTCTACTTGGTTAAAAGCATACTTTCACAATTTTAGCATTCTTTTTTATATTATTATCTTTTGAACATCATCTCTCATTCCCTGTCCTTCCTTGGAACCCTTCTAAACATACTCTCTTCTCGCTCAGATTCACTGCTTCTTTTTCTTTAATCGTTCTTATACACGCACGTTTGGTACTGGACACCACAATCTCATGTTCTCTGTACTTGGGTCAAATGAGGTTTCCTGTAATTGTCTCCATCTGTTTCTTTGATGAGGGTGAGAACCACACTTACATGGGAGGATATAAATTGAGGACACTGCTTTACAGCAGAAATGTTTTCAAATTTTCCTTATAGAAAACATCTTTATGGTAAGGGTTATATAATTCAGAAATGTCTAATTTAATCATTTTGAGTGTTCAGATCTGTTGGTATTGTCCTCACAGTGTTTCCTACTGAAAATCTAAACTTTGATACTCATTGAAAAACTTAGTTTTCCCTCGGTATTTTCACATGTTATTCCCACCCCCGTTCTATATTTACCTGCTGTGAACTTGGTTCATTTAAATACCTTATATAGGTAGCATTTATCTTTTGTGATGTTTTTATTTCAATTGGTCTGATGTTTTCCATGTTTGTTCATGTTTTATCTTGTAACAGGATCTTCTTCCTTAAGGCTGAATAATATTCCAATATACCAATTATTATTTATGTCTCTCATGTCAGACTTTGGGTTGCTTCCAACCTCCATATATGGGAGATACAGTTATTTTGAACACAGGTGTGGGAACAGCTCTTTAGCTTGGAGTAAATAATTGATTTCATTTAAAAATATTTATGATCATAGATGCTTCTTTTACATATTATAAGGATATTTCCTGTTGAATTTAGGTTGTACCTTCATGATCATTTCATTGGTTTTCTATCAGGAGGTCTATTTTTTCTGTTTTACCATAGAAAGAAAAGAAAAAAATTTAGGAGAAAATTATAATGGAATAGCTAGGTGTAGCAACAAATTAAGCCTATTATGGTCTAAAACCTTATTATTTAGAACCAAGTTTTTACAAAGAAAGTCAAAGTCATCCATATTTTTTTTAAGTTAGAAGGCATTATTGAGTGTTTACAATTCTTGTTAATATTACAACTTTAATTAATTAATTGTTTGGCAGAAAATGTATCTGAAAAACCAATAATAATATTAGATTGGAATTAACTATGGTGCAAGATTTACTTGTGTGTATGGGGATAGTGCACATATATGTGAGGGCACACACACATGTATGTATATATGGATGGAAACACACTTGTGTGAGGGCACAGAAACGTGTGTGAATATAAGCATGGGAGCACACACGTATGAAGGTACACATGCATGTTGGGGATCAAGGTGCACACACACGAGGGCACAGATACATGTGCATATATGTGGGTGTGTACACATATATGTGAGACACACATGCGTGTGTATAAAGGTGAATATGCCTGTGGAGATTCATCTACTTTATTTTTTTTTTTCTTCAGGCTGTAAGTCTCCCTGGCCTGGAACACAAAGGCTAGTCTGACTGGCCAGTGTTCCCAGAGTTCTGAAGTCTCTATCTCTCCAGTTCTGGGACAATCAAAATTCAGCTTACACTGTAAAATCTTTAAGAGAGTAAAGCTAAATAACTTAATAAAATTTTAGAACTGCTCTCTTGAATTCATTCCTTAAGTATAAGTTAAGTATAACAGTATCATTGTATGCCTAACACATTTTATCTTCCCTCCAACCTTCATTAGCTACCTAGTTTTTGTTCTATTCCCTGTGAAAATTCAACATATGAGTGAGACAAAGTCTGTCTGATTTATTTCAATTGATAAAAAATTCACCAGGTTCATCATAATGCTGCAAATAAGAGAAAAATCCTAATACTCATGTCTGAAAAGTATTCAATTGCCTGTGTTTAGCACATTATCTTTTGCTTGTCCATAGATACATACTTAATTTGGTTCCATATGTTTCACAGTTAATAATATACTCTATTCTTTTTATGTATGTCCATCTTTAAGCATCATGTCAAATTAAAACCAGCACTTCGTTGCTTGGCAACCATTCCACTGGAGAGCCTGTCTTCACGTTTTGGCAACAGCGATGTTGGGTATGGCTACGGATAAGATAATTAGCCCAGAGTTGCTGAGGAATCCCATCAGGACGGGTGAGTGTGTGCTATCCAGGGGCGGACTGTCCCGGAAGAGAGCACAAACCCCCCTCCCCCAGCTCCTACTGCAGGGCTGTCTTTCTTTTGCATGACCCAGCCCCCCCAGCACCCCTCCCCAACCCTGCCCTGCTGTATGCTAGGACCAGTGCTCAAGAACAGTTTTAAGCTCCTACACTAAGGCTACCGACCCAGAGCGGTGAGTGCCTGCCTACCAGCCAGGCCTCAGGGTCCCCTGTAAGGGAACCCGGGCACCTTCAGCTCCGCTTCCTGTGCGCTCCTGGATATCACTCCTCCCCCCTTGCTCCATTCATCCTTTTGGCCCTGGATCATTGGGCTACCGGCGGCCCTGTTAAGTTGCTGAGGAATCCCATCAGGACGGGTAAGTGTGTGCTACCCAGGGGCCTACTGTCCGGAAGAGAGCACAAACCCCCCTTCCCCAACTCCTTCTGCAGGGCTGTCTTTCTCTCGCACGACCCAGCACCCCAGCACCCCTCCCCAACCCTGCCCTGCTTTATGCTAGGACCAGTGCTCAAGAACAGTTTTAAGCTCCTACACTAAGGCTACCCACCCAGAGTGGTGAGTGCCTGCCTACTGGGCAGGCCTCAGGTTCCCCTGTTAGGGAGCCTGGGCACCTTCAGCTCCTGCGCCAGGCTTCCTGTGCTCTTCTGGATACCGCCACCCCCTTGCTCCATTCATCCTTTTGGCACTGGAGCATTGAGCTACTGTCGGCCCTGTTTAGTTGCTGAGGAATCCCATCTGGACAGGAACGGTTCATGCTTCTACACTGAAGAGATATACCCAGAGAGTCAATCGCAGCAAAGACTGGACCAAGAGACCAGGCCTCTCCTGGCTCCATTTGAAAGAAGAGATGGGAAGGCGCCAATGCAAGAATTCCTCCAACAACCTGAAAGGCAGCATGACACCACCAGAATCCAGGGATCCCGAAATAAGAAGAATTGTACACCCTACTCCAGAAGAAATAGAAGATATTGACTCAAAAGTGAACTATATGAAAATAATAGAGGACCTTAAACAGGAGGTGAAAAACTGCCATAAACAATTAGAGATTACAAACAAAAAGGTAGAGGAAATGAATAAATCGCTCAAAAGACATGCAAGAAAACCAAGAGAAACAAGAAAAAGCAATCAAACAGGTTAGGGAAGCGGTTCAAGACTTGAAGAATGAAATGGAAGCAATGAAGAAAGCACAAACCGAGGGAAGAATGGAGATGGAAAATCTGGGTAAACGAACAGGAACTGCAGAGACAAGTACTAACAATAGATTACAAGAGATAGAAGAAAGAATGTCAGACACTGAAGATACCATAGAGAAAATAAACCCACTGATCAAAGAAAACAGCAAAACCAACAAATTCTCATCACAAAACATTCAGGAAATCTGGGACACAATAAAAAGACCAAACCTAAGAATAATTGGAGTAGAAGAAGGAGAAGAAGGGCAGCTCAATTGTCCAGAAAATATACTTAATAAAATTATAGAAGAAAACTTTCCCAACCTGAAGAAAGATATACCTATGAAGGTTCAAGAAGCATACAGAACACCAAATAGGCTGGATCAAAAGAAAACATCCTTTCGCCATATAATAATCAAAACACAAAATATACAGAATAAAGAAAGAATATTAAGAGCCTCAAAGGAAAAAGGCCAAGTTACTTATAAAGGTAAACCTATCAGACTTACACCTGACTTCTCAATGGAATCCATGAAAGCCAGAAAGCCCTGGATAGATGTACTGCAAAAACTAAGAGATCATGGATGCAAGCCCAGACTACTATATCCAGCCAAGCTTTCGTTCACTATAAATGGAGAAAACAAAATTTTCCAGGATAAAAACAAATTTAAACAATACGTAGCCACAAATCCAGCCTTACAGAAAAAAATAGAAGGAAAATCACTAACCAAGGAGTCCAACAATGCCCACAATAACTCAGTCATCTAGAGACCCTTCACCAGCGCAACTCAAAGAAGGGAAACACACAAACCCTACTACTAAAAAAATGACCGGAGTTAACAACCACTGGTCATTAATATCACTTAATGTCAATGGGCTCAACTCACCTATAAAAAGGCACAGGCTAAGAGATTGGATACGAAAACAGGATCCAACATTCTGTTGTTTACAAGAAACACACCTCAACCACAAAGACAGGCACCTACTCAGAGTAAAGGGCTGGGAAAAGGCTTATCAAGCAAATGGACCTAAGAAACAAGCAGGTGTGGCCATACTAATTTCTAACAAAGTTGACTTCAAACTTAAATCAATCAGAAGAGATGGAGAGGGACATTTTATACTCATAACAGGAACAATTCATCAGGATGAAGTCTCAATCCTGAATATCTACGCCCCTAATATAAAAGCGCCCACGTACATAAAAGAAACATTACTAAAACTCAAGGCAGCCATCAAACCACATACACTAATAGTAGGAGACTTCAACACTCCTCTCTCACCAATGGACAGGTGAATCAAACAGAAACCTAACAGAGAAATTAGAGAATTAATGGAGGTAATGAATCAAATGGACTTAACAGACATCTATAGATTATTCCACCCAAATAGGGGAGAATATCCCTTCTTCTCTGCAGCTCATGGAACCTTCTCGAAATTGACCACATACTCGGTAGCAAAGCTAACTTACACAGTTACAAAAAAATATTAGTAACCACTTGTGTCTTATCAGATCACCATGTATAAAAGTTAGAATTCAACAACAATGCTACGCCCAGAAAGCCTACAAACTCATGGAAACTGAACAGTCAACTAATGAACCATACCTAGATTAAGGAAGAAATAAAGAAAGAAATTAAAGTCTTCCTTGAATTCAATGAAAATAAAGAAACAACATACTCAAACTTATGGGGCACTATGAAAGCAGTGCTAAGAGGAAAGTTCATCGCACTAAGTGCCCACTTAAAGAAAACAGAGAAAGCACATATTGGAGACTTAACAGCCCACCTGAAAGCTTTAGAAAAAAAAAAGAAGCAGACTCACCTAGGAGGAGTAGAAGACTGGCAATAATCAAACTGAGGGCTGAAATCAACAAAATAGAAACACAGAAAACAAACCAAAGAATCAATGAAACAAAAAGCTGGTTCCTGGAGAAAATCAACAAGATTGATAAACCCCTATCCAAACTAATCAAACGGGAGAAAGAGAATACGCAAATTAATAAGATCAGAAATGAAAAGGGGGACATAACCACAGACACAGAGGAAATTCATAGAATCATTAGATCTTATTACAAAAGCCTGTTTGCCACAAAACTGGAAAATGTAAAAGAAATGGACATTTTTTTAGATAAATACCATATACCAAAGTTACACCAGGACCAGGTGAACAATCTAAATAGACCTGTTGGGAACGAAGAATTAGAAGCTGTTATCAAAAACGTCCCTAACAAAAAAAGCCCAGTACCAGATGGTTTCAATGCGGAATTCTACCAGAACTTCCAAGAAGAGCTAATACCTATACTCCTTAATGTATTCCACAATATAGAAACAGAAGGGTCATTACCTAATTCCTTTTATGAAGCTACAGTTACTTTGATACCAAAACCACACAAAGACTCAACCAGGAAAGAGAATTACAGGCCAATCTCACTCATGAACATCGACGCAAAAATCCTCAACAAAATACTGGCAAACCGAATCCAAGAACACATCCGAAAAATTATCCATTATGATCAAGTAGGCTTCATTCCTGAGATTCAGGGCTGGCTCATCATACGAAAATCTATCAATGTAATCCAACATATAAATAAACTGAAAGAAAAAAACCATATGATCATTTCATTAGATGCTGAAAAAGCATTCGACAAAATTCAACATCCATTTATGTTAAAAGTCTTGGAGAGATTAGGGATACAAGGGTCATACCTAAATATAATAAAAGCTATATACAGCAAGCCGACAGCTAACATCAAATTAAATGGAGAGAAACTCAAAGCCATCCTGCTTAACTCAGGAACACGACAAGGCTGTCCACTCTTGCCATACCTCTTCAACATAGTGCTTGAAGTTCTAGCAAAAGCAATAAGACAACATAAGGGGATCAACGGGTTTCGAATTGGAAAGGAAGAAGTTAAACTTTCGTTATTCACAGATGATATGATAGCGTACTTAAGCGACCCCCAAAACTCCACCAAAGAACTTTTACAGCTGATAAACAGCTTTGGTAATGTGGCAGGATACAAGATCAACTCCAAAAAATCAGTCGTCCTCTTATACACAAAGGATATGGAAGCAGAGAAGGAAATCAGAGAAGCTTCACCTTTCACAATAGCCACAAACAGCATAAAATATCTTGGGGTAAATCTAACCAAGGAAGAGAAAGATCTATTTGACAAGAACTTTAAGGCATTGAAGAAAGAGATTGAAGAGGATACCAAAAAATGGATGGATCTACCTTGCTCTTGGATTGGGAGGATCAACATAGTAAAAATGGCAATTCTACCAAAGGCAATTTATAGATTCAATGCAATCCCCATCAAGATCCCATCAAAATTCTTCACAGATCTGGAGAGGACAATAATCAACTTTATATGGAAAAACAAAAAACTCAGGATAGCCAAAACAATCCTTTACAATAAAGGATCTTCTGGAGGCATTACCATCTCTGACTTCAAACTCTATTACAGAGCTACAGTAATGAAAACAGTGTGGTACTGGCATAAAAACAGAGAAGTCGACCAATGGAATCGTATAGAAGACCCGAATTTTAACCCACAAACCTATGAACCCTCATTTTTGATAAAGGAGCTAAAAGTATACAATGGAAAAAAAGATACCATCTTCAACAAATGGTGCTGGCATAACTGGATGTCAACCTGTAGAAGAATGAAAATAGACCCATATCTATCACCGTGCACAAAAGTCAAGTCCAAATGGATTAAAGACCTCAATATCAGCCCGAACACACTGAAAAGGATAGAAGAGAAAGTGGGAAATACCCTACAACAGATGGGCACAGAAGATCGCTTCTTATGTATAACCCCAGAAGCACAGACATAAAGGGCAACATTGAATAAATGGGACCTACTAAAACTGAGAAGCTTCTGTAAAGCAAAGGACACTGTCACTAAGACACAAAGTCAACCTACTGACTGGGAGAAGATCTTCATCAACCCCGCAACAGACAAAGGTCTGATCTCCAAAATATAGAGAGAACTCAAGAAACTAGACTTTAAAATGCTAATTAACCCAATTAAAAAATGGGGCACTGATCTGAACAGAGAATTCTCAACAGAAGAAGTTCAAATGGTCAAAAGACACTTAATGTCATGCTCAACCTCCTTAGCGGTCAGGGAAATGCAAATCAAAACAACTTTGAGATATCATCTTACACCTGTCAGAATTGCTAAAGTCAAAAACAGCAATGATAACCTTTGCTGGAGAGGCTGTGGAGGAAGAGGTACCCTCATCCATTGCTGGTGGGAATGCAATCTTGTGCAACCACTGTGGAAGTCAGAGTTTCAGTTTCTCAGGAAATTCGGGATCAACCTACCCCTGGACCCAGCAATACCACTCTTGGGAATATACCCAAGAGATGCCCTATCATATGACAAAAGCATTTGTTCAACTATGTTCATAGCAGTATTATTTGTAATAGCCAGAACCTGGAAACAACCTAGATGTCCTTCAATGGAAGAATGGATGAAGAAAGTGTGGAATATATAAACATTAGAGTACTACGCTGCGGTAAAAAACAATGACTTCTCGAATTTTGCATGCAAATGGATGGAAATAGAAAACACTATCCTGAGTGAGGTATCCCAGACCCAAAAGATGAACATGGGATGTACTCACTCTTAATTGGTTTCTAGTCATAAACAAGGGTCACAGAGTCTATAATAGGTGAATCTAAAGAAGCTAAGTAAGAAGGTGAACCCAAGGAAAAACATATAGTTATCCTCTTGGCTAAGGGAAGTAGACAAAATTGCCGGGGAGAAAATTGGGATCTTGTTGGTGGGGTGGGATGGGGGTAAGGGGAGATGGGGAGAGAAAAGTTAGAAGGGAAGGAGGTGGGGGGCCTTGGGGAATCAGGAGGATTGGGATAAAGGAAGGTTGGACAGGGGAGCACGGAACCACAATTCTTAGTTAAGGGAGCCACTTTAGGATTGGCAAGAGACCTGACCCTAGAGGGGCACCCAGGTGCCCAAGCCAAGGACCCCAGTTAGTTCCTCGGGCAGCTGAGGATAGGGAACCTGAAATGACCCTATCCTAGAGCAATAATGACTAATATCTTGCATATCATCATAGAACCTTCATCTGGTGATGGATGGAGATAGAGACAGAGACCACACTGGAGCACTGGACTGAGCTCCCAAGGTCCCAATGAGGAGCAGAAGGAGGGAGAACATGAGCAAAGAAGTCGGGACCACGAGGGGTGCACCCACCCACTGATACAGTGGAGCTGATCTATTGGGAGCTCACCAAGCCCAGCTGGACTGTGACTGAAAAAGCATGGGATAAAACTGGACTCTCTGAACATGGCGAACAATGAGGGCTGATGAGACGCGAAGGACAATGGCATGGGGGTTTTGTTCCTGCTTAATGTGCTTTCTTGGTGGAAGCCTAGCCAGTTTGGATGTTCACCTTTCTAGATATGGACGGAGGGGGGAGGACCTAGGACTTACCACAGGGCAAAAAACCCTGACTGCTCTTTGGACTGGAGAGGGAGGGGGAAAGTATTGGGGGGATGGGGAGAAGGGTGGGAGGAGGGGGAGGAGGGTGGGAGGAGGGGGAGGGAAATGGGAGGAGGGGGAGGGAAATGGGAGGAGGGGGAGGGAAATGGGAGGCTGGGAGGAGGTGGAAACTTGTTTTTTTTTCTCCTTTTCTCAATAAAAAATGAGGCTACAAATTGTAAAATTATTTTTCTAACAGTTTTAAATGCAAGTTAGAGCTGGAAAATAAGCACTTGTATATTCTTCCCTTTATACATATTTAAAACTGTGGTATAAAGCCCACAATTTATAGATATAAGCACCTATAATTCAATATATATATATATATATATATATATATATATATATATATATTTGGTTTTTTGAGACAAGGTTTCTTTGTAGCTTTGGAGCCTGTCCTGGCACTAGCTCTTGTAGACCATGCTGGCCTCGAACTCACAGAGATCCGCCTGCCTCTGCCACCCGAGTGCTGGGATTAAAGGCATGCGCCACCCTGCCCGGCTTATAATTCAGTATAATTTATAGACATAATCATCAACATCAGATTGGACTAAAAATCTTAGAGCAATGTAATATAGTCATATGTCATCATTGCATTGTCCAACTTTTGATCTACAAATCATTTCCTAACATATACATGTGTATATATATACTCAAGATTTTATTTAATGCTTGTGATTGTAAGAAATTAAATAGTAGTTATAACTAGTATAGTTAATATCTCCTTGTCTAAGCACAAAAGGTATGCAAAAATGAAATTTAGGGGCTAAAGACATTGGTCAGCACTTAAAAGTGTGTAATGCTCTTCCAGAGGACCTGAATTCAGTTCTCTTCACCCATGGTGGGTGGCTCACAACTGCCTATAACTCCAGCTGCAGAGGATATAACCACCCCCTTTTGGCCTCTGGGAGTACACACATGTGCCATACAGTCACAGAGATACAACATATATATGTAAATAAAAATAAAATGTATAAAAAATAAAATTGAGGAGATAATGTTCCATTACCAGAATGAAGCATATAGATAAATGAATTGTGGATAAAGTTTCAGAATGTAATATTGTCATATTTTTAAATGATAAAAGATGTTCGATACTGTAATGTGTTACTTTCTAAGTTACATGTTTAGAAATAGCCTTTTTAATTTATAAGATTATGTGCATTTTCTCAAATATTGTATCTTATTCATTCATGTTAGACAGAAATGCTACTTTGTAAAGTTTAAAAAAGTCTCAGAGTCTGTATATTAGGGTAATCTTTTTTGTTAGATTCTATCTAATTTTATAATTTTGGAAAAGTCGTTATTGTTTCTATGGATGCTTTGTAGCTGGAGTTCTTTAAAAACGCAGAAACAGTGTACACAAGTCATATGGGTCATTTAGCTATGAGATATTTATATAGTCAAATGAGATTTTAAAACATCTTTAGTTTTATTTTAAGATTGTATTGAGTAGAGTCTAAAGTTTGTTTTGCTTGTTTGCTAGGCACTTTGAATTGCTGTCTTTTTACAGCATGGACACCAGGTTGTTAACAACTTGTTTTAGGATTCCAGTAACTTCATTTTTGGGGATTTTATGACAGATTTGCTAGTGGCTCCTTTTTGTGAGTTGATGTTCTGAAGTTACTGTCACAATGAGTTCAGGCCTATGGAGCCAAGAGAAAGTTACTTCACCTTACTGGGAAGAACAGATTTTTTTATCTGCTTCTTCAAGAATGCAGTGTAACAGACAAACAGACACAGAAACTCCTAAAAGTACCCAAAGGAAGTATAGGACAGTACATCCAAGACCGTTCTGTGGGGTATTCAAGAGTTCCTTCTGCAAAAGGCAAGAAAAATCAGATTGGATTAAAAATCTTAGAGCAACCGCATGCAGTTCTATTTGTTGATGAAAAGGATGTTGTAGAAATCACTGAGAATCAATTTACAGAGTTACTGTTGGCAATTACCAACTGTGAGGAGAGGCTCAGCCTATTTAGAAACAGAATTCTACTAACTAAAGGCCTCCAGGTAGATGTGGGCAGCCCTGTGAAAGTACAGCTGCGATCTAGGGAAGAGAAATTTCCAGGAGTTGTGCGCTTCAGAGGACCATTATTAGCGGACAGGACAGTGTCGGGGATTTTCTTTGGAGTAGAATTGCTGGTAAGTTTGCTAGGACATTTGAGAGGGAGAAGGAGAGAGAGAGAGAGTGTGTATGAGAAAGCGAATGTGCGCGTGAGCGAGAGACCACGAGCACATATTTTCCCCTTTATAAGATTTGTGTTTTATGTTTGTTTGTTTTTAGTACACTTCTCAGGATGGACCTCAGGACCTTCTGCCTCTGAACTATAGTTCAGCCCCCAAATTTATTTAATGATAAATTGAGAGGATGTAAAGACAATTCTTGAAAACTTTAAAAAATTATCTCTTACGGTAGAAACTTACAAGTCATTATTCTGGACTTCATATCTTAGAAGCTTTTAAGTTACCTATATTAAAAGTTAACACTGCCAATTGTAATTATAAACACTTAAAAAATTGTGAACTATCTTGTGATAGTACCCACAGGATTCCCAGTTCTTAGTGTATGCTACTAAGTATAACAGTTTAGAGGTAAAATTTTTGAAGTGTGTTGCAGCAATTTCAGTTTGCTCATGCTTATCCCCGGAATGTATAAACTGCCTTGGAACTTATGTGCCATGGCAACATATCTAAGAATTCTATATTCCAAATTGACTATTGGTTCACATTTAGACACTCTCAGGAGTAGAGAGAGGTCGTGCTTTACTTGCTTCTTGATTTGGCTTTTCGAGCAGTGAAATAATTAGGCTGTGACAGCCAGCTATGGTATGTACTAGCAGGATTGCCAGCTACTTAACCTACATCAAGTTCTCCTAACCTGTTCCTCATCTGTGAAGTGCTTAGAGCACACATGACTTATAGTAGTTGTAAGGTGGATGGCTGTAGATGGTTACAGTTTGTTCTCAGTAAATGGAGCTGATGCTGCTGTTTGGTTGAAGTTGAATGCCTGTTCATGACAAAAGTCGTGGTAGAACTATGTTGTAAATTTAATCCTCACTCTTTCTCAAAAGAATTATGATCTGAAATTATGAGTTAGTTTCATCATCAGATACAGCTTCTTTATTCTTTAAATACCCTAAACCCAACAGCAGCTGCTAGTCATATTTCATATTATGGATATAATTTAGAGTTTTTCCAAAGTAATTTCCTGAAATCCCTTTAATGAATAATCTTTTTATATGTCTTTTTAAAAAAACTTTGAAAACTAGGAAGAACATCGTGGCCAAGGTTCCACTGATGGGGTATATCAAGAGAAACAGCTTTTTCAGTGTGATGAAGATTGTGGCGTGTTTGTGGCATTGGACAAGCTGGAGCCCATAGACGATGATGACAATGGATTGGAAAGTGATTTTGCAGCCCTGGGGGATACCACGCAGGCTGAACCTCCCCCTTTGGAAAAAAACTCCAAAGTAACTCTGAAGGTCGGAGAAAGTGTAGAATCTGGAAAAGTAATATTCTGTGATGTTTTGCCAGGAATAGAGAGTCTAGGATATTTTGTTGGTGTGGACATGGATAACCCTATTGGCAACTGGGATGGAATGTTTGATGGAGTACAACTTTGTAGCTTTGCAAGTGTTGAAAGTACAATTCTTCTGCACATCAATGATATCATTCCAGAGAGCATGACACCGGAAAGGAGGCCTCCCAAACTTGCCTTTATGTCAAGAGATGATGGTGACAAAGGTTCAACTAGTCATAATAAACCAAAGGTTACAAGATCTACCTCAGACCCTGGAAGTCGAAGCAATTCTGAATTATTTTATACCTTAAAAAGGTCATCTGTTGACTCACAACAACAATCCAAATCCAAAAATTCATTGTATATTGATGAAGAGAGCATGACACCGGAAAGGAGGCCTCCCAAACTTGCCTTTATGTCAAGAGATGATGGTGACAAAGGTTCAACTAGTCATAATAAACCAAAGGTTACAAGATCTACCTCAGACCCTGGAAGTCGAAGCAATTCTGAATTATTTTATACCTTAAAAAGGTCATCTGTTGACTCACAACAACAATCCAAATCCAAAAATTCATTGTATATTGATGAAGAGAGCATGACACCGGAAAGGAGGCCTCCCAAACTTGCCTTTATGTCAAGAGATGATGGTGACAAAGGTTCAACTAGTCATAATAAACCAAAGGTTACAAGATCTACCTCAGACCCTGGAAGTCGAAGCAATTCTGAATTATTTTATACCTTAAAAAGGTCATCTGTTGACTCACAACAACAATCCAAATCCAAAAATTCATTGTATATTGATGAAGAGAGCATGACACCGGAAAGGAGGCCTCCCAAACTTGCCTTTATGTCAAGAGATGATGGTGACAAAGGTTCAACTAGTCATAATAAACCAAAGGTTACAAGATCTACCTCAGACCCTGGAAGTCGAAGCAATTCTGAATTATTTTATACCTTAAAAAGGTCATCTGTTGACTCACAACAACAATCCAAATCCAAAAATTCATTGTATATTGATGAAGAGAGCATGACACCGGAAAGGAGGCCTCCCAAACTTGCCTTTATGTCAAGAGATGATGGTGACAAAGGTTCATCTAGTATTAATAAACCAAAGGTTACAAGATCTACCTCAGACCCTGGAAGTCGAAGCAGTTCTGAATTATTTTATACCTTAAGTGGGTCATCTGTTGACTCACAACGACAATCAAAATCCAAAAATTCATGGTATATTGATGAAGTTGCAGAAGACCCTGCAAAGTCACTTACAGAGCTGTCTCCAGACTTTGGACATTCATCACCTCCTTCCATGAACTCCTCATCCAGCGAGAACAGATTCCACTCTCTACCATTCAGCCTGACCAAGATTCCCAATACTAACAGCAGCATTGCTCACAGCCCACTGTCATTGTCAGTGCAGTTTGTGATGGGCGAGCTGAACAGCTTGCCTGTCCAGAGGAGTCCACCTTTGCCCATCTCTTCTGATAATGCATACGGCCTAGAGGTGGGCTCACTGGCTGAAGTGAAAAAGAATCCCCCGTTCTATGGGGTTATCCGTTGGATTGGCCAGCCGCCTGGGCTCAGTGACGTGCTAGCTGGGCTGGAACTGGAGGATGAATGTGCGGGCTGTACAGATGGCACGTTCAGGGGCACGCGCTATTTCACCTGCGACGTGAAGAAGGCCCTGTTCGTGAAACTGAAGAGCTGTAGACCCGACTCTAGATTTGAGTTTTTGGAGCCTGTTTCTAATCAGATTGAAAGGTGTAATTCTTTAGTATTTGGAGGCTACTTAAGTGAAGTAGTAGAAGAAAATACTCCACCAAAGACGGAAAAAGAAGGTTTAAAGATAATGATTGGAAAGAAGAAAGGCATCCAGGGCTATTACAATTCTTGTTACTTGGACTCAACTTTATTCAGCGTATTTGCTTTTAGTTCTGTCCTGGATACTGTGTTGCTGAGACCCAAAGGAAAGAATGATATTGAGTATTATAGTGAGACCCAGGAGCTACTGAGGACAGCAATAGTCAATCCTCTGAGAACATATGGATATGTGTGTGCCACAAAAATTATGAAACTGAGGAAAATACTCGAAAAAGTTCATGCTGCATCAGGATTTACCTCTGAAGAAAAAGATCCAGAAGAATTTCTCAATATCCTGTTTCATGATATTTTAAGGGTTGAGCCATTGTTAAAAATAAGATCAGCAGGTCAGAAAGTCCAAGACTGCGACTTCTATCAGATCTTTGTGGAAAAAAATGAGAAAGTTGGAGTTCCTACAATTCAACAGTTACTAGAATGGTCTTTTTTCAACAGTAACCTGAAATTTGCAGAGGCACCATCATGCTTGATTATTCAGATGCCTCGGTTTGGAAAAGACTTCAAAATGTTCAAAAAAATTTTCCCTTCTCTAGAATTAAATATAACAGATTTGCTAGAAGACACTCCCAGGGAGTGTCGCATCTGTGGAGGACTTGCGATGTTTGAGTGTAGAGATTGCTATGAAGACCCCGACATCACAGCAGGGAAGATCAAGCAGTTCTGTAAGACCTGCTGCACTCAGATTCATCTCCATCCTAAAAGAATGAATCATACCTATCACCCAGTATCACTTCCCAAAGACTTGCCTGACTGGGACTGGAGACACTGCGGCATCCCCTGCCAGAAGATGGAGTTATTTGCTGTTCTCTGCATAGAAACGAGCCACTATGTTGCTTTTGTGAAGTATGGGAAGGATGACTCAGCCTGGCTCTTCTTTGACAGCATGGCTGATCGAGATGGGGGTGAGAATGGCTTCAACATTCCACAAGTGACACCCTGCCCCGAAGTGGGAGAGTACTTGAAGATGTCTCTGGAGGAGCTGCACTCCTTGGATTCCAGAAGGATTCGAGGCTGTGCACGCAGACTTCTTTGTGATGCGTACATGTGCATGTACCAGAGTCCAACCATGAGCTTGTACAAATAACATGTCATCTGAAAGGGGCAGAGGCCAAGCACAAAGCTTAACACCATGTTTCTTGCAGCTGGCACCCATTGCCGGCAATGGGTGTCTTTTGTGTTGATGGCCCTTTAGCAAAGGATTTCTGTGTTTTTAAACAAATTACTTTTGTGTTCTTGAAGTATTTAATAAGCATTTTGCACTCTAGGAAGTATGTTTTGTTGGTTTTTTAAAAGTTTAAATGAAGTTTAGTTTAAATGAAGTTAAGTTTTGTTTTCTTTAAGTTTATTGAGTTTATTGCATTGATAATATAATATTTTTGGAAAGATACAATTTTAATTGTGACGTCTAAAATCTTGTAGTCCATTGAGGATGTAAGTAAATATTTCTTCTTATGGACCAATGATATCCTTCTCAGAGTAGATAGGTCATGAGACCTTTGTTTAAAAACAAGACTGCCCTCTTTGGGCTTGGTGATTCCGGCACCACTCCCAGTGCTTCACCAGGGAGATGATTGTTTAGTTCCCTAATGCAGCTGGGATAGGCGGAGAAGATGGAATGGTGGAAACTGGGGAGCAGAAAGTGGCCTGAGGAGGCAGTGAGCTGCCCATCACAGCAGAGGGCAGGACTTGTGGAGGCAAACTTCTGTGGCTTTGGGCCTTGGCCCTCTTATCAAGATGTCAAAGTGTGACTTCCTGGCAAGGAATTAGGCTCCTGTGTGAGCTGTTGTCTCAGGTGGGGGACTGGCTGGAGTAGTTGAGGGTCTATGCTTTGTCTTATTCTAGATCCTAAAGGGTTTCTCTTGGGCCCAAATGTGGTGACAAGCTGAGCAGCAGTAGTGAACAGTGGGAATACTGGGGATAAACCCTTACTGGTGGGTGGCCTTAAATGGCGTTACTTTATCCTCAAGAGTACCGCAGGGTCCTGGCCACTCTCCTGGCAGTGCTGACCGTTTAATGTCATCAGATTTTGGTTCTCATTTTCTTCCTAACAGATTTGAGGGAGAAGGGCTGTGGATGTAGGGATGGTCCTTACGGGCACCGTAGGCCTCTGCACAGTTCTCTTCTGCTTTTAAATACTCTTGATGTTCACTAATTATTCATTCTAAAGGGATTATGCGGGAGACGCAGCTGTCTTTGGTTTTATATTATGAAATAGCCTTGTATTGTGGGATGTTAACTCTGGAGAGTCGCCCTCATACTCAAAGTATTCATTAAAAAAAATCCCCTGATATTCCCTAGGGGTGTGTGGCTATTATCAGGCTGACCCAAAGGAACACATTTTGTATTCCATTTCCTTTACTTGTATCTTGTTAAAAATTTTTTGCCTGAAGAATATTCTTTTGTTTATGAAAACATGAAACATTGTATAAAACAGTCCCTTTCTGTCAGAATGCTCCAATGTAGACTTAATTTTGTTAAACGAGACGATTAAAGTGCTTTTATGGAAAGAAATGTACCATGAACTATTTCTGTATCATTAAAACGTAGTTTTTATGGTTAAAAAAAAAGAAACCCATACTAGTCAATAAATATCATAATAAATGAGTGCAAAAAAAAAAAAAGATAATTAGCCCAGGTTAGTGTTGGCCAGATGCCGAATGCTTAGTGACTGCTAAGTTTCTTGCACAATCAAACAAAATTTCAAGGAAAACTGAGGGCAGTCTTGTTTGCCTTTTAGATAAAATGCAGCCTCTCTGTGCAGGAATTGCTGTGGAATGCCCAAGCTTTAAAGTCATACATATTAGCTCCTGGAGGTGCTGCTTTCTGGGACTGTTATTTCCAAAAGGCTTGATGGATGTCTGATGAATGGGATGGGAATATTTCTAAGAATTTTCTCACAGAAATCCATTAGTTTTTCACTCAATGTAAGCCAGAGAGAAGAACTTGGTGCTTGTCAGTTATTTTGTAGCTGATGTTTGGCAACATGAATGAAGCAAGCATGAAGTAAAAAAAGTTGGTGAGAGGAGAAAAGCCAACACAAGCTCTGTTTATTATAGGGTTACTCATGTAGGCAAACAAAGCTCTGTTCTTTTATAAAAATGATACGGAATGACCCTGAGGACCGAATAAGGGTATAGGAATTACCTTGCAAGGTCATCTATCAGGTAAGGTAGACTCTGGGGACGTGATATCCAGTACTCTGTTTCATTTCAGAGCTGGGAACCTCCTCAGATAGAGAACAGAAAAATACAGAAATATTTGTAGTGAATAGCACATTAAACACTGTCTTGTGAGGTTCTGTTCTGATGAGGCAGAACACTGTTTACCTCAGTCATATGGAAAAGAAGATGTGGAAATTAATTTAAGAAACTTGAATTAAGTTTGAGCCACAAGATCTAAGAAAAATCAGGTTCTTTGTCTATAGCTAAGTTTGGAAAAAATAATGAAAAGCCACATATTTAACTTGTCAAATACAAATAACGTAACCTGAATGACTTTAAAGAACTGTATCTTACAGACTGTTAAATGTGAGGTCAGACTGCTGTCCTGTGGAATAGAGGTAACACCACAGCACGTGACACATTTGCAAAGTTAGCGTCCTTGACATAGCATCTTTACCATGTGCTTCCTTAAATCAACATTTTCACCACCTTTTTCTTATTATCTTCACTTAAGAAAAACTTCTGGAAAATTTGTGGTTTATCATATCCTTCTGTGTTAGAACCTACTGGCTAGTTTCTTGAAAGCTTATTCTTTAAAAAGTGAAAAAAGTATGAATTTAGACCAACTGCTTCTGTTTCATTCATCAACCCTTGAATTTAGCAACAGAAAAGCAGTTTTGGCAATGAGCTTCATGATTTCAAACAATATCTGACAACAGAACGCCTAGCCATCATGCTTCTAAGGGCATTTGTTTTTATGCTGGTTGTAAGTGCAGTTAAATAGCAAACTACAGAGGAAACAAATGGCCTGGGCTCTCTCTGGAGTAGTTTGTACTTCACATGTCCATAATCTCCCTTGCCTAGCCAAAGGATGTGTGTGCGTATACATTACTGTCCTGCCTAGAGCGACTCTACCTGCACGGAAAATTGTTGCTAATTAACTTTTCACCTGTGGATCTATCATAAAACTTTAGCTTATTAATCAATGATTCATATTCTAAGGGGAAATATTCAATCACTACTACCAAGTCACATAATATAGGAGAAAATGTGCTGACTCAGAGTAAAGTTTCATCAGAGAACATCAGGACATTATCATTAACCAATCTGGAGATTCTCAACTCTGGAATGCGGTAGCAAATTTATTGAAAAGCTATGTACGCCAGATACAGTTGCAGCTTCAGATACATCCAGGAGTATTAGGTCTGGGCTTGTATCCCCTCAAAAATATTTCTTTCGCATTGTCTCTTGGTCTATTTCATGGTCAAGTAATAATTTATATGCACAAGCAGATAAAAACACACCCAAACTAGGGAGTAAGAGTGGGAAGTTGCTTAGAAATCAAAATATTTAAAAATAGCACAGTTGTTCCGATACAGCTATCATGCCAGCGGTTCCTGGTGGCTAGATCATGGTAAGAGGCGAAATGAAATTTCAAGGCAGCTGCTTTGCTACCATGCTTCAGTCATTGTGGTATGCACTTATCATTCGCTGTGATGCGACCCATATGTATTTATTGAAAAGAGGCCAGTAAGATGTGCGTGCTCTTCAAGAGATGCAAATTTATTTCTGCAGTTCTTGGTACTTCTTGTACCAGGAAGCTACACATCATACAAACATTTAGTCAAAGAAGGGAAGCGTGCAACCATTATAGAATAGCTTACATTTGTTTTCTAGATGAATCGCACAAAGCATCCAGTTTCCTGGCCCCAATATGTGTGATCGCTTAACATTTGTTCTTCAAGCAGCCTTCTTCTTGTGGGAGAGAGAGGGAGACAGGCTGAGAACCAGAGCTGGGACCACTCAAGATTATCATTAGCAAGCTGACTTTTTTTTGTGTCTGTGTCTGTCTCTGTCCTCTATAAAATATTCATTATAATAATCGTTTCTGCCAGGAGGTAGCTCTGAGGATTACACGAGTAATTTAAGGAAGTGGCCTGGTCTGTTAGAAATGCTCCCCAAATCATTATCATTAATGGAAACCATTTCCTTTGCTTATCTTTCACCGGTGATGACTTCGTGAACAGTGATGATGTCCCTCACTAACTTCGTAATTTAAAGAAAGAGTAAGAAAGTCTACTTTACTAACCACAACATCTTCCACTTTCATAGATCAATTATAAGCATATATAAATTAGGAGACTGACTCTGAACAATGCAAGATTAATGAATCCTAATAAAATCTACATTTATTAATTCATTTTGTCTTCTACAAATAAAAAAAATTACTCGATAAAACAGAGGCAATAAGAAAGAATGTAGCTAGACCTGATACTTTACATGTTTACATAAATTAATAATCCTTCCTTAGAAATGTTTGTAATTACTTATGAAAATGTTCTAAAGTGATACACACACAAGTGGGTCGTGGAGAAATATGAATTTGACATTAAATGTTTGTGGGTTTACTTCTACTTAATAGAGAAAAGAAAACAAATAGCAAGGAATTTGTTACAGGCTGGGAAATCTGAAGAATTAGCATTATAAGCAAAAATCCCCTCTGACTGTGACTCACAGCCAGGCCAGCATGGGAATCAAAGAGCATTGCCCCACCAGTCCTTCCTGGGTTGTGGTAACTGACTTTTGCTATGCAATGAGCTACCCAAGGTTTAAGTGGCCTATGAATGAAGTTCTAAAATCCACACTTTAATTACTGTGCTTTATGTTTAGTGAACACACAGTAATTGCACATGTTTTCTGAGTCTTGTCTAATATTTTACGACTTGCATCTGCTGTGTCACACACAAATTATAGTAATTAGCAAATCAATTGATTCCAGTATTTAACATCTCAGTACGGTGGTCAGGTTAAAATCAGTTGAAATCTGTAGTCCACACATTGAGCTAGAGCACACCACTATTTCTGTCTTTTACTGATTTGTAACATTATGCCTGTCAACCACCCATTCACTGCAGCTTTCTCTACACTCCCCTAGCCCTTATAAACGAACTATCCCTTACTACAGAGTGAACCTCATCCATCAGATTCTTATCACAGAAGATGCTGCCTTAAGACTGTATTGTGAGCAAAGACTCTGAAGGCTGTGATTCTAAGGGGCAACGGGTATCAGAAAAACTCTCTTCACACGGACTCAGCATGTGGACCCAACCTTTGCCTAGCAATCAACACAGAATTATGATTCCCAAATGTTCAGAGCACAAAAGCCAGGCCCCTCACAAGCCTTAATACACGTTCTCTTGCCGTTATCGTCTTCACAATTTCATGAATAAAATATTATTTGCTGTTCTATTGGTCTACTGCATTCAAGGGTGGGTTCTTTCTCACAGAAATACAAACTCACCTCCTTGGCAATCTTGTGAGAAAACAATACATGATGGATAGATACACTTTTAGAAGCTTGTGTGTCAAACCACAGCTCTTCCATTTACTAGCTTTTTGTTCTGAATTAGAGTTCTAATTTCTCCAAATGATGCTTTTCTTCACTGTAAAAAAATGTAATTTGCACATAATGCAATTGTCAGAATTAACTAAATATGTTCCACAAATCAGCTACAGGAAAAGAAGATGAGAATCCATTCTGTGTGTCTTCCTGAAATTAAAA
This sequence comes from Microtus oregoni, assembly GCF_018167655.1. Classification (NCBI taxonomy): domain Eukaryota; kingdom Metazoa; phylum Chordata; class Mammalia; order Rodentia; family Cricetidae; genus Microtus; species Microtus oregoni. The sequence goes on along the minus strand of NW_024543077.1, from coordinate 12,831,120 downwards.
TTTATAATGTGTATACGTTAAAAGTTTATTGAAAATGACATTTAGATTTCAGTTTCCAAGTTCCCTCACACTGACTATATGGAATCAAGAACATTTGGATTCTCAGAATGAAGTTGTAGCAAACGACATTTCAAAACAACCGGCAATTGTGGCATTTACCGCATTTGTACTACACCACTCATTTGTTACAGATGGTACACCATACATATTTTAAATAATAACCACATTTTAAAAGGACACGTAATACAACACAATACAACAAAGGTAATTAAGCTTCCCTCCCACCCAGAACTGAAGACTCTTTGTGAGGAACAACCTGCTAGTGTTTCCTTGTTATGTTATTTCTAGGTAGTCTGTGTGCATGGAGTAACTGGGCCATACTTAAGATCTTCTAATGTGAAGTGAGGTTAATAGAAGCAATGGAATGAAGTGATTCTTATGTGAAAAATTATCCGTGGTTTTCAAATTTTAAACAAAGAGTAAATATAATGAGAAATATGTTTTTAGAATTTCTTCATTAAAAATGATATTTTTCAGAAATCCTGTGATGCAATTTTATTCTGACCCAGTAAAGTATTTAGTTTTTATTCAAATACTGTTCATATATGATGAGAATATGCTTCCGACTATTACTGAGACTGATATTTTAGGGGAAGTAGCAATTGTATGCTCTGACTCTGTACTGAGACAAACATGCTACACTATATAGCTGTGAATGCAATTTGGTGGTTCATGACATTTTACAAAGAATTCCTATATATTTCAGTATACCTCACATGTGGAGAGATCTGAGGGCCACTTCAGAGATATCTTTCTTATAATGTATCCAGAGTGGCATAATTTGTATGCACATAAGTCTTCTGTAAATCTTATTGTGAGGTTCACATATTTAGGACCTAACATTTCTAAACATTTTATAATTAATAAACTATAGTTTTTCAATGTATTGTATGTTCATAATTGATAGCACCCTAAGCTATATTGCTTTAAGAAACACTTAAAATCATCAATTTAACTCTAACAAAGTTAGATAATGGAATGAAAATTCAGTGTGTGCTTTGGAATACAATTGTGTATATAAGATCTATATTTCAAACTTTTAATTTGTATGCAAATTACTTGTCATGTGGTGTTAATGGTATTCCTACTTAATGGAATGTGATTGGAAGTTTTGGTGTGGTATGTAACTTCTTGAGCAAAAAGTCAAAATGATCAAAATACAACAAATTAAATGGATAAATAAATTGTACTTAATAATTCTGTTGAAATAAGAGCAGCGGGGCTGCGTCCCCGGCACCCGGCCGCCCCCACGGCTAGCTTTACCTGAAATAATTACATGAAAACTGTATTCTTTTAAACACCGCTTGGCCCATTATATCTAGCCTTTTCTCGGCTAACTCTCGCACCTGGACTAGCCCATTTCTTATAACCTGTGTAGCGCACGAGCTGGCTTACCAGGAATGATCTTAACCTGCATCTGTCTGGAGTGGGAGAATCATGGCGACACCTGACTCAGCTTCTTTCTCCCAGCCTTCTATTCTGTTTACTCCGCCTACCTATGTTTTAACCTATGAGGGCCAGCCAAGCAGTTTCTTTATTGCTTAACCAATGAAATCAACAGATTGATATATGACACTCCCACATCATAATTCCTGCAAATTAAAATTAAAACTAAGCAAAATCAGTTGCTAATCTGATAGCAAACAGTTCTCTTCGGTTGTTCAATAGAGACAAATCTGTGAATGTAGTTTGAACAGTCGTGAGATCCCTTCCTCTTTTGGATGTTCAATGCTCTTTCTGACTGGAATGAAGTGGTAGAGTGCTTGCCCAGGATACATCTGCCCCGGTGTTTCATCTTCAGAACCAAATACAAATTAAAAGTCAACCTAGACTTTTGTTTTCAGTCACTCTGCTTGGATGAATGCTTACTTTTATTAGTATAAATTTATTGATTTTGCTATGGATTATTTATAATAAAGAGAAGAAAAGATGTGAGAAAGCAAGAGAGAGAGAACATGTCACACCAAACAATCGGATGGGAAGCTTTAACACAACAAAACCCATGTTATCAGTGTCGTGGTATTGTTCTGAATAGAGATACAATCAGTCAGCTGGGTCTCCTTCCTTGTTACTTGTGTTTGTTAGAATCCACATTACTCTTGACAGCTGATGATGGACTTTACTGGGAAGTGGTATATAGAAGGACCACATCTGTAGGAAGAATTTGGAAGGATACAGTCAAGCTACCAAGAGCTGTTCTGTCTTGATTTTGCAGCAGTCACAGTTTACTAGGTAGAGTAGGGCATCATTTCTAAGGTGTAACGGTGGCAATGTTTAATATGCAATTAGGAATAAAGAAGGTACACTATTTCTGCTCAGAGATAATGATAACTCAAGAGATTTTGAGTCAAACCAAGGAAAGTTTCAGTGGGCAGGTAAGATAAAGACTTGGGACCCAGATGTCTGTGCTTGCAGAATGTGCACACAAAAAGAAGCACATCAAAGAATTCTAGGTTCCACTAGAAAGCAAAGATAACGAAAAATCATTATTAACTGAATAGAATTGTTTTATGACTGACAACATGAATATATATACAGTCATATTAAATGAAAAATATGAATAAATCTCATCTGGAAAATGAGTTGCAAAGTAAAGCATATACATGCACATATAATGATTAGAATATGAACAATTGCCTATCAAGGATGTACATTTTTGAGAATTTTCAGCTCTGCTCCTTGCAAACTATAGTTTATTTGTGACTTGTTCTTTATGGTCAGGAAGAAACTAAGTAGAAAAGACTTCCCAAGCACCCTTGAGTGTATTAATAACCAGATGTAACCTATTAGCAACTCCAAAGTTATTTCTAATAAATTCAGACACTTCACCTCTTATTCTTTCCAGATTACAGGATCTTAACCACTCGTGTGTATCTTGATGAAGGGATCCTTCCAATTCTTTGATCGTTCTAATAGGAACATTAAAGCCTTTTTTTCTGTTCTGTTTTATCTTTCTTGAAGTACAGTAATCAGTTAAACTTTCATCCAGCTTGCTCTGCAGAGGGCAGACCTTGTGCCTTGAAAATCTTCTTCTGCTAGGTAACAGCAGGTTGTTTGAGATTGGGTTATTGGAAAAACTGTTAAGAAAATGAATAAATTGACAGTTATTTTCTAATAAAATTCCAAATTTGCCTGTCTATGTGTAGCATTTTGAACATCTTTCCCTGCATTGTTCTAATACTGTCAGTAAGACGTCCAGCATTATCCTACTATCTGTGCTCAGTACAAGGTGTGAATGAACTGTGGCCCCTGGGTGGATGTGAGCAGATGCTTCCAGGAGTTGACGCTGTAAGACGAGCTGCTTCAGTCACTGAGAACATTCTCTGTGGCTATTTTCAGGCTGCAATGGCAGAGTGGAGCAGTGGTCACAGAAACCATGTGGCAGCCAGAGCCTGGAGTACTTGCTCTCTGACCCTACCGAGAAAATGCTTTCCAACTCTGAATGCACATCATGAATGAATGGCATTAATCGTCTTCTATTTGTTTTCATTGTCAATTATTTTCCATAAATGTTAGAACCTTTTCCTATGTGAATATGTTGTTTTTAGCTTTCGGCAATTAACTTTATGAAATGTTCTATAGTTCAATACCATGTATAATTCAAAAGAATGTGTCAATGTAGAGGGAAAAAAGAAAACTCTTTCACAGGTCATTTCTGGAAAATCTAGATGTATTTTTTATATAAGTCCCAGATGTTTTAGCTTTGATTATTCCATTGCTAGTGAGAAATTGCAGAGGTTAATTCATACTATTGGTGTCTTTGTCAGGGTTTCTATTGGGTTTGGAAAACACCTGACCAAAATCAACTTGAGGGGAAAACAATATATTACATTTTACAACTTGAAGGTCACATTCTGTCACAAGGAAAAGACAGGACAGTAACAAAGAGGAACCCATGGAGGAGCCCTGCAGAGACACTTGCTCCTGCCCAAAAGTGTTAGCACCCACAGTGGGCTAGGCCCTTCCACATCAATCATAAATCAAAACAAAGACTGACAGATTTTCCCGCAGGTAATCAGGTGAAAGAAATTTCTCATTTGAGATTCCTCTTCTCAGATACTTTTACTGTATGTCAAGTTAACATAACAACAAAACAAAACAAACAAAAGCACCAGGAGGACTATTACCTTAACATATATTATTTCATTTCTCACAAAAATTTTGTTACTTAAAAATTGATAATAATAGTACGGCATCATAAAAGAGAAAGTCTGCCGTCACTGTGATATTGTTTGTCACTAAAATAAAGGACCTCCCTCCTTGACTCTTCTTCCTTCCGATGGTAGAACCATTGGTTTATTTCTGCAACTCTACAAGGCCAATGGGATGGCAAATCTTTGGAATTACAGTCTTTCCTCATCACCCCTAGTTTCTTGTCATGAAAGACTGGGATTACAGTTCTCCCTGGCATCAACTAAAGACGATCCTTCTAAAAGACAAAACTGTTAGAAAGTTTTATTTCTGCATTTATTTCTTCCCTCTTCTCCAAAGGAAAATGAAACTAAGTGCAATAATTAACATCATTAGTTTAAAAGACATCATTTCATTTTGGCAAAATAAGACAATATTTTTTAAATAAAAGTCATTAATAGTAAATACCCTTACCTACAGGATAAATACCCATTCTATTCTCTGTGTCTGCTCTGTTAGGGGATAATATCCACTATTGCTCAGTAGTACAGTGAACACAAAATAAAGAAAACAAAGCTGGAGACATTCCTACTCAACACCATACATCTAAATATACTGACTTCAGAAGTGAGCACCTGTGTGTAACCAGCAAAACAGTGGCCTGTGGCTGGCATCAGTAAGAAGCAGGAAACAAAAGGTTTGCAAAGCTGGAAGAAGCCTCTCAAAGACCATAAAACCCCGGGCTCCAAACAGATCGACTGACTGACTGTCTCCAATGTACCTCAATGCATAGCAATCATAGAGGCTAGCAACCAGGAATGCTTCAGATGACCACCTCTCCCATTCGACCTCTTGCCTCTGGTCTGAGTCTGACTTTGGTGATCATTTAGTGTTCTACACTCTGGCTGGCCTAGATAAGCACAACAGAGTCTGTGATCAGCTGACTTCTGTTCTCAAGGAACATCACTTTCAAAAAGCACCAGCAGCAGAACCAGTACCCCTTTCAATCCTCACTGTCCTTTGCTCCCCAGGGATGCAGAGTTGATGACTTGCTGTGCAGTGGGGAAAGTTCTTATGATCCACTTGTGCCAATCACCCCTACCCTTTGCCTGTGAATGTGCTCTGCCTCCCAACACTGGCCAGATCATTTAGAGATAGATTTTTTTGAGTTACATTCATTTGCTGTGAATTCCTTTGCTTCTTTTCTGTGCTGGGATATGTGAACAATAAACCTTGCATTCAAAGAAGACATTGGGTTGTCTGCCTCTCTGTGATGTCTGAATCCTATTCAAGACAATTGTACACAAGTGTAGTTCTCAGTGCTTTTTCCACATCTGCTCACCACTCCATTCTCGGTGTCTTCGGGCTCCACACTTGTCTTGGGTTTTGCATGTCTTTAACTTTGTTATTAAAACAAGAATGTGAAATTTTAAGTCAAACACATTCAGTCTGGCTTTGCTTTGGTGGCTCTCTAAGTTGTCTCCTAGTGATGAGAAGGAAGTTTGCCAAACAGAAAAGATCTAAAGACTGTAAGAATGGTAAATAAATACATAAGCTAGGAAGAGAGGACCCACCAACTAAATTCAGGTGGGAGCTTCTTGACTGTTTTCTTTTTGAATAACACAAATTAATACTATACACTTTCTAATAATGAAGTAATACTTAATATTTTCTTCTCTCATATAACACTCACTCTCTTTTTTATAAATAGCTTTATGTTTTTTATACATAATTCATTGTTGAAACCTATATGAAAAAATCAGATATATGAAAAAATCAGATATATGTGTGCATGTGCTAAGTAGGAGAGAGAAAAAACCACTGCCCCATTGAAAGGCTTTTGTTCCTCACCTTCTAGTCTTTGAAACAACCCCAACTATCCTCTAAAGGCTGAGCAGAAAAAAAAAATGGCTTGGTGAAATTTGCTGATTGGGAATTTATGGACTAATCGGGGCTCCTTGGTGTGCGGTAAAGTTTAAGACACTTGTCCTAAAGTATATTGTGCCTGTGATCAAACAGTTTTCTCTCATCTATCTGAGAGTAATTTTGAGAAAAACTGGAAACAGGTGTCTAGAAAGACACTTTCACAGGGGGGATTTTGTCCAGCATTGTTTCCTTTGCAGTGTGAGCCACAGAAGGCTGATGCAAAGCAAACTCTGAGTCTTCTACCCCTCCCAGAAGTTTAGTTCCTTTCTCAGACAAGAAAACCCTGCTTCTCCTGGGTGGTAGCACCCCTTTGGAGGAATTCACATGCAGACAATAGACAAAGCTTTGGGTATACCCACTGTATTTCTCAGTAACTTTTAAATATTTGCAGAACACCCCTTTGTCACTGCTGCCAGACTTTTTATTAGGTCTTATTTGTTCCCATCTTTAATCTCATGATTAAAACAACAATGTAGCTGAAAACGGAATTCAAAAGCATTCTTTCCCCCATTTGCTTGGTCCTGGTAGTGCGTATTTCCTAGCAGTGTCCCCCAATACAGAGCATAATAATTAAAGACACAGCTCTTCTGCAGAGTGGTAATGTGTTGCTGAAAATGAGAAACAAATGCGGTGACTTAAGTCTTGTGGGAAATGGATATTTCAGTGAATGAAGAAATCGAATTCACTGATAATTGCATTTGCTAAAAATAAACCAATCTGATTCTTAAGATATGAGGCTGGAGAGATATATTTTTAACACTTTATCATAAACTTGACATTAATTTCAATTGTTTCAAATCATGAGATTATCATTGTGAAAAGAAGAGTTTGAGCAATAGATTAAGCATAATCTAGCACAATCTTGAGCATCACACTCAAAGGGAAATTCCACGTGTACATAAAAAATCCTCATGAGCACCAGAGACTATGTGGGTGTTACCTTTGCCTTGCTTGTTTTATTGTCAGCTCTTTAGCTATGAACTCAGTGCCAGCCAGCATCTCTGTGACTCGTATTTGGACAAAATTACCCAGGTCACATGTTTTGTTAGCAGGGTGCATCCTGTATCTTCTTGATCCTAGAAACAAGACAGCTTTTCAGGACTCTTCTTGATGGTGGGTTTAAAGTGCAAACTCACAATGAAAAGCATAAAGAATGTGAAAAACATGACGCTAAAAAGGACCTCAAAGAGACTCTTGTCAACAATAAGAGAACAAAGAAATTGAGATGACTGCCTCCTTTGATGTCATGGGGATGTTGGCTTCAAGTGACTGCAATTTTTCAGCACTCTACATATGCTCATGACTGACTGTGAAAGCATGAATACTGGTTTATGAATTACAGATACTGTACCCTTCAGTGACTAGGTGACTGTTGCAAAGTCAAAATTCACAGTCAATACTGAGGATAATTGAGATAGTAATTGTGTATCTGTCATTTACAAATTGACAGGGAGTAGATAGAAAATATCAACTAATAAATTAGAAAAATGTACGTAGTAAGACAAAAATAAGATACTATTACAAGCAATATTATTTAAGATATTGAAAAAGGTAACAGTAGAGTATATTCATACCATGTGGCTGTCACAGGTTAGTAACACCACGTTGTGAATTGTGCCAGTTCTGGATTACAGAGTTATAAAAACTTCCCACATAGAGCCAGACCAAATAATATACAGAAGGCCTGGATAAAACCTGGAGTTCCGAGTGAAGTCGACTACACCAGTGGCTCTTTTCCTTTTTACTCCATACCACTTCTCTAACCTACATGAGATGAAGCTTTATGACATTTTTCGAGGCAAATAGTATGCTGTGTGAGGAAGTCACAAGATGACAGAATCTCAGTCATCTACAGGCTTGGCTTTTTTTTTTTTAATAGCTCTCAATTGAAACTAGTACTGTAGGCACTGATCATTTCAACCGATACAAAATACAATCACAGGACAATACAGAAAGCATACTGGTTCGTGGGGCTTAATGGTGAGAATATGGCTGTCCAGAAAAACAGTTATATGCAGAGGGGGTAAGCATGGCTGCTGGAGTGGATAGCCTAGCCAGCTTACTTTCCAAACCATTAAACTATGTGCACTTCCTCCACCTCCGCATTACAATGCTTTATGAGGCAGCAGAGTGAAAGTGGCTCTGTTGGCAAAGGTTAAAAAAACCAAGAAAGTATGTTTCAATTAATTAATAATTAAATAATTAATAGTCAAGAAGTAGGTCCATAGATTATAACACATTTTTAAATAAGCAGTAATGATACCAAATGAAGAAAAAAATTATAAATTACTTCAGTTTTAAGACATTTTAATTAATTTTTAGATTTAATATTAAATTAGATTTGCTAATTTAATATTAAATTAGATTTGTTAATTTAATATGCTAAATTTTGGTATTCTTACTGTCTATTACAACACAAATGATTTTCTCTAACACTTGCTGAAGATTTACTGTGAATTTACAATTATTCGAATTTAAATTATAGAAAGACAATGGACCCATTGTTTCATCTGAGATTCTAATGTCTCAAGATATGAAAACCAGATGGAAAGTAGTATTCATGGCATTCTTTGTGTCTATTTTTCTACACAGAGCATCAAAAGTAAGGAAGTATATTGTGAATGGCATTGATCTGGAGGTCTCTGGCCCCTTGCAGAAACATCATGTTGAAAGACCTGGTACCGATTTCTTTAGTTGTGACAAGATGTTAACTTCTTGAAAGGTATTTTCTTCTTGGCTTTCTGATTCTACATTTTCATTTCTCATACAATGTACACAGAGACTAGAGGGATGGTTTCCAGTTAAAGGCATTTGAAGATGACTAGAGGGATGGTTTCCAGTTAAAGGCATTTGAAGATTCAAACAAGAGCCTGGTTCCATTTTCAACACCCATGTGGGTGTCTCACAACTACTGTAACACCAGCTTGTTGGAGGAAGAAGACTGCTTGTTTGTTCCTGACTGCCTGGCATCTCAAACCTGAAATAATCACACAGAAACTATATTACTTAAAACAGTGCTTGGTCCATTAGCTTGATTCTTATTGGCTACCAATTATATCTTAATTTAACCCATCTCCATTAATCTGTGCATCACCACGAGGTCGTGGCCTACCAGCAAATTTCAGCATGTCTGTCTCCAGCAGCAGCTCTGTGGCTTCTCCTTGACTCCACCTTTTTTCTCCCAGCATTCAGTTTAGTTTTCTAAGCCTAACTAAGTTCTACCTTGCTATAGGCAAAGCCAGTTTCTTTTTTAATCAATGGTATTTGCAACATAGAGAGGAGAATTCCACCTCACCTTCCCTTTTCTGTTTAAACATAAAGGAAGGTTTTAACTTTAACATAGTAAAATTACATATAACAAAACAGTTATTAAGCAAGAATTATAATTAAATATTTATATCTACTTAATATTTTATTATAACTAAGGAAAACTATAACTATAAATTCTTCAAATCCATCAAAGATTCCAGAAGGATATATTACCTATGTAAACAGGAAATGCATTGTAAGAAACTTCCAAAACTCTAGAAATAACAGAGACATCTCACTGCCTGGATAATCACCCAAAGTTCTTCTGTTTTCATCCAAAAGGCCCATATCATCCAGGAAGCAGGAAATTTGAAAGATTGTTTTGCATCTAATGGCACTCTCTCAGTCATGTCCTGCAGAATGTCTGGCAGACTCCTTCATGAAACAGGAACCATGAAGGACTGTCTCACCTTTAGGCAAGTTCATCAGTCATTTCTCTGTGGGTCCTGCATGTCCAGTTCATTAAGCAGTCCAGGCAAGAGCAGTTTCTTGCCCAAAAGCCTAACCAACCTCAGAAGGAGCCTCTTTGATGTCTTTAATCTCATGATTAAAACAACAATATAGCTGAAAATAGATAATGGTCAGGAGAAAAGCTAAACAAAGGATATTAGATTCAGAGTTCTTGTTTTAAAAAAGGGAGGGGGGAGTGCTGTGGGATAATGGTCTTTCATCAAGTCACTCATATTATTCTTAATAAAATGCTGATTGGCAGGAAGTAGAGGCAGGGAGATCATGCAGAGAGTAGAGGTAGGGTGATCAGGCAGAAAGTAGAGGCATGGCAATGAGAATTATGGGAAGAGGAAAGTTTCAGTTTGCAGTCGTCACCCAGACACAGATGAAGCCAGACACAGAGCAAGTGAGATGTGACTGCCTCGCCCAAAAAAGGTACCAAGCCACGTTGCTAACACAGACAAGTATTATGAGCTAATATAAGTTATAATAGTTAATAAGAAGCATGAGCTACAAGGCCAATCAGTTTGTAATTAATGTAGACCTCTGTGTAATTAATGTAGACGTCTATGTAATTATTTGGGACTAAATGGATGTGGGACCTGGTGGGACAGAAACCTCTGTCAACAGCTCAACATGTAAGGCAAGAGGTCCCATGGGAATGAATGACAAGGTCAACCAGATGACAGGTAATTCCTGAGTAGTTCCCATTGAGAAATGTAACAAAATAACCAGAATTCATTATGATGCCATAAAGCACTGTTAAAAGTCCTAACATACTTGTTCTAATTTGAAATAGTTCAGAAAAGTTCAGCTCCCCATACTTTATTAATACTTGTACCTTAAAGAATTCTATAGATACAAAGATAAACAGTGCATCTCCACCACGGTTTGGCCTATGCTATGTGTGGTCATTTTTATCTCATGGAGTTCATGCATAAATACCAAGGTGGACCTTGGGATATAGCTCAGTGAGGAAGTGCTTGCCTAACATGTGTTAGGGCTTCCTTCCCTCTGGCAATATCCATTCTATGAGCTATTTTCAGTGCTTTATTACAGGGTTCCTGATTAATGAAATGCAAGCTCAGATAAAAGTACTGACTTTGATTGAAAGTTGAGGTATTATAATCTCCACAATATATTTCCATTCTCTGAATGTGTTTTCAAAGAACTATTAAGACACTAACCAATTCCATTGATTTATTTGTATTATTTTGTTATTCCTTTCTAATCTTTTTAAGTTAAAAAATTTATTTAGGACACATTTGCTGAGATACCTATTTTCTTTCTTGCAACTTCCAAGTAAGTCCTACTTTGACATAAATAGTAATCAGTAATCCACATTGGTAAACATCTTTTAGGGAGCAAGAAGAAAGGAAAGGAGACAGGGAATGGAGACCCAGGCAGAACCCATCTTCTCCAAATAAAGAATTAAGTATCTATTATAAACATCCTGATGTTGTAGAACATAAAAGAACAGGTTAGGAATCTTTGTCTGGAGGGACACGAATCGTGTTCTATACATTACCATTTCTTTTCAATGGAATTCTTGAAACAAAATAAACCATGATTTTTATATCCACTTTTGCTATGTTCTCGAAAATATGATCTTTTTGCAATGATTTTCAATAATTCTCTTAATAAACCACAATGACAAATTTGTTGCTTTTAGAAAGAAATTTCAAATTATGACTGAAATTAAAGACCACCCAACAATGTACGCTTACATATATCAACACAATGTATAAATATTTTAACTATATAGGGCAATAGTGTATATATTTTTCTAGATAAGTTATAAAAAGCATATAATCAAGAAAAATCAGGAATGTAGAATGTCAAAGTAATTTTATGCCAAAGCAATCATGATGCTTTACTGACTTCAATTTTTTATGTTGTTTGTTATTTGTCTCAAAACTTGTGCTGGAGTTAGAAATTCTCAGCAAGCAGCCAATAGAAGTGATCCTCAAGCAAATGAACTGATTGTCAAGGTTTCTCTGTTCCACAAATATGACTAACTTTTAAATATTATAAATAGCAGAGAATTTTGTGGTTTTGATGTGTGCTCAGTTATCTCTTTTAAATTAATTACTTGTTTTCTTGGCTAGGGGGTTACTAGTAGAAGCTATTAGCTATAAGGATTGGTGGGAGGTTACTGAATATATTTGTAGGAAATTGAGCAAGCTAGTATCATTTTCTGCTTCCAATTTCTGGGAATAAGAATAAAAATACATAGATGTTAATGATATCAATGTTCTCTTTCAGAGTCCTAAGTTCCACTGTCCGGGAATCACTTTTGAGCAGTGTCTGAAATCTGCTAGGTTTCATTCAGAATCCAAGACTGTAGTAGAATGATTCATGATGCCCAGATCACTTCAGATATATTCGCATGGCATTTACTATAAAAATCGCTTTACATTACTATAAAATAGTCACTGTATTATATTTATTTCACTTCTAAATATACAGCTGTGGAAATGTCTGAGATGCAACACCTGTTTTTAATCCAGAAATACACACGGTAAAATTGGAAAGAATGCACCTGTCATGTGGTAAAAAGTGGAAAAAAAGAAGAAAGAGAGAAAAAAAAACACACACAAAAACTCATACAGATTCTGTCCCCAGGAATTAAAAGAGATTAGAAACACTCTTATTTCTATAACAAGTATCTGGTAGGGCTAGGAATATTGCCTCATTTCTTTCGATTTGTAAAATGTCTTATGTGTGAGAATAAGAACCTGAACTGAGATCACAGAACTCAGGCACAAGGCTGAGCACTTTAGGGTGCACCTGTAATCCAGCGCTGAGGGGACGGAGGAGGATGGATTTCTGAAGCTCAGGGGACACCTAGCCTAGCCGAACTGCTGAGTTTCAGGGTCCAGTGGTGCTCCTGTTGCAAACAGTAAATGTGGAACCTATTTGAAAGTGTGGCAACTGACTGTCCTCAGACTGGGCCTGAGGTCCGTTCCACGAGTATTCACCTCACCAGCAAACCATGCTTAAAAATCTTAGACTCAAGGGGGGAACTTAATATGATCTTTAATAAATTGACATAGTCTCAAATTGTCTTTTAAACATTTTTTTCTACAAATATAGAAATCTACCCTCAGCCCAAATGAGAGAAACCTTTCTTTGCAATTAATGACCGTTAATACAAAGCTTTCAGCTAACCAGGAATGTGGGGGACCCAGCTTCTATCAAGTTATTTATATCATCCCTTCTAAATTTCAAAGAAGGCAGGGGAAAATATGTAAGATGAAATACTCAGAGAAGTGCTCCAAAATGCTATAGTCTGGGCATGACACATTATTGCAATCATGAGCTCATAACATCTGGGGCTACTTGCACTAGGCCAGCACAATCTGACCATGTCAGAAATCAGTCATAGATAGCAAAGTGGCTTCATAAAGTCTTAACCAATATGACTGAACTATTAGATGCTAATGGATTCTGAAATAGGAAAAGTCAATGGCTTAATCTGTGTACCCACTTGCTGAGCCTCCCAAACCCTAACTTCATTGGAAAGCTCCAAACCAATGGACCACAAAATAGAATAAATAGGAATATGAGAAAGATAGTTCTGGGAAAGGTGTGTGTGTGTGTGTGTGTGTGTGTGTGTGTGTGTGTGTGTGTCAGGAGAGGGGAAAAACTGGGAGGAAAAACTGAAAAGTGTAGGTGATTAGAGTAATTAATATGCACTGTATACATGTATAAAGTTGATAAGGAACAAATTTCATTGATAAAATCAAAGAACAATAAAGGCAGAAGACTTCTGGCCTCTACATATGATTACTCACACCAATAAAAAGATAGACACAGAAAATAGACTCATCGTTTGCTAGTTCTTTATGAATATTTTATTTAGTTCTTATAAATAGCTGCCATTTTACTCATCAAATGGCTTAATATTCTTTCTGCATGGAAACAAACTGAAAAAGATTCATTTTTCAGGTAAATTTTGTCCGTTTAATATGCAGTGATTTATTATTTCCCTCCATTGTCCACCGATTTCATGTTTTAGTATTTATCTTTATATTTAATTATGTGTATTATTTTTTGTCTGTTTGTGGGGCTGTGCAAGGGAATTCAGGTGCCTACCAAAGCCAGAAGGCCTTTGATTCTCTAGACCTGAAGTTACAGTCTGCTTGATTTGGGTAAGAGGAAACTGGATCTCTTCAAAGATAGGAAGTTCCTTAACTGCTGAGCCATCACTCCAGGCCTGTTATTTTGCATTTTCAAGACAATAGGCCAAGAATAGATCACAGATAAATAACAAATTGTGACCAAGGGAGGCAGACAATTCAAACCAAGAGATATGACCAATGATTTCAAGTAAAGCCCCCCCCCCCCCCCACCAAAGAAGTATCAAATATGACTTTACTATCTGGTAAAAGATTCATTCTGAAGCTGAACTTAAGGAAATATGTTGCGATAGAAGAGCTGAAGAGACATAAGGAAAGAAAATAACTGCTAAGTTAGAAAATACTTTAGAAAATGCTTTAAAAAATACTTAGATGACGGTAGTAATACTTTTTATTTGAATGATATACTGGCTGGTTTTGTTTGCCAACTTGATACAAGGTTAGAGACTTCCTTGAGAGGAAGATGCCTCAGATGAGGAAATGTCTCAGTGGGATCTACTATAAGGAATTTACTCATTTAATGATTAATGGGGGAAGGCCCAGCCCATGGTATGTGGTGCCTTCCCTGGGATGCTGATACTGGGTTCTATAGGAAAGCAGACTGAGAAAACCATGGGAAGCAAGTCAGTAAGAACTTCCTTTCTATGGTCTCTGCATCAGCATCCTGCCTCCGGAATACTGCCCTATTTGAGTTCCTGTCCTGACTTCATTCAGTGATGAACAGTAATAAACCCTTTCTTACCTAACTTGCATTTTGGTCATGGTATTTCATCGCAGCAATAGAAACCCCAACTAAGATAAGTGAGCAGTCAAGGAGATCCAATGAAGTGACTGAAGGAATATATTGTCACAGTTCTGTAGGTAGGAGAATTAAGCTTAAGTCCACACTTACATGCACAGATTTGAGTGAAAAATGTATGCTATAATAATAATAATAATAATCATACATACATACATACAAAACTTAAATGCACCTTCGTTTGCTGGTTCTTCTTTCACTTTCTTTATATTATTTTACTTTAAATGGACATAAAATATCAAAATCACTTGATTTGTATTATATGATGGCTTGGAATGACATATAATACTTGATTATAACACATCAAGTTGAAATATGTTTTTTTTTCTCAGATGTTTTCCACTTTTGTAACGCTTCTACACTTACATTTCATTCTTAAATTACTTTACAACTGATTTTTATTAATACAAAGGAAAGAAACATAAAAAGAATAAAACAAACAGTAAAAACAGCTCCAATTGATACATCTTAAAAGTATAATGTGACACTGTGTATTTTCTAATTGGGTAATTTGTTTGGAATGAGAAGATTGAGACGATTTTGTTTAATAGTTGGTGCTCTGGTATGTATTAGGTAGTCATCAATTTTATCTTTTTAATATTAAAAAAATTTTAACACACACAGGGTTTTCAAATCAGAAAGAGGAAGAAACCAAAATACAACACCCTGAGAACACCCGGCTAAGATTTACGGGAGTTGAATTGGCAATGCTTGGAGCTCGGCACAGCCCCATACTGCCTCAATGATCTTTTTGTGACTTGATTCATATTCAAAGGTAGAAGTTTTAATTGAATTTTCTGGTCTTGATGATACTCAAAATATCAGCTGGCAAATCTCAGAGAGTAAATACCCTCTGTGCATTCATTGATGATTGGAGAAAACAATTTGCTTCAGAGTTTCCATCAAATAAATGTACAACTAGATTATAATAAATGGAAGTAGTTTCACTTTGAAAAAAATGAAGGTGGAACTGACATGAAATTCATCAGTGGGCATTGCAATGATCAAAACAGAACCAGTTTTCCATAAATATTAAATACCTTGGGTTTCCAATTTAATTTTCTTTAGTTGCCAAATATACAGGAGTGATTTTCCATTCCCTTGTAGAAAATGTAATCTTTTGTTCTCTCCTAAAATATATTTTTTACTGACTCTGAATAAATCAAATAATCAGTAAGCATTTGAGTGCCTACTTTGCATCCAGTGAATCATAAAATATATGTATGGCACATACTACATAAATATTATTCCTTTCCAAGTATTTCTTTAGCAAGGACAGAAACTTGCTTCCAACTTTTTAAAACTATTTTTCAAGTCAGATCTTCTGATAAAGCTGGTATGCCTTACAAAACCAACTATTTAAACCAAACATTTAAACAGAGTTTTCCGAATATTGGCTTGATGTAGTTTCTTATCATATCTTGGCAAAAAATCAGCAATGTGAATCAAAGTTTTTAGGTTTGACAATATTTATACCTGAACTTTGAAGCTAAAGGTTAGTTTTGTATACATTTTATTCAAATATACATGAGGAGATTATATATTTTATGGATTTAGCATGATTTTGATAATAGTTGTTATCAGTGTAAAAACAACCTCAAAAATTTTATCTGAAAATGTTATTATACCTTAGTATAAATATTGAAGATTTTAAAATTCAAAATATGTCCCAGAATCAGCTCTTTTTATTGAGATAATTTTTTCTGATACTTGACTTTGAGGCGAATCACCTGTTGATATAGCTTTCCTTGCTCAGTTTCTTTCCAGGGGTTACCAATAAAGCATAGCTGTTTTAGGCCAGTTTTCAAATAAGTTCATAAATAAACATCAATGCCTTTGCAAGCTTTTTAAAGATATAGAAATAAAACTTTCTTCATATTACTTTGTTATGGAATAATTTAAAAATATATTTTAATTAATTTCATAATTGGCAGATACACAAAACATCCAGTGTTTATATGAAATATATATATTTCCTGTTTCCTCCAAAATGTTTGTCAGATTGAGAATATGTATTGCTTCAAATAGGTACTAGTTTTTAACCATGAAACTTAAAACCCTTTCTTCAAACTCACTGAATGTAAACCACAAAGATGCCAACTTCATTCACTGTGCCACAAAGAAGCACAAAAAATTTTTGTTCCTAAATAACTATAAAAAATATAAGCACTGCTCAACAACCCCCCTCTGGTAAACGTTCTCTATTTCTCTCCTTTGGATTATCACTCAAATCTGAGTTTTTGTGAGCTCCTTTCAGATTTCACAGATAATGTGTGTTTAGATCCATAAATTAGATCTATAATATAGATTCACACATTTGTGATGTCATACATTATTATCTTTCTGTTCCTGGGCTATTTCACTTAATTTTGTGATATATAGATCAAAACAGGTTGTCATAATGACTTTCTTTATGTTTTATGACTTATCAGTATTATAAATAAATATTTTCCATTTATCTTTTTCTATTATTCAGTGAGGAATATTTAATGGACAGTGCTGTGTTGAATCTGTGTGGAGAAGTTGTTTGGAAATATCATTTACATTTTCTCTGGATATACACTCATAATAGAATTTATAGATCATATAGTAGTTCACACATTCATTTATTCTATTTTTGTTTTTGATTTTTTGATAATAAAGTAAATTCTCCCTTCCCAAGGCTAAGGGAACATTGCAGAAGGGGGAAATAAAGAGTGTTAAGAGCCAGAAGATCAGGAGTATGCTATGAGATTGTCTCCTGGTAACACCAGAAGCTGTTGTAACAACACAAGGTCTCATCAACATGATATCATAAACCTCCTTATTTTCTAGGTGACCTCATATTTTGTCATAACAGCTTTACTAGATTCCAATCAGAAATGTGCAAGGACCCCCTCTTCCCTCCTCTTTCTCAAAAGTATTTCTTGAATGATGCTATTTGTGTATCTCTGTAAAGGAAAGTTTAAATTTATCTTAGAGAAAGTTACATCCGTTTGAATTCCCTAACTCCTTAGATGAATCTGACCACTGGGAACTGCTCATATCTGTGCCCATGGCTTTTCCTTGAGCACATTGTTCCTGGGAAATGACTTTTTGTATTTGAGTTTATTCATAGCTTTCCTGTATTTTATTTTAAACTACTGAAAACCTTTAAGTACCATTTCTGTGGCCTAAGAACACCTACCTCATTGAATAATGCCATATTATGTTATTATGTTTGTGAAAGGAAATGTAATATAGTTACAAAATGTACGGAACATTATTACTTAGCAGAAAATCAACCATACTGATTTTTTTTTCTAAAAGATTTCTCAGTACATTCTCAGTTCATTCTGTTTTGGTTAATATTGGTATCAACAACATTCTATATACCAATAAATATATTAAATAGCTGTCTCCCACAGTCTTCAGTGTGAGGCTGATGATTAAGGGATTGTGGGTACATAAATGGAATAATTTGGTCCCATGTTTTGATGGAGGAAGGTCATTGGCTAATAAAGGCACTGCCCTGGCCCATTTTATTGGTTAGAGGATAGGTGGGAGGAGTAAACAGAACAAAATGCTGGGAGGAAGAGGAAGTGAGCTCAGAGACTCCACAGCTCTCTCGGGAGCAGACGCCTCGGAGAGAGACGCTATGCCCCGCTCCCGGGATGAAGCTCCGACCCAGGATGGACTAGGCTAGAATCTCCCTGGTAAGCGCACCTTGGGGTGCTACACACAGATGATTATAAATGGGCTAAATTAATATGTGAGAATTAGCCTAGAAGAGAATGGGCCAGGCAGTGTTTAAATGAATACAGTTTGTGTGTTGTTATTTCGGGGCATAAGCTAGCTGAGCAGGCGGCCGGGTGTGGGGGACGCAGCCCTGCCGCCCCATATTACTACATTATGGCGCCCAACGTGGGGCTCGAACCCACGACCCTGAGATTAAGAGTCTCATGCTCTACCGACTGAGCTAGCCGGGCGGTGGTGGCGCCCACGTGGACAACTGCTTCCACATAAAGCCTGAGACAGCTTGGGAAGTAATTCTAGAACAAAATGAAAGCATTGTGCCTGGTTTCTTGGTAGCAGCAATTTCTCGGTTCTACTCTGCTTGCTAGAGGCAAGCAAGCACCTCATCTAAGAGAGGCTTCCTGACTCAGCTTTAGCTGCAAAGCCTGCAGCTCATTAAGAGGTCCTGCCACGAAACACTTAAACGGTGTTGACCAAAAGCTGAACACATGCTTTTCGGTTTTCAGCCATAACAGGAAAAAAGCTGCGCCATTTAAAAATGCCGCCTTTCTGGGCCGTCCTGCCAGGGCAAACTCTGACTGAGGCAGGAGGGCCGGCTACCAAGAGAGGACTTGAGTGTTGTCTGTTGTAGCTCACTTGCTGGCAGGAACCTTGAAATGCCACACAGTTGTTGCAGTAAACATGGCTACAGCCTGTATATCCGCCATGAGGCTGGAAAGCTAAGGAATGGACTGGATCTAGCTGGCAAAGCCACGCCTTTAATCCTACCCATATTGCTCAGTAATTTAAAGGCTCGTGTGGTCAGAAAAAGAGAGATATACAGTAAAGAGAGATTCAAAGACAAAGAAAATTTCTGAATGGTTTAAAGTGTGTTAAAAATATATGCAGACTAAAAGTTGAAGTTCTTAAAGTAAAAAACAAAAAAAGAAAGAGAGTTGTTGTGTGTGGTAGCACACGCCTTTAATCCCAGTGCCTAGAAGGCAGAGACTAACAGATCTCTGTGAGTTCAAGGTGTAGTAGCAAACACCTTTAATCCTGAATGCCTGGGAGGCAGAGACAGGCGGATCTCTGAGAGTTCAAAGACAGCCTGGTCTACAGAGTTACTTCAGGTCAAAGATACAGAGAACCTGCCTCAAAAAGCAAAGAGTTAAAAGTAAAAATAAACAAAATAGAGGTTAAAACAAAGCTGCACAAAGATGGAAAATACACAGAGAATCTTGATACTGTATGCTATTATGCTCTCTTTAAATTATTTAAACGCTGAGGAAGGAGCAACAGATGCTAAAAGATATTTATTTATAAATGCTGCTGAACTAATCCAACATAGATATTTTGAAAATGCCTTGAATTTGAAATTTGGATCTAAGGACATGATACTTTGGAAAGGAGTTTCTTATTTTGTTTTCACAGAGGATGAGACGCTGTTCATTTCTTCTATTCCGATTTGGTATGTTGGACCACGCCCTCCTGAAGGGTTGGTGTGAACGCCTTCAAAAAATTGCTTCACTCAACTGTCAACTGAGATGAAACTAGCACACAGGTTATACCATGAAAGACCTAATTAACGACGCCCCCATTCAGCAGGAAGCAGTTTGGAGAGAAATAACTGCGCCCATATTCCCAAAAAATGTTTATAAATGTTCTTTTACATTTAAAGGGGGATATGATATAGGTATGAATAATTTGCATTAGTATAGATTTTGCTTTATTGATAGAGATTTAAGGTCAATTTTGTTATATGTATAAGTGTTTCTGATTTTGATTAAGGTATTGTGATTGTGTAGTTCATTTAAATATGTACTGTATAATTAAGAAATATAGGTTGTTAATGGATAATCATCGATAATAGTAAAGCTTGTAAATATGTTAGATTTTCTAGATATATAGAGATATATTTTAGATAGACATTCTTCATGTCTTTCAAAGATTACAGAATAGGACATTTAATGTTTTAATAACTTAGGGCTTTTCATGACAATGAGACACTCTGCTCCTGGCAGCACCAATGTACTTCAAGAGGAAGATGGGCATCGAAGAGGCACCTTATGGAGTTTGATAGCCATTTGGGCAAGAAACTGCTCTTGCCTGGACTATTGCATAAACTGGAAACAGAGAACCCGCAGAGAGAGGACTACTGAACTTGCCTAAGGTGAGATGATCTTTTGGGGTTCCTGATTCATGAAAGAGTCTGCGAGACATTCTGCAGGACACAACAGATACTGACTGAATTGACTTTGAATTTTCCTGCTTTATGGAAATGTCTGCTGGATACCATGGGCCTAAAGGCTGAAGATGGATGCCCCAACGGTACAGAGGAACTTTGGGTGACTGTCCAGGCAGCGAGATGTCTCTGTCATTTCTAGAGTTTTAAAAGTTGCTTTTTTCTTGTTTGCTTAGGTAGTATTGTATCTTTCTGGAGTCTTTGATGGAGTTAAGAATAGTTAGTTATAGTTATAGTTTTCCTTAGTTATGATAAAGATTATTGTAACTTTTACTTGATAACTGTTTTGTTATATGTAATTTTGCTATGTTAAAGTTAAAGCTTTTTTTTTGTTTAAACCGAAAAAGGGGAAATGATGGAGGAAGGTCATTGGCTAATAAAGGCACTGCCCTGGCCCATTTTATTGGTTAGAGGATAGGTGGGAGGAGTAAACAGAACAAAATGCTGGGAGGAAGAGGAAGTGAGCTCAGAGACTCCACAGCTCTCTCGGGAGCAGACGCCTCGGAGAGAGACGCTATGCCCCGCTCCCGGGATGAAGCTCCGACCCAGGATGGACTAGGCTAGAATCTCCCTGGTAAGCGCACCTTGGGGTGCTACACACAGATGATTATAAATGGGCTAAATTAATATGTGAGAATTAGCCTAGAAGAGAATGGGCCAGGCAGTGTTTAAATGAATACAGTTTGTGTGTTGTTATTTCGGGGCATAAGCTAGCTGAGCAGGCGGCCGGGTGTGGGGGACGCAGCCCTGCCGCCCCATATTACTACAATGTTTCACATACTTTGCAGACTTGTGACAAAGCACAGAAAAGGAAACAGTGTATTAGAAGACAATATGTATAATTAGTACCTGACAAACAGCCACAGATATGAATAGAGTGGTATAGAAAAGAGAAAGGAATGCAAGGCTCTAGGACAGATGGCAAGAAAGAAAGAAGGAAAGGAAGGAAGGGAGAGAAGGAGAGTTAGATACCCTTCTTAAAGAGAATTAAATGTTGACTAAGAACTCAGCAATGAAAAAAATTCAATCCATTCAAACACATGTCTGGGAAATTTTCAGAGAGAAGAGTATGGTGAAGACGGTACCAGTTAATTACCAAAAAAAAAAAAAAAAGATTATTGTTTGGGAAATTGAAAAAATACAAGTGCAACTGTAACGTGACTATTGAAGGAGAAATATACAAAGCATCTCAAAATGACTTCTAGAGTCAGACGAGAACTGGAATACTTCCAAACAAGGCAAACACATATTCCTCAGTGGTCTTTACTGCATAGAGTGGTTCGTGACTTCAGTGTGAGGGAAAGGTGAAATCTCTGTTCGTTGGGAGGGCTCTCTGTGTTCTTTACTTATGGTCTTTAAAAAGATATATAGCTCAGCAGTGTCTGCACAAACAACCCAATTTGAGACTTCGAGTTCAAAGGTTTGTACTGGAGGACAGTCAAATAAGGGAAAATATGATGTTATCAGTTACTCAACGTTTCAAAGCCTGAGATGTCAGACAGAAGTACAAGAAAGACTTCTGTAGACAGTTGTCTCAATACTCCACAGCTTTAGAGATAGAGATGGGTCTCAACACATCAGACAGGACATTGAGAAATATCATCTGGGAGGGCTTCAAAGAAGGAAGTAGTTTCATCCTCTCCCCTGCAGCAGCCCAGGGAGTTCCCCTAACATTTTAGTGTCTGTGACTCAGACAAACTAGCCTTCACCATTTTAAAGAATAAAATAAATTGAAGACTGACCAATATGTAACAGTTGGCATTCTCATTAAAAAACATTTTAATATAGATTTTAATAAAAAGCTTAAGAGAAAGAAGGAGACTTAGGGGAAAAAGTTATATACCTGAGAGCTGGGTTATGGGCTTCTCTGAGAGAGACAGCCAAATTTCATTGTCAATACAACAATTGGTCCAGTCAGTCCGTCTCTCTCGTGCACACGTGTGTGCGATATGTTAGAGGATTTGAAGGTATTTTCTTTGCTGGTTGAATAGGGTTACTAAATTCCATAACAGTAGTTCCTGATTTGTACCTGATAGGATGACAGTTGAGATAAACATCTACAGCACAGGGATCCAGAACTGTAGGATATCGTTACCGTAAGTAACAGGAAAAGTCTTTTGGTTGTTGTTTGTTGTAAGATGGGGTCTTTCTAGGTAGTCCTGGTGGCTCTGAAACTCACTACACAGAACAGACTGGCCTTGAACTCACAGATACCCTCTTCCTTCTGTCTCCTGAGTGCTGAGATTAAAGACGTATGCACCTCACATAGCTAAAGGTAACAAGCCTTGGCAAGATTTCTGGGAAATATCTGGGAAGATGAGTAAGGCTCATTCAAGGTCATAGCACATCAGACTTTAAGTCCAGAACCACGATCTGTATATGAAAGGGATATTATCTCTGTGTCAGCAAGGGTTTATTGTGCCAGACGCTGTTTGTCTGTTCTGAAGGCCCTAAACACATTCAGAGCTCAGGGTCTTATGTTCTCCATTGATTTTCCTCTTTCCATACTGCCTCACAAACTTAGATTAGTTCTCAAAACATGAGCTAGTAGTCTTTTATTTCTACAGAATTCCAGTCAGAGCCCAAGCTGCTGTGTAACAGTTTCCTCTGAGAATTAAACACTCTTTCATGTAGGAAACTCATTAAGAAAGAAGGCTAACAACTCAAAATAGCCTCAGGATGTCCCTGAAATTGACCAGATTCACTAGGTGTCTCCTTCCCACAGGAAACAATAAGACCAGCAGCAAAGAAGACTCTGAGACTAGACTAGGAACTGTCTGCAGAAGCAGAAACCAGCTGAGCGTCACAGAAGGGGTTTGGATCAATTCAGACACTTAGGAAACTCTTCAGCCTTTAGACCTACCACAAGCTGTGCTGTCCCTTACTTTTGTGAGTTGTCACTGGGCTGGAGTGGGGTGGGCTTTGGTGATGAAGCATTTCTGCTCCTGAAAGTAAGCCCTCATTCATTGTTTAAGTTAGGGTTTCTATTGCTGTGGCTTACACTTCCCCATCCCTGTTCATCACAGAAGGAAGGCAGAACAGGAACTCACACAGGGCAGGATGATGCAGAGGCCATGAATGGGTGCTGCTTACTGGCTTGCTTCCCCTGACTTGCTCAACTCACTTTCTTATAGAATCCAGGACCTTCAACCCAGGGATGGCACCACCCGTGTTGGGCTGAACTCTTCCCCATTGATCACTAATTGAGAAAATGTGTTACAGCTGGATCTCATCTAGGCATTTTCTCAGCTGAGGCTCCTTCTTCTGATGACTCTGGTGTGTCAAGTTGTTACGCAAAATCAGCCAGTATACCCATATTCCTGTAAGTATCCCCAAGAAAACTAACTGGTTCACCTAGTTGTAATTTGGTGGTATCCATACTTTGATTTGTCCTGGATCCCTGTCTGGGGTGAATAGACTTGTGCAGCATAGTCCCAGGAAATTTTTAATTTTTCTTCCTCTAAATAATTAATCATATTACCTTTTTAGTTTCCAGCTTTCTATTGAGCTCCCTAGTCTTGAAACCAATTATGTTAATTATGAATTGCAATTTGATGGTAATGCTCTTTATCTCATTGTCATGAGCTGTAGTTCCGAATTTTTGTATCTTCCTTTTCATTCTAGATTGTTAGCTTTCTCTTAGAAAAAATGAGTTCTGACTATGGTTTTGTAGTTCACTGTCCCTGCGTTAGGGAAAAGACCATAGAGACAATTTGTACGAGTGAGTAAAAGACAGAAGAAAAACATGAAACAAATGCACAAAATCTGTGCTCCTTTTGCATTTTTATTTCCACATGTTTAGAATATACCAATGTTTTATATCCTCAAACAGAACATGAACAACTAATTAACATAATTATTATGAGCTATTTTGTCTATGACCACTTTATAGTCTATTCATATATGCTTTTATTCTTAAAAACCTTTTCTCTCTTGGCTCAAAAATGCCTAAGAACTTTAACAGCAAAGAGTTAAGTCTCTTTACGGTGGAAAAACAAATAACCATGTGGAGAAACATCATATTTAATTGTATAACCAACTTTGTTATTATTTTATCTCCTGGTAGCAGAGTGAGCATATTTATTATTGTTTTAAACTTCACTAGCCGCCCTTATGGTTTCCTATGTTTGTTTATTTTGGGTTGTGGTTATGGTTCCTACGTAAATGTTTATAGATCTTGTCAACTTTCAGGCTACTTTTAGAAAGCTTATCTTCCCTGAAGGTAAGAATTTATAGTCTTATGGACATATTCACAAAATATGGTAACATGCTTGACATAAGCAGGGATAGAAATAGATATTTTTACAATGGAATTAGTCTGAAAGTGTAAACACCAGACTCAAGGCAACAGTACCTCTTCCTAACATAGCCAACCATGGAATTGCTACTCTCCCAGACTGTAACAATAGTGGTGGGTGGACACATGACAGGGAGGAAGTGGATTGCAACCACTATCCCATTCACAAATGCTACATAAAAATGCTTCCAGAAGCTACCCATTCAGTGCGCCTAACAAAGACTGAATGTACAACATTAAAGCCAAACCACTCTTTCTTTTACTGTTCTAATGCAAGCAAAAGGAAATTAAGAGTTGAATAAATAGGTAGTGAATCTTTATCGCTTTAGATATCTAAGCAAATAATTGTAAAAAAGTTATCTTTTGAATGTAATCCCTTAGTACATTTCTGTTTAATTTGATGAAAACCAAGAAAGAAAACAGAGATCAAAGGACACTCTAAATGCAATGGAGGTTGAGAATTACTTTCAAGGTTGTCTAGCTCCATAGTAAAAGGAGATAGGGGAAAGGGGATTTCTAGTGTGTTCTGGCTATCCAGACAATGTTCCTGTCAGTCCCTGAAATTGTCTTAAGAACTGCCTCATATTTCAATGTCTTAACAGTGTAATGCTATCTCAATGTGCAAGGCATTTACTGCTATAATTTTCAGGTTATAGATAAAGGATCTGTAACACCGAGCAGTTAAATGGAGTTATTAAAGTTCACCTATGCTTACGGGGTAGAAATACAGACTTAATGCTCCAGTGGAAGAACTGGAGGGATCTTGTATCAATGCTGTAGCCATTTAGTAAAGTAGTTTGACACAGGTACCTCAGCCACATTAAAATCAGCTTACCTAGACTTTTCATTGATTATGACCCCACTTAATCCCCAAATAAGCATTCTTTCTCTTGCCTTTCATTTGTTTAGTGGAACACCCATCCACCAAGACATTCAATCTGTTATTTTTGAGTCATTGTAGAGCTCAATAGGTAATTTATATATTTTTTTCAAAATCAAGCACAGTATTTGAAATATTTAATGACTAAAATGCATAAGCCATGGTCCATCAGAATGGAAACCATCTAAGTAAAAAGCATAGTCACACGGTAACGTATGTGTCAGGTGTGATATTGATATTGATAGTATTCCTCCTACGACCTCCTATGACATAAATATTCACTCTATTATGAAAGACTGACTTCCATACTGTTTTAATATTCTGGTTATTAAACTAACAATCAGTAACTACACACAATGAGCCCCCGTTCTACTTCATTTAAAATTATAAAAGTCTCTGGCTTAAGAAAAAAAAATGGTGATTTCTAGTCTGATATGTTTCACTAAATGTTATATTCTACGTGTTAATTTGAATACATTTTTCTCTAGTGAAAGTGAGGAATACATACAGGCATAGAAAGGTAAACGATCTGTAAGAGCATTACAATACTGATCTAAACAAATTTTACTATGCTTGTCTCGTATATTAACACAGGACTATTTAATAAAGTTTCTAACATATGGTAATTAATGTTTCACAATCAGTTTTTTGGAATGTATTTCTTAACATTTCTTATCTTCTCTCAAAAATATGGTTTTAATTATAAGGGTGTATCAAAATTTATTAAACACATTGGGGTGAGTTTGAACATTTAATTAACTACAGAATATGTTCAATAAGACTATGACAGCTATTCTATGGTATATTTATGTCCTTGTTTCTTTTCATGTTATGGTGACAAATGCCTTGCAAAGAAACTTGGGGGAGAATGTATTTCATCCTACGATCCTGTTTTCCCGTCTATCATGGGTAGGAAGTCAACACAGCAGGAGCTCACAAGAGCAGATCACATTGCGGCCTCTGTGAAGAAGATGGTCCTGTGTGCTTGGCTAACTTTAGTTTGCTTATAATGTTTGCCACGTAGGCCCAGGGGATGGTGCTGCCACCTTTTCTGTGGGTCCCTTCACCTCAGTTATCTCTATCAACAGAAGCTTCACAGACGTGCCCTGAAGCCAAATAATTACTCACAGGTAGGTTTCTCTCCTAGCTTAGTTCTGCTTCTTTCAACTCGATTAGTCCTGCCACAAGTCAGGACTTCGTCCTC
The DNA here is from genome assembly GCF_018167655.1 of Microtus oregoni. Taxonomy (NCBI): domain Eukaryota; kingdom Metazoa; phylum Chordata; class Mammalia; order Rodentia; family Cricetidae; genus Microtus; species Microtus oregoni. The sequence goes on along the minus strand of NW_024543077.1, from coordinate 12,803,987 downwards.
TGAAGAAGGCAGAAATTAATAGAATTTTATCTACACAGGAAATTTTCACTTTTTTATTTTGCTGAAAATTGACTTTTTCCTACAATATATCCTGATTGTGGTTTTCTTTGTCTCTTACTCCTCCCAGTTCCTATCCACCTCCCCTCCCATCCATATCCATACCCTTTCTAGCTCTCATCAAAAAAATGAAGCACCATATAAGGAATAATAATCAAATAAAAAACAATGAGATAAATCAAAAGCAAACAAATTGGAATCTGATAAAGCAACCAAATAAGAAAAAGAACCATAGGGAAAGCACACACATTTGTACCCACAGAGGTTCCACAAAGAGTACTGTTTATTTTACACATTGTGGATATTTTCATTTTTAATAATATTAATTGAATATTTTTTAAGGAATTATGATGTTTTGGAGATAATTGTACTAGTATTAATCCCCTTGTTTAGTTTACCAAGGAGAGAGACTGCTTTGTTAAGGAAGATATGGTTACCCTTAGATTTTAACCTGGAGTTATATCCTATACTTTCAGACTAATTATTTGTAATTGTTCCTCAACTTTATAATATTATTTTATTTAAAATAGTCCTTATCCTCCTCTGTTTAGCTGAACTTGAATCTCAAGGATTAAAATTTTACATTTCAACAAATAGTATGGCAGTTGCTTATTATTTGATAGCGACTTTCAGCATCTGGGAAACAGATCAGGATTCATGTCACCCCACACGGACCTTGTAAGATGGCAGCGAAATGTGGGAGTTTAGACACAATGCAGGTACACAGACTGCTAGTACTATGTGGGGTTTTGCTGTGCTCCAAAAATCACTGCGTTTGACGCAGAGCCTAAAAAGGGCCACAAATTCTACAGTAGGACTTATTAAATCATTTAACACTTGTGTCTGAACGAACTTAGATTGAAAATAAACACGTGACCTAGTCAGTGCCTTTCCTTTATGCATCTCAGCTGTAAGAGCTGGGAATGCAGTGTATGCATATGTCCAGGAAACCTGAATGTAAGTGGCGATCATACACCCGAGCCACAGTGTTCTGTGTACTCTCTCGGTTCAGTGTCTTTCTCTGAATGAGGAAGGGAAGAGGCCTCAGTATCTTCCTTGTAAAGCAGAACCTAGCATTGTGATCCCAGATGGCCTTCAACTTTTGCTAACTACATTGAAATGCTTTCTAAAAACAATTGTAAAGAGGGGAAAATCTCCAATGGACTGAGCTGTCTACTCTCCTTTGGACAGCTGCTTTCTCCCACAAAGAATTGCAATAATCGAGGAAGCACAGTTTTTCTCATGTATTTCCCCCACAATTCTCAGTTCCTACCAGCTTTCCACTACAAATCGTAAGGAACCTTTGCTTTTGCTTCCTACTCTCATTTCCTTCAGTAAAGGAATGTGTGCATAGTGTAGCATGGTTTTCACAATGCAGCAAACCAGAAAATTTCATGTCAAATGCTGATATTAGGCAAAAAATAGTGGAGAAATGAAACCAGAAATGAGTGTTATAAGATGAGCTGGGATCCTGAGCTCTCCAGATCGTGTTTTCAGCTCTCACAGAAGGAAATCACCTAAGTACTCCAACTTTACTCAAGCATTGGCCAAAATAAAAGCAAAGGAAATAGAAATGATCTTATACCCCCAAAATGGTAATCTGAACCTCAGTATTTTTAAGAGAGAAAATCTTTGCTCAAAGATTTTCTCACTTTAGTTTATGGTCACTGAGGTTTCTTTTAAATTTTAATCACAAATAAAGGGTGCTTATTATTGGTATAGTTTTTCATTTCAAGGACATGAAAGAAAAATCACATACTTTATATTCTGTAAATATTTTTCTAGTAATTAGTTTCTTTTGTGTAACTGGGGAATGTTCAAAAATACACTTGATCGAGATTATTTCCTTTCTGATAAAGTATGGGTGCTCACATGGGTGTGGTGCCCATGTGTGAAAGTCATGTTGAATGTAGAGTCGCTCATGTGTTTTCCTTCCACCCTAGAGACAGCGGGATCTGGGAAAATGGAGGCAAGAAATGAGGCACATTCAAGTACTACACATTAGCTGATTATATTCAGAGCATCCAATAGTTTCAACTCCGAGGGCTAAGAGGACTCACATGAGTAAAGTGTCCAATGGCAGGGACAAGCCACACATAGTGGGCAAACTGCGCATGGCAAGAACATGTCTTTCCATAGAGGTGTCTATAAATAAGTAGCAATAGCTATGTCACTATGTTTAAAATTCTGGCATATTCTTTGTAGTTTCATGGAAAGGTGTTAGGGAAATTTAAAAAAAAATCCTTACCTCTCCTCTGTAAATATAAAAGACTCTTAATTCAATTATTAATTACAGTCCTAAAGTTCACACTTTCAGGTTGTATTAACTTAGTAAGAGCTGCACCGGACCTATCCTATAGCCCATGTAAGAAATCGTAGCAGATAAGCTCAAGTTTGCTAGTCATATTACTTTCCTTTGAAGAAAAAAAATGAGCGTTGGTTGCACTGTAAGAATGAATCTCCTTTCCAGAGCTGTGATACTCAATGGCTTTTCATCACCTGCTTTTATTCCACAATTTTATACATGAATTGAATACATTCAGATTATTCTACTCCTTAAGTTCCCTTAGTTTGAGTTTCTGCAGCATGTTGATGAAACAGCCTGTAAACATGGAAGTATTGAGTCGATTGTCTGCTTCTTGAGAAGTCCTGGGGATGCTCATGTGAGTCTTCCTCCATGCTTCCGAGTAAAAGCAGTTCTTTACGTTATTGCCTCATTTTTTTTAATTTATTTCCAGTTACTATCCAAAGAACAACTAAGAATAGACTCAAACAGGCAATTTTAATTGAACTTCTGAATGAAAAATCCTTCTAGTCAAACGTAAGACAAGGTGTAGATTTGTTTCCCTTTTTAGGCAACAGCATATGTACTCATTGAACCATAGATATAAAATATAAATTTATTGCAGACTTGGATTTAAGTAAAACAGTATTTATAGCCTTATTTATAAAAACTTAAATGTGTTAGAAAAAATCCAGCCTCCTGGAACTTCTCTTTCCACGTTTTGCCACACCAAGCATGTCAAAGATTCTCTCCATACTTCTTAAAGGACCATCTCCTTCGTCCAATCAGTTTTTCAAATTCCCATTGGCAAAGGTGTGCACTGAAGTGGAACTATTTTATCTGAGATTTCAATTCTATGGATACATTTAAAAACAATTTTCCTATGAAAAACTATATTTTAAGTCAAATACTTCTATTTCTGGCCAGCATGCATATATGGGGAAAGATAAATCACAATCCTTCATCTCCAATTGGTATAGTCACCAAGGCCGTGTTAGAAAACACATAATAAAGCATGCTTACAAAATTATCCTCCTGTACATCCTTCAATTCATCATTTTCTATTCCATTTCTGTAGAGAAGTGTATATGTTAAGAGACTATCTTTTTATACATGCTAGGATGAATTTTTGCACAGAAATTCTACATGTGAGACTGCTATGTTCAGGTTGTACCACAATGAAGGAAGCAAACCAGGTTTCATCAATGGTAATAAGCTCTCCTTCCCCCTTTCATACATATTCTATAGTAGTACTAAATTGGGAAATTTTCACCTCCATTTCCAATTATTCTTGGTGAAAATCAATGGAGGTTTATCCACGCACCTGCTTGATTTATTCTCCAACAATTTGTTGAATCAATATATGTGTCATAACTATGTATATAACAATGAAATAAACTGTGTATATAACCATGAAATAACCAAAGAGAAATTCCTGTACTGAGAATTTTGAAAATACAAATAATTTGTAAAATAAATAACATATATAATATTTACATTTGTTTCATTAATTAGTATTCTTTTTTTTTTTTTGATTTTTCGAGACAGGGTTTCTCCGTTGCTTTTGGTTCCTGTCCTGGAACTAGCTCTTGTAGACCAGGCTGGCCTCGAACTCACAGAGATCCGCCTGCCTCTGCCTCCCGAGTGCTGGGATTAAAGGCGTGCGCCACCACCGCCCGGCCATTAATTAGTATTCTTTTGTATTTTGTTTATTTTAATTTTTCTCATATACATTGGATCCTGACTACAATTTCTCCCTCCTCCATTCTTCTCAGTCCCTCCTCTCAAGTCCCCTCTCCATTAATCCCTTCCTCTTCCATGTCCCTTCACATAAAGAGCAGATCTCCCTATCTTGTCAACCAAACATGTGATAACAAGTTACAAGACTAGTCCTCATATCCAGGCTGGATGAGGCAATATAGCAAAATGAAAAAATGCAGGCAGGAGTCAGAGACAACCCCTACTCCCTCTGCTGGGAGTCCCACAAGAACATATAAGTTACAGAACCAGAAGGTGTATGCGGAGGCCCTAACTCAGACCCATACAGGGTTCATGTCTGTCATTTCAGTCTCTGTGACCCCGTATGAACCCTTAGTTGATTCTGTAGGTCATGTTCTTTTGGTTCCTGTACTTGACTATGTTGTTTTCCACAATCTTTCCTTCCCTATGATTCCCCTGGTCCTACCTAGTGTTCGGCTGTGGCTCTCTGTACCTGCGTCCATCAATTGTTGGAGGCTCCTGACTGGTGATAGTGGGGTAGGCACTGATCTATGAGTATTGCAGAATATTACTAGGAATCATTTCATTGAATTTCTTTTCTTTTTCAGTTGTGTAAGATGGTATCTCAAAGTTGTTTTGATTTGCATTTCCCTGATCGCTAAGGAGGTTGATCATGACCTTAAGTGTCTTTTGGCCATTTGAACTTCTTCTGTTGAGAATTCTCTGTTCAGTTCAGTACCCCAATTTTAATTGGGTTAATTAGAGTTTTAATATCTAGTTTCTTGAGTTCTTTATATAGTTTGACGATCAGATATTTTCTGACACGGGGTTGGTGAAGATCTTCTCCCATTCAGTAGGTTACCTTTTGTCTTAATGACTGTGTCTTTTGATTTACAGAAGCTTCTCAGTTTTAGGAGGTCATTATTATTTTGTTATTAACTCTCTCTGACTTTTACTTTGGAAAAGATTTATCTATCTTGTTTATTTTCTCAAGGAACAAACTCTTTAATTGATTTTTGGTATTGTTCTCTTTGTTCCTACTTTACTGATTTCAGTCCCGAGTTTGATTGTTTCCTGCCATCTACTCCTCCTGGGTGAATTTGTTTATTTTCTCTAAAGCTTTCAGGTGTGCTCTTAAATTTCTAGTGTAACATCATTCCACTTTCATTATGAAGGAACTTAGTGTTATGAACTTTCCCCTAGCACTGCTTTCATTGTTTTCCATATGTTTGAGTAAGTCGTTCATTCATTTTTACTGAATTCTAGGAAGTCATTAACTTTTTCCTTTATTTCTGCCTTGGCCAGCAGTCATTCATTAGGAAGTTGTTCAGTTTTTATGAACTTGTAAGCTGGGTTTTGATCCTACTGCATATACTGGCTTTGAGGGAGCCTAGTCTGTTTGGATGCTCACCTTCCTAGACCTGGATAGAGGGGAGAGGACCTTGGACTTCCCACAAGGCAGGAAACCCTGGCTGCTCTTTGAACTGGAGAAGGAGCGGGGGGGGAGGGGGGGATGTGTGGGGAGAGGAGGAAAATGGGAGGTGGGGAGGTGGAAATTTTTAACAATAAAAAAAGTCTAATGAAAGAAAACAAGAAGACACAAATAAGTGATAAAAAGGGCATTTAACATTTTTGGAGAGGAAGATTCAATAATGTTAATATATCAGATTTTCTCAACTTTATTTATAGGTTCCAAACTAAGTTCAATAAAAATTCAAAATTTTGTTTTGAAAAAAATAAAAAAAAGATTAAGAACCAAATACGGAACTTCAATTTGTGATCTCACTAAAATATAAACTATTTGGATGAAGAAATACAGATGTATCTGTATTTGGCTTGAATAGCTACAGCGAACAGTAGGTGAAGATACAGTGTGAAGTGACCCACATGCATCTGAAGAAGTGAGTGGGACAGTGGAGCCTGAGACCACAAGTCTGTAGCTCCAGATGGAGGGATACGTCAGTAGGTTCAAAAACAAGTAGCAAATCTCAACTCTGGGGAAAACATATCAAGGGCATGTTTTCAGGATTCCAAAATACATCATTAAGATCAGGATGAAAAGCCAGTTAAAGGTGACTCCCACCTTTAACTTTAGTGCTGGGGATGATCTCTGTGTGTTCTGAGCCAGCATCCTCCACATAATCATTTCTAGGACAGCCAGAGTTACATAGTGAGACCTTGTCTCGGCAAACAAACAATCAGCCAAAAAAATAAAAGTAAACTGAAACAAATACAATCAAAACTGGAGCAGGTACTGACTAAAGTAGACTACCAAGAGACGGATGTGTATGACTGACAGTATAAAGCCAAGAAAAAAATAAAGCTAGGTGCTTTAACACAGAAATTATTTGTGAACCTTGTACACAAGCATTTGGGAGAACGACATATTTCACAACTTTTTTTGTGATCTCTACAGACATTGTTCAGCTTGCCTTCCGAGCCTAATTTCCTCCACCTTCAAGCAATAAGAAAAGTGCTTAGACAGACCTTCTCAGGTGTGATAAATTGGTGTATGGTAGAGTTTAAGAAATGTCATAACCTTGTTTAAAAACACTGTGACTGCAGTTTTATTACTTGTCAGTTTTGAAAACCATCTGAAATTCACTGTTTTAATCCAGATGGATGGACTTTTGTTGGGACAGGAAAATGTGTTCCTAGTGTATGATTCTAAGATTTATAATCCCATTCCTTAGATTATTCACCTCCTTAGAAATACCTGCAGCTACAAGTTCCAAATTTTATATATATATATGCTCCAGGCCATTATGTTATTTATTTGACTTTTACTTTCTAGATTCTACTTAAATTTCCACATTGATGAGCTGTTCTAAGTCACACAATATACTGCAGGGAATTTATAAAGTTTTGACATAAGATGTAAACTTGAACAGCAATGATGACTTCTAATTGCTTTTTCCCCTTGGGAGTACACTCCATGTCTTCCCTTGTGAGTGCACAAATTCCTTTGTGAGCAAAGAAAGTGTAATAAGGATGGAGAAGCCAGACAGTCCCTAAAACATCCTTCCCTGATCCTCCCCTCCTTTTTTTAGGGGGGGGGGTTACATTGAAGATTTTGTTTGTTTGTTTTAGTTTGGATTTGCTTGACCATTCATGTCACTAGGAAGAGATTTGTAATTTTTGTAAAATAGAATAGCATTTCAGGTTTCCTTCCCATATACAGCCCATAGAACAAAAGGATGCAAACACTCATCATACAGGAAAAAAAATGAAGGAAAGAAGAAAGTGTATTCATAGTCAATTCTTTAAATAATTGATTTTATTTGGACATGCGTGTGAGAGAGTCTTTTCTGTGCAGTATGGGGCTTACTTCCCAAAGGACAGATGAGGTTCGCATGGACTCTGGAGCTGGGTGTTGTGAGCCACTGGACACAGATACTAGGAACTTCTCTAAGGTCCTATGGAAGAGCTGGTAGGGCTCTTAACCACTGAGCCACTGTTCCAACCTCTCATTGTTTGTTTAACAATTCTATTATCAGTCCAAATAAAAGTTCATAACTTTTCCAAGTAAAAGGCATAACAGCATCAATGATGTCCCCAAAATATATCAGAAGCTGTGACTTTGAGAACCAGGCTTATTAGCTCTTTTTGTTTTCCTAAATGTTGGGGGAATTTGTGCTCCCTGAAGGCTAAAGAGTGTAACATTTTATAAATCAAATAAAAAAGATCTAAAGACAAATACGTGAGAATTACCTATTGAATACTGTAGGCAAAGAAACTTAGACAAAATATTAAAGTTGATTATTTCTGTTAGTTTAAGTTGACCAAATGTTTAAATATTTGTCCTTCCATGACATCAAGACAAAGGGGTATGTGTGAAAATTTATGAAATAGCTTATATCTCCTTAATGTCTCTCATTTTGAATTTGAATGTTTCTTTGAACACACTCACACTCAACAAAAGTCTATACTCAAACATGATAAAATATCACCTATGTGTTTGCAGAGCTTTTTTGAACAACAACTGTAAAAACAGTAGGAAACCCTCTCTGAACTCATTTATACTTATTATATGAAGTTTATTTCCCATCTAAGGCTTCCAAAAACATCTTTCCAAGAAATACACTGAAAATAAAGCAATCTAATCTATAATGATGCCAAGCTAATATTAATGATCTTGGCTAAGGACAAATCCAAAGCTCAAATTCTGCCCAGAGGGCAGAGGACTTCTCCACTTGATTAATTCAAAAAAGAAATGTATAATCATTAGGTTTTGCATAACTTCATATTTTTTTACATTTTATAACCCCCCCCTTTTTTTTGAGACAGGGTTTCTCTGTAGCTTTGGAGCCTGTCCTGAGATTTTATAAGTTCTTATGCACCATTTATTGGAGGGTTAACATAAAACAGAAGGCAAATTCTTATGCGTGTTTTTGTGTACTCTGTTGAGGATGTTTGTGTCTGAGATGAAAGTGATAACAATATAAGCAGCTTGTTACTGCTATGCTTCAGACAGCCTACAGTTGATTTCAGTCTTTCTGAATCTTTGAAGTAAAATAATGCTGGAAGCTCATTTTTATTTTTTCATTAGCATCTTAGAATTTTTAAATGTAAACTGAATGTTTATGGTACGTGTTATTGGTGACAGTTTTTACAATAATGTCCTTAACTTGCTAAAGTTTGATGATTATCATAACACCATCCTCATTACATCTCTCATGCAAACAGCAATGCTGCTTCACGAGCTGCCATATACCATGTGTAATACCTCACCACGAACTTGACAGAGATGACCACTCAAGCTACTCATGCAGTTTGCAATGTAGAGATCATGGCATTTTATTGGAATAAAGTGCCACAAGGCATTACTAATTGCAAAGGGGACATCTGGCTTCAAAGCTTTTTTTAAAGAATGACGTCTTCCTAGGGGTTAACACAGAGATTGATATTAAGTGGAAGCCAATGCTGATTTACTTCCACAAATCCTAGGAGCTTTAACTGTTACGCTAAACACCCAGCCAGCCTATGCTATGGAAATGGAATAACATGGATAACTTGCTTCTTAGGTTTACTCTGTCTACATCCACTGTAAGGCCATACTATGTAGCAGAATATTCTCTTCAAAACACTTCTGATTGTACCATTACTCTCATCTAGGGAATTCATGTTTTCATACATGCTAACATCCACTGTGCTGCCCATGGATCAAGGAGTAATTTGGAATTTCAAGACTTATTATGAATAAACACATTGCAAAATGCTATCACTGTCAGGCTAATTATTAAAGAGTATAGGTAAAACAAATTGAAAGTCTTAGAGGTCATAGAGGACTTACCATTCTGGATGTCATTACAGATAGTAATTATGTGAGCAGAGATGTCAATATATCAGCTTCAATAAAAGTATGGAAGAAACTCCAAGCCTCATGGATAGGTTTAGGGGACACAAGAATTTAGTGATGCCACTGACTTAAGATGTAGAAATGAAACAACCAAAAGTAGTGACTGGAGCCCAAAGATATGACTGAATTTCTGTAGGAGTATAAAAAAATTAATAGATGACATAATGTTACTGATAAATGAAAAAAGGAATGATTGGTTGATATTGTTGTAAAATGGAGCGTGAGGGACCTTGCCCTGCCAAAGTGTCACATGGCATGTGAGAGCCCACAGGAGGTGAGGGACAGACATGCCATGAGGAAAGCTTATGTGGGAGTTTTATTGAGATAAAGGGAGTAGGGGAGAGAAGGGAGAAAGAGAGATACAGAGAGGAAGAGGAAGAATAAGCAAGGACCAGCCTGCCTCTTCAGAAGAGTAGCTAAGCAGAGACTGGGAGTAGGCAGAGCTTGTCTCTTAAAGGGACATTTTAGCACCCATAGGACACTGGGATGGCCAGAATACTGCCTGCACCCATACTGCCAGGTGACAGAGGTCAGAGCAATGCCTGAATCCTGACAGATACATAATCAAAATGTGAGGAACCTGTCATATAAATTATTGGTAAGACAAAGGAGTTAGAATATTCTACAAACTTTCTAGCATTAGTGGCCAACTTTGACTCTAACTTCGAAGGTTTGTTGTTTCCAAAAGTTTGACTAAGTGCCCCCACAAGTCTTGTGAAGGGAGACACCATTTAATGCTGTTAATTTCATTTTTGTCACATTTAAGAAGTTTGTTATGATCATCCTAATTTTCATCTCTTTTTTGTGGGGTTAACAATTACTTTCTGGTTTTATCTGAGACCTGTACCATGGAAATGAATTTATGTGTGCTACTCTATACCTGGTGAAAAGCAATGTCTCGGAAGGCTGTAGATCCTAGGATAAATAGTCACTAATAGAATTGCCTTTTGATATTTTTATATATACCCATTGTCAGAGTCTATGGATGTGGATTTGTTCTACCTTAACCAGACATAAGAGAGCTCAGGCCTATTCTTTCTCCTTCAATGTTACAACAGGAGACCTGACCCAGAGTATGGCTGCCTACAGGATGCTTGGCCTAAGGTGTGTTGCTGTATGTCCTTCCTAACACCAGAATATTTAACTCAGGTTGCTTCAGGTATTGAAGAGCTAATTTCTCTGTTTGCTCTTTGTGTCTTAGCAAAGTGCCCCCTGCCCCGCTTTTGGATTGGTGAATACAAATCATAAGGAAAGTAAACAGGAGCGAATTCCATATTCACTGGTTGTCCTCCCAACTCTATTTTGTGTCTCTCTCTATTTCTTTTGTATCTCTGTTTTGTCTGACTGAAATTTCTAATCCACATCCTCCTACCCTGGAACGTACAAACACGTTAAGGTTGTACCCTGACACTGCTTCCACTTGGCTCAGAGAAGGTTTCTGTCACAAAGGACAGTGGTTAGAGCAGAAGCTCACAACTGGCTAAAGTACTGGGAATAAGTGACCCTGGGTACTTAGCCTTTTATTCATTTTGCACATTCCAAAAAAGAAATGAAATTTTTAAAATATATACTTAGTCATATTAAAAAACTTCAAATTTGTTTTCTTTACAATAAGAAGTGATATTCTTCATGAAGCTTAAATTGTTGGGTCTCTACCTATCCCATGATGCCTATTTTGGTATACAAAGGCTTTTCCAAATCAGAATATTGACATTTCATCAGTAATGTAATAACATTGGAAAGTAGGGTAAGAAGACTTGGTAGGTAAAATGCTTGCTGTGCAAGTAGAGAATCTGAGTTCAGCTGCTCAGAACTCATGTAAGAAACTAGAAATTACTGCAATGTGTCGGCCATTACATTACCGGAGACCAGGGCCAGGGGGATCCTGGGAGCGCACTGTCCAGACTCTCAGAAAATAAAATAAATAAATCTAAGAATTGGGCCAACGAGATGGTTTAGTAGATATTTTTGTGTGTGCAAGCCTAAAGACCTATGTTCAAGACTTACAACCTATTTAAAGATGGAAGGAAAGAATTGACTCTATAAAGTTGTCCTCTAGGTTCTACTTTATTCCTGGCCATGGCACATCTGTACTCATTTACACACACACACACACACACACACACACACACACACACACACACACACACTTGGCATACAAAAGAGTTCCACAATAGCCCAGAATGGAGTATAATAAAGATTTATTTATTTGGTTATAAACTCATAGAAAGAGTAGTGATATGCAATCCTCTGTGTGCACTGGAAACTGGAACTGAATCCAGCAGCCAAGAGGTCCATGCATGCTTTCAATCTGAATTTATGGTACATGAAACCTTTCTGAAAGTGGGCAGGTATCTTAAAAGCTATTGGCTGAAGCAGTTTCTACAATACCTCTCTCTTTTTCCTGAAAAAAAAAAAAAGAGAAAGATCTAAGTCTAATACAAAGCTACATACAATAAGAACAAATATCAAGTATTGTCCAGGGAAAAGGAAAAGCAAAAACTCATATAAAAATTACAACCAGTATTAACAACATGAAACAGAAAACATATAATAAATGTTTCAATTTCGTATCCCCAGGAGTCTAAGTCTTATATTAAAAATGGTCTGGCTAAGTCTTAAAAGTAATGTAACTATGACTATCTAGTCTTTAATCCCATCAAAAACCTGAGAAGGGGAATAATATTATTTGAGTAAACAGGAAGTGCAATTAAGCAACTTCCAAAAGGTGCAAAAAATGACAGAGACAACCAGCTACCTAGATAACTACCCAAAGTCTCATTTGCAATGTTGGGGCAACCAACTTCAGCCTACAGGCTCATAGTATGCAGCAAAATTTTCCATGAAGCAGGAAATTTGAAGATTTGTTCTGCCTTGTAATGGCAAAGTTCATCAGTTTCTTTCTTCTGTGTCCTACAGAAAGACTGGCAGTTTCTTCTGTGAAGCAGGAGCCTGAAGGGCCATCCCATCTTATGTAAAGTTCAGCAGTCACTCTTCTGTGGGTCCTGCATGTCCACTTCATACAGCATACCATCAAACAGTCCAGGAAATTGTATTTGCTTACTTGTCATACTGAAGGCAAATTTTATAATGAGCTTCTTCAATGCCTAGCAACCTCTTTGAAGTAATTGGTGCTGCCAGAAACAGACATGCTTCACTGTGTATAAAAGTCTAAGTTCTTAAAACATTTTTAATGCCATATTATGTAAGTCTTTGAAAGCTTTGTAGAATACTTACCCATCTGAAATATATCTCTGTACATCTAGAAAACCTAACTAGTGTGACTACAGTTTGACTGTTATAGTATTATAGATGACTATCTATTAATCTGTATTTCTTAATTATACATTATATTTTTACATGAGCTGCAGAAGCACAATATCATAAACAAGAGCAGAAATACATATACACAGAGTAACAAATAGACCTTAAATTTGTGTCAATAAACCAAATCCCATACCAAAATATAAAGTATTCCTTTCTATATCATATCCCCCTTTAAATGAAACCAAACATTTATAAGCAATCATTTTGGGAACTTGGGCACTAGTTTCTCCAAACTACTTCATACTGTTTATTTGACTTAGTCTTTTTAGAATTCATGGAGACTTTTCAGAGGGTCTTGTTCCATCAAACCACAATAGTATGGAAGGAATCCATTGGTTCTCATCTTCTGTGGAAACAAAAGCAGAATCTCTTTTCCAAAGTAACAGTTCCTTAGACTCAAATTTTGACGTCAAGATACCTTTAAAATATATATGTTGGTTTAGCTTAGCAGCGGGTACAATGAAATGTCTCTCTGTTCTTATTAGCTCAGTCACAGTCAAAAAATTCAAAGAAAACACAATAGTATACATAATCCTACTCTTTGTGTATATTCCGTCTTTACATGACTTCTTCTTACTCCTTTAACCTATGACTGTCTTCACTTTTTATATTACTTATACTGTCTCTTTAAAGACTTTTGTTTATTTTTTAACTGTCTATATTTCCTTTCTCTCCCAAGCTTACCTACATTTTTAAAACACACTATGTCACATTCAGAGGTTGATTTCTCTCTGAAACTTAGAAAGATACCATTTGTTACTTTGAATTTTCCATAAAGAATAGACATCTATTTAGTCCAAATGTAAATTAGAAGACTAAATAATAGAAGTGTATACTTGCTTAAAAATGTTAAATTTTGCCAAGTGAAGTTTATCTAAATTTTATTATAATCTTCACAAAAAATTTATATTGTAGCAAAAATTCTAAAGGTATTAGATCTGGCAATTTAGGATTATGATTTTTTAAATGTACTGTTAAGTCAAGAAACTATTGTCACTAACTCAGAAATAGTATTAATGTCTCATAAATAAGCCATGTGGTAATTCAATGGAGGCTGACAGAATTAGTTTTAGATGCCAAGTTTAATTAACAGAAATTTGAGAGAAACATATGAATTGCACAGAAACAAGAATGAATGGCCACAAACATTACCAGTAAAAGCAAGTTAGCAACATGAACAAATTATATCAGTAACTACCAGTTTGGCATTGCAATATTCCTCAAATCTCATCCAAGAGTTTGGAAAACAACATTGAGAAACTAATCATTTCATTGCAGAAACATGGGAAAATACTTAATATGAAAACATTTTTTAATTATGATTTTGTTTTCATAAACATAAATTTCTATAAGGCCAGGTAAGGGTCACCAGTAAATCTCTCCATTACCATAACCCTATGTCTCCTACAGCAATTGAGAGATATGGCTCTGAACCTAGACAGAGCAAAAAAACGGAGCTGACCCTAGAGATGTAAGTGTGAGTGAGCTAGACCAAGGACCTGAGAGCACAAATGCCTGTTCTTTGCTATGATGGGTGGACTGGCCAAGGCAGTGCTGGAGCAAGCACACAGAGTGGGCAATGAGGGAAAGCTGGCAGGCTGAGTATCCCAGCTGATATCCTGCACAGGGCTGTGAGTTGGCCCACCCTGCCATCTACCTTGTCTGTCAACAGTTAGAGCAGGAGAAGAGTGTAAACCTACAGATCCATAACTAGAGGATCTCCAAGACATCAAACAATGGCCAGGAAATCCGGGGAGCCCATTGTTGATGTGTGACAGAGGACAGAGGCCTGGAACCAGATGGATGACTCATGGCAATGAACACTTCCAAATGAAGATGGAAGAAGTAAAGGGTGAAACTACACAAGAGCTTTTCGGTGAAATTTTTCTCCTTCTATTTCTCCCCTCCTTTTTGATTTGTTTTGTTGGTCTGCTGCGGTTTGGGGGTTTTCTTTTAGATTTTGTTTTGTTTTGCGGGGAGGTTGAAAAGGATCTGCAGAGGTCATATTCAGGGAGATCTGGATGCATGATGGGAAAACTATGATGGGAAAAGTATCAATAAACAAAAAGGATTTGGTCCATGTTTGTCTGTAATAACTCAGGAACCAGGGAATTCTCTTTCAGTCTCAGGTTAGTCTGGGCTGCAAAAAGGACTATGGGAACCCTGATTGCTCTTTGAGCAGATGAGGGGGGGGGACTTGATTGGGGGAGGGGGAGGGAAATGGGAAGCGGTTGTGGGGACGAGGCAGAAATCCTTAATAAATAAATAAATAAATAAAAAGGACTATGCATCACAAAATTAAAAAATAAATGAAAATAAAAAATTCCCCTCCACACAATTAAAAAAATAAACAAAGAGGATCACTGTGCAGTAAAGAGTATATATTAGCTTAACACCAAAATAATTTTTGCTATGAAATAATGCAAGCAAAATACCAAATATTTAGATATTCTTATCTTATTTGTCAATGCAGCTATTTAAATATCCTTAAGCTCCTTGAGTAATGATTACATAAATGTGGAAAAATATTCACGAAAATGTAAATATTTCATGTTTATATGTATATTTATCTCTTCATTGTGCCTTGTTCCACACCATTTAGCAAAGGAATTGTAAAAATGAAAGGCAATAATCTGTAATCAGATTCATAAGTAGACATCTTGGTGGATCTCAGTTGCAAATGTGTATTCAGTGAGATATGACAATCTTTATGTACTTGTACACAATTAATATGTTTAGACAAAAATATCAAATTTTAAATTTATTGCCTTTGGGCTTTTTTATTCGAGACAGGGTTTCTCTGTAGTTTTTTGAAGACTGTGCTGGAACTAGGCTCTTGTAGAACAGGCTGGCCTCAAACCCATAGAGATCTGCCTGCCTCTGCCTCCCGAGTGCTGCGATTAAAGGTGTGCACCACCACTACCCGGGGCTTTCTTTAACATACACAAAATTTCAAAAGGTGAATTTCAGGCAAGGAAAGGAGCTAATCTAAGATCACATACAGTTAAACAGAGGCAAATCAAATGTTAAGTGGTTTGTCTGAGTGGATGTGAGGCAGAACTCAGACCAAGCTTCCTTTTTTCAAGCAACACCTCTTCCTTGGACCGTTGAACATTTCACTAAGCCTAGGAAATTGAGGAATTATGAAGAAAATTATTTATTTAGTCAGAAAGGTTAATATGGCTTTAAAGAAATATAATAGATTCAGAATTTGAATTTGTTTTTGTCTGCAAAAGTCTTAAATCCTTTATAAGCCCTGAGTTGTTAGTTTGTGGTTAAATAAAACACAATTATCTGATAAATCATTGTACTGTGGTCTGATTTTTCCTGTAGCATATCCAACAACCTGAGCCTAACTAGCACATTTTCTGGCTTTCTCCCACTAGAAGAAATTGGAAGAAATTGAGCCAGCTTTTCTGTCCTGGGGCAGATTTTTCTGAGAGCCTTTTCAGTTTGCTAGATAAGGAAAAAACTAAAGTTTCTTTGGCATTTTTACAGGGTTAAAGCCACTAGACAAGATGTAGATTTTTTTTTAAGCAGAAATACAAAAAACACTGTATTGTTTTTCTGTTCTCATGTCTATTTTTTCTTACAGTCATCAATCTGTTAATATGTCAATTGCTAGTGTCTACTTTCCAAGACAAGGATGCTCAGACACTGTAGATGGTTTATCTTGAAATTGAAATGGTAAAACCCACCATCAAGCCTGTAACTACATCTTTCTAAGGGCTATGTTACTTCCAAGCCATAATGCTAACGAAAGGCTAGAAAAAGACAACATAGAGGGAAAATTACCATCCTCAACCTTAAAGATGGAAATAGAAACTAGATTGACAAGAGGAAGGATTATAGTACAGATTCTCTCCCAGCTTTATGATTATGAAGATGGAGAAGCACTTTGCAGGTACAAACTCCATTGTGAAGAGTAGGATCATGGCCAAATATTCTCCAATTCTACAGGTGTAGAAATAATTCGGAATATAGATAAATGGTTTGTACTCCCAACTGAAAGATTATGAGAATCCATGTCTGGCTGTCAGTCAAAGGCAGACATCATTTGGACAGGACTGCCCAAGTAGTACATTAGAAAATCAATGGAAGGAGAACATGACCCTGTTGGTCATTTCAGACTATTTGTACACTGAAAAATCACTGCACAATCAAGAAAAAGAAAATTTAATTATAAGTAAATGATGATGGTTAGGAAAGGAAGTCAGTATCCTAAATGAACAACTGCTGATTTTATTTGTCATTCTCTTTTGCTTCTTGATAATTTAATTACTTCACCTAATGTTCGTAAATTTCAAAGACCAGTTGGTCTATTATTCTTTGTGACAACATAAAAATCAAGAATTGGGGAAATTTGTTTGGGTTTTGTTTGTTTGTCGTTTTATAGATTTCGCTCATAGTTTTAGGCAAATGGATAAAAACATTAAAGACCTGGGCTATATTTATAAGAATATTGAAAATATTTATTTGATCTTGATCACGTAACTTTATTTTTCTTGACTACTGTACCTGACAATTTCAAAGACTCTATATTTTTAAACAGTATACAAGGTGATATTTAAATGACATTTTCAGTCATCAAATACATTTTGTTTCCATAGTACAATTCATAATATACAATTACTTTCACGGGAATAATGCTCAATGGTAAAGTCAGGTCAGCGGAAAATAAAAACAAACAGTACAACTTATTGAGGATCCCTTTTCTTTCTTTATTCCTATACTTTCATGGTTTAGCATGAAAAGTAGCATGCTTCCTTTTAACATTGTCAAATCTGCATGGTTTTGGTGAGAAATTTGTTAAGTTTATGTAGTATTGAATAATACAACATGTAATTAAACTGAAGAGTTTTTAATGAGTGTTCCTTTGTTCTTTTTAAAAAAGCTATTTTTATTTACTATGTTCCAAGCCAATGCTCTCCAAACTAATACTTTCTATCTTTTCTTCTTGCAATTATAATATATTTACATCATTTCTCAATTTCCTTAGCTCTTTCCAAGTTTTTTCACATTCCCTTCCTTGTTCTCTCTCAAATTTGTGTCTTCAGTTGCAGTTGTTACATGTGTATATGTTGTGATTCTGTCCACTTGAATAAACTCGAATGCATGTGGAATTAATTAGAACACAAGTGACAGAGTATACTTACGTGGAATTTTTTTGATTGAATAATTTTAGGTGGGAAGTCCTACCTTAAATCAATATATTTTGAGCTATAAAGATCAACCTTAAATCTGGTCCACACCTTTTGGTGATCTTATATACCAAGGTATATAAGATCTTATATACAAGACATGGAAGAAGGAAACACTTTCAATCTGCTTTGACCTCACTCATGTTGGCAAGTCTGCTCCTTCATGGCATTAGAGCCTGTTTATTTAGGATTCAGCCCTGCAAACTGAATAGCTACTGAAGCCTTAAACTTTTTATTGTAAGACAACCATTGTTGAAGTAGTTGGTAAATCTCATTTTTACATTTATAGATTTATTCTATCAGTTCTGTTTCTCTAAAGAACCCTGAGTAACACATACATATTCCTAAATATAACCCGCTGAGTTTTTATAATATTGCTCATATATATGTTTTAGTGACTGACCATTCGACCTTGAACCAACAGTCAGTGTGCCCTTCTCTGGAGAAAATTATTTCTTTAACTCTCAGCATTCTTTGGTTGGCTGCAGTTCTTACTGTAAGGTTAAGGTCTCTTGAGCTTTTCACTCCTCAGCTTTGGCATGTCCATTGGTGTCATCCTTGTTAAACTCACGTTTAGCCAGTCACATTGGTAAGGATTTATGGGTGGAACTTATTACTAGGAGATACAATCTCACAGAAAGCTCCATAATCCTCTGGCTCTTAAAATCTTTTTGCCTCCTTTTCTGCAATGTTTCCTGAATCTTAGGTGCAGGTGAGATTTCTAGATATATCAATTGAGCCTGGGGACTACACAACTCTGCATTTTGATTGGTTGTGGCTTTACGTAATGGTCTCTATCTGTTGCAAAGTCAATTTTCCCTTATAAAGAATGAATGCTACACTTAACTGTTTGTATAAGGACAAATTTTTGGATTGTTGTTAAGGATTTTTTTCTGGTTTAATAAAGTAGTTGTTGTAGGCTCGCCTTCAAGTTCTATGACTTCACTAGCACTGATTAGGTTTCTAGCACCAGGCATGGTTGTCTTTTCATTGAGAGTGTCTTTAGTCCAATTAGGGAAATGTAGATTACCACCAAGGCATGTGTGCCGCCACTGAACATTTAGGGTTATGGTGTCGTACTTCTTGTTGTAGTTCTTTGTGTATGGACATTTGGATTGCACTTATATCTGCTCATCACTTGAGTCCAAGAAGTCCAGAAGAAGGCACTGGATCCCCTAGGGAGGGCTGGAGTTGCAGATGGTTGTTAACCATCATGTAGGAGCTGGAAATTAAAACTGAGTTCTATGGAAGAGCACCCAGTGCTGCTAACCACCGAGCCATCTCTTCAGCCCCTCCTTTGTATTTCATATTCTTTAAACTAAATATTCCAATAGGCAAACCATCTTCCATGAAACCAGAACAAAAATCTTTCTGTGCTTGTGAATAATGAAAAATATTTTATTATATGCCTCTTGCTAGTGACAACTACTTATAAGAGTTCAATTTCTAGCATTATAATAAAATTTTCATTGATAAACTTGGAATTTAAGATCATTTTCCCTCTGTTTACCAAAACTTATAATACTTTTTGGATTTGTAATAGAACACTAATAAATTTATGGAGGATTTTATGTTCTTGAATTTGCAAAGTTTTTGGCACCCAAACCACAATAAACAGTTGAATTGAAATGATATCCTGGCTACTTTAGTTGAAAATCCTTTGAGTTAGACAGTTTTTACTTCAAGGATTAAATGACAATGATCCTAATAATTCAGTGGATTTTTGTAAATTGACAGGGTTTGCCTTCTATCGTTTAGAGGTGAGGCCTGAAGTGCCTTTTGGCAAAGCATCTGAATGGGGTGTTAGGAGTGGGAAAAATGACATGGGTGCTCTAGGGGAGGATTCCTCTCCATAAATCTAAAATGTCCTCATCAAGAACAGTTCTGGATAATAGTGCCACATTCCTCTCACCTTTGTTTCTCTCTTTTTGTGATGATGTAATTGTAGTATACATATTCTATTTTTAATATCATATTAGAGCACTATACCTACACCATGTCTCTCCTTACTCCAAACCCCTCCTAAGCCCACAACCAAAACTCAAGGCTTTTTCTTCAATTATTGTTACATATATGCATGTGTGTGTGTGTGTGTGTGTGTGTGTGTATGTGTGTGCTCACATATGCAACCCTACTAAATCCATGCTGTTGCTCATATACACATGTTTCCAAGGCTAACCATTTGTAATTGGACATTCTATCCAGGAGCCCATCCTGGAAGAAAACTAATGGTACTCCTTCCAGTAGTGTGATTACCTGTATTTCTTCATCTAGTTGTGGGACCCCATGTAATTTCCACTGTCCACATTGGCATGTCAACTTTGGTCATCACACTGGTCCTGTTCAGGCAACAACATTATATTATACCCTCTTTTTAAATATAATCAGCCGAATTTACTATTTTTCATTCTTGATAATTTAAACAGAATTATATTTGAAGACAATATAAAACTAAGACACTTGGCATATAAACATATGCTTTTTTATTTTTTAAAAAAAAGCACCTTGTAATTTAAGATCATTTTAAAAGACAAAGTGATTTTCCTTATTGGTATGCAAAAAAAAAAAACCCAACAAGGATGTTCCATAGTCATATATACAGTATTCTTATTAATCCATTACCTTATTCTTATTAATCCATCTCCCCAACAGCCTTTGTTCTTGGTCTTTTTTTGTTGGAATCCTTCCTCTCCCAAGATCTTAAAAAGCCTTCCTACTTTTGTATTAAACACATTGCATTGCCTTCTCTTTCCTTCCACTGCTGTGGGACAATGGTCTGTATCCTGTCACTTGTATTTTAAATAAACACTGATTGGCCAGTAGCCAGACAGGAAGTATAGGTGGGATGACCAGGCAGGAAATAAAGGTAGGGTAACAAGAATTCTGGGAAGAGGGAAGTTTTAGTCTTCAGTGGTCACCGAAATAGAGAGGAAGCCAGACACAGAGCAAGTGCGATGTGACTTCTTCACCAAAAAAGGTACCAAGACATGTGGCTAACACAGACAAATATTATGGGCTAATATAAGTCTTAATAGTTTATAAGAAGCCTGAGGTACTAGGCCAACAAGTTTATAATTAATGTAGGCCTCTGTGATTTTTTGGGGGGACTTAATGACTTCGGGAACCATGCTGGACAGAAATCTCAGATAACACTCTACCATTCCAAAGGCCATTACCATATCTTCTTCACTTTTCAGTGTTTCATCTCTAGCTTTATCATACACACACACACACACAAACACCATATACACATACAGACACAAGCATGTATGTAAGCACGCACATGCTCACATATATACTTAAATTTCCACACGTATGAGATAAACTACCTATTATTGGCTCTTTCTGGGTCTTGTTTACTTCACCTAATGTAATGACTTCACTTTCTGTTTTTTTTTTTACAAACATAATAATTTCATTTGTCTTTACATCTAAAAATTTTAATGTGCATTTGTACCACTTTTTCTCATATTCATCCATGGATGGGCATCTAGGCTGGCTCAATTCTTAACTATTATAGATCGTGTGAAAATAAAAATAGATGTACAAGATGTGTTAAGAGTTCTTTGAATTGGGTGGATTGCATGGTAAATCTAATTTTAGTTGTTTTGGAAAAACTTTCTGATGGAGGAAGGTCATTGGCTAATAAAGGAACTGCCTTGGCCCATTTTATTGGTTAGAGGATAGGTGGGAGGAGTAAACAGAACAGAACTCTGGGAGGAAGAGGAAGTGAGCTCAGTCTCGACAGCTCTCCTCTCGGGAGCAGACGCCTGAGAGAGACGCCATGCCCTGCTCCCGGGATGAGGCTCCGACCCAGGATGGACATAGGCTAGAATCTTCCTAGTAAGCGCACCTTGGGGTGCTACACACAGATGATTAGAAATGGGCTAAATTAATATGTGAGAATTAGCCTAGAAGAGAATGGGCCAAGAAGTGATTAAATGAATACAGTTTGTGTGTTGTTATTTCGGGCATAAGCTAGCCGAGCAGGCAGCCGGGGTGCTGGGGATGCAGCCCCACCACCCCTTATTACTACAACTTTCTCTCTGACTGACATGGTGATTGCACAATGTTGCATTCCCATTGGCAGCATATAAAGGCTCCTCTCTCCTCACAGCATTTCTGGCACATTGTCATCACTTCTTCCCCTGAGAATAGTCTTTCTGAAGAAGGTGATGGGGATCTTAAAGCAAATTTAACTGTTTCCCTGATGCCTAACTGAATGCAGGGAGAAAGAAGGCAGAACCAAGCAGAAGTCATGTAGATGCCAAAGGAGAAGGATGTCTGAAACTTACTGGTGAGATACAGCCCCGTGACAACACATACTTTAATAAAAAATAAAAAACAAAACAAAAAAAATAGGTTAATTGAAGATGCAAAGTTAGCTAGGAATACCCGTGAACCATTGGTAAAAAAGTGTTGTAATTAATATAGTTTCTGAGTAATTTTTCATGTTTGGGTTTCTGGGAAACAAATGTATAGTCTTTGTTTACCTCATGATGCCCAATGTTCAGCAATGTACTTCCACATAAAACGTAAGAAGGCTTAAAAATAGCACTTCTAGATCTTCAAAAATGGGAGTCAATTGCAGTTTCTTGGTAGCCACAGTTTGTTAGTTTTTTTTTGTTTTTGTTTTTTTTTTTCAGATAAGCTTTTTTTGCTGGTGGCAAGATGAGGCATGGTTCCTTCTTGACTGAGGGTTAACAACGAAAACTGCCTGGCTTCTTGAAGAGTCAGCTTCCTTGTTCATGCTGGTGGCACAAATGGCCTGGCTCTTTCAGAGGGTCCTGTTATGGAGCACTTGAATGGAGTTATTTTTATAACAAGTCATGCATATTTGGGCATGTTAAATCAGTGAATCCTGCTGAAGGAAGTTACTACTGGGGATTCCCCTCGCTGGGGCAATTCCGTCTGAGGCCCAGACCTCAGTATCTTTTTCTGCTGCATGGATAACACCTCCTGCATTCTCTGTCACCAACCAAGCCTTTTAAGAAAGTATGGAAGTTACACAAAGTTTATTTTTATCTTACAGGCTAGGCTTTCTCGACTCTTACCTAACAAATATAAGTAGGTTTTGTGTTTGTTATTGTTATTTTTCAAATGAATTGCACAGTTCTTGCTAGGGAATGCTCACATGTGTCAGCAAAACTGCACCAGGTTCAGCACTCTTCTCTAATTTCCAGGTTTCAGTTGGTCTAGGCAGTGGTCGTGATGACACCTGCACATGTTTCTCAGGTTAGCCACTTTGGGGGACTCAGAGGAGCCCATCTTAAAGCTGCTGTGCCATACTCCCGCGTATCCCTGTACCCAACAATGTACCAGCAGTCTCTCTACACTTAATACACCTGAGGTTACTATACCTGACTTGTCACTCAATTAGTCTGTCTCCAGCATGCCATCTCTACATTGCCCATGTCCAGAAGAGGACTGAACCCCCTTGATAGATAGCACTAGCCCAGCCCAGTGCCCGTGGGAGGCTGGTCCTAGTTCCTTCTTCATGGAGAATTTTATAGAGTAAACATGGTGTTCATGGAATAAACCTTTCCTTCATCTTCTTTTCCCATTATTGTGGAAATCCATTTGCATTCACACATACTGTGTTCCATGTTTGACTGATGGAACTAGTGGGCCGTCTGTGCCAGGCTGCCTTTGACTGCTTATTCTTGTCACCCGAAGGTAAACAACAGTTTCCCCTCTTCTAGAGTACGAAAACAAACACACGACTGTTGAAATAGGAGCAGTGGGCTGCGTCCCAGGCACCTGTCCCCCCCCTACTGCTAGCTTTACCCGAAATAATTACATGGAAACTGTATTCTTTTAAACACTGCCTGACCCATTAGTTTCAGTTTCTTATTGGCTAGCTCTTACATATCGATCTAACCCATTTCTATTAATCTGTGTAGCCCACGAGCTGGCTCACCAGGAATGATCTTAACCTGCGTCTGTCTGGAGTGGGAGAATCATGGTGACTCTTTTGACTCAGCTTCTTTCTCCCAGCATTCTGTTCTGTTTACTCCGTTTACCTAAGGGTTGGCCTATCAAATGGGTCTAGGCAGTTTCTTTATTAATAAGAAATCACTCTCACATCATACGACATTAACCAACTTTGATTTGTCCAATCAGGTGTTAGTGATAATATTCTTCCCTGGGGCTTTAGCAATGATATTGCTGGAGCAATGCGTAAATCCATGTTCAATTACTATCTGCCCATATAACAGTCACCAACTTCCGTAACTCTAGTACCAGATAACCTCTTCCTTTCTCATGGTTTCATTATATAATGGCATCTGTTGTCAGCACTCCAGATAAACACAGGCCAACAGCAGCCTAGAAATGCAGATATGCTCATATTAAGAACGAAATTGGAAAGTACATTCCATCACTTTCACATTGTGATCAAATGAAAGAGAACTTCATCTGATGTATTGTGATCAAATTAAGCAGAACTATGAACCTACCAGCAAACTCCCAAAAGGCTAAGGATGGTCTTGCTTCTGTCTTTTAAAAAACTACAGAGAAACCCAGTCTCAAAAAACAAACAAACAAACAAAAAACAACAAAAAAACCCCACCCACCCAAACAGTTCATTCATTTCTAAATCAAATCCAGAAATGCCATTCACATAAAATATGGACATTCTCATCTAATAGAACATCATCTTTCTAGCAAATATGAAACCAACTCTCAGAGAATCCAACACTGAGCATCCACCATATAGGGCAGAACAGTGAAAATATGAATCTAAGTTGTAAACCTACTCTTTAGTCCTTCACTTCACACTAAATTTGATGTAGTGCTAGGTTGCCAGGTCACAAGAACACAATAGCTCCACGTTTTTTCATTTGTTCTGTTTTCACATGGGTCACCCTAGTTCATAGCTCCTGAACAGAAACGTATCAAATTCATCAACTTGAGTGGGTCTGTGTTAAACCTCATTGAATGGAGCATGCCACAAGGACTTGCTCTCTCTCCAAAAGCTGGTTCTTTTAAACATAGAAAGACATACTTGTCAAGCCTGCAGGAGGCAGTTTGGGGTCACCAGAATACAGGATGATAAATTTAGAAGGCACAATGGATTTGATAGAATGAACTTACAGCAGCAAGATGAAGTTTAGCAGAAAAACATGTGGCCCTGATTTGAAGTTCAAAAGATAATTTTGTAAGTACAGGATATAACTGCTCAGAGATGAGACCATTTTTCTTCTAAATATAATATATGGTTTGGTCTTCAGGAATGAAGAGAGTTCATGGAAAGGTCCAAGATTTTATATGGCCACAAAGTTAGGATGAGCCAACAGTGTTGCTCTGGTACAAAAAAAGAAAATCTACTTTCAGCCTGTACTAATTTACATATAGCAATATCAAAGGAAGTTAAACACACAGATCTGAAGGTTGGTTCCTGGGTCTGGGCACCAACTTTAAAAGATCTTTCATAAAGCTGGCTTTTTGCAAAACATGCTGAAACAATATCCTGGTCAAGGCTTTCCTCAGCCAAGCATTCAGCAAACATGGAAGTGCATGTTCTGAGACAGAGCTATCCTTAATGAAGTGGGGCAAAATGTGGTCTTCAGATTCAAGGGTTTTAAACCTCCAACAGATGACCTGTGTGCTGGACAAAGAAGACTTGAAGGAAAACAGACATTACTTTCACATATTTGAAGATGCTTGGGATATAGCATGAGTGTTTCCCTCAAGGGTTTATGTGTTTGATTGTAGTCCTCCCATCTAGGTAATTCAGAGTGGAGAAACTCAACTGATATTTTGAGCAGGGATGGTGAGGAAGTAAAGAGGATTAGATAAGGTAATTGAAATTATTCCTTCTGTGGATTTATAAGAAAAAGGAGATAAACAGGAACAGAGATCTATCTATCTATCTATCTATCTATCTATCTATCTATCTATCTCAAACTGCTTGCATTAGAATGCCTGTACTTTGTTAGGAATCTGCTAGTGAGAAAACCATGTAGATTCAGGCCTTTGATGCTCTAAAACTATGATTAAAATAATAATTTCTTCTGAAAGTAAAATAATCCCATGATCTATTTTCCAATATAGTTATGTAAAATGAACTAATGTGAATATTTTAACTTCTATAAGACTGATTCGACTGATACTAGTCATAGAGAAAAAATAAAAGTGATCTCATCCTTAATATTGCTGTATAGGTAGTGGCTAAGATCCCAGTATTAAGCAAATTATCTCTTTGAATCAAGAACTCTCAGCTCTGGATTAGAAATACAAGCACTGTCAGTCTTCCTTCAACTTCTGCTTAAGATCAACTCCCTGTGCTCAAGAGAAAGTGTAGTAACTGTTGTGCCTTCACCTTATCTGAATTTTGAGCTGCCATGACATGACCTCACCAGTGAAGTAGCAACGACTTCTCAATATCAAACCCTTAAATGTCACTGACAAGTATTCTGCATTGCTTTGTACTACGGTAGAATATTATCCCATATTAACAGGGGACCGGACTATTTGCCCTCTGAACTGCAGGTATATAAAAAAGAGTACTTGTATAATAGGTATTCAAACATTACTTAAGTAAAATGGCTAGAAATTATGCTATTTTAGTGTGTAGAAGTGTATTCTGACACATTTGACCGGCCTGAGGGAAGCTGTCATATTAGTAGTGATCAGAAGAACCAAAAGCATTATTTTGGAGGGGAAACATTTCAGTGATTAAATCCTGAGAGATCAAGTTGACATCACCTAAATGTGATAATAATTTTATCTGTGCACTGAGATTTCTCCAATGAGCAGAAGATGTTGTGGTGAATCTCAAAACCCTTTTCCAATTGTAAAATTTAATGTTGCTATGTTTGGTCTGAACAATAAGAAGCCACAGGCTGAAGTTGTTTTCAATGAATGAGTGAATACATTCAGGGAGGTTATATGGATATGTTCACAATGATAAAAGCGTGTAAATATTGTGTGTATTACTTTTCTTTTCCTCATTTTCCATTATTTTATTTTTTATACATGGATACAATTTTATTTGATAAAATCTAACCTTCCTTCCTTACTCCAACTACTTCAAGATTTTTCCTTATATCTCCCTTCTAAATTCAGATGACTTATTTTACTGTGTGTGTGTGTGTGTGTGTGTGTGTGTGTGTGTGTGTGTGTGTGTGAAACTGTAGCATGTACTACATAACTACAGTAGCGTGTACTATAGCATGTGCCTCTTACCAGGATCTCACTCCTAAAGAAAAGTGATTTCCTTTCCCCATCAGCTATCACCTGCCTGCATCTTCTCAAGGAGGTCTAGGGACTTCTAGTCCAACTCATCCTTGCTGGTGTATTTATTAGACTGATCTTTGTGTAGGCCTTGTGTTGGCAACCATAACTGTTGATAGTTCACAAGCACAACCTTCTGACATGTCTAGATGACACTATCCATAGCAATCCTACCTAACTTCTGGCTCTTAATGATCTATCCATTCTCTTTTTCATGATTTCTCTCAGTCTTAGAGTCTTGGAGAAAGGGACACATACATATATATGTATGTATATACATTTGTGTGTAATATATATGTATATATACATATATATTATTCAAGCTTAGCAATTCAATCACTTTTATCGTGTGTGGTTCTCTTTTTATTCTGCAAAAAGATGCTTCTCTGATGAGATATAAGAGCTTAAATATTTAGAGAGGAATTTGCTACTATAGCAACCACAGACTACCAATTGATAAATCCAGTTCCAGACATGTGATACCTACCTTCAGGTTACTGTTCAAAGAGATCAAAGAGATTCTCAAACAATACAGGCTATTGCTATTGCACTTGGTTGTCCACCAGAACACAAGGACTAGAACCGATTGTTAAAAGTGCCACATGTTTTGTTCACAGGACTTGGGGAAATAAAGTGAGCACTGATTTGGAAAAGTTTCCCTCGTGGCCATCTGTGAAACGCCTCCTGTTATAGGAAGACTGCTGGGGAAGAAAATGCATCAGCAATATCACCCAGCTGTTAGTTGTGCAAACAGCTATAATAACTCACCTGAAAAGATGAGCTCACTCGAGAGCCATAGTGGTACAGAACCAGATAGGCAGCATCTATTTGCTTGGATTTAAGGTTCACTCAACAGTATAGAATTCAATGCTGGCACTGTAAACCTGACTAAGGACCCTTCACTAGAGGTCATAGGCCCTAGGGGAGTCTTCACAGTGTCTTTCTAAAGAATCCATTGTTTTACTTTTGCTGGATTTTTTCTTATATAAATTATAAGTATAAATGAAACTTAGAAAGCCTTAAACATTGAAGAATACAAAGAGTTTTCTAAAGACATGAACAAAGCCAATTACTTTTACCTCATAGTATATTTACTAGCTCAAAAGAATGGAAAGACTATCATTATGTAGAAATGCTATAAAAAGGAATAAAAACAAGGGTCTGGAAAAATTCCTAACAAGTGAAATTAACTTTTATACTACCCTGAACAATAATATATGCTGGCAGCTTTGAATATTATGGAAAAGCTTAGCATTTATCAAATAATCATACTATATTCGATATTTGAATTTCTCTTTAAGAATGTTCAATTATAATAATAATGACCAGTTTCATTTTTCATTTCCTGTTTCTTAACATACTAAATAATATTGTTAAAATAGTAAATCAAAACCCAAACTATTTCAAAACACATTTTGACATTCATCTGTCTGTCTATCTTATCTATCTATCTATCTATCTATCTATCTATCTATCTATCTATCTATCATCTATCTATCTATCTATCTATCTATCTATCTATCTATCATCTATCTAGATTTTAGATTTTAAACCCCAATGCCCCAGTGGTGCTGTCCAATAGTAAGAGGGAACAGTGGTGCAAAGCTTTCTCCCTTTCTTGTATGGCTACATTGCAGTGTACTAAATACACTCTCCATTTCAAACAATGCGAGCAAATCAGAAATAACTCTCAATGCAGAGCCTAGTAAAGAATCTCTAGTAATTCCAAGATCATCCCTTTGGTATTCAAGAATGTTGTGGTTAATTCCTAGCGAGGCAATGCATCAATTTACCAATCAAGGCCCAAGCAGAGGCTCAGGGAATCCTACAGTTACCAGTCACACAGCCTGGCCCAGATGCAGTCCTTGTGGCCTAGGGATGGAGGGGCCAACTAACGCATCTTATATGCTGAAGATCCGGTTCCAGGCATTCAGCCTTAAGCAGCATGCTGTAGTCCTTTGAGTAAATGTCCACTTTTATGTGACACTGTATGGGTGATGTCTTACTTACCTCTGGATCTTTTCTTCTTGCTAGAGCTATCAATTCTCAGGCTCCCCATGAAACAAAACTAAAGAGGCTTTTAGAGACAGATCTACCTCTTTGATTTGCTTGGCCAGATCATTTGAATTAAAAGCAGCTGTTGTGGGTGACCCTGCTACCATATGTAGACTCACAGTAGTCACTGAGAAGCTATCTTCTCTATTTGCTGTATAAGTCCAGCCATTCAATAGCTGTTTTAAACGAGAGTAGAAGGTTAGAAGCTATTGCCCTTTGATGATATTTTGGTCATTGAGGATGTTCCCTGAGGCCTGAGTTATGAACATATGTACTAAGTTATAAATATATGTACTAAGTTGTGAACATAGTACAATCCATTTTGGTTCTATGTTTACTTGAAGAAGTCATGGTTCTGACACCATAGCTTGATCCTTCTCAAACACCAAATGGCCCCATTCTACATGTGTGTATGTATGCATGTATATACTATGTATGGATGCATATAAGTAGGTAAAGGTAGGTATGCATGTACACATGCATGCGAGTTTGTATTTATTGTGGATGGGCCCCTGTATCACAGTACCTGGGTGGAGGTTAGTGGAAAACTTAATGAAAGTTGGTTCTCTACTGTGTGGATTCTGGGGAGAGATCTCAGGTCTTTATGCTTGGCAGAAGGTGTCCTTATTTACTTTCCCATCTTTCTGGCCCATCTGCTTGACTTTAAAACCCAGTAGCCAGGCTGGAAGTATAGATGAACTTATAGGTGGATGGCCAGACTAGGAGAATTCTGAAAGAGTCAGTCTGCAGCACCATCCAGATGCAGATAAAGCAAGATGAAAATGCCGCACTGAGAAAAGATACCAGGCCACAGGGCTAATCACAGATAGGAATTGTAGGTTAATTTCAGTTGTAACAGCTAATTAATAAAAAATCTGAGATAATAGGTGAAAAACTTTTCTATTAAACCAATATGAGTGACACATTTTACAGGGTTCAAAGCATTCCCACAGCAATCTTGTGCATGTGTTTTGATGTTGTTGTTCTTTGATAAACACAGATTTATGGACATTTGTAATGACCATGGTACTGTTGAAAATCAAAAAAAAAAAAAAGGAACCTAACACAAAATGGAATCATGTTGTAGATAATAGAGTCAAACTTAATGCTGCATAACTTTTTTAAAATTTTTCATTAATCAATTAATTTTTTTCGCAGCCTAATCACCGTTTTCCCTCCTTCCTTCCTCTTCTCCTAGACCACCCCCACAACCTTCTCTCTACTCTGCTCCATTACCCACTTTTCTCTTCAGAAATGAGCAGGCCTCCCTTGTGTATCATCTAGCCTTGGTATATCAAGTTGCAGTACGTGAAACCTCTCTGATGGCAGTTAGGCTAAGCAACAATATATGATTATAGCAGAGTATCATTAGGAATCATTTTACTCCCTATTTTTATTTTTGCTAGTTATGGCAGGCTCTATCCTAGATCTGTAGACTGAACAGCCTCTTGGTTCTGGTTCTCAAGAAACTCTCAAGAGTGGGCTTCCTCTTATGTTATAAGTCTCAGGCTGGACCTGTCATTGCCTGGCCATTCTCACAATTTCTTCATCACCTTAACCCCAGCATATCTTACAGGGAGGAAAATTGTAAGTCAAAGGTTATGTGGCTGGAATGGGTCCCAATCACTCCACTCTAAGTCTTGCTTCTTTATGGGATATAGTCAGTTCAGGCTCCATATTTCAAATTGCTAGAAGTCATTTTTTAATTGGTTTTTATTGAGTTCTACATTTTTCTCTGCCCCTCTCATCCTTTCCCTTCCCTTTAACCCTCTCCCAAGGTTCCCATGTTCCCAATTTACTCAGAAGATCTTGTCTTTTTCTACTTCCCATGTAGCTTAGATCTATGTATGTCTCTTTTAGGGTCCTCATTGTTGTCAAGGTTCTCTGGGATTATGATTTTGTGGGCCTGTTTTTCTTTGCTTTATGTGTATAAACCACTTATGAGTGAGTACATGTGATAATTGTCTTTCTTTGTCTGGGTTATCTCACTCTAGGGTCATCCTCATAGATCCTTGGGAATTTCCATTGCACCAAGTTTCTATCTTATCACAGAGACACTCCCTGATTTCAGTTTCTTTCCAGTGCTTTCTCTCTCCATCCACCCCTGCCCGTTCCTTTCCCATACTGTTCCCTCTGGTTCCCATACCACCCTCCTCATCAAGACTCCTCTCCTTCAACCACCCATGACGTATATTTTATTTTCTCTTTACAGTGAGATTCATATGTCCTCCCTTGAGGACTCCTGTTACTTAGCTTCTGTGGGTCCCTGGATTGCAGCATAGTTATACTTTAGTATAAATATATCCACCCTGTTTGTCTTTCTGGGTCTATGTTACCTCACTCAGGGTGATCTTTTCTAGTTCAATCCATTTTCCAGAAAATTTCATGATATCAATTGCAACATAGGACAATAGCTTAGGCATCTTTCTAGCTAGCTTTTATATCTTAAATTAACCCATTTCTATTAATCTATATATTGACATGAGGCTGTGATTTACTAGTAAGGGTATAGCAGGTATCTTTCTCCTTTGGCAGCTACGTGGTGTCTCCCTGACTCTGCCTACTCTCTCTATATATACCTTCCATACTGGCTATATTCTGCCTTCCTATAGGCTGAAACAGTTTCTTCATTAACCAATGGTTATAAAACATATTTATAGCATACAGAGGGGAATCCCACATCACATGTAGACTCTAAATGTTGCCTCAGTCTCTATGAGTTCATATAAGCATTTTTCATGCTGAGTTAAAGGGTCTTGTTTTCCTGATGTCTTCCATCCCCCTGGCTCTTACACTCTGCCTTCTTTTCTACAGGGTTCCCTCTGACATGAGGGAAGGGACTTGATGGAAACGTCCTCTAAACGGCTAAGTGTTTCAAGGTCTCTCTCTTACTGAAAGATGTGTGGCTGTGGATCTCTGATTTTATTCACATCTGGTGCAGGATGAAGCATCTTTGATAGTGGATGGAGAAAGCGCTGATCTATGAATTTAGCAAAATATCATATGGAGTTATTTTATTCTACTGCTTTATTTTTAAATCCTAGGTTCCTGGTCTATCTAACCTCAGATCCTAGGTTACCTAAGAATTGTTACATATAGTTTCTATCTCATTAAGTCAAATAAGATAGTGGTTGGCTATTTATGTGAGCTTTGTGCCACTCCGGCTTATCTTGCAGCCATGACACCATTGTTCATTAAAGAAAATTCCAAATGTTAAACATCATAACCAAGCCCTGCAAAAATTCTTTGGTCTATTGTGAGAATTTTACAAATGGCTAACTCTAGATGAACCCCTTAGGTCAATTTGGAAGTTACTTGAAGTAGTAGAATAAGAGAACTCTTACAATCTTAAAATGATGAAATATTAAGGACATGAAACACAGCTGCCTGTGGAACTTTTTGACTTAGGAAAATGTCTTTCTATTTGGGTAGGCATTAGATAAAAATCACTACTATGATTTTGAAAGTAAATGCTACATTTATTTATAAATAACTTGTCAATGATATACCAAAGACATGAGAAAAGACCAATTTTCATTGTAAATTTGAAATCAGTTTTCAGTTCTGGGCCTTATAACTACAAATTCTTTTCTTTACTCTGCTCCCAGGTCTTTCAGAAATATTCATATCGGAAAGTATGTTCTTTTATATTTTAACAACAGTGGAGACTTCAGAAACTGAACAGGCTCAACAGTTCTCTTACTAACTGCCATTAGCCATGGGGCATTAGATTCCTGAAAATAGACATACTTGTAGAAAAAAAAAAACATTTGGTAATATTCTACGTTTTAATTTCCCATATCCTTTCATGAGTTCATCTGAGTTGGAAGTGCTCAGACAAGAAGGTCATCCTAAAGGCATAAGACAACTTAATAAAAAGTGGCAAATTCTGAACAACCTGCCAATTTTTGAGCTAGTTGCAGAATTTTTTTCCCAAACATTATGTAAGAAAGACTCTTAATGGTGTATACAGGTAACTATTTGTGAGTCATTTTTCCTTGGATAATCTTCACCTATAATTTTAAATGCTTGTATATTTTGACAATAACTATGACAATGGTTTTGAAATAATTTATGTCCTTTTAATGATGGTGATGTTGAACAGTTTTTAACCTAGGTTCCTATAAAATATCACTCGAATTTAATTTAAACTGTTTTATAAACATGTTGTTACAAAGTTCTCTATATATCAGATATCTCATTATCCTCAGCACAATATTTTTGTGGTTTTCATTTGACAATAAAGAAAAGAATGATAAAGAATCTGGAGCAGATTGTCAGAGGAAAATAGAAGATCAAATAGCACATATTCCCCCTTGGTATTTGGCATCTGTGGTGAGAATGTCAAGTCTCTCATTTTATCATGAGACAAAATTAGAGTATAATTGGACAAAAAATCAACATTTCATTTTCTCGAGGTTGTAATATGACTTTAAGTTCATACTTTTTCATTATTTAGTAACATTTTACCTTAGGGATAAAAATAAAATCAAATCTTTTCTTACTAATTTACATCTAACTCTATATTAGGCATCAATGTTAATCCAAAAGGATTGGAATATTAGAAGCTTTAGTCACAATGTTCTGTGTCTATTGATTCATAACTTAAAAGAATTCCAGGAACTGTCCTGTCAGTTTTTATTCAGAAATGGATTTTTTTTGAAGAAAAATGCGTTTGTCTTAAAATTTTGAATTTGATGATTTTTGAAGTCTATGCAGCTGTAGTACACATTCAACTGTTCATGCGGAGTTTTGTTTTTTAAAACAAAACATGTTTTCTTTACTGATTCTTTGGGAATTTAACAACATGTACCTCAATTTCACTTATCTCTCAGTCTTCCAATATGGGTCCCTCACTCTCACAATGTCCTCCTCAAAATATTCAAAAGAACATTAAAACAAAGAAAGCAACACTAAAACCAAACCAAAACAAACAAACACCCTTTGATCCTCCATCTTTACAGCCTCTCCACCACCACTCCATTCATCTTAGTGGCAATGAGGATTGAGGGCTGTGTTGCATCACACAGTGCACCGTTTTGTCTAATCAGCTCTACTTGCAAACGTTCATTGCAATGAATCATTGGTCTGCTATACCATCATTACTGGATCATCATGAAACTCTACTGCCATACTCCACAGTTACAACAAGACGTATGTAGATCCTGCAGTTAGGTTCCATGTGACCAGTCCCTTCACGAACTCCAGCAGGACATAGACTGAGTAGACATTAAGGTGGGCCAGCCTAAGAACCTGGATATGGGCCTAGGTGGCAGCTGAGCTGGTTAGTCTGGACCACTAGGGCTACTCCCCTCAGAGGATGGGTGGAGCCAGCTCTTCTACACCCATGCAATCAGGGTCAGTTGACCTAGAGTGAGTGTTTGGGAGGGTAGCTCTCCCATTAGGGTCACAGCCAGTTCTCTTGCTGTGCTTTCCAGTGTGCAACAGAGCCAGCTCAGCATGGCCCTCTGATTTCATCATGCATGGTTGCTATCACCCCCGATGGTGACACAGGCCCCAGATATGAACACAGACCTCCCTGCTGCAGCATGACCATGAATGTAGACATGGCCCTCAGCAGCAACTCTAGCACGGAGAACATTATGGCTCTGGATGAAGCACTGGCCACTCAGATCAGCATGGCTCTGGCAGTCATCCTTAGTCTTAAAGAACAATCAAAATGCTTCATAGTGAATAATCAAAATTGCATGCCTCACAAACATTTCAAAATATTTAGACAATATACAAAAACACAGAGGCAGACCTAAATACAGACTGACATCTGTGGTACATCTTCGTTTTTCTCTACTCAATGGAATAACTTTGACTGTCCCCTCTTTTTTGTTTTCTTTAACCTTATCCTTCTTGGGCTGGAGAGATGACTCAGAGGTTGAGAGGTTCCTGAGTTCTATTCCCAGCCACCACTCGGCGGCTCATTACAATCTATGATGAGACCTGGTGACCCTTTCTGGCCTGCAGGCATACGCGCAAGCAGAACACTGTATTTGCAATAATAATTATGAAAATGATGTTACCCTTCTTAAACACCTGTATAAAGCCACTTCAGGATGTAGAGACTGGTATCCATGCAAATTCCGGGAGCGTCACTCATACTACCAGTTCCCCATGGGTAGGGTTTCTGTGATCACCTGGAAGTATCTTTCAGCACTGGAATACAACCAGATACTTTTGTTCAAAGAAACTTTGAACAAATAACCAAAATAATTTAATTCAATCCAGGAAAAACATTTTAACATTATCAAACCTAAATACATACACACACTCCTTTATGAAAATATTGTATTAATTAAAACAAAATAACCATTCAATAAAGGCCTGTTAACAGCTATACTACCCATAACTCATGCATTTTATATTCACTGTTTGTGCAAAGTTATGAATC
The DNA here is from genome assembly GCF_018167655.1 of Microtus oregoni. Classification (NCBI taxonomy): domain Eukaryota; kingdom Metazoa; phylum Chordata; class Mammalia; order Rodentia; family Cricetidae; genus Microtus; species Microtus oregoni. Next base: position 12,768,345 of record NW_024543077.1, on the reverse strand, counting down.
CAGCTTATTCATCTGCTTCATGCCGCTACCTGGAACATGAATTTCCCCATGCTTCCCTCATGAGAAGACAAATTCTAATCTACAGATCTTCCTCAATATCGACATACAAGTGTTGGCAGTATCCCTAACACAGCATGAAGCTTAGATATAGGGAACTAGGCCAAGTTAAAATCCTGTGTAAATAACCAAGCTTTAAAGTTCTGAGGACACCAAATTTATTTATTCTAGACAAAGAGCAAAAGACAGAACATTATTCAGACAAACAAAACACTAGTTTCATGTTCCTGAGGGTGGAGTCTAGTAGTTCTGGAAATTTTGAATAGATGTTGCTGCTTGGTTTCTTGCAATTATATGTATTAGCAATTTGCTTTTATGGATTTGGATGTAGGATTAGATAAAGATTATAGAGCCAATGACATAAAGACATGGCAAGCTTCCACCTTTGGAAAACACTTGAGCACTACCAACATTTTATAATCTGCAGTTTCTGTGAAGATCGTTCATCTACATGGCAATACTCTGACTACAATCTTGATACTTCAATGCTTGTCAATAAAAACATAGAACACATGCAAAACATAATCACAAAGCAGAACAATATAAGACTATAAAGATATTTATGTATATCTAATAGAAATTGTTCCAACGGACTGAGGGTATAAAAATTACAGGTTTCTAAAGACGTTGTCGAGATTAACATATATTTATCTAACATTGTACGTGGAAGAAGAAATAAACTCTAAAATATGTACAAAAACTTCACGTTGGTTACTTTTAGTATCATTAATTTAAAGAGTTTTTTTTCACAAACATATGTGTATGTGCATGAATTTGCATGTGTTCATGTGCATATGTGCACCAAGAAGCCAGTGAGGTCAGAAGAGGGCGTCCAATCTCCTGTAACAGTAGTTACAAGCTATCTTAACCTGCCACTTGCATGTTGGAAGCCAAACCCTGGTCCTATGCAAAGCTCTAAATATTCAATTGTTGAGCCATCTGTCAGCTAAAATGCCATTAATTCAAGTTTATAAATCTTATATTTGTTACTTTAAGTATTTTATCTAAAATACTTGTCTGACATAAATTACATTTTGAAAATGCATTAGCTTTTCCAAACTTTATTGAATTAAAATATACTACTTTGGAAATGCTTAATTGCTAAATATAAATTTCCATGTTAATTTATCTTGTAACTCCATCTTCAGCTACTAATTTTTGATTATATATTTAACTTCTCTACTTTTTGCTCTTCTATCCAATTTTAAATGTAAATTTCCTGACTATACGACAAGGCCTCCCCAGCTCCTGATGGCCATAAGCCAGGCATCTCTAGCACTGAAAGAATAATGAAAATGAATCAGCTGACTACCCATTTCTGCCTTTTTTGTTTTCTACACTTTTTTGTAACATTCCCATCATCCCCCTTATTTTCACAGAAAAATGTATGCTTTCACCTGGTGTAGGAGGTCTTACTGTCTTTGTGTTGTTTTCATTGGTTAATAAAGAAACTGTTTTGGGGCCTTGATAGGGCAGAACTTAGGTAGGTGGGGAAAATTAAACGAAATGCTGAGAAGAAAAAAGCCGAATTAGAGAGAGATGCCACGGAGTCACCAGAGTCAGACACACTGAATCTTTCCTGGTAAGCCACTGCCACTTGGCCATATACAGATTAATAGAAATGGGTTAAATCAAGATGTGAGAGTTAGCCAATAAAAGTTTAGAACTAATGCGCCAAGCAGTGATTTAATTAATACAGTTTTTATGTGATTATTTTGGGGCTAAGCTAGCCTAGCAGCTGGGAAGAACAAGCAGCCTCTCCTTGCAACAATTGGTGCTTCAACGTGGTCAACTAAATCCACATAAAACCTGAGAGGGCTTATAAAACATTTACCCACGTACCTAATTTTTTTCCAAGGGCCTGATTCTCTACTACATGACTACTTTAAAGAGGAATTCACCAGTGCACTTATCTGGTGTCAGTCACCTTGAAACATTCCCAAACTTGGCGCTGATCCTGGAACTCTAGTCAAACATCTTGCTTCTGTATGACAAATCTCTTCTTTAGACACCTGTGTCTGGTTTCCACCAATCGATCCAAGTTGGAGATGCCCAATTCCATCTAAACCATCTAACATTTAACATCAAAACAAAATGATTTATTCTTGGTCAAAATGCTCAAGTAATAGATATTTATCTGCATGGCTACAATGCAAATTCTTCCTCCTTTAGCCCACAACTTCTCAACTTTTAATTTGAGGAGTACTACTTTTATCCATCTTTAAGGAATTGGGCTATATACTCCACAAATCTACAGATTAGTAGAAACTTTATTTTGTTTGTTGCTTTAGCTACAATGATGTGACTGGAAGTGACAAGCCAGATTTGGCTGCTTCATAAAAAAGTAAAAAGGAACTTTATCATATTTAGATTTAAGAATTATCAAATGCTAAATAAAGAATTTGCTTACTTTGGGATATAAGGACTCCATATTATATCATCAGTCTCAAATTATAAACCAAAAAGATTGTTTTTTTTCTCATATTGTCTGATCATAAGGGTCACATAAAATATACAAACTCTTTATATATGTATATATAATTTTTTCATATAAAGATTCAATTTTGAGTCAAAAACAATCATCTGCATAGGACTATTACTACCAAGTAATAAATTATAGCAACATGGCAGTCAAACATTTTCTCCATTACCTGACAGTATAGTTTCTGCTGGCCTGTTGCTACTGCCTGTTGTGTGATTTCTGTTTACTGGGGGTAGGAGGTGAGAAGATGCAGAGACAACGACACAGACTCTGAGAAATTCCAATACATAAGCTCTTTATTGTAAAATGTAGGGGTTTTTATGGGGTTAGGAAAGTGAAGCTGTTGCAGGAATGTTACTGGTTGGTCTTTTTAAAACTGGCGGTCACTGCTGGTGTGTTGTGATTGGCTAGGAGCCCACGTCATTAGTTACTGTGCTTTTGGTTTGCTGACAGGTTGTCTGGTTCAATTTCACTAACGCATTGAGTTTACAAGCACTTGCTTGTGCTTACGCTATTGCCCTGTATCAGTTAGAATGAATAACTGGCAACTATTGTTCTTGTGGCATGCAGTCAGGCCCAGCAATTTTCGAAACACCCATGGACATACCTTACATCCAAAAGCTTTCTAGTGTAGTTAAGTACTTGAAAAGCATCAGGTATTGACTGAAGTTCCATTTTTTTTGTATGTGTCAAAATTAAAATAATTTACATGTAGAGCAGTTTTATTTGTACTAAAGCTTGTAAGAATCCAGATGTCCATCACTAATAAAACTGATAAGAAAATATAGTATATTTTATAATAGTGAACAAATATTCAAACAAGCAAAACATAACAGAGAATTACTCCTAAATTAATGTATTTGAAAAACTTAATACTGAAAGAAAGGAAGAAAACAGACATACAATGCTGAATGTTTTATTATTGCAATGTTAAGTAATAAAGAAAAACTTCGTATAGGCATAGAGTTTTAAGGGGAAAGGGTAGGCCACACTTGTTTCAACTAGTTAGACTTGACCATCTCTGGTCATTAATGGACCTATTAAGAACCTAGGTAATGGTGAGAACAGAGAAATAGAGACTTGCTCAATGAGACCATGTTGGGAAGTATAAAGAGATCATACACTGAGTCTGTCTTTACAACATTGACATGGGTTTTAGATTTAAAGAGAGGATGAACTTAGGTATGTATTAATGTTTGAATTACTAAGCAATCTGAGTGTCAGTCAAGGTGCAACATGATTGATCATGATCTATGTTCTGGTCCTGAAAGGTGGTTTCATGTTGCTGAAGAAATCATTATTATTATCATCACTGACAGGAGCAATCTGGCTCCCATAAAATGATTCCTCCTGCTCTAAGGTTCAGTCTTGCCATAATTGGCAATCACCTATGTTGGGAGGGTTCAATTTTATGAGGATCCCTTTTGTAATAAAGATGTTTATTATTCACTCAGAACCCAAGGTATCTCAAAGTTTGAAATGATGACTTGTTTTCTAATGCTTTTCGGGGCACAAGAAGAGGAACCTAGAAAAACCAATAGTCAGAGAGACAAGAGACATAGATGCTAAATAAAATAAAAGAATAAAAGCCCGGTTTTTGTTACTTTGAGAAGATAAATATTGTTTTGCAAAAGCTGTTCCCATGTGCCTGTCATATAACTAGATAGTGATTGCTTCGTAGTGGTGGGAGGTAGAAAGTTTTGCCCAAAAGTGGCATGAAGAAATCCTTTTGGAATGAAGGAAATGTTCCATGGCAGTATTTCAATGGTGATTACATGGGTTTATACAATCTTACAAATGGGTTAATGGAAAGAGTTTTGATGTGTGCATTTCATTGTATATAATGTGTAACTCAAAATGAATTTAAAGTACAAAACGATAGGAGAAAAAGGGAAGTCAAGTACAAAAGAGCTGCCCATAGAGCACATCCCATGTGTAGCCAGGACATCACATCTTAGTTTGTACTCATGAAATTCCAGTCTTTTTCCTTCCCCTGTTTTGTGAAAAACTGGTATCCCTGGCAATTTTTAACTAATTTTGAACTCTCCCTGTATTTTTTTTTATTTTCCTTTTTCTTTTTTGACATCATGAAATGCTTTTAATTATGGAATGGCAGTCTCTTGATTCTGTTTCTGTGAAATCATGATTAGGTTTAATAAACCCTTGAAAAGAATAGAAAACAAAGCCATAAAATTGAGCAGCCAACATTTTCAGGCATTAGCTTTAACTGTTAGAGCCATGATGTCTGCCTCACCCTATTAGATAGCAAGTTAAATATTAGCTATTTAAATATTGGCAATGACCACTTCCTCATATTCCACAACTTGTAAAACCACAAACTTAAACTTCAGGACTCTAATTACTAGTCAGAGAAATGGGATCTGAGGCATGCCTCTGGCTCAGAGAGAAGATGTAACATCCTAAACTGCCTTAATGACTGTGGCTCAGAAGGTCCTAAGCCCTAAGAGATTATCCAAATGGTTCTGCTACTTGCCTAGACAGAACCTTAGTAAATCTGCCCTGCAGATGTTCAAAACAGCATTTGACTTTCCTAAAATGTAAATTGTCACAATGGTCTCTCTAGCTAAGGTTTATCCTTAGGGCATGAGACCATTTTCCTCCATAACAGTCTGTTTGTTGACTGTCCACTCTCAACTTTTATGATGCACACTTTATAATAAATCATTCCTGTACTCTACATTACAGTCTGTGTAAGTCATCTGATTGCTTTGGTGGAGATAACCACCATGTCTAAGAAGCACAGGGAAGGACAGAAGGAGATTCCAGTATTCTCTGGCATTATTATTAGGTAGACATGAGAAAACATCTATTCACCTGTAGAGGAAACCAAAGCAGACCAAAGTAAGAATAATACCAAAGTCTAACTTGGTGAACCGACAAATTTTATTGGGCTTACTCACAGGGATATGGATAAGAGGTTACTTACAGGATCAAAAATTACTCAAAGACACCTCCATCACCACAGCCCACCCAGCATAGATGACAGCAGCTGAAAGCTGGGGACATGGAGGTCACTGCATCGCCTGCAGCTCTACAGGCTGGAAAGTATCCTTTCCAAACAGGTTTTGGGTTTGAACATCTTCCCGGCAGTTCAGCTTGTCTGAGCATCTCTTAGCAGCCCTTATCACTTATATATGCATGGAAAGGGCGGGTCTTAGTGAATCTGATCAGTTTCAGTGACTTCTTGAATTTCTTTTGAGTTGTTTGCTTCCTCATATCTACTTCCTCATATTTAGTGAATTTCCCTGCAAGACAAAATGCTTCAACTCAACATCCTATTATTTTACTTTCCTGCATCTTGTTCTAAAATATCCTTGGTTTACCTCCTCTTAATATCCTTTTCTAAGTAGCTTCCCTCAAAGGAAGGTTTTAATCACAGGGGAAGAGTCTATAAAACCCTCAGACATACATTTTAGTGTTTTCACCTGATCACAATTCAAATTGTTTTTATCTTAATTCTATTCAAGTATGCATTCTCCTCTCTTGGCTTGAGATCATTGAATTCCCTGCTCTATTAAGCTTATGAGTTCCCTCTGTTGCACACACTCGCTACCCTGCTTCTGGCATCTCACTGCTTCCTTCATGGTTAAGTTCCTTGGGTTACTCATCTCACTCCATTTAACTTAAAGTTCCTGCTATATTTATGCTAACCTAACTCAGGTGCCCTTTTCTAACGAAGGCTGATTACATTTATGCAATATTTTCTAGATGCCTGTATTGATGTGTATATTCTATATCAAATAGGGAATGCTAGATCTCAAATAATGTCAATAACATATTCTGGATAATGTAATAACTGGGTGCTAAAGGGAAGGTAGAGATTCTCTTGAGGCCATTGGCCTTTGATCCATTGTGATCAAAGTGGCTCTTCCATTTTTGCTTTTCTCCAAATCTTTCCAGATCCTTACAAGAAAGAAATCATGCCCCACCTTTACTACAAATTAATAGAAAAATAAAGAAAAGTGAAAATTGGTCACTGCTAGCCAAGGCAACCCTGAGATCAGGTGAAGCAGGCTTCCCCCAGCTTCTGAATTACCGACTGAGTGGTAGATGCACTGGGTGTACACTGTTGCTTTTCCTTTCTCTTGTAGATATATAATTAACATACCATTAATACCTATTGATTCGCATCTCAGATATATCCTTCATAACTGGAAGAAATTTGATTCTAAAATCTTATAAGAAAGGTGTTAATTTGACCTGAGGAGTTGTTTTTTTAAAATACCATTTATAAACAAGTAGAGGGTGGTTTATTGTAATAACCCAGCATTAAGCAAATAATGTAAACAGTAATTGTAAATTAAATGCCAAAGTAGTAACTATTCACAAAACACCCAATGAAAGCTCACAGGGAGAGAGAAAAAAAGGCACACAGACTCCTTTCAGTCTTATCAAGAGACTTAGCATCAGTTCTGACTTCTCTGCCAGAGGAAACTGGCAAATAAATGGTGATTCTGTTTTGAGACATGTCACAGGAAGACAAAACCGTGTATCTAGACATCTTTGGAAGATATGTTGCCTTTAATACGGAAAAAATAAAGACACTGAGATTACTCTCTCAAAGATTGAAAGACTCTCAGGTTGTAGACCAGAGCGGGATCGCTCCTGGTAGTCTTTCAATTCTATTCTCATTAAATCTAGGAGAAGTCTTACTGTCACAGTAGTGGGGCCTCCGACTCTTTTTTAATCTCATATCCTAGGCAATTAGTGTCTGATTCTTGTCAGTTGATGGGCCTCAGTGTGACTCCCATGATCAAGCATATCACTTTACCATTAGGATATAAAATAATTTACTCCTTAGCCTTGCTTTTCTATTAATACTGGAGTGTCGCTTTCTTTATTGTGAAGATACCTATTGATAAACGGGAATCTGAGTTTACTTCAAATCCTACAAAATCCTTAAGTAATGGCTGTGACCATTTCACCTGATGGGATACAGTTCTCGAAGGTCTCCCCATTAAACCCCAAGAACGGCTACCAACATATCAGGTATGACCATCATAGCCCTATCAGTTACAGGCAGATTAAAGCATTCTTATGTTATTCTTAACCGTAAAGATTATTTTTTTCCAATTCAAAACCCCAGCATGACTCTAATCTCTGATCAGTAAATTTCCCTATTATGGGAATTTTTGTTTCTGCCAAGTCACCGTGTAATGCCCCAAACTAACCATTAAAATTAGTCTTCAGTCTCACCTTCTGAGCTTTCTGCAACGCCAGAGTGTTTTCTCCCTGATCACTTCTCTGTAACTAAATCTCCAGGAATCAGACACTATCTTCATCCTCTAAGATCTCGGTCCTGCAGAAATACTGAACTAGCTAATCAGACTTCTAGTTAAAAGAATTTACTGTGAGAATCATCTTACCTGCAGGTAATGTTACCAAAAACCTTTTCGCTTCCCATTAGGCTCTAAATTGAAGCTTAAGCTTCATGGATGCCCTTTGTATATTTAAGTGTGATTCTAGTTGTTAAAGCCTGATATTTAAGACGGTTTGTCTCCAGACTCAGTGAATTCCCATAGGTTGCTTAAGAATATGAGTTCCAGAACCAGCCTCTGTGTTGGGAAAATAAACCAAACACCATTTTCCACAGAGAACCGGTGCAAGTGCAAAATAAAACTTAGAAGGAAAGCCTTCAGGGCCAACAATTAACTCCTCTTTGGAAACTCCCTCTGTCTGTTCTTTTATCTTTTCCTACATCCATCAAGGTACTAGGCATGCCATCAGTCTTGAGCTGTGCCTTAGAAAAGGACATCTGTGAAGGAAACCTCCAAGGAATGCCAAGCCCCTGCCCACCATCCACCCCACTTCAACCCCAGCCAAAAACCCTTGGTAAAGTGAGCACTTCAGCAGCCTTAAATGTCTGCTTAAAGGAGCAAAGTAAAAACGTGACTTTTGCTCCTCCCTCATTTAAAAGATACACCTTGCTATCTCTCTGCCTTGTGTTCCTCAGTCTTTTCTTTTTTCTTCTATGTCCATATTAACAAGCTGTAAATTACCTTGCCAATTTACCTTTGGCATGACATCACTGGTCCTAAATGTTTTCCATTGGTAAGGTCATTCAGTTTCCATTTTTATTCCATCCATAGGACTAGAAGACATTATATTCACCCAAAGGGCTCCAAACCACACTTACCAGGGAGTTTATCTAATTTTTGGCTTCAGATAGCTTCGTAGTGGCTGTGGGGAGGAGAGTTGACACTTAATGCTGCTACAGAGGTTGAAAGCTGTGTGTATATTTGTCAGAAACATAAGTGAAAATCGCATTTTGCATTATGTGAAAAGCATACTGTCAGACTGGGGATAAAGTAATGCTTGTGAGATATGTTAGGGAACCAGTCCCCAGGCAGCTCTGACAGGAAATAATCCTCAGGTTCTGATATGCTAATGAACCAGTTACTGAGTCAATGCTGAGCTGGGAGACCCTGCAGTGAAAAACTAAAGTCCCCTAAAACGACGCAAAAATTTGAACTTTGGAAGCAGCTTGGGATTGCACTGCCCTGTTCCCGTGACAAGGCACCAGCTTACCTGTGTCCTGATCTCCATCAGCAAAGGGACTTTGAAACTGGCCGCTGTGTGATGCTGACTCCAGCGACCTTGGAGTTCCTCCACAACCATTGCTGAATTCACACACACATACGCCTGCATGCTGGCCAGTGCTCTCAAGGACCTTCTGGAACTTTCAACAGTGTTGTCCTCCTGGCCCCACACTGAAGAACTTCTTAGTGGATGCAGCCACGCCTATTCTCAAAGTGCCCTCACTCAATAGGATTCCCCAGCAGAAGGCTGCAGCATTTCCGGCCTACCCCCTACCTGGTGAGATGTCTGTTTACATGAGACTACTTTATCTTTATAATGACATAGGGTTGTAAGGACAGAAGCTTACCATAATCTTTATAATAGTATGGTAGTGTAATGAATGTTTGTGTTCACAAACTGAGCACATTCAGAAGGTAAGTCTTGTGTCTCCATCTTAATTGTCAAGTACCTCACAGACCATTGGCAGAGCTAGTCAGACTATTTCTAATAAAATTCCTATGCTGTCTCACCTGCTATATATGGTCTGAAAAAAAATCAAATTCCATTCATTTCAGATACCAGCACTATCCCTTCTAATAGATAGATGATGGAGGAAGGTCATTGGTTAAATAAAAAGAAACTGCTTGGCCCTCATTGGTTAGAAGATAGGTGGGAGGAGTAAACAGAACAGAACGCTGGGAGGAAGAGGAAGTGAGCTCAGACTCCACAGCTCTCCTCTCGGGAGCAGACACCTCAGAGAGACGCCATGCTCCGCTCTCCCGGGCAGACGCCATTCAGCTCCGACCCAGGATGGACCTAGAATCTTCCCGCTAAGACCGGTGCTCACAGATTATTAGAGATGGGTTGATCAGGATATCAGAATTAGCCAGTAAGGGCTAGAGCTAAAGGGCCAAGCAGTGTTTAAATGAATACAGCTTGTGTGTTGTTATTTCTGGTGTAAAGCTAGCTGTGCGGGAGCCGGGCAGGACGAAAAGCAGGCCCGCCACCCTTATTGCTACAGATAGATTTTTAATTGGCTCTCTGGATTTTTAGGTAAAAATTAGTTATAACTATTTTAATGTTGATAGTGATTCTGGTTTTGAACCTTGCATACTTAGCTGCTGTCTTGATTTTATCTACTCTAATTTATAGTCTATCTGCTCTGAGATGGTTCTCCACGGCCTGGAAATGAGCAAGGCAAAACTCCTAAATTCGTGTATGTGGCACTGTAACTATAAGTAGTCAGGTTGACTTCATGCCCACCTACTGAAGGATTTTAGAGATTCAGCTCTTGAGGGGATTGTAGCTAGTCAAGATATTACCAGACTCAAAGGTCACTGGTACTAGAATTCTCCCTCGTAATAACTCGTAACACTGGATACTGGAACCATGGGTCTTTATTAACTGATTAAAAATGGGAACTGATTCTTATCTTTAAAAGCAGAAGAACACATACAAAACTTGTTCACTTCAAGTTGTACCATACAAACATGCTACTCTGTGGTCTACCTGCAATTTCTGAGTGTAAGACCAGAGAAGGGAGTCTTACAGGAAACTGTCTTCAAAGTTAAGTACCTACCACCAGCACCCCACTGTTGGGTTGGACTTATCACCACCACCACCAAGGCCATTGTATTTATCACCACAACCACCACCACTGTACTTATCACCACCACCACCATCGCTGCACACTGGTTTGCTGTTGCATGTTGATTGTATTTGTTTCTCAAATCCTTCACTCTATGTCATATGTTTCAAGACTTCTTGTTTGTATAGTAGGTTTATTTTAATAATTCTATCCAATTTTACTTGCCAGAATCTTTGAAACCATTTCAAGTAGTCTCAAGCAGTGATCCTTGGTTTCCATATTGATGATTAAGCTTTCGAGGAATAAACTGAATTCTCCATAGCCTTCCTCAGTTCCTCCCTACCTTTACATCTCTTCTTTCTTTGAGTGGGTGATGCCACCATCTTATTTGGTGTTTCTCTCTTTTGTTTGTTTGTTCTGGGTATTTTTGTTATCTTTTTTATTACTTCCAGTATCGTAGGTAAATAGTGCACAGTCGCCTCACACCCTTCTTGTATTTCTTACTTGTACATGCACACATTCTAATGAATATTCCGGAACATTGTTATCCAAAAAATAAATTCTAGCCTTTGTCAAGTTATAAATCCAGTGTAACTTTCTGCTCTACATCAATAGGACATTGCAGAACTAGTTAGCATTTTAATACACCATTGTTATGTTCCATGCTACAAATCTGTTCTTCTACTTTCTTCAAACTACTGAACCAGTTTAGAGAAATATGTTTTATGCAAGACTCTTAAGAAAGCGCTAAAATAATATTATATCATGTCCAATTATTTTAAGAATGTTTACCTCCTGCTGTGCAAAACCTAATAGTAATTTAGTTTTGCCTGAGGCAGTGCAGGGAGTCTTTCTTTGTTTAAATTTCATTTAAAATAAGCCCTTCTGTTCAAAATGCTATATCAGGGATGCTGTGGTTCATTAACTCAAGGCCGTAGCAGACTCAAACAGAAACAGTACTTTTCAATTAACCTATAGATTTTAGATAACTTCCTCCAATTCATTGTCCATTCAGGAAAATGATATGCTTTTTCATTTTATTTTTTTATTTTGGGGTTAATGAGTTTCTTCTGTCACTATCTTTTTCCCATCTTTTCTGGTGCTATAGGAATGAACCCGTGAATCTAACTGTTCCTCCCAGGTTCACTCCTCCACAGAGGCTCTTGAAAACGTGGGCAGCATTCTCACAGAGTTGGCAGACATGGAGAGTGACCATCCAGCTTTAGACAGCACCTCCTATGGGGCACTGGTTTCAAGGAGGCAAACTGAGAATGACAAGTCATTCGATGTTACAAGGAAAAAAGACAGAAATGTTTGCAAGGGTCATAAACCAAAAACATAATAACCTATGTTTATTTGTGATGTCTAGAGAATATCATGGTTTATATCATTAAAAACTGTGGATAATTCAAGGATACACATGCCAAACATGGATGGCTGAGTTTTGAAGTGTGCAAATAAAGTACTCTAAAGTTCTAAAGCTTGAGTGTACAAATTTTAACTTCAATGATTCAGATAATTCTGAATTGTTTGTTTATTCTATACCTGCCTGAACAGGATAGCTCATTCTGTCTAGGAGAGAGAGAGAGAGAGAGAGAGAGAGAGAGAGAGAACAGAGAAAGAGAGAAACAGATGCATACAAAGAGAGATACAGAGAGACAGAGATGGAGATGAGAGAGAAACAGAGCAAAAAGGAGCAGAGAGAAGCAAAGATATACAGACGGACACATACATACACAGAGGCAGAGAGAAAGAGAACAAAGAGAATAGATTTGTGCTTTGATTCATTGCTGGGTGATTTCACCTTACAGAAGAGGGGAGGACTGGTTACTAACAAACAATGGCATGCTTTAGCAATACTTATTATGCCCTTCGTAAGGCATAGGGAGTTCAGCAACAACACAAAACTTGGATGAGAGTCTTTGATTGGTGACTTGATGTACACCAAGCAGCTATACTGGCTATGAGCATGTACCCTTCACAATCCTGCCACAATACACCTACCAAAAGGAAGCACGGATTTCAAGTTATCACTGCGCTGACATATTTAAACTCTAAAATTAATGTGAACCAAATTGTAGGAAAAATATGTAATGAATGCAGTATACAACATGGGATGTTATCATACAACCCAACCAATAAATGAATGAAGCAGTTAGTAAAAATATATGCACATAGTGATTTTTGATACAACAATGAGCCGATTCTGATGTAACTGACTCATTCAGAGTGTGACGACTCAAACTATAGAGAAATTCTGTTCTGAGAAATTCAGACCCAAGACTGAAAAGCAAATGTGTGTTTTCACACTTTGATTTAATGCTGTAACTTTTGTCCCAGACTGTACTTTTCTGCAGAGCTGCAATCTGTGTCTGTCTTGGAGATGGTGGCTCTCACTGTAGCTGCCAGTCTTTCGAGAGACCTGCATAAGAAAAATGTAATAAAATATGTAGGTATTCAGTGACATTTTTTAATGTTCCCAAAATGTACTTACAGGGCAATCAGGGCATAGTCAAAAGAAATGTAATGGTTATTTGTTATTTACCATATTGAACACGAAATGAATTTCTTTGTGTTTGAGTCCCTGCATGTCCCCGTGACCTAGCATCCAGTCTTAGGGTGTAGCTTCTATGGAGAGTCTTTTCCTGGCACGAACTCCAAGGGAGTCATCTTCCTCCCAGGACCTCTTATGTCCCTTGCATGCCTATCTCTTCAGTGCTGTCCAACTTGCTGATGCAGTTTTGCTTGTTTGCTTTGGTGTTGCATCTATTACACCTGCAGCCCTCTGCACAGCCTCCTGCAGTCCCTCCTGACTTCTGGAACTTCTGGACTTTTGACATCAGGTTGCCTTTACTGGATATTTATTTTTCATGTCTTTTACTGTTATCTATAACAGAAGGATGACAGAAGACGTCTTTGTAATCATAAGGAGACTGTTAGTTATCAAAAGGAAAACCAAACTGGGCCCTTCACTTCTTCTGAGTGGGATGCTTGTAAAAGGGGAAATTCTTTGTTGATGTTTGTTTCTCAAAGCAATGGCTGAAATATTCACTGAGTCTTAAATGACTCTTTTCTTTCCCTGAGCCTCTCTTGTCACAAGACTCATTGACCCTTGATTATTGCACTGAACTGTGTTTCACAACATGAGATGATAACAGTCTTTAAAATAATATTTGTCTTGGAGTGAAGATGCAGAAATAGCTAATGCGATGGGGAAGAATGGAACAAGAGCCTTGACTCACTCCTCCCAGAATCACTTCACTTTCTTTATCAATTTGTAACTGAAATCGTGGCTCAGATGTGCAAATGTATTCCAGATATTTCAAATAGTTTACAGGGCTTAATATAGTAACACACAATAACATTGAGCATATTTATCAGAATCACTTTGTAATTATTTCCCCTCTAATTTTACAACTCATACTGGTATTTTCTTTTCTTTTCTTTTTTTTTTTGTGGTGTCTAGTTCACAAAAGATTATCCTCTTATCTCACTTGGAGAACAATTTTGAAAAAACAACATCTCCGAGTGTAAGGCTTCTCCATCAGACTGATGAGCTGTGAGTGGTGTGGAGAAAGAAAGGAACAGCTGGACAATTTCTGTCTGAGCCTGATGGGAAATTTGTCATGTTTTAGGCCAAGAATTCACAGAAGCATAATACACAGCAGAGGGTCACTAAAAGTTTTAGGCCTGTGTTTTTCCAATAAAGTAGAATTCCAGGAATGGAAATGAATGGTCTGGGCGTCATACCTTAGTTTGAAGAATTGTCTTCAGATACCTAAGACGCATTAGAGGTTCATCAAAGGCTATTTACACTTACTTCTCACAATATGGGTTATAATTCCTGAGGGGCAGGAGAACGAGGATATTGGAGACAATATAAAAAGGGGGAGAAAGAGTGCAAGCTGCAAATTTCAAATGAGGGAATTTGTTTGTGTGGTTGTCAGCTGACTGAGGGAGGTTTGTGGAGAAATGAATTCCCTTATCCTGGATTTTCTCGGCAGCTGTCACTTTCTTCACAAGGGCTGCTGGTTTTAACTATGGATTTAGGATTTTTTTAAATTAAGGTATTCAATAATATCCATCTATCTAATTTGGGCAGGTCATTAGCTGTGGGGTAGTGTGTCACTTTATAAAGCATCTCTCCTGGGCACGTGTTATGATCAGATGGAGCCCCGAGCACTCAGGAGGATTTGAGTAACAGGATGAGCTGACTTGATTATGGCACAGTCTATACAATCATGTGGACAATACTGATTGATACTTGGAGATAAGCTATAAAATGAGAATAATGAAAAACCAACTATAAAATCAGCATAAGAAAATTTTGAGATCTCTTACTCTGTGTTTGCCCCATCCTATGTATTTCTGTGAATTTATTTTTTTTTTACTTTTTATTTACTTTGAATTCTCCTGAGGGTATCGTGTACCTCCAAATTATGTGCAATGCAGGCACCCGAATCAGGACTTTTTGTTGTTATTCTATGAGCACAGCAGCATTTAACACAAACACAGTTTATGTGGAGGATGTGACCACATTTGTATTTTAAGTGTCCTCAACATGTTACAGACCCACAGTGTGGTAATGTATTTAATGTTGGCCCCATGTAAGAACTGGATCAGGCGGACCTTGACTCACAACTGTATGATTCACTTGTAGGTTCATGTTCAGTAGGGTGTAGTCAGTGGTGAGAGGTTTAGCACATCGTTAGGCAAGGTCTATTTGGAGAAAGTAAGCCATTGCTGGCCTACTAGGCGGGTTTTGCCTTCTCTCCCTTCTCCCCTCTTTGCCTCTTCATTTTAGCCAAGTCTCAGTGAGTAGTCCGGTTCCACCATGCGGTCACCATCATGCGGCTCTGCTGTACCACAATAAAAGCAGTGGAGACAACTGACCATGGTTGGATGCCTCTGGACCAGTCACCAAAACAAGCCCTCCTTCCTTTAAACTGATTTTCCGGAGCACATTTTCACAGTGAGAGATATCAGATTAATACAATCAGGGGACGTAGCAAATGCAGATGCAATCATGGAAGCTGTGTTCATGATGCCTTGGAATTGATGCAAAATAGTTGTCATGAAGCCCTTTCTGAACAAAGTCCTCAGGTTTGACAGTGGTTCAGATTGGCTCAATTTACCTTATCATTTTGCATTTTGAAGTTTATTAGTCATTTCTTATTTCCTTTTAAATCTGATCTGCACAGTGGTAAATATCCTCGGGTTATGCATTTTTTTGTCATTGTTTTCTTTCTCATTTTTTTCCTGGTAAGCAGTTAGTTACTTTAAAAATGATAGAACAAAAAATATATTTTGTGTTATTTCATTAAAAAGTTTGAAACTTTATTGTTAATATGAAACTGTTTGAAATAACAATCTTAAAATACTTTGTTGCAATATTCTCCTGGTAAATAATACTCTATCACAATATTTCTCAAACTTGATGGGGATAAAGCGAATTAAGTAGAGAGATCATAGGATTAAGGGGCCTATTAGCGGGTAGAAGGGTTGGCTAAGTCAAATGAAAGGTTATGAAAAGGTCATACAGAAGGCTATGATATCAAGCTCATTTGAAAAAATAATCAAATGTGTACTACAATTCATACAATCTGAAAGAAAAAAAAAGAGTAAGTGGAGTTGGAGTCCTTGAAGGAGGGGATGAGTTCTAGGTCAATCTTAACCATGAATATATAAAAACTTCATTGAAATCTGTTAGTTAATAAGGTAATTTCAAAATCTAGCTTTAAAACATGAATTAAAATGAAGGTACCCTACATGAGAAGAAAATGATGCTCCAAGAAGACATTGCCTATTATACCAAAATTGTAATGAAAGACATGGTTATTTTCTTTCTGAGATGTCTACAAAAACATTGCAGGCTATTGTGGTCAACTTTGATTATCGAGTATAACTATAAGGAAATTCTTATTGTTGAAGACAACACATGCTTTCCTTGAAATAACCCATCTCAGCTCTAGTAGGAAACTTACTGCCTACTGCCTAGTTTT
This sequence comes from Microtus oregoni, assembly GCF_018167655.1. Taxonomy (NCBI): domain Eukaryota; kingdom Metazoa; phylum Chordata; class Mammalia; order Rodentia; family Cricetidae; genus Microtus; species Microtus oregoni. The sequence goes on along the minus strand of NW_024543077.1, from coordinate 12,751,676 downwards.
CCTAGTTAAA